>NW_028270172.1:46202928-46802928 GCF_037043375.1 Chiloscyllium plagiosum | reverse complement strand
ATATTCTGGTTTAGAAGATAACATATTGGTTTGGATAGAAGGTTAGCTAGATAACAGTAATCATAAATAGGTCTTTTTCTGGTAGGCAAGATGGAACCAGTGGTATGCCACAGGGATCAGTGATATTATCTCAGTTTTTTTTCCGATTTGCATGAATGAATTGGATGGAGAGCCCAGAGGTATGATTACTAAACTTACTGACGACACAAAGATAGATAGGAAAGTACATTGTGAAGTGGATCAGATGGCAGTGGTCCAGATGTTTGTTGATGGCCTAAAATGTGTATTGCTCCTCTGGCCCATCAACAAACTGAGGAAATGGATACTGCCTGTCCTGGGCGAAATGTAAGTGGCTCATCGAAAGATGCTCATTTTTCCACTAATCATTTGTAATTACAGGGAGGCAATGGCCTGGTGGTATTACTCTTGCACGGTTAATCCATTGACCCAGGGAATGTCACTGGGTCCTGGGTTCCAATCCCATCACAGCAGATGGTGGAATTTGAATTCAATTTTTTTTAAAATCTGGAATTAAGAGTCTAATGATAATCCTGAATTCATTGTCAATTATTGGAAAACCCCATCTGGTTCACTAATGTCCTTCAGGGAAGGAAACTGCCATTCTTACCTGATCTGGCCTACATGTGATTCCAGACTCACAGCAATGTAGTTGATTCTTAACTGCCCTCTGGGTAATTAGGGATGGGCAATCAATGCTGACCAGCCAGCAATGAATTCATCTGTTGAATGAAAAAGAAACTGGTATAAAAATAGGCAGAGCATATGTAATGCACACTCCATCTATTTTTACTTCAAAATTTTAATCCAAAGCCTATTTACATTGAAACAACTGTGCATGAGATTACTCATGATATAGGAAAGGTCAAGAGCCCTGACAATATTTCAGTTGTAATACTGACTACTTATCCAAGCTGTTCCATTACATCGTGACCGCCAAAATCAAGAGAAATCCAAAGTGGTCAACTGCTGCCCCATTGATCTATTCTCAAACGTTGATCATGCAGCACTTACTCATTAATAACCTGTTCACTAGTACTTAGTTTGAATGTGTTGATAATTGCACAGTTTTCAGTATAAGTCACAACTCCTCAAATACTCAGTAGTCCAGGCCGACAGGCAACAAAAACTGAACAGTATGAAGGCTTGAACTGACAATTGGTATGTAATATTTATGTAGATAGATTGGAAAGGTTGGGACTGTTTTCCTTGGAGAATGTATTCAAAATTGAGCGATCTAGCCAAAGTAGATAGGACAAAACTGTTTCCATTGATCAAAAGATAGAGTACACAGGTCACAGAAAAAGATAATTGCCAAAAGAAGCAATGGCATCATGAAGCAAAACTCTTTCATGCAGTGACTGGTTAGGATCTGCATCCATAACTGACTGACAGTGTGGTGGAGGGACATTCAATTGAGCATTCAAGATGGAACTGCATTATTATTTGAAAAGGAAGAGTGTACAGTGCTATGGAGAAAAGGCAGAAGAGTAGTTCTAAATGAATTGCTTCTTAGGGAACAAGCACATACATAATTGACTGAATGGCCTCCTCAGTGTTGTGACCATCTTGTGATTACCATCACATAAGTGTCAGGCAATAACCATCTCTAAGAACCTAGCCATCCTCCCTGCACATTCAACGACATTACCATTGCCTCACTATCCACGTCCTCGGGAGTTACTTTATGCCAGAAATGGATCTGAAACAGTTCTGCAAATACTGTGGCTATGAGAGAAGGTAAGAAGTTAGAAATTCTGCTGTGAGTAACTCACTTCCTGACTCCCCAAAACATGTAACAAGGTAGGAGGATGAAGGACTGTTCTTCTCCACTCACCTTGATGAAAGCAGCTCCAGAAAAGCTGAAGAAACTTTTCCAGAACATAGATCATAGAAAAGTATAGCACAGAACAGGCCCTTTGGCCCACGATGTTGTGCCGAGGTTTAATCCTAATGTAAACTAAAATAACTTAACCTACACACCCTCAACTCACTGCTATCCAGGTGCATGTCTAGCAGTCACTTAAATGTCACTAATTACTCTGCTTCCAACACCACAACTGGCAACGCATTCCATGCATTCACAACTCTCTGCATAAAGTACCTACCTCTGACGTCCCCTCTATACCTTCCTCCTAATATCTTAAACTATGACCCCTCGTACCAGTCAATCCTACCCTGGGGAAAGGTCTCTGGCTGTTGACTCTATCTATTCCTCTCATTATCTTGTATACCTCGATCAGGTCTCCTCTCTTCCTCCTTCTCTCCAGAGAGAAAATTCCAAGCTATTCAACCTCTCTTCATAAGGCAAGCCCTCCAGTCCAGGCAGCATCCTGGTAAACCTTCTTTGCACCTTCTCCAAAGCCTCTGTATTTTTCCTATAATAGAGTGACCAGAACTGGACACAATATTCCAAGTGTGGTCTCACCAGGGACTTGTAGAGCTGCAGCAAAACCTCACGGCTCTTAAACTCGATCCCCCTGTTATTGAAAGCCAAAATACCATATGCTTTTTTAACAACCCTATCCACTTGGGTGGCAACTTTGAGGGATCTATGTACTTGAACTTCTAGATCCCTCTGTTCCTCCACATTGCCAAGAATCCTGTCTTTAATCCTATATTCATCATTTGAGTTTGACCTTCCATAATGCATCACTTTGCAATTATCCAGGTTGAACTCCATCTGCCATTTCTCAGCCCAGCTCTGTATCCTGTCTATGTCGCGCTGCAGCCTGCAATAGCCCTTGATACTATCAACGGCACATCCAACCTTTGTGTCATCTGCAAATTTACTAACGCACCCCATAACCTCCTCATCCAAGTTATTTATAAAAACTACAAAGAGTAGAGGCCCAAAAACAGAGCCCTGCGGGACCCCACTCAACACTGACCTCCAGGCAGAATACTTCCCATCTACAACCACTCTCTGCCTTCTGTCAGCCAACCAATTCTGAATCCAGATAGCCAATTCTCCCTGTATCCCATCCTTCCTGACTTTATGAATGAGCCTACCATGGGGAACCTTATCAAATGCAGGGTAACCCACTTGATTGACACCCCATTTACTGCTCATTCACTTCCTCCATCACTGATACACAGTGGCATCAGTGTTCACCATCTACAAGATGCATTAAGTAGTTCAACAGAACCTTCCAAACTTGCTATTTCTACCAGCCAGAAGAACAAAAGCAGCATACACACAGAACACCACCAGCTGCAAATTCCCTTCCATTACATACCATTCTGACTTGGAACTGCCTTACAATTCCTTCACTGTTTTTGGCTCAAAATCCTGGATCTCCCTTTCTAGTGTGTCTATGGGTGTGACCACAACATATTGTTCAAGAAGACAAATATCATTTACACAAGTACAGCCTTCTCAAGGACGACCAGTTACACTTCCATCCCATGGACTAATAGAATCATTCCACTGAAAGTTGACTCCTGCCTGAATCAGACCTACGTTCAAGATTGCCAATTTCAAGACTTTTATCTAAAATGGGGGAGTTGGAGAAGCAGTAAAAAATATCAAGGGTAATAATGTAAGTAATGGGTGCATAGACTGATGGAATGTAAATTAAAGAAAGACCCTATAAGGAACAAGCAAAACTAATGTAATTTACAAAATACCGTGCAAGAACTGTAACTATATTGGACAAACAGGCAGAAAACTAGCCACCAGGATATATGAGCATCAACTAGCCACAAAACAATATTACCCTTTCTCACTAGTATCCTTACATACAGATGAGAAAGGACACTACTTTGACTGGGCAGCACATCCATCCTAGGACAAGCAAACAGAGACACGCACGAGAATTCCTAGAAGCACGTTATTCCAACTGGAACTCTATCAACAGTCACATTGACTTGGACCACATTTACCACCCCCTGAGAAAAAGAACAGGAAATGTCATCACCATAGGAAATGACACCACCAGCCCAAAGAAACTCAAACATATAAATAGAAAGTAGGAATCATCAGGAGTGCTTCGTCTAGAGGCTCACTGACGATGTTACCTAGTATGGTGACGAAACGTCTGAAAATGGACCTTCCAGCTCAGCGAGTGAAACTACATCCAGAACCTCAACCTGAGCTACAAATCTTCTCAAAACTCGCTAGTGCAGCATACGGCTGAAGAAGTGGAATCATGGTTAGACCATGGGAGAATGAAGTTGGGAGTCAGTCGAGGGAAGGCAAGACTGAAGGCTTCTTAGCAGCCCAATGGATGTGAAAATAAGAAAAAATAATTACTTAGGATTTGAAGCTGCCAATAAATTCTGATAGGATTCGTTTAACACAGAAACTTCCCCACTATAAGACATCAGAAAAAAAACAGTTTTTCGTGTAACCTGCTCTGTACAGTCAGAGGACCCAGCTAGCTTTGTAAGGTGTTCCTGCCCCTGCCAATTTACTTATTGTAAAGGAAAAGATCAGTGAGGCTGTCATTCCATTTTCTCTGCAAATTCACTTAGGTGGACTGCAAAAAAATACAGGGTTAGGGGAGGGATTGGTGGATGTGAAAATAAAAGCAACCTCTATTATTTAACATGGCTTTAAAAAGTAAAGACAACTAACTGAGACCATATTTCGTGAATGTATTTACAAACTGTTGCAATATTTCCAAAGAGGTTTGGAAAACAAAAGTCATGAATTATGCAGTTTCCACCTGCTTCTGCCCACTCCATTTTCAGATGTGTATAGAAAGGGAAATCAAATTAACTTGCAAATCAAGAGGTGAAAGGAGGAGAGGAATTTAAAACAATTACAATCATCAGAGAAAGAATACTGAGAAACTATTAGAATTAAAGGCTGACATATCCCATATCCATTATTTTTAAAATTTATTTTTTGTCATGAAAGAAGTGACTGTGGAGATAGCAAATGTATTGTTATTTTTATTTAGTTCCTTCGATTCAGGAAAAGTCCTATCAGATTGGAAAATAGTGAACATAACTTCTCTAATCAAGAAAGGAGGGAGAGAGAGACAGAGATACAGTAATGTCATCGTTTTAAGTTCATCTCTTTCTTTTACCTCTTAAGTATGTCTTAAGTATATCCAAGTATGTCTTGGATGTTACTAGTGTCTTCTGCAGTGAAGACATATTTGATCAGCTCAACTACACAGACTTCTTCTATCCATGCCAATATGTTACACTGTACTTCATGAGCTTTTATTTTTCACAATAACATTTGATGTGACACCTTACCAAATGCCTTCCGGAAATCGAAATGCTCTTTATCTACAGCACAAGTTACTTCTGTAAAGAACCCCAACATATTAGTTAAACATGATTAACCTTTGATAAAACCATGTTGACTCTGCCTCACTACCTTGAATTTATGCAAGCGCCCTGTTATAATGCTAACATTTTCCCTTTGGCAGATGTTAAGCTAAGTGGCTTGTAGTTTCCTGCTATCTGCCTCCCTCCCATTTTGAATAAAGGAGTTAGAATAACTATTTTCCAATCTAAGGGAAACTTCCCTCTATCTAATACGTTTTGGAAAATTAAAACCTATGCATCGACTGGCTACTTCTTTTAAGACCCTAGGATTAAATCCATCAGGACCTAGAGACTTGTCAAGTCACAGTTCCAACAATTTATTTAGTCCTATCTCCCTGGTAATTGTAATTGTTTTGAGTTCCATCCTCCCTCTCAATTCCTAATTTAGGTATTTTGGGGATGCTACTTCTATCGTCTCTCTTGAAGACTGACACAAAAATATCTTGATTAGGGTGGGATGTAGATAGAGCTGGTGTGGGTTTGGAGGAACAGAAAGAGAACTGGGTTCGGGGAAGTATGGAAGGAAGGCAGAGGGGGCTAGGGCCTCCCGGCTCCTTGCATTACTCCTGCTCAAGTCCTGGGCTGTCTTTAGACTCCAGCTTCTGAGTTCTGTTTTCCCTGGCATCTGGCATCCCTCTCACCATCACTAAACCCCAGTTCAAAATCAATGAGTGCTCCGTGCACCTGCACAGTAGTTACACATTTAGTCAATGTGATGGTATGAGTGCTTGGAGCTCCGCATTCCCTAAGTGGACCCTGTGGAGAATCTTCAACTGTAAAGCATGGGTCCTATTGCAAATTGATATCTTCCTTGCATTCTCCCAAATATCCTCCCATGCCTCTGAGGAAACTTCAACACCCAGCTCTCTTTCCCACATCTTGCAGAGTCGATCAGACTCATCTGAGGTGGCACCCCCTAAGTGGTGATATCGAGTACTGACAGAGAGTGTACTCTTAGCCCTTAGTTTCCCTCTTTCTATGTCAGATTTGTAGGGATCAGTCAAAAGTGTGGTCTTTTTTTTAATAAAATCCCAAACTTGAAAAAAACGAAAGCGGTCTCTATTAGGTAACTTGTACTTCCGTACTAACTGATCGAAGGACATCATTACGTCTCCCTCAAATAAATCACCCATGCAAGATATACCCCTAGCTGCCCAACATTTAAATCCTGAATCTATCATACCTGGTTGAAAACCCAGCATACCCACTAAATGTGTAAACAAAGATGTTTTGCCAATATTACCTTCCCTCTGCCGAATTGCCCTCCATGCTTTAACGGTATTGATGACTATTGGGTTATGGCAATATTCCCTAACTGTCCTCACCTTGTCCAAAATCAGCAAACTGGTAAGGCGGCACCTTGCCTAGAAGGCTTCGATATCTAGCCATATTGAAAGAGGGTCCCCACAAACCCAATCACTCACGTAGGTCAAAAGCGAGCTTCATTGGTAATTTTTAGTGTCCGGAAGGTCTGCTCCCCCCAATCTGTGAGGCAACTGCAGTTTGGCTAATTTAATGAGGGGCCGTTTACGGTGCCAGATAAAGGAGCTGAACCAACTGTTCAGTCTCCTGAGTGTTTGTTTATTGAAAATCGGGGGAGCATCCATATAGGGTATAGCAAACGAGGGAGAATATTCATCTTAATAAGCACTATCCGACCCAACCACGAGACTGGAAGTGCCTCCCATCTTTGGAGATCTGGTTTAATTTTTTCAAATAATTGAGTAAAATTGGCTTTGAACAGTCTAGCCTTCATTATCTCTGAACAGTAGAAGATGTCTATGTGTGGGTTCACAACAAAAACCCCACAGTCCTGGTAGAGTAAGATGTTTATCCAAAGGCAGGGACATCAAGACAATCGGGGACCAGGTTCTCTGCATAAATGGGGACAAAAGTGCATGTCTCCTCCTAACATAACTGAACCCTAGAATCAACAAATCAGACTAAATTGGAATCCTACTCTAGTTGTTGAGTTGTCACAAAAGGACACACTCAGATTATTTTCAATGACTTCAACACCAGAGTTGGGAGGGACTCAAAAGGAAGAAGAACATGAAGGATCTCAACTAAGAATCAGTCCTCTTCTGGATGGTCATTGATGACATCCATAGAATGCTATCCACCACCAGTCCTGCACAACCCCAGTCCAACATGAGACTGAAAGACTCATTTAATCAGGCAAGGCCACCTTGCAAATGGAATTGCTGCTGAAATACTAAAAAAAGGCAGAGCAGCACCTTTGGTATGTATACATGCTCTTATTTGGGAGGCCGACAGATAAGAGCACACTGCAGTTGTGACCACCTTCAAGAAAGGAGATCAATTGCAAGTCCTCAATTATTGTTTTCTCTTCCGTTGCTAAAGTATTCCTAACAGAGTCACAATGCAGATCTGTCTATCAAGAGGGACAGTGAAGCAGAGGGCAGCAATAATCTCTACACCTGGCCCTTTTTTTTGAAATAAGAGTAAACCTCTGAAAGGCCTACAGTCTATTGACAGAAAGAGACGATGGGCCTCCTCCTCGTCTAGTGTCTGCAGAGATTCTCACTGTTTTCTGTCAACTGCACAACGGCATCCAAAGGATTCAGCACGTGGGCAAACTGGGGCCAAACAAAGCTGCGTACCTGCACCATCACTCTTCTCCATTTTCCTTGCTGCAATTTACCATGTCCATGAAACTTCTTGCTGGCGTGGAGCTTTTCTACAGGACGAGCATGAACAGGTTCAATATGTAGGGCAACACAGTGGCTCAGCGGTTAGCACTGCTGCCTCTCAGCGCCAGGGACCCAGGTTCAATTCTAACCTCGGGTGACTGCCCGCACAGTGTTTATATGTCTGCTGCGTGCTCCGGTCTCCTCCCACAGTCCAAAGATGTGCAAATTAGGTGGATTGGCCATGCTAAGTTGCCCATAGTATTCAGGGATGTGTAGGTTAGGTACATTAGCCATGGGAATTGCAGGGCTACCGGTATAGGGTAGGTGGATAGGTGTGGGTGGGATGCTGTTTGGAGGGTCAATGTGAACTTGTTGGTTCCATTCATGAGGATTCTACATTCAACCTGCATTGCACCAAGGCCGCCTTAATCTCCATAGCCAAGCTTCACTGGGTAGCTGTCGCTTGTGTGCGTTCACATTAGAGACCAAGCTCCAAGTTATCACTAATGTAATCACAGATACATATGAAAGAACATGCCTAATCATAAAAAACCTGGAAGACAGCAATCCTCCACTAGCCTACTCTCACTGCTTCTCTACCACATGCTTTCCTGACACAACACTCACGGTGAATTACGAGACAATATGGATCAATTCTCATACCTTGGGAGCCTCCTCTCAGTAGGGGGAGACAAATGGTGAAATATAAAATTGCCTCAGGGCAGCCTTGATCATCTGAGGAACAGCACATTTTATGACAGAGACCCAATACCAAGTTCATCGTCTAAGGCCAGCAACATTACCAGCCTCCTCTATGCACGGGGATGTGAACAATTTACAGCAGGCACCTCAAGTACCTGTTGAAATATCACCAGTGATATTATCACAAAATGCTACAAACTCACTGGCAAGATGGATGCTCCAATATTAGCATGGAAGTTGGGGTTGGTTGGTGTGTATGGACCAGGAATGTTCCCTGAACCATTGTGCGAGCTTCCACTCGGTCTCTCTGGGTTGGGAGGTTGGACAAGGAGTAGCTACCAGGAATGGGATGTAGTAAGACAGTGAAACTGAACCTGAGGCTCGGTCTTCAAAGAGCAGCCACTGTTCTCTTCCATTGTGCTGAAAAGTGGCTGGGCTAAATACTGCATTCTGTGATGGAAAGTCTTTGCTCAGAAATCAGTGTGAGGCCCTTCAGTGTCTCACAGATTGAAGCTAAAACTCACCTGAGAGCATGACATGCCATGTCACCTTGGTTATGATCCTGCTATGTCCAGTCCAAATCCTTGCCCCAGGTGCTCTTGACCATGTCATATATATTGAATGAATGCTCCTCATAGTGTTAGTGATACAGTAGCTATGATTGTCTACCTGGAAAGGTGCAGTCTAGTTGCCAGTAGCAATCACCTGTCATTTACCCACTTGGTAAGTACACTTAGTGCAGAAACTTTTCATTTCATACCTTGATTCATTACATATCATGTAGCGCTCAGCATGGGTGGGCTCTGTACCTTAAATGTTGAGGTTATAGCTAGACAGAGACTTGCACACAGCTAATGGTGGAAAGTGACCATATGTTTATAAATGTGATAATGTATTTTCAATGGAGTGTCGGTCACTCCACCCATGTGCCCCCAGGTGGTAATACCCAGGTATCTGGTTGAGGCAGCTTGTCTTACAGTGAAGTCGATTGACCTTGGATGTTTGATCAAAAGAGTCTTGGGGCATTTTTGTCTGGAGGGCCCAGTGGTGGTGTTTGTGTATCCTGCGCAGAAGCACGTGCAACTTCAACTTCAGCTCCTACAGGTCTGTAGTTAGGGTGGAGATGGAAGGTGCTGCCATAACTGGAATATCCTAAGAGACTTTGTAGGGGGTCATGTTTGGCCGCCTCTATCTGGAAGCCTACTAGATCCACCCAGTCACCTTGAGAGGACTTGCAGAGTGTGCCTAGTTCTTAGTCACCTGATACCTAGCCATTGATACTGATCACCAATGGCTGGAGCAATGAAGTACAAGCCTGTGCGCACGTTCAGCAAACTCTGAGACTGCTGGAGCTGTCTCTCCATGGCAGCTATCGGCCTGAAGGAACAAGATACACTCATGTTTTGAGTTAAAAATCACACAACACTAGGTTACAGTGTTGTTTGTTTGGAGGTTTATTTGGAGGCACTAGCTTTCAAAGCACTGTTTTTCACAACCACTTGATAAAGAAGCAGTGCTTTGAAAGCTAGTACCTCCAAATAAACCTGTTGGACTATAACCTGCTGTTTTGTGATTTTTAACTTTATCCATCCCAGTCCAACACCAGCACCTCCAACTCATGTTTTGAGATAGCTAGGTTCTAACCATCGAGCTGCAATCTTGTAGCCTTGTAGATCCCACTGACCTTGATGCTTGCTGCTCCTGTGTCTGCTTATGCATATGTGTGAAGTCCCCAAGGACCAACACCATGGACCTTCCTGGTCATGAGCTGGTGCCTGTCTTTAGTAGTCCTCCAACTGTCAGCAATCTAGGATAGCTGCAAAGCTCTCACCAGCAGTTGTCCCTGACCCTAATATAGATAAAAATAGACAAAAAGATGATGCTACTTACCTGGCTACCGTACTGCATTTTTGGGCATTTTGACAGACTATGGAGACTACACTCTGCACAGGCAAGCTAGCATTAATTTGGGAGAATTTGACTGGCATCGGACCAAAGGGGCACTGTAGGGGCATTACAGTAAAATAGGTAAACTTGGGAGAATCTGGTGAGAAAATATGCTTGAGTCGAAAAGTGTGATGCTGGAAAAACACAGATCAGGCAGCATCTGACGAGCAGGAGAGTCGATGTTTCGTGCATAAGCCCTTCATCAGGAATGTGGAGGGGGAAAGGGTGCTGAGAGACAAATAGGGGACAGGTGAGGATGGGGCTGGGGGGAAGGTAGGTAGGATGGTGATAGGTGGATGCACATGGAAGGTAATTGTAATAAGTCAGTGGGGAGGGGGGAGTGGATAGTGGGAAGGAAGATGGACAGGTCAAGAGGGCAGTGCCAAGTTGGACGGTTGGATCTGGGATTAGGAGGGGGGTGGGGAGAAGAGACTTGGAAACGAGTGAAGTCAATGTCGGTTGTAGGGTCCCGAGGCAGAAGATGTGTTGTTCTTCCAGTTGGTGGCCGAGAAAATATGCTAGACCTTGCAAAGAACCTTTCATCAGGAAGGGCTTTTGCCCGAAACGTCGATTTTGCTGCTCGTCGGATGCTGCCTGAATTGCTGTGCTCTACCAGCACCACTGATCCAGAATCTGGTTTCCAGCATCTGCAGTCATTGTTTTTATCTTGCAAAGAACCTGCCTATGTAAAGATTCCATGAAGTTAAAACATAAGAGCAGCAATAGTTGGTTCATTATATTGCATATGAATTAAGAGCAGACTGCCTCCACTCAGGTCCTCGGACCTGCTTTGCCATTCAATACAATTATGGCTGAGGTGAGTAGATTAGATTAGATTACTTACAGTGTGGAAACAGGCCCTTCGGCCCAACAAGTCCACACCACCCCGCCGAAGCGCAACCCACCCATACCCCTACATTTACCCCTTACCTAACACTACGGGCAATTTAGCATGGCCAATTCACCTGACCTGCACATCTTTGGACTGTGGGAGGAAACCAGAGCACCCGGAGGAAACCCACGCAGACACGGGGAGAATGTGCAAACTCCACACAGTCAGTTGCCTGAGTCGGGAAATGAGGAGCAAGTGAGGTCTGCAGATGCTGGAGATCAAAGTTGAAACTTGATTGCTGGAACAGCACAGCAGGTCAGGCAGCATCCAGGGAACATCCAGGCCCTGAAGAAGGGCCTGTGCCCGAAACGTCGAATCTCCTGTTCCCTGGATGCTGCCTGACCTGCTGTGCTGTTCCAGCAATAAAGTTTCAACTGAGTCGGGAAATGAACCTGGGTCTCTGGCGCTGTGAGGCAGCAGTGCTAACCACTGTGCCACTGTGCTGCCCACCAGCCTATTCTGCACATTCCAGCCTACCTTTAAATATGCCCAAATACACAAACCCACCCCCCCGTGACCACCTAAGTGGGAATCTATAGTCACTCTCAAGAGCCAACACTTTCATAAGACCACCCATAGGCATAGCCTCTGATTTAGCAAAATTAATCTTATACCCTGAAAAAGCACCAAACGCGTGAATGCATTGTATCAGGCAAGGCACTGAAACTGCTGGATTTGTCAAGAAAATTAGAACGTCATCTGCATACAGCGAGATCTTATGTAATTTTGACCCCACTTCTGGAGCTGATATATTGAGATCCCCATGAATGGCCTCTGCCAATGGTTCAATCACCAACGTAAAAAGTAATGGAGAAAGGGGACAGCCCTGCCGGCTGCCCCTAGAAATATTAAAATTGCTTGATCGTACCCCGTTGGTAATGACCACAGCGAGAGGTACACTGCAGAGAACCTTTACCCATCTTATGAAAACTTTGCCCAGACCAAACCGGTCTAGAGTATAGAAAAGGTATGGCCACTCAACTCGGTCAAATGCCTTCTCTACATCTAAAGAAATCACCAATCCCTGTACTGACTGCTGTTGGCATGCTTGAATTACGTTAAGCAGCCTCCTAATGTTATTGGAGGATCTGCGACCCTTTATGAAGTCTGTCTGATCCTCTTTAATAATAGAGGGTAACACAGTCTCCAGCCTTAACGCGAGAGCTTTAGAGAGGATCTTAAAGTCCACATTTAAGAGTGAGATGGGCCTGTATGAAGCACAGTCTTCCGGATACTTCCCTTTTTTAAGGATAAATGAAATATTGGCCTCTCTCAGAGATGGTGGGAGACAATCATGACTGTGTGAATCATTATACATATTCAGCATCGAGCCTGACAGTATACTTATAAATTCCTTATAGAATTCACTGGGAAGTCCGTCAGGACCGGGTGCCTTTCCACTCTGAAGCTGCCTCACAGCTTCCTGCACTTATTGCTCTGATAATGGGGCATTGAGAAAGGACTGTTGTTCGGGAGTCACACCCGGGAGCTTCAGATCTCTAAAAAAGGATTCCATTTTGGTCTGCCCCTCCTCACAATTCCCAGACTGATATAGTAGAATCTCTGGAACGCCACATTAATCTTTTTAGAATCACATGTTAGGTTCCCAGACCCTTTCCTAATCACTGTAATGGTTTGTAGGGCACTTCTCTTTCTGGCAAGGTATGCTAAGTATTTGCCTGGCTTGTCACCATGCTCGTATAACCTTTGCTTTGCAAAAGCCAGCTCCTTCTTTGTCGTTTGCATGAGCATGGAATTTAGTGCAGATAGCAGTGCCGTAATCCTCTGTAGTTTGACCAACGAGGATCTGTCAAAATAGGCCTTCTCGGCTGCCTTCAACCGTGCTTCAAGGAGACGTTGCTGCTCACTATTCTGCTGCTTCCTAGTGGTGGAATATGAAATAACTAACCCCCTGGCATAAGCTTTGGCAGTTTCCCAGGGAACAGATGAGCTATCAACCAAGCCTATTTTGATGTCTAGGAATGCCCGAAATTTCCTAGAGAAATACTTCACAAACTTACTGTCCATGAGAATAAAGGGGTCCATTCGCCAGTACCTTGAATCCACAGTAATCCTTAATCTTAACCATGAGGGACACTGGAGCATGATCAGAGATGGCAATATTACCAATCGTACAGGATGCCACCAGATCCAGGGTTACCGCAGGGGTCAGAAAAAAATCAATCCTTGTGTGACATCTATGCGGATTGAAGAAAAACGTGAAATCCCTACCTGTAGGGTGGAGACACCTCCAGACGTCCACCAACCCTAATTCCCCACACAAACCCAATCACTGTTTAGTTTGTGCAGAGGGTATTGAGGGACCTTTAGGCAACCTGTCTACTGTGGGGTCCATGAGGCAGTTAAAATCTCCCCCTATAATGATGTGCCGAGACTTGAGACTTAACAGTTTAGAAAAAGCATCTGCCAAGAAATTAAGAGGATGAGCTGGGGGACAATAAACATTTAAAACACCATATTCTTCCCCATTTATCAAGGCTTTAAGAATTTCAAGCCTCCCGTATGTGTCTTTAACACATTCCAACAATTTAAATGAGAGATTTTTCCTTACCAATATAGCCACTCCCCTACTTCTGGTATTAAATGATGAAAAATAAACTCGGTCAAAGCCATTCTGCTGTAATTTCAGATGCTCCTTGTCATCCAAATGTGTCTCCTGTAACAAAGCAATATCCATCTTCTCCTTTCTAAGACTCAAGAGTACCTTCTTCCTCTTAATTGGTGAGTGACTCCCCTTGATATTCCAGGTACACCATTTAATCAAATCATTAGCCATAATCTTCTGCAATTACATTTAAATTCCAGAGAGGAGAAACCCGAACCACAAATTGCTGAGCCTTAGTGTTGCATGGTCCACCAAATATAAAAACTACATAAACTAAAACCCTACATTTAACGAACATACAAAATTATTAAAAATAAAAAACAACAAAAACCAGAAAACAAACCAACATATAAAGCGCCAATAGCACTGAATAGGGGAACTCACCCCCTGCCCAGACGGGCAACTACCCTTCCCGAACTGCCCATAAATAGGCATCTAACCATCTCAACCACCTTCACTTCTCCCAGCTAGAGCCGCATCGCAAGCAGAAGCTAAAAAGAATAAACACGCCATAGAATATCAATATGAATTTAAAAACATTCTTTTATAGCCCTCACCATTTTAACTTCCAGACTCTATCAGGAGAGATATCTAGGATCTCCAAATACCTAAACCTACAAAATACCTAAACAGTTCACTGATGTGTTCATTTACCAGATCTAATAAATGATGTCAGTCAGAATGAGAGAGCACTAAGCTTTGAGGTTCTCAGTGATTCCCCACAGTTGCAAAACATCATCATTTAAACACCTGGCAATCTCGGCATGCTGAGAACAATCAAGAGTATTCATCCAACACGAGTTTTTCACTCCATCATTATACTGCTGATATGAAATACAAAAATATATTTCCGCAAGTGTGGGCAAGGTACTCCCAGAACTGCCTTGATTAGTTTGTCCTGTGGCATTACTGGTTCCATGATGCCTTTGGATTTGTTAGCAAACCCATGGTGCTTGTTCAGCAACAGGTGGTAGCCAAGAAAAATTTAATTGGACACCCATTATAAATTCAAGTAATAAAGCCTGAAAGTCCTACAATGACTATCGCATCACCAACATCAAAAATAAAACGACAACAGGTTATAGCTTGTCATGGAAATAAAACTGACTCGACACAGCTGCTAGCAAGAGCAAAGAAAAAGCTTTATTAAAAACTGTATGCAGGGCCAACGCAGTTGGCAGAAATGCCTCGTGCAAGGGCTTCAAACCAGATTCACATATTCTTCTTATACCATTCTTATCGCCCGCTCGAGGACAAAGGCTGGGAACACTCGAGTCCTTGCTTTTTCCATGCCCTTGCTGTGGACATAACTGCCTTTATGTTTTCCTTAGCTCAAATCTGAAATCGACTGCTCACAAGGGCAGTTTGAAGATTTACAAAGTCCGCAGAGACAAGCTGTCCCTGGACTGCAGACTTTGGCAAAGTTGCAAATGTCAGAAAAGTTTGAAATTTAGTAAAGCATTCTCTTTCAGATTTCAGAGTAAATGGATTTCAGAGTAAATGTTAATTTTGTTAATTTTCCATTACATTTTCCCCCTTTTATCATTTTATGACAACAAGGACAACCAAGAAAATCGAGCCAGATTTAAAAATAAAATACAGAGCCAGATAGCTAAACATCGGCGATCTTAACAGCAGTCTGTTAAGGAGCACTTGAAATGGTCCCATCCACCTCCTCACCTTCCAGCTTTTCCTCCTGAAGCCTTTCACCACTATCCAGTCTCCAGATCATGCAGCTTCCCCTCTGCTGATTAGGGTAGTGCTGCTTTCACTTGATTCTATACTTGAGACAAAAGTGTAGAGAGTTTTATACGGTAACACAACAGCTCATCCTCACAGCGGCCTGTTATCTGGCTTACCTTAGGTCTTGAGCCAATTCCTGTGTTGGGTGGCCTACCAAACAAAATCTCAAATGGGCTAAGGTTAGCTCTTCCTCTCCTTCTAGATCTCATATACATCAGCACAATCGGAAGTGCCTTTGTCCATGTCACTCCTAGTTCCTCATAACATTTCATCAATTTATTTTTTTTTAGGGTAGCATTTTTCTCTTTCCACTGCCCCACCACTCGCAGGGTTGTAGGCACAGTGTTGTCTCATGTTTATTCCCAAATATTCACTGATCTGCTGTAGGACATTATTGACAAATGGTGTCCCATTGTCACTACTAAGCCTTTCAGGGATGCCTCATCTCGGGATTATTTCAGTTAGCAGAGCCTTGGCTACTGCACTGGCATCCTGTTTAGACCTGGGGAACGCTTCCACCCATTTGGAAAACATCTCAACTATTACCAGACAATACATTTTTCCTTCGCTGGGTGTTAGTTCAATAAAATCCATCTGTAAATGTTCAAAAGGTCTTTGGGGTTGGGGGTGTGCTGCTTGACTCATCTGTATTCCCCTCCCCACATTATTAGTGACACAGGTAATACATCGTTCACAATATCTCTGGGAGTAATGAGTAAACCCTTTAGTGTACCAGTGTACCGAAATACTGTCATACATCCCCCCTTTTGACACATGGTCCTTACTGTGTGTCAGTTTGGCATAGAATGGAAATAATGATCATGGTAGACAGGATTTACCATTGGGACCACACCATACTCCTTCCCTCACACTGCATCCTGCTTTTGTCCACTCATGCTTTTCTTCTGGCGTGGCCTGTGACTGTAACTCCCGTATGTCTGCTGTTGGGGTACAAATTTTTGTCATACGCTTGTCAATCTGATCACTTGGTGGCTGCTGGGCTGCTGTTCCTGCTGCTGGATCTGCCCTCGCATTGCTTTGAGAAATAGAATAATTATTTTTTGTGTGGGCTTCACATTTACACACAGAAATTGAATTGGGCAACAGGACCGCTTCCAGGAGGTCAGAAATCAGGCCACAGTGTGCGATGGGCTTTCCGGTGGAGGTCAAGAAGCCCCTGTGTTCCCACAGGGTTCCAAAATCATGTACTACCCCGAATGCATATCTGCCGTCGGTGTAAATATTCACTGGCCTTCCCTCTGCCAATTTACAGGCCTCAGTCAAGGCAAATGATGAGAAGGGAGTGATCCCGCTTTGACTACCTCATGGATAGTTACTACAGCATACCCAGCACAATTCTGGCCTGTCTCCTTGTTCCTGAAAGCTGACCCATCCACAAAAAACTCCATATCCGGATTCTGAAGTGGTGAATCCTGCAAATCTGGTCTGGGGCTGCAAACTTCATTAGTTACAGCGACACAATCATGTGGGTCTCCATCTCCTTCTGTGGAGAGAAGGCTAGCAGGGTTAAGGATGTTCCATTGCTTTATTGTAAAGATAGGCATCTCCAATAACACAGCATTGTATCTCAGCCAACATGCTGCCGACATGTACGCTGTCTTTTGCTCAGAAAGCAGTAAGGATACTGCATGTGGGACCAGTAGGGTTAATTCACCACAGCCGACATCGTCACTGGACGCTACAACAGCTTTTTCAGCTGCAGCGCTGGCTCGCAGGCATTTAGGCAATCCTGCTGCTACAGGGTCTAGTTTAGCTGAAAAATATGCTACCGGTCTCAATCTTCCCCCATGATCCTGCAACAGCAGAGATGTCATGTAGCCTCGTTTCTCATCTACCATTTGTACAAAAGGCTTGTTTGGATTCGGAATCACCAGTGTAGGTGTAGTTTGGAGCACCTTTTTCAATTCAACCAAGGCATTTTCAGCCTCTGGGGTCCACTGCAACGGACTCTGGTTCTGCAACTCCTTGCCATGGGCTATGTCACTTAGGGGGTGCCTCAAGGGTTGCGTAATGTAGGATAAACATTCTACAGTAGGAGCACATGCCCAAAAAGGATAGCAATTGATTCTTTGTGTGAGGCTTTAGAATTTGCTGGATTGCTTGAACTCTGTCTTGACCAATGGCCTTCCCTTGTTCAGATATTAAGTGACCTAAGAACCTCACCTGTTGTTGCACAAATTGTAGCTTTGTGAGACTGGCTTTGTGCCCTTCCCTCGCTGGATGGCAGAGCAATGCAAGGGTATCTTCTCACATTGTTCCTCTGTTGGTGCTGCTATTAAGCAATCATCTACATACTGCAGAAGCGCTGACCCCGGGGTTAAAACAAGAGTCTCCAGACTCCTGTGTCGAGCCTCATTATATATGGTGGGGGACTCACAGTAACCTTGACAAAGTTGTGTGAAGGTATACAATTTCTCTTTGAATGAAAAAACGAACCAGAATTGCCTATCTGGGTGTACCGGTACACTAAAGAAGGCATTTGCTAAATCCACAACAGAGAACCATTTACTGTCTGATGGAGTTTGAGCCAATATAGTACAGGGGTGAGGAACATTTGGGGCACGCAGGATAACAGCGGTTTTGACTGCCTGCAGGTCTTGAACAAACCTCCATTCCTCCGGCTCACCGGGAATGTTTGCTTTTTGACCGGAAAAATGGGGGTTCTCACCGGTGAGTTTTCACAGGGGATTATCACCCCAGCCTTTAGGAGGGTTTCAAAGACTGGAGTAATTCCTTCTATAGCTTTGGGTTTTAACAGGTATTGTGCTCTGCAAGCACGATACTCAGACTTTGGGGTTATTCTTATGGGTTTACAGCCTCGTATGAACCCCACATCATGTTTGCCCTTTGCCCACAACTCAGTAGGGACCGTTTTTAACCTTGGGTCCGAGACTTCTACCTTAGGGAACCGCCCGACTACCCTTCTAGGCTCTTCAGGGCTAGCGGGGTTTACCTGGACTGCTCTATCTGCCTGAGTTAGCCAATTTAGTTTCTTCCTATTTGTCCGCATATTTGCATTGAACCAGATACCCACATTGTCCCTGAAGACCCAACCTTCCATTCTTTCTGCCTTTAGCACCCATGGTCCTAAATCCTGTCACCTGTCGCTGGACGCCTTCGCCAGTGACTTGTGAGGAAAAGAGCCTTGCACATCAAAAAGTTAGGGTCTATTTGCTATCACAGATACTTTAGATAAGTTCACACTGACTGATCACTCCAATAAAATTCACACAATAACAACTGCTCTGGTTTAACCAATCTCCTGAACTGATCCTTCTCATACGATTTGTCAGGTGTATGTGTACTGTGCAGTGCAGCATGTCCCCAGTAAGAAAATTGGTGTTCATAGGATTAACATGGTTACTTGCTTCCAGGGTGAGTGAATTGCTCACTGAACTTATCGCTCTCTGGCTTAATCGCCACTCATAGACATACATCAAGGGTCATGGGTCGTATTTTACAGCCTGCAAGGTAAATCTTCCTTGTGAATTACATGTTAGCCCATCGGGTTACTGAGCAAACCTAACACCAGTCTCCCTATGAGATCCTGACCCATTAGATTTAAAAGGACAGAATTCCGATAACAAGAGTGAGAATCAGAATGTTTCCCCATGATTAGTTTTGCACAATAGGGGTGAGAAAAATCTTTCTCGTATCACGATTCCTGATGCACCCATTGTGTTCAGGAACTTTCCACTCATCTTTATTAATGGCGACTCTCTGAACTGGCTTAATTTAAGGACCGAATATGCTGCCCCTGTATCTACCAAAAAGGTAACTGGTGTACCTTCCACATATAACATAGAGGTAGGCATCGACTTATACAAATCGTTGTTATATAGAACATATTGTCCACGTAATCTCAGTGCTCGATGTAGAGGTGGGACATGTCTCAGTGCCCATAAGTAGAAGAGATTAGCATAAGTGGGTTTTCGTTGCCAAGCATAAAAGAAAAAGGCTTACCTGTACCTTGTGGGCTGCCCACCTCCACCTCAGCCATCCCCTGTCAGTCACCCTGCTGTCCAGCCTCCAGGGTCAATTGGGACTGTCTCTGTGGGCACTGTCTTGCCCAATGGTCCGTTGCTCCACAAACAAAGCACCCGCCAGATCTACCTCTGCCAGCCCCACTTCCTCTCTCTTTTTCCGCAGCAGCTCCCTCCAATGGCTGGGTGACCATTTGCATCATGATAAGCTGAGCTTTATGTGCTTGCTGTTCCATCTTTAGTTTCCGCGTATCCTTCTCTTGGGCCAGCAATTTTTCAGCATGTATTGCATGCTGTTCTATCAAATTCAGCTTTTCCGTGTCCCAGGTAATATATGTGTCTTTTACCTTTTTCGCTATTTCATCCTTCATTCCATTGATGAAGCTGTTCCTCAGGTGTGCCTCATGCGGCGTGATTTCTGCCACCGTTATGTCCGCGGGTGGTGTCAGTCCACTACGGGTGTTATGGACTTCAGTGAGGCGCGTAAGGTACTGGGACACTGTCTCACCTTCCCATTGTTTACACATTGCTATTTTGGTCATGTCCATTTGCACTGGGAATACCTCCCTACAGGCGGTTGCCAGTGCTGCAACCAAAGCATCAAAGTTTCCGTTCTCTTCCCCTTGCGGGTCAGTTGCTCTGGCATGGACGTTTACGGCTGGCCATCTATATTTGCTTTTGGTGACATCAGTGCCCAGTTTTCATCCCAGGAGACGTCTCATCTCATGTGATATGGGATGGAACTCGGTACAGAACTTTGTCACTTCTTTGGCAAACTTATTACCTCCAACCTCCCGTGGGTCAGGCAACTGCCCATAGGCACCTTCCAAATCCTTCATGGTCCATGGTTGGCGGACCAGCACTGGGTGCCCGTCTGGACCTGCAACTTCAACCATTGGGGCTTGCAAAACTACCTGGTTCGATGATCGTATGCTAAAATCCTCACCGTCTGACTCATCATCCATCATGGGGTGATTGCGGACAGACCCTGGATGCCTTTTCGTCTTGGAGTGGCCGTTGTCATTTTGAGCTCCTTGCTTCAGTTGGTTGTGGGTACGAACCGGTGATCCAGCAGACCCTGAGGTGGCGGCCGCTGATGTGGAACCTTCGCCAGGCAGATCTCATACGGGGGCTGGAGGTCTCGGAGGGCAGTCATCAAGGTCAGGATCTGGAACAGACTTAAGATACTGTACAGCTTTGTTAGGTTGTTTTCCGTGCGTGTCTGCATGTGCGCTGGTGTTTGTACGCGCGTTTGATCTATCTTTTACTTGAGATTTCCTTTCCCTAATATCAGCCTCAGCCTTCCATATGTTATAAGCACTCCAATTCACAGGTTCTATTTTCCCCTTCATTTCTTCTTCTGTCTCTCTCCTCCAACCTCGACCTCAATACTTCCAACTGCCTTTTACTAAAACCTCCTCCCTCTGGAAAACTACATTCCTTGATCCACAATTCTAACTGCTTTACAGACTCTGGGCTATAATTATTTAACATGTACTGTATTTTTGGTTGACCATTCCAATGCCTCTGTGGGTTCTCTTTTTGTTTGCTCTTGCTGAAGCTCATTTGCAGTGTTACTGGAAAGGTGCTCAGCTCTCTCTCTCTCTTATGTTATCATTATCTTTTTTCCCTTTGACTTGCTTTTACCTCCGGAGGTCCCCTCTCACATTGGACATGTCCGCCTCAATGCCTTGGTTTTTGTAAACCAAGAAACCATGTACCCGGTACATCTTTGGTGAGTCCAACTTTGCCAGTGGTGGTTCCAAGTCTAAAGCCACCCTTAAACTTGCTGTCTCTCAAACACTCTAGAAACAGCAATCCTTTCCCTTGAGTTTTGCTCGAATACCACGTGAGAGTTCATTGAACCCTCTTCCTGATTCACTTAATTTCTTAGAATGAGTCTCTATATCGGATTACTTAAGCCACGACTCTTACCCCGACCCTATTCGGTTATAACCCTGGGCCTGGGGTGATCCACAGATTCCCAGTCCTCTCATGCAAAGGGGCCAATTCAGCGCTCGAGACTAAGTGAAAGACCTTCAAGGCACTGGCACCTGCACTTCCTGGGAATCCTCAGAATCTCACTCAGTCGTGGGATCCCGGACAAGCCCCCAAGTTTACTGTCATGGAAATTAAACTGACTCAACTCATATGCTAGCAAGAGCAAAGAAAAAGCTTTATTAGAAACTGCATGCAGGGCCAATGCACTTGGCAGAAATTCCTCGTGTAAGGGCTTCAAACCAGATTCACACATTCTTCTTATATCATTCTTATAACCCCCCCCCCCCAAGGACAAGGGCTGGGAACATTCGAGTCCTTGCTTTTTCCATTTCCTTACTGTGGACATAACTGTCTTTATGTTTTCCTTTGCTCAAATCTGAAATCGACTGCTCACAAGGCCAGTTAGAATGTTTACAAAGTTCCACAGAGATAAGCTGTCCCTGGACTGCAGACTTTGGCAAAGTTGCAAAGTGTCAGAAAAGTTGTAAATTTAGTGAAGCGTTCTTTTTCAGATTTCAGAGTAAATGGATTTCAGAGTAAATGTTACTTTTGTTAATTTTCCATTACATAGCCCAACAGGTTTATTTGTAATTACAAGCTTTTGGAGCTCCCCTCCTTCCTCAGGCATGATATGATAGGGAAATATAATTGAATTGAATTTAAAACACAGTATTTATAAGGATAAAGTTACCAACTTTGAAACTAGCTGCCTTTGTTGAATCCTTTAATCAATTAGGAGTTAGACTGCTAATTAAAATGTAAAATCCAGATTCCTTTGTCCCTAGATAAGCAAAGATTTCATCAATGTGCAAGATGTGATATCTCAGGTTAGATAATGCACTTTAGTTGTGATGCCCTGCTTCAAACCTGTCTATGTTTTAAGCTGAGGTCCAGTTTTATTTTTTGACAGGAAAGAATCTTGAAAGAAATAATTCCCTTCACAGTGTGTGTGTGTGTGAGAGTGAGAGTGTATGTGTGTGAGAGAGACAGAGTGTGAGAGAGTGTGTATGTGAGAGAGTGTGTGTGTGAGAAAATGTGTGTGTGTGAGAGAGTGTGTGTGTGAGAGAGAGATAGAGAAAGAGAATGTGTGTGAGAGAGAGAGAGAGAGAGAGAGGGTGTGTGTGTGTATGCAAGTGTATGCGTGTGAGCATATATAGTGTGGTAGACATGATTTGGAGATGCCGTGTTGGACTGGGGTGTACAAAGTTAAAAATCACAAAACACTATGTTATAGCCCAACAGGTTTAATTAGAAACACTACCTTTCAGAGTACTGCTCCTTCATCAATTGCATCATTTAAAAGGGATCTGGATGGGTACATGAATAGGAAGGGTTTGGAGGGATGTGGGCCAGGTGCTAGCAGGTGGGACTAGATTGGGTTGGGATATCTGGTCAGCATGGATGAGTTGACCGAAAGATCTGTTTCCATGCAGTACATCTTTATGACTGTTTGACTACATCCTGATGTTGTGTGATTTTTAACTAGTGTAGTGATATTACCATAGTGTGACATGAACCCAAGATCATGGTTGTTCTTCGCAGCCTTGAGCACATCAGCGACAACGATGAATACCTTGCCATGACTTTCCCTATGCCTCCACTTCCTACCTTCAAACAACCGCTGAACTTTAAACAGTTTATCGTTTGCAGCAAACTACCCAGCCTTCAGTGCAACATCGGCCATTACATCACATAGAGGCAACCTCTGCAGGACATGTCAGAGTATCGACATGGACACTACCTTCACATGTGGGAACATCGCCCACTACGTACATGTGACTTGGCCAATGTCGTCTATTTTATACTCAGCATGCAAGATGCCCCAAGGCATGGTACATTGGGAAGACCATGCAGATGCTTCAACAATGGGTGAATGAACACCCATACAATGATCAACACATGGGGGGGGGGGTTCCCCCCAACACATGGGGGGGGGGGGGGGGGGGTTCCCTCCCAGTGGGGGAACACTTCAGTGATCCAGGACATTCAGCCTCCAATCTTTGGGTGAGCGTCCTCCAAGATGGGCTTTGAGATATGCAACAACACAAAATCACTGAGCAGAGGCAGATAGCTATATTCCATACCCATAAGAATGGTCTCAACCATTATTTTGGGTTCATGTCACGCTACAGGCAACCCCACCACACTATATACTCCAACACACAGACAGACACACTCACCACTCGCACACTTACACAGACCATGTCCCACACACAAATACTCACACATGCACACTCACACTCACATATACACATGCACGCACACTCACACTCTCAAATACACATACACACTCTCTCTCTCTCTCATATACATACTAGCATGGATTTTGCATTTTAATCTGCAGTCTACCTTCTAACTGATTAAAGGATTCAGCAGGGGCAGCTAGTTTTAAAGTTGTTAACGTTTTGCTTATAAATACTGTGTCTTATACCTCCCTATCATATCAAGCCTGCAGAAGGAGTGGAGCTC
Source organism: Chiloscyllium plagiosum (assembly GCF_037043375.1). Taxonomy (NCBI): domain Eukaryota; kingdom Metazoa; phylum Chordata; class Chondrichthyes; order Orectolobiformes; family Hemiscylliidae; genus Chiloscyllium; species Chiloscyllium plagiosum. The sequence continues at coordinate 46,778,586 of NW_028270172.1, read as the reverse complement.
CAAAAGTTTGTAATTTCAAATAAACCTGTTTGGCTATAAACTGGTGTCATTTGATATTTGACCTTGCCACCCAGTCCAACTCTGGCATCTCCACATCATATCGCCAACAGTATTCTGAAGATAAACTTCAGTTGCCTCGACGAATCTGGAAGAGTCCTTCAGTACACCCCAGTTAAGGTGTTCAGAATAGACAAGCAGGAGGCTGGAAGAACACAGCAAGCCAGGCAACATCAGGAGGTGGAGAAGTTGATGTTTCAGGCATAACCCTTCTTCAGGACTGGGAGTGTGTGTGGGGGGAGTTACAGATAAAGGGCGTGGTGGGGGCAGGGTGGTGGGGTGGGGATAGGTGAAGACAGATAGAGGGTATGACCTGGTTGGTCAGTGGGAGGAATTAATCCAGTAGGTGGCTGAGAGGGGGAGGAAGGGAAGGGGAGGGGCTGGGAAAGGAGTTGGGGGATGGGACAGGACACTATTTTAAAGTGGAGAACTCAATATTGAGTCCACTGGGCTGTTAGCTGCCCAAGTGGAAGATGAGGTGTTGCAGTTTGGTTCGTTGTAGCAATGGAGGAGGCTAAGGATGGTCATGTCGCAAAGGGAGTGGGAAGGGGAATTAAAATGTGTGATGACTGGGAGGTCCGGTCACCCCTGTGGGCCCAGCTGAGATGCTTGGCGAACCATTCCCGAAGTTTACATTTGGTCTCCCTGATGTACATTGGGGAGATCAAATGTAAACTTAGGGTACATCTATTCTGGACACCCTAGCTGGTGTGTACTGAAGGGCTCTTCCAGATTTGTCTAGGCGATTGAAGTTCATCTTCAGAATGACTGTTTCGTCCTGTGGTTTCCACAAAATTGTGCATCAGTAGGGTTTGAATTCACAGGAGGAATGATGTGCAGAACTTATGTTCTTTTTGAACAATTCCAGGGAAGAAGAGAAGAAAGAGGGTGATAATGAACATATTACTCACTACAGTGCAGAAAGAGGTCATTTGGCATATCCAGTCTGCACCGTTCCTCCGAACAGCCTTCCAAACAGACACAGTCCTCACCCATTCCCCATAATCCTGCATTTCCTTTGGCCAATCCACCTAACCTACATATCTTTGGACTGTGGGAGAAAACCAGACCACCTAGCGGAAAACCACACAGGTAATGTGCAAACTGCACACAGACTGTTGCCAAAGGCTGGAATATAACCCAGGTGCCTGGCACTGTGATGCAGCAGTGCTAACCATGGAGCCATCATGCTACCTGAGTAGTGCAATGGCAGCTGCTCATAATATCCCTGGGACATGAGAGATGCCCTCATTAATACTTAGGTTGCATCATTGGATCAATGCTGTACAACAGCCCACTTTTTACACCACCACCTCCCCTACGAACTGTCACAATGCCAATGAGACACAACTGTCCCACACCAAGCATGCCTTGCAACTTCTTGTCCTGTCATATTCATCATCAACAAATTAAAGGATGATTTGCCATCCAAAAATGAGAATGGAAAAAAATGGGAAAGTGCTACAAAAAAATAAAATTTGTTGTGCTTTAACAAGACAACAATAGGTGGTTAGTTAGGGATAAATGTCGAATAATAGGGTAGGGGACTGGGTCTGGGTGGGTTACTCTTCAGAGGATCAGTGTAGACCTGTTGGGCCAAATGGCCTGTTTCTACACTGTAAGGATTCTATGGTTGGAATCATACTTACACAAAAGAAGATGGTTGAGGCTATTGGAGGCCATAGGTCATTGCCTTAGGGCGAAATTGCAGGAGTTTCTTACAGAATTATTTAAGATTAACCATCTACAACTGCTTTATCATCTACCATCTACCTTCCTTCCATTGTAAGGTTAGAAATAGGGACTTTCACTGAAGATTACATAATGTTCAGTATCATTGACAACTCTACACATACTGAAGCAGTCAGAGTCCCAGTGCAACAAGATTCGGACAACATCCAAGCTTGGACTGATAAGTCATCATACAAGAACCTGGCATAACCTTATCCAACAAGAGAGAATCTCCCCACCCTCCCTTGATTCTCTTACGGAATCTTGAACGTTCATTAACTTTTCTTGGAATCAACCCAAGTGGTATGCCACAGTCTCACACCTTTTAGCATTCTAGCTATCCTTGGAGATGTCAATTACGTGGGAATTTCTCAATTAGCTGTTGGCTAATCAATCTTCCAATTTAAAAAAAAAACAAAATCATGAGCATGGATGCTTCAGTTCAAGCCTGGGCTTCACGACCTTTGGAGAGATTTGAACATCAGGAACACCCCTGGTTCCCAGTTAGCCTCAATGCTCCTTTAGCTTCTTTAACGTGTGGGTCTCACAATAATTCCTAGCTCCTATTAAACATTTCTTCCTTCAAGCTTACCAGCTGTTGGCTCTTTTCTGACACAATGGTTCTCTGAGGGCCACTGTTTTTTTCCCTTAGGAGACTGAAAATTAACAGCTCGCTTTCTGTTAGCAAACACCGAAAGTTTAAATTAAATGAAAGAGGATTCTGACCAAATGTTCCATTGAATTATCATCTGTGTGGCAACATGATACATGTGGCCTATTCCCAGGTTTCATCGAATTCCTACAGCATGGAATCAGGCCATTCAGCCCATTGCATCCAGACCTACCCTCTGGAGAGCATCCCACCCAAAGTCGCCCTATCCATGCGACCCTGCACCTCTCGGTAACATGCACATCTTTCAACTGTGGGGGGAAACCAGATGACCCAGAGGAAGCCCACACAGACACAGGGCGAATGTGCAAACTTCACACACACAGGCGCCCAAGGCAGAAATCAAATGAGGGATCCTGACACTGTGAGGCAACAGTGCTAACCAATGAGCCACTGTGCTGCCAGTTGAATTAACTACCTGTCAAATCCAAAGTTTTGTTGATTTTTAGAAAGCATACGAATAAAGTGTTTTCTAACAAGGAGAAGACAATCTATTCTTGACTTACTGGCACCATTGCTAAGTTAAGAGCAAGATTCCTACTGTTTATGCTCTTGCCTTTCAAATTCTAAGCTCTTAAGTCAATGTTGTCAACGCATTTTGATTTCTAATTGCTTTCGTTTTTCTTTAAATCCTTTTAACTTAGTGTTACAGCCTAGTTAAGTGGATAAATTCATCCTTGTCTGTCCTGCTCTTTCACTGACCACAACAATGTCTGCATTTTAAAAGGAAAGTGATATTTATAATTTTATATATTATCAGTATCAGAAACAAGTCAGCTAGATTCTTTTTAGTTAACAAGTTAAGAACTAGTTTGTGAATTTTAAAAAGACTCAAGCAAAGATGCAAGAATTATTAGAAAAGGCTTTAAAAAAATCACACCCACCTCTGCAAAATATTATCTTGCAAATACTTTGAATAGGTAACAGATAAATTTAAGAAAAAGACTGATTAAAATTTGCTCCAAATGCCGATCTTCTGCTGAATTCACTTCACACACAAACTATTGGTACTGGAGTTTCTTCCTAGATCTGTAATGGCTGATTGAAAGTATTTATCCGGAGACAGTGGTGTTTATTTTTATTCATTTATTTATTTATTTATTCATATTTATCCTCTAACATTCCTCGACTTATGGTGATGAGGTCTCCCAGTGAATTTTCAACTCACCAACTTAGATAACAGAGGTTTCAGGCAATTTCCTTCTTTTTATCTGTGTTCATGGCCTATATTTTAGATTCACAATCTGGGTGTCTCTCTGAAAGTGTAACAGATTCATTGACTTCATTCAAGCAGATTTTGTACTTTTTAAACACAATATTTTTGCTGTCGTAGCCAATTTGTTCTTTTGAAAATGTCAAAATATATGTCAAGCTAATATCATTAGTATTTCAGAGAATACATCTTCAACACAGTACATTGAAAAATTCAAATTTCCAAATTAAAGGTTATAATGTCAAAGTTAAAGCTCTGAAACAAATGAATCTTGAACCAGATTTTTGTCTCAACTTGATCACAATTTTAAAAAAATCGTAATGGAATTGTGCATCTGACATTAAGTATATCATTTGTAATTGGTTACCCTCCTTGTAGTTCTATATCTTAACTAATACCTATATTACAAGGAGGCCACCATGTCTCACACACATAAGTTACTCTCAGAATTTGTTTTAAAAATTGAATATATATTAACATTCGTATCTTTGAAGAACAACCTTAGCTCTTGTGTTTAAATTGGTTTGCTGCTTATCTGAAGCTTGATAATCATAAATCTCATTCTTAACATTTCCATTGTGCTGGCAGCCTTGGTACAAGTAATGAACTGCTGCCAGTAATAATTAATGTTAAAATTTATTTCAATCAGATTTGCGCCCTCAAGCAATTTGGCAGAGCTCTGTTTTTTTTTTAGCCCCTCAGGAAACATTTGAATTTATTATTGATTATTTTTTAATATTGATTTAAACACTTCAGAATATGTAGATCATATCCACTTAAATCATAATGATAAAAGTGAATATTACTTTTTCTCTCATATATTAGGTTGATCAATGTGTCTATGGAAATGTGGTAAGCCAGAGCTGTTTGCTGCCATAACGTTGTGTATGAGCAGCTGTTGTAAAATGGTTTCAGTAAAGTTACTGATGGGTGTAAGAAAAAATTATATTTCTTTCAATAATGTTCAGAGATGTAATAGTGGTGTAGGCAAACAGACAGACACAGTCACCTCACTTCAAATTGGCTAAGTGCAGACATTTGGATTTTCTACCCAAGATATGAAAAAATATTTACTTCATTTAATTTCCTGCACAGATGGACCTTTATGATCATCTTTCTGCAACCTCTACACTTGCTAAAGGTGTAACCAAATGAATAGAATACATTTGGGAGAAAGGTTCATTCAAATGGTTTTAAGTGGCAGGTTTTGTGATTTGTGAACTGCCCTTGCCCATTGCCAGTGAGACAGTCAGCATTCAGAATCTGTGTTGCCTCATCACTTCAGTGTTTTCTGTGTGCAATCCTTGCTGCGGGGCTGGCTGAATTCACAATGCGTCCTAACAGCGTGGGAAGCTAGCATGAACACCAAATAGCCTCCAGCTCCTTATGGTAAATGTGCCCTCTGAAAGGGAGACTGCATTGAATTAAATTGAATTCTGTTAAATTACTCAAAATAGGGAATAGATATAAAATAGCAAGGCAGAGAGAGGATATCACATATCACAGATATGGTACTAGAGGATGTGGTCATGGGGATGAACAGGATTTGTGGTGGCCTGGAGCCTGTTAACAACTGCCTCACTGAAAATATATGAGCAGGTGATCAGGGATGTCAGCTCCTAGAGTCTTGCCCAAGGAGTTGCAGCAGTGCTGAAAGAAACTGAACGACCTCACACAGAAAGTCAAGGTTATTAAATATATCTTCACATACACCACCTATCCACCACATCAGCAAACCCTTAAGCTGTTCAAGACACCACATTCATCACCAGCCCAGCAATGGTCCCTAGCTATCATAACTCAGACACAAAATTCAAATACTTTACCTTAACACCACATTGCTTTCAGTCTCACATCGATCTTTTATTGCCTTCATATAACTTCAGGTATTCAGCTATGGCAGCCACTTCACCTGAAATCAGTGCAACATAATTGCTGATACAAAACAAAATCTGAAAGAACTGCGGGTGCTGTAAATCAGAAACAAAAACAGAAGCTTTTGCAACCTATTTTTGCATTTCTGTTTTGCCAGATTGCTTCATATTCTATTCTTCCATTCCTTGTCAGTTTCTTGGTCCTCCTATTTTTGTGTTTTATAATCCTTCCAATCTTCAGAATTACTGCTATTTCTGGAAAATTCATAGGCCTTTTCTTTTAAACTTTGCAATAATGAACCTTCTTTGTTAGCCATGGTTGATTGACCCTTTTCAAGTTTTCGTACCTTGAAGGAATGTGAAGTTGCTGTATACCATGTAATAGATCTTTAAAGACTATCCATTGCCTATGTACAGTCATGTCTTTTAATGTGTTTTCCAATCTATTTCAGCCAACCTGTGCATCATGCCTTCATAATTTCCCTTATTTAAATGTCTTTCTTGAGAATGAACTATCTCACTTTAAAACATAATGTAAAATTCTATCATATTGTAGTCACTCATCCCTAAAGGTTCTTTGACAATTAGTTCATAAATTAGTCCTTTTTCATTACAAAATACTGGTTCTAAAATAGCATGTCCTCTAGTTGGCAGACGAAAATTGGACTTCTTCAGAAAAAAATTGCAAATTTGATCTTTCATGAACTGAACAGCATCTCCAGGAAACACATATGCATAGATACTGGCACACACATACGCAAATGCTGTATGGCTTGGGAACTGCTTTTGTTCAGTTGGAAATCAATTTGTAAGGTCCCAGAGACAGCAATGTAATCGTAGGCAGATAGTCAGATTCTGTGATACTGTTCGAGAGATAAATATTACTCAGCAGACAGGGTTACTTCTCAGGATCATCTTAAAAATAACTGCCATAGAATTCCTGCACTCCTGACAATGACAAAATCTCCCTTTAATAACTCATTAAAAGAAAGATGAAACCTTCACCAGTGTAGCTCTTTCTCACAATTGTCTGACTCAGCAGGTGGAATGTTCTTGCTTCTCTTGCAAAGTTTAGAGGTGGCAAGAGCATTTAATTAGTGAGATGATGTGTGCTTGAATTTTTGAGTCTCTATCAGAATTAAGAAAGGTGGAAGAAGGCACATGCTTAAACATCCCACCCCACCTCATACTGAAGCCCTTAAGTAGACAATCAATGACCAATTAAAGACCACATTTCTCAGTCACTGATATTAACCCAGTGGTAGATAGGTCTGCCAACTTGCGATGTGGATGGCAGGTAAAACTATGTGGCCTGCTTGTGGTCTCCCTTGCTGGAGGTATGGGGGCCTCATTCAATGGCACTGTAGCCTCACTAAGGACACAACATTATAGAAAGGATGCCAGCTAAGAGCTAACTACCCTTTGATCCATCTGCATTACTGATCCTCCTACACCTGGCGATCCAGACCCATGAACTCCCTCCACCCATTGATCATCCATAGCCTGGATTGCACCTCCATCCCTAACCTCCACTAGGTGTCATTCTGGCAGCAACCAGAGTCTTCTATTCAAAAGAGCTGTCAACCCCTGAGTCACACTAATCACTGGTAGGCCTTCCCAAAGGACACAACGTGGATCCCTTGCTAGCTCTTCAGCCAGCTGATCAGACCCCTGATACCGCCAACAACTTCAGCCAAGAGGTGGCAGAACAATCAACTGAGCCACAGCTCACACTTACAGATTAAATAACATCCAGACAGGATCTGCAAGCAGTGAAACATCAAACACAAGTACAGGTTGTTCTCCTATCACACTGTAGTTGCATTCCAGTGAAATCTCGCTTAATAGAAAATCATTTAATAGAAACACAGAGAAATCTCGATTATCCAGCATACGATTATCTGAATACTGGATTATCCGGCAAATTCACAAGGTCCCAATGTTCAGCTAAACTATGTTATCCAGCATTCATTATCCGGAATTCGATTAACCAAACGAAATACTGCCTGCCCGTGTCCTTGGGATAACTGAGGTTCCTCTGTAATGGAGTCTTTGGGAAAAGTGGGGTTGGGGCTGACCTGCAAAAACTATCACTCACAATCACTCAAAAATCACCCAAAAGTCTAACGCAGAGTATAACACAGCCTGAATGAAGGTTGAAATCATATTTATTAACAAAACAAAAGTAAATTTCACACAGTACATTTAAAAAATGTACGAAATCTGCTCTCTATACTGTACCTCTCACAGAAAGCTGCTCTGTCAGCAGCTGACATCGGTGCATGTGCTGTACAGCATGAGATTTCAGAGATTTCAGTGTAGACACCGGCTCATGTGCACAACGAAGTGTGTGAACTGACCCCTGCTGGAATCGCGTTATTGCGAATTAAGGTAAGTGTTTTCGAAAATACCATTCCCTAATTCTTCAGCGATGGTATAGCCAAATTGCACTGCTGAAACAGGTCTTATCCGAGAATTACGTGGATTTCCTCCGGGTGCTCCGGTTTCCTCCCACAGTCCAAAGATGTGCAGGTCAGGTGAATTGGCCATACTAAATTGCCCATAGTGTTAGGTAAGGGGTAAATGTAGGGGTATGGGTGGGTTGCGCTTCGGCGGGTCGGTGTGGACTTGTTGGGCCGAAGGGCCTGTTTCCACACTGTAATCTAATCTAATCTAATCTAATCTAAATCACAGGAGCCAGATAATGAAAGTGCCAGTTCACCAGAGGATGTGTTCACATGTGAGTTCTGCAGCAGAGGTCTCAGTTGAGGAAGGCTACAGAAGAAAGCGGATAAATATGCATTAAAAATACTTGCAGTCAAAGCCAAGCAGTGTGGAGGATTCTGGCACCAACATGTGACAGGCCTTTGCTAAGAGATCAGATTCCAATCTTTTCATTGTGGAAGTGATGACCAACTCCATTCACTCTCTTGTGGATGCAACATGATGCATGATCTAACGGCTGATGTTGCAACTTCTACTGCAGTACCAGCATCAGCACCAGCCACTCAAATGTGAGTATTCAGTGGAAGCATCCATCATGACCACGGGTTATTTGGTGCAGAGTGGCTCAGAAATCTAGCAATCTATCCTCCTAAGAATTACTAAAATTACTGATATTTAGTCCCAGAGGAAAGACATGCTTTTATGGAGCATGAGTCGGGAGTGTGATGAAATCTTCCCACTTGTCTGGGCAAGTGCAAATCCAGCAACACTTCAGAAGCTCAACACCTTCCAATATAAAACACTCTGCTTGATTGGCACCATAGTCAGAAACCCTCAACACCAACACTCAGTAGCAGCAGTGTGTTCTCTTCGGAAGGCAACTTTCACCCTTCAATGCTGGCCATCTACCAATGTACTTGCTGTTTCCTGTCAGCCAGCAAAACCAGACTGCAGCAGACCATATTCTGATGATAAAAGAATGAAAGAACTGCAGATGCTGTAAATCAGAAACAAAAACAGAAGTTGCTGGAAAAGCTCAGCAGGTTTGGCAGCATCTGTGAAGAAAAATCAGGGTTAATGTTTTGGGATGGTGACCTTTCCTCAGAACTGATGGTAGCTAGGAAAATGATGGCCTATATGCAAAAGATAGAATGGGGGAAGGGGGTAATGAGTAAACAATAGGTGGGGATAGAGCCCAAAGAGAGAGAAGAATTAATATTTGAGTTCTTTGAGAAAGTGACCAAACAGGTGGATGAGGGAAAAGTGGCTGATGTGATGTATATGGATTTCTGTAAGGTGTTTAATAAGATTCCCCATGATAGGCTATTGCATAAAATACGGAGGCATAGAATTGAGGGTGATTTAGCGGTTTGGATCAGAAATTAGCTAGCTGAAAGAAGGCAGATGGTGGTGGTTGATGGGAAATGTTCATTCTGAAGTTCAGTTACTAGTGGTGTACCGCAAGGATCTGTTTTGGGGCCACTGCTGTTTGTCATTTTTATAAGTTACCTGGATGAGGGTATAGAAGGATGGGTTAGTAAATTTGCAGATGACACTAAGATCGGTACAGTTGTGGATAGTGCAGAAGGATGTTGTAAGTTTCAGAGGGACACAGATAAGCTCTAGAGCTGGGCTGAGAGGTGGCAAATAGAGGTTGATGCAGAAAAGTGTGAGGTGTTTCACTTTGGAAGGAGTAACAGGAATAAAAAAGTACTGGGCTAATGGTAAGTTTCTTGGTAGTGTTGATGAGCACAGAGATCTTTGTGTCCATGTACATAGATCCTTGAGAGTTGTCACCCAGGTTGATAGGGTTGTTAAGAAGGCAGACGGTGTGTTAGCTTTTATTGGTAGAGGGATTGAGTTTCGGTACCATGAGGTCATGCTGCAGCTGTACAAAGCTTTGGTCTGGCCGCACTTGGAGTATTGCGTACAGTTCTGATCAAAAGGATGTGGAAGCTTTGAAAGGGCTCAGAAGAGATTTACTAGGATGTTGTCTGGTATAGAGGGAAGGTCTTACAAGGAAAGGCTGAGGGACTTGAGGCTGGTTTCATTAGAGAGAAGATTGAGAGGTGATTTAATTGAAACATATAAGATAATCAGAGGGTTAGATTGGATGGACAATGACAGCCTTTTTCCGCAGATGGTAATGACTAGCACGAGGGGACATAGCTTTAAATTGAGGGGTGATAGATCTAGGACAGATGTCAGAGATAGTTTCTTTACTCAGAGAGTAGTAGGGGCGTGGAATGCACTGCCTGCAACTGGAGTAGACTCACCAACTTTAAGGGCATTTAAATGGTCATTGGATAAACATATGGATGAAAATGGAATAGTATAGGTTAGATGGGCTTCAGATTAGTTTCACAAGGTCGGCGCAACATTGAGGGCCAAAGGGCCTGTAATGTGCTGTAATGTTTTTCTTATTGAGCTATTTTTCTTTACCTTATTTATTAAATATAACTAACTCTCATTGAATAGTGAACCACATGCAAAAATAGACAACAAACTTTGAGATAGAGTCATAAAGATACACAACATGGAAACAGACCTTTCAGTCCAATTTGTCCATAATGACCAGGTATCCTAAATTAATCTAGTCACATTTGCCAGCATTTGCCCCATATCCCTTTAAGCCCTTCCTATTTATAAACCCATCCAGATGCCTCGTAAATGCTGTAATTGTACCAGCCTCCACCATTTCCTCTGGCAGCTCTTTTCATACACGCACCACTGTTGTGTGAAAAAGTTGCCCCTTAGGTCCCTTTTAAATCTTTCCCCTCTCACCTTAAACCTGAGCCCTCTAGTTTGGGACTCCCCTACCCTGGGGAAAAGACCTTGGCTAATTATCCTATACATGCCCCTCATGAGTTTATATACTTCAATAAGGTCACCCCTCAGCCTCCAACGCTTCAGGGAAAAAAAGCCCCAGCCTGTTCAGTCTCTCCCTGTAGCTCAAACCCACCAACCCTGGCAACATCCTTGTAAATCTTTTCTGAACCCTTTCACAACAACTTTCCTGTATCAGGAAGTCAGAATTGAATGCAGTATTCCAAAAGTGGCCAAACCAATGTTCTATACAGCTGCAATATAACATCCCAACTCCTATACTCAATGCACTGACCGTTAAAGGAAAACATACTAAATGATTTCACTATCCTACCTCGCTGCAACTTCACTTTCAAGGAACTATGCACTCCACACTTTCTTGGAATGATCTGACAATGTCATTGCATGGTGAGTGACACATTTCAAAGAGAACCTTCTTACTAAAGAATAGTGGTCTTACATTATTCATCACTGAGTTTCAAGGTGGAAAATTATTTCCTGAGAACGCTTGAGGGATATGGTATAAATGGTCTCCTGCTGAGACCCCTTCTTTTCTTTCCTCTTCAAGCAATTCCCCCCACATGACCTTTTTCATCCTCAAAATCATGCTGTATTTCAAGGCAATGCCAAATGCAGCCACATCTGTGAGCAATTGCGTCATGCAGTAGCTTTAACATCAGCAAAAAGCTGCATCTTCTGTCACACCATTCCCTTTAAGTATTTTGAGTCAACCTGTTCAGATATGCTATGACACATCTCCAGCACAGGCTGGGACGTCATTACCATTGGGCCACGAAAGCCCTCAGTATAAGCGTTTGCTCCCTGAGTTGGCATTGGACCCTGACTGAATGTGAAAACACCGAATCCCAAACACTAGACCACCCAGGAGGCCATGACTCCCAGTATACTGGTTCAACTTGAAGTAACTTTACAAAGGATCACACACGAGTAAAATCACAGCAACAGCCAGAAGGAGCCAAACAACAACTGGACTGTGAGCACTTAATGATCCTTTTAGTAAAGCTGGTGGGAGATCCTTCCTACCATTTTGGGATAAATAGCCAGAGCAGTGGAACTTCAATCAGTCGGGATTAAAATGAAATTTGTAATCCCTGATACATGTAATTTGTGTGCAACTTTGTTCACAATACTTCAGGAAGTTGAAAAATATATTGATGGGGGGAGAAAACGGCAACATACCCTAAAGTGCGAAAGGGAAAGCTGTGAGGAAAGAATAAACTGAAGTGATTAACAATCAAAGTCCTAGTTCTGCAGGGGCTTTTGTTCCATTAGCCCTTAAATCTACTTTAATTTGTATTGCTACGCGGTATTATTTAGGGATGACAGCACTTTGCTGAATGCATCTAGCAGCTGCTGATTTGTTTGAGTCAGCTTTGTGAGCAAACATTCAAACAAAGCAGATCACCATGTAATTGCAGACTACCACATCAACAAATCGTGGTGTCTTCTAAAGACTGAATAGAAACATTCAATCATAGATCTCATGTTGTGATTTGATGACAACAAAATATTCCCAAGGAAGTGAATGGATAAATGTTTGGAATTTGAGCTCCCAACACAGTTCTTCATGTAGTGAATTTGGTGACATGTTTATTTTGAATGGATGGATAATCACATCAGGCACTCTGAGCTCCTTGCTTGAATACCCAAATGTTCACTTTTGTGAAATTAATTTGTAAAATCTATCCAACAGCATTAGGAAAAGGGAATATATAAAATAATGAGAAACAATAATGCAAATTTACTCCTTATTCTTTCCCCTCTGGATGGTCAGAGATTGGACATACAATCTCACTGAAGACTCAAGACATTTATTCAGTGAAAATTGCTGAAGATATTTGAATTTCCAATCGGCAATTCCTGACCTCCCTGTGACCCTTTAAAAGCAATTTCAGGGATAGAATTGGAAACTTTGTACAGTTCTGTCATCTCTAACCTGTGTAATTACCAGGAAATGTTAGACATGAAAATCATCTTCTGACCCCTGGGTAGCTGTGCAACTGATCTGCCAAGCTCCCTGACTTTACCCACTCCCTACAATGTGACCTTTCTGGACCCAGACCCTCAACCATGCAACTAACCTCCTGACCCTTTGATTCCCCAGGCTCCCCTACTCAAATGTGACAAACCTCCATCACTTGACACTTCCCTGGAACCACCACTACCATCTTCCAAATTTCCCAATTCCTCTCCCCCAACCCCAACCTGACTAGACACACTACTCTACTCCCCTAAACCTCCCCACACTCTTCCCACTCATCCAGCACCCTCTCTAATTCAACCTGATTCTACCCCACAGTTTGACTCCTCCATCCAACGTGACCAAACTCCACCATCCGACTCCTTGATCCCCAAATCTCCCTCAAAGGTACCTGACACTGATCAACCCCTCCATGAACTGCACTCCTCCAAACTCCTCACTAGCTAACTTAATTCCTCACCCCAGAAGCTCCCACAACTTCTGATTTGCTACTCAACCAAATCTGAATAGACCCCATCTCAACTTCTATGACCCTACAATTCTCCCAGGCACATCAACTCCCCCCTGACTCCTACATTACCTGACAAACCCCAAACCCAATTACCCATATATCCTATATCCCTGCCTGTCTTCTGGCCAACCAACCAAAAGGCCACATTCTCACTTGCCTCTTTACCCTCCAAACACCCTACCAACCTGCCACACTACTCGCCTCCCATCCTGCTGCTATTCAGCCTACTTAACCAATTATCTTACTCAAATCCATTCACTAGCACATGGAAAAGTTGTTTAAATATTCCAAACCTTTACAAAGTATTAATGAACACTTCCTAAATTATGGACACAAGTCCATAAGCCCATAAAAATGGAATGTGGCCTGTATTCCCACAATGTTCCTGCAAGGAAGGATTCTTTTATTAGATGCTCTCACATTTCTGAAGAATCTGGGCTGGGATAGCCCAGACACTTGTAGAATTTCTTTTGGCAGAAAACAGGGTGGGTAGAGCAGTCATCTGATGGTCATTGTCATTCCTGAAGATTTGAGCGAACATAATGATTTGCAAATCACAGGGATGAGTAAGGAAGCAATTACCCAGCATTCACTGGAAACCCAAAATTAAAACATGAAGTAAGTGCTGAACACTGAAAGTTGAGTGCTCCTACCGTGTTCCAATGAATCTCAAACTCAAGGATAGCACCTCATCTTTCAATTAGGCACTACATGGGTTTTTCATATTTAGCATAGAGTTTCATATACAAATCTCTGTCTCCTCCTTGTCGGACAGCTGTTGCTTTTTCCAGTTAAACCTCTTCTAAAAGATCCATCTTTTGTTTGATAACTTGCATCATTTCCATCCTCTTTTACCTTGTATCGCTCTTGCCTTCCAACCCACCCCAGGAACTTCCCTTTTATTCCTTTCCTCTTCCACTGCCCCTGTATATATTGGTTCTATCTCTAACTTTTTTGGTTCTGTTAAAAAGTGTCTTGCTGCTGCCAGACCTCATGTACACTTCCAGCATTTTCTCTTATGCATGAAACCACACATGTGGCTTTGGACAGCCATCTTGACTGGTGACCTTTTTAAGAACACATCCTCTGCTTACTCTTTTCATTATGATGTAATCACCAAGTTGTACTGAATTGTCCAGTGTGGGAGGGAGAAGCTGGAGATCCACCAAACTAGAAAGAGGAAGAATAACTACTGCAATGAATTTCTGCCCTGGACTAACTACCTTACTTGCCTGATAAGATGGTGATGGAGTAGGACACTCCAGTCGGAGCTCCTCTGCTCTGCCTGCTCTTTTTTTCTCCTTCTCTCCTCCCTTCTCTCTCTGCCTCACAGAGAGCGGCCAGAGTGGGAATGCCAGTGGCTGGAGCGGGAATGCCAGTGGCCGGAGTGAGAATGCCAGCAGCTGGAGCAGGAATTCCAGCAGCCGGAGCATGGATGCCAGCGGCCGCAGTGGGAATGCCAGCAGCCGGAGCGGGAATGCCAGCAGCCAGAGTGGGAATGCCAGCAGCAGGAGTGGGAATGCCAGCGGCAGGAGCGGGAAAGCCAGCAGCCGCAGTGGGAATGTCAGAGGCCAGAGTGGGAATGCTAGTGGCCAGAGCAGGGGCACCATCAACCAGCAGCCAGAGTGGCAACACAAGCAACCAGTGGCAGGGATAGCGTCCCAGTGTGGAGCATGGCAATAACCAGAGATCATACCATGTGGAGACCCCCCCTGCATTGGTCTGCTGCGGAAAACCATTTGACAGAGACTGGGATTTTGTCTTTTTAACTTTGCTTCTTGTTTTTTCTGACCTACAGTCATACTGTGTTTAGCTAATGTAACTTCTTTTTCTTCATTTAGCTATTCTATAACGAAGGATTGGACTTAGGTAACATTGTACCTAAGATGGTGCTTTAATTGGTGACTGACAAATTTTTCACTGTATTCATTTAGAGTCATAGAGATGTACAGCACGGAAACAGACTCTTCGGTGCAACTCATCCATGCTCACCATGTATCCTAAACTAATCTAGTCCCATTTGCCAGCACCCGGCCCAAATCCTTCTAAACTTTCCTATTCGTATAACATCCTGATGCCTTCTAAATGTTGCAATTGTACCAGCCTCCACTACCTCTTCTGGCAGCTCATTCCTCACACACACAGCCCTCTGTAGGAAAAAGTTGCCTTTTAGGTCTCTTTTATATCTTTCCCCTCTCACCCTAAACCTATGCCCTCTAGTTCTGGACTCTGCCACCCCAGGGAAAAGACTTTCTACATTTATCCTATCCATGCCCGTCATGAATTTATAAACCTCTATAAGGTCACCCCTCAGCGTCCGATGCTCCAGGGAAAAGAGCCCCAGTCTATTCAACCTCTCCCTATAGCTCAAATCCTTCAAACCTGGCAACCTCCTGGTAAATCTTTTCAGAACCCGTTCAAGTTTCTCAACATCCTTCCGATAGGAAGGAGACCGGAATTGCAATTAGAATAGTTAGGAGGTTGCTTTTGACCAACAATGGTGCAATGTGCCCAAGGCTGTTCACTGTTCAGTTACTCTCTATGACTCTATTTTATTTGAAATAATTAGTGATTAGTAATAATTAGTAATAATTAAAAATGACACAGTTCTGTTTAACAATTTTAAACTTTAAAATTCAGTTTTACATCTTGTCTTTGTGAGATTGTCAGCCCTTGAATTCCTGCTGCCACTCCTGTACAATAACTACAAGGCTGATGTATCAATGCAGCCTTGTGTCAGAAGGCACAACATTGTATAAGCTTCAACAGCAGTGGTAAATGTAGCATGCTTCCTTTTTAAAAGCTTCTAAGTACTTTCATTACCAACACATCAATTTAAATATTAAGCTCACTAACTCCTGATCTGACAACCATTAAATATTTCCTCTTCAATTTCTATTGGGCTAATTAAATGAGGTAATGTCTCATTGCCAAAAACACATTAAAATTATTTTCACTTTTCATGACTGTTCAAAAACTAAGTTTTGATTGCAAAATTCCTTAGCATTGTCAGACCCCATCTCTCAGCTCTCCTGTTACTGAAATTGTTTTCATGCTATTGTCAACTGCAAATACAGTGACTCCAAAGCTCTCATTTCTGGCCTCACAACTCCAAAATTTTTAATTTGTGTGAAACATCGCTACATATATCCTGTTCTTTTCATGCCTCATATCTGTTCACTGACATCCTTACTTTCTATCGCCAAGTATAATAAAATTAATATACACATCTTTAAATTCTACTATGGACTCTCTTACCCTAGCTCAGTAATCTTTCCTGTCCATCCATTCACTCCACTGTAGGCCACATGGCTTTCAGCAAATGACATCTACATTTTAAAATTCTCTAACGATACATCTCGTCCTCCCACTCTTGCTTTAAAACTGTTCTCAAACCCCATCTCTTAAAACAGAACATCTACTCACCTCTATTACTTCCTCCCCTCCCAAATTTGGCACTGGTTTTATCATGTCAACCGGTGGAGCCCCTATAGGATATTAGGACAATGCAGCACAATGGCCAGGGTGGCTCAGTGGTTATCACTGCTGCATCACAGCACCAGGGACCTGGATTCAATTCCATCCTCAGGTGTGGAGTTTCCACGTTGTCCCTTATCTGCATGGTGCTCTGGTTTCCTCTCACAGTCCAAAAATGTGCAGGCTAGGTGGTTTAGCCATGGGAAATGCAGGGTAACAGGGATAGGGGTCTGGATGGGATTCAGAGGGTTGGTGTGGACTTGATGGGCTGAATGGCCTGCTTCCACAATGTAGGGATTCTATGATTATTTATAACTAATGACACTATAAATTCAATTTTGAAGAGGGCACATATGGTTAGATACTATCTTGGATATCTTGAGTAGATCTGTCACCACCGAACAATCTTGTTTGTCTTACTGATGCCAAGTGGGGTGGATGTCCACACAATGTCCAAGACAAAAACTTGGTTAATCTTCTTGAAAAGTAAATAGATTTATTACATATTTCTTGAGAGCTGATTGTATTGCTTTTAAGATCCATGGTTGTCTATTGTGAGATATCAGACTCCATCTAAGAGTAAGTATACATTGCTACTTTGGCTTTCTGTTGTTAATAATAAGAACAACAACTCAGGAACCAGTAAAGGCACATGGAAAAGTTGTTAGCTCCTCCTTGGAACAGTACTTTATATCTTCATGGACGGAAGTTATCTTGATGTCAGTTAACCCTTTCCTATACTAACTGCCTCAAACAATAGTAGGAAAAGGGCAGAGAAGAAGCCCAACATGCCATCCTGTTTACACCCAAGAGTGATGCATGCTTTAAGAGCACCCCTCTCCCCATCAACACTCCTCACCAAGGCTTACCTCCACAGATCCTCCTTATCTCCTCATTTTTCCACTACTCTGAATCCCACTTTCCCCTCCTGCTGTGAGACTTCCTGCAGTTACCTAATCTTGAACTCCTGCAGTTCGAATCTCGAGACTGCTTGTAGTCCCAATCCTGGCCACCACTGAAGCTGATGCTGACACTGCTGAGACTTGACAGCTGCCAGTCATTCAGATTGGTTAGCTGTTCTATGAGGCAGGACCTCCAGTTGAAGGACAGGCGAAAGTCCTTTCTCCACCATGGGACATTAAATGGCTGTGAAACTGCATCTCCACTGTCTCAGAAGGTAAGGAACCTTTCATAAAATAAATTATTTTTTAAATGTACTTGTTAAGAATATTTAGGCTCTGAATGCAAGTATTTCAAATTAAGAATAAGCACAGCAGGTCAGGCAACATCTGAGGAGCAGGAGAGTCATTCTGATGACAGGTCCTGCCTGAAATGTCGACTGTCGTGCTCCTCAGATGCTGCCTGACCTGCTGTGCTTTTTACAGGCCCACACTCTATCTACTCTGACTCTTCAGCATCTGCAGCCCTGCCTATTTCCTAGTATTTCAGATTATCCCCTTCATGTGACTCTGAAGTTCCTATAGAGACTCTGGAGTACATCATGGAACATTGCCTCAGAGGGGATTAGCAAGAAGCCTAAAATATATCCATGCTATTCGACTAGAAACTTTGGCCTGTGCATCAATATAAATACAGATATTAATAGTTGATTTGGCTTGTGCTGCTAACACATGAATGAATTTCAGCTGGTCTGGCAGCATCTGTGCAGGAAAAGCAGCGTTAAAATGTTAACTGCTTTCTCTCCACAGATGCTGCCAGACCTGTTGAGTTTTCCCAGCAATTTCTATTTTTGCTTCTCATTTCCAGAGTCCGCAGTTCTTTATGTTTTTTATATGAATGAAGTTGACAGATTATTCAGCTGCATTGCATGTTAGGCCACTGAGATTGAATTTACTGAACTTTATAGACATAACAATGACAGGAATCCATTTAGATCACTGTCTATGTCCTTGAGGGCACAGTAAGTAACTGCGTCAGTAATGAGCAGTATCTCCAGAGTTCCTGGCTTTGCAAGTTTTGCTACAAAATAAAACAAGTAAAAAGCATTTTTTTTAAGGAAAATACTAACGAACTCTTTCCATTTTTAATGCCTCTCCAGGGTTTTGTAAACCCTGAAGTGCATTAAGGAAGGAAGAAACCATGTGAGGTGAGGAATGCTGGGTTTGCACACCTTGGGCACAGAACCTATTTTAATCTTGTTTCATCTGTGGGTGAAGGGATCAGTGTGGCCAATTCGCAGTGCTCCTAAATTTCCAGCCAATGATTATAAAACTCATTAAATTGGAAGCACACTTAATAATCCATGCTGAATTCTCAGCCCTTGTCAAGCAAATTTGTGTACAAACATGCCCCCCTAATCTGGTGTTTGTTTTTAAAGTTCTTGTTAATGATCAGTGATGGGAAAATTATGCACAGTTACATAGCACTGGAAATTCTTCAAAACGTTCTTCAATAGTAAATCAAGTTCCTTTACTGCTGCTGGATCAAATCCTGAAACTCCCTTCCCAACAGGGGTCAGTAGCTGTGTTACTCAGATTAGCAATAACAGAGGTTAGTATGACCACAAAGGACCTATTAATGCATCATATAAAAGTTCTAGGCAATACATGTGTTGAATAATGCAGTCCAAGGTAGGAGTCGAGAGTGTGGAGCTGGAAAAGTACAGCAGGTCAGGCAGCATCCAATGAGCAGGAGAATCGATGTTTCGGGCATAAGCCCTTCATCAGGAATGAGGCTTGTGGGCCGGGGGGAATGAGAGATAAATGGGAGGGAAGAGGGTCTAGGGGGAAGGTAGCTGGAAATGCAATACCATCCCCCCAGCCCCAACCCTCCCATTTATCTCCCAGTCCCCTCCGGCCCACAAGCCTCATTCTTGATGAATGGCTTATGCCTGAAACATTGATTTTCCTGCTCCTCAGATGCTGCCTGACCTGCTGTACCTTTCCAGCACCACAATCTGGACTCCGATCTCCAGCATCTGCAATCCTCACTTTCTCCCAGGAATCAATATTTCAGAGTCATAGAAATGTACAGCATGGAAACAGATCCTTCGGTCCAACTCATCCATGCTGACCAGACATCCTAAGTTAATTTAGTTCCATTTCCCAGCACCTGGCCATATTCTTCTAAACCCTTCCTATTCTTATACCCATCCAGGTGCCTTTTAAATGTTGAAATTGTACCAGCCTCCACCACCTCCTCTGGCAGCTAGTTCCATACATATACCACCCTGTGCATGAAAATGTTGCCCCTCAGGTCCCTTTTATATCTTTCCCCTCTCCTCCTACACCTATGCCCTCTAGCTTTGGACTCCCCTATCCTGGAGAAAAGAACTTGCCTGTTCTCCCTATCCATGCACCTCATGATTTTATAAAACCTCTATAAGGTCACCCACCAACTCTGGCAACATCCTTGTAAATCTTTTCTGAACCCTTTCAAGTTTAACAACAAAGTGGCCTAACCAATATTCTGTACAGCGGTAACATGGTCTCCCAGTGCACTGACCAATAGAGGCAAGCATACCAAATGTTGTCTTCACTATCTTATCTATCTATGACTCCAGTGTTTGTATATTCATGGAGTGTGGGCATCACCCATTTCTAATTGCTCTTGAAAATATGGTGGTGCCTTATTGAACTGCTGCTGTCTGTGTGCCAGAGAAATTGTATAAGACAAATTGTACCTGAAATGTGAACTAATATTGTGAGATAAACTCCGCTCACCTGGGAGTAGCTAAACTATTCTGATTCTGGATTAGTGGTGCTGGAAGAGCACAGCAGTTCAGGCAGCATCTAAGGAGTAGCATCTGCAGTCATTGTTTTTACCTCGTTAATTTTAACCCTACTGCGACTCCTCTTGCAAGGATGCCAGCCTTGAAGAAGTTTTCCTCCTCTCTCTACAAGAATCTGTGCTCTTCCAGCACCACCAATCCAGAATCTGGTTTCCAGCATCTGCAGTCATTGTTTTTACCTTGTTAAACTATTCTGTTACCAGTTCAGTTTCAGTTATTCTAATGCGAAATCCATTTGCTTATAGCAATGTGTACTTGCTCTTAAGTCCAGTCTAATTTCTCACAATAAACTATCCTGTAATTTGGAAGTAGTAAACCTATTTTGTTTCTTAAAACTGAAGACTTTGTGTGGGCACGTTTTCCCACTTGGTATCAGTAAATTAGACAAATATCAATAAGAAAGGCTGGTGGCAGTGAATCAACCCAAGTCTTGTCAGATGGTTCTGATGGGCATGACTACAATATATAACTTGCTGACAGTGGTTCAGATTTAATTATAAATATCAATAGGTGCATTATAGTACTGTTGGGAAGGGAGTTCTAGGAATTGATCCAGTGGCAGTGAAGGAACTGAATACATTTACAAGTCAGGCTTTTGCCTCGGAGGGAAACCTATGGGCGGTGGTGCTTCCATGTACTTACTGCAGTTGTTTTTCTCAGCAGCATCAGCCACAAATTTCGGAAATACAACTGAAGAAGCCTGAACAAATTATTTCAGTTTGTATTGTGGCTGATGCCTTGTAGATATGGTGTACTTTTGATGGAGGAAGTGAATGTTTAGTGTGGTGGATGGGGTGCTGGCTGCTTTGTCTTGAAGGGTGTTGAACTTTTAAGGGTTCATGCAGTCAAATGAAGAACATTCCATGACACTTCAGAGTGGTCCTTATAGATGATGGAAGTGTTTTCTGCATCAGGAGATGATTTAATCACTGCAGAATATCCAGTCTTCAACCTGCTGTTGTAACCACATTGTTTTCGTGTCTGGTCCAACTAATTTTCCAGTCGGTGTAAACCCCCTGAATGTTATAGTGGAATATCCAGGGAGGTAATACCATTGAACATCAAGGGGTAATGGGAAAATAATCTCCTATTGAAAATGGTAATTGCCTGGCTTTTTTTTAATGTGAATGATCATTACCGATCATTAACCCAAGTCTGAATGCATGCCTGACTCCCTCAGTACCTGAGGAGTTGCATTTGGAACCAGGCACTGCAATCACTTCCAGTCTGACGATGCAGCTGAATCTGGCTGGATCTAGGTTACTGTCCTGGGGCTCAGTTAATTAGCACACAAAAATGGCAACTATCTACCTTTGGACTGTGAACTGAATGAAACATCTTATCCTTAGGGCAATTTTAAAAGAAAGTGAATTTAAAACTAACTCAGGTGCAGCATTAATCCAGATTTATACATCAGTAAAGTACTGAGGAAGGTGCTATTGAAAGGGCCTATGATGCAGCAGGGGTGTTAAGCAATCTCACATATGGTTGTAAAATATCCCATGTATTTATTTTGTCATCAGGTTTCCTGGTGTCCTGGGCAAATTTATCTAACAGCTAACATCACTAAAACAGATAATAATACAATGCAATGCAATTAAACTATATTTAAAAATAACTCAGAACAGGTGGAGCAATATAAACAAAATTTACAAGGACAATATCAGAATCAAAATATATAGGTATTGGTTACTGACTTTTGTGATAAGACAAGTAAACAGCTCATAGAAGTCTTTAAAAGTGTGAATGTGTTGGACAGATTCGCAGTCTGCATTTCTACCTGTGGGAAAATCCAAAACTAGGCGTCATCAATATCAGACTGGCAAATCCGATGGGCAAATAAGGAGAAATGTATTTACTCAGAGTTTGATTGGAACTCTCAAATTGAGGAAGTGTTTGAGGTAACTAGTTCAGGTGGTTTTGAAATGATACTAGGAGATAGGGTACTGGGCTAATGGCCGGATACTTGGTAGTGTGGATGAGCAGAGGGATCTTGGTGTCCATGTACACAGATCTTTGAAAGTTGCCACCCAGGTAAATAGTGCGGTGAAGAAGGCATATGGCGTACTGGCTTTTATTGGTAGAGGAATTGAGTTCCGGAGTACTGAGGTCATGTTGCAGTTGTATAAGACTCTGGTGCGGCCGCATCTGGAGTATTGTGTGCAGTTTTGGTCGCCATATTATAGGAAGGATGTGGAGGCACTGGAACGGGTGCAGAGGAGGTTTACCAGGATGTTGCCTGGTATGGTAGAAAGATCGTATGAGGAAAGGCTGAGGCACTTGGGGTTGTTTTCATTGGAGAAAAGAAGATTTAGGGGTGACTTAATAGAGGTGTACAAGATGATTAGGGGTTTAGATAGGGTCGATAGTGAGAATCTTTTTCCACATATGGAGTCAGCTATTACAAGGGGGCATAGCTTTAAATTAAGGGGGGGTAGGTATAGGACAGATGTTAGGGGTAGGTTCTTTACTCAGCGAGTCGTGAGTTCATGGAATGCCCTGCCAGTAGCAGTGGTGGACTCTCCCTCATTATGGGCATTTAGATTAGATTAGATTAGATTAGATTACAGTGTGGAAACAGGCCCTTCGGCCCAACAAGTCCACACCGCCCCGCCGAAGCGAAACCCACCCATACCTTACCTAACACTACAGGTAATTTAGTATGGCCAATTCACCTGACCCTGCACATCTTTGGATTGTGGGAGGAAACCGGAGCACCCGGAGGAAACCCACGCAGACACGGGGAGAACGTGCAAACTCCACACAGTCAGTCGCCTGAGGTGGGAATTGAACCCAGGTCTCTGGCGCTGTGAGGCAGCAGTGCTAACCACTGTACCACCGTGCCGCCCACTTTAAGCGGGCATTGGATAGGCATATGGAGGATAGTGGGCTAGTGTAGGTTAGGTGGGCTTGGATCGGCGCAACATCGAGGGCCGAAGGGCCTGTACTGCGCTGTATTCTTCTATGTTCTATGTTCTATGTTCTATAGGTGATTTTGGAAATTACTCAGACTTAGCTAAATATGAGTCCATACTAGGAGGACTGAATGGCCTGTTTCTGTGCTCTATATTCTATGCAACACTCATTTATCATTTAGTTCTTTGAGTACAACTCTTGGAATGCAATTGCAAAGTGTCAGTTCTCACTTTTCTGTTTAAGTTGTTTAATTGAGGTTTTCCAGTGCTTTGGAGGTTGCATTATGCAATTCTGTTTGTGTTTACTTTTGCTCGGTATCACTCTGCAACTTGGATTTAATATTTTGTGTCTTATTTTGTAGTTGTGCTATGGCTGACTATTATAGATGGTAGTGCATGTCCATTAGACAATGTAGAATTCACAGCTTAACATTAAAGTTCCTGCTGCATGACTGTTTGTTGTCTTCCAATATCCAATAGTCATTAAGTAATTCCCAAATATGCTCTGCCATTAGTATTCACTATCCATTGTAAAATCTGCTATGTATTAAAGTGAATCAATGAAAGCTGCAAATACTGTCAGCAATAATATGGAAGTATTTAAGATTGAGATAAAATCTTAAATTTAATCTCAGGTTAAAATAAAAGCAATAAATATCTACGGAAATTGCTTTGAGAAACTGAACAGGTTTGGCAGATCTACACAGAAAAATCAGAGTTAACACTTTGAGTCTAGTGACCCTTCTGAATAATTAGTAGCAAGAAAAAGGTGGTGTATATGCTGAAGACAGAAAGTGGGATGGGGGGAGGCTGGGGTGGGGAAGGAGTGTGGGAAGGAGTAAACAAAGGTGGAGAAGGAGCCCAGAGGGACAGAAAGACATTTGGGCAGATAAAGGGATGGATAATGGTAAGCCAAGGAGAAATAAAAGCTGATATTGGGAACTAAAAGTAGACAAAAAATGAGTAGGCTGTGTTGAATTCAGCCCATGTGATAACAGAGCAAGGTGTGCAGGGGTGGTTAAAGAACATAGGAAGAGGTGTTTGGGCCCTAAAATTATTGAAATTAATATTGAGTTCTGAAGACTGCAGGGTCCTGAAGTGGCAAATGAAATGCTGTTCTTCCAGCTTGCACTGAGCCTCGCTGGAGCACTGCAGCTGGCCTGAGACAAAGGTTGCAGTGGCAGGCAACTGGAAGCTCAGGGTCATTATTTCATAGGTGATCTGCAAAGTGGTTGCCCAGTCTGTGTCTCAGTCTCCCTACTGCAGAGAAGACCACATTGTGAGCAGCAAATACAGTCGACTAGAAGTGGTGGCTGATAATCCTTTAGATGCTGATGCTGGTAGGATGGACGTCCTCACGCTCTGCTTTCTGTAACAATTCCTTTCAAATCAAAGGTGTGGCCATTGGTACCTGTTTGGGTTCTAGCTATGCCTGTCTCTTTGCAAGGTACGTGGAACATTACTTCCTCAAACAATATCCTGAGAAAATTTAGCTACTTTATCATTTATTGGTTACCTTGTAAGTTGTTACTGTGATTTCCAATATAGCAACATGGAATGTTTTTACTAATTTTAGTTAGATAGCAGCACCATAATTCAGTCACAATACTGACCATATTAAAATCAGCAGCATTAGCTCCCTAGCTTAATTAATTTTAAATTTGCAACAACAGATCAGTTTGATTTTCAAGAAGTAAAATTTAGGGAGGAAACTCATACAGAAAGACAAACAACTGTATGTTTTTCAAGCAGATTATTTTGAATTTAGCTGATAGTTATTCAAATTGGAACTGCTATTTTCTGGGGCATTTAATTAGTTTGGACAGTTCAAAACAGAGAGAGATTCTGCCATGAAGAAAAGACATCAGACTAATTAACTCCACCAATGATGCAAGGAAGTTAGATTGCATATTGCTTTATTATTTATCATTTCTGTTCAGCTGTCAGTCATGGCACATAATTGTTAACTCTCCTGTGTCTAAACCTAATGCTCTGATCAGTTTTTATCTCTCAATCAGCTTATCTGATCGTTTATCTCATTATTGTTTGTGGTAGCATGCTGTGAGCAAATTATCTTCCATATTTCCTACATGAGAACTGTGATTACATTTTAGAAATCAGGGTTACGGTAAGTTGGTTTAGGAGCATTTTAGCACATCTTGACGTTGTGAAAGGTGCTATGTAAATGCAAGTCTTTCTTCATTTCTAGGAGTTGGTGTTGTCTAAAATAAGTCCTCTTCATAGAACAGTACAGCACAAGAACAGACCCTTTGGCCCACCATGTCTGTGCTAACCATGATTCGACCACCTCCCATGGCAGTGCATTCCAGGCATCTACCATTCTCTATATAAAAAAATTTCCTCGCTCATCTCTTTTAAACTTTTGCCTGAAACGTTGATTTTCCTGCTCCTTGGATGCTGCCTGACCTACTGTGCTTTTCCAGCATCACTCTAATCTTGACTCTGATCTCCAGTATCTGCAGTACTCACTTTCACCGTCTTTTAAATTTCTCCCCTCTCGCCTTAAATCTGTGCGCCCTACTATTTGACATTTCTATCCTGGGAAAAAAGGCTCTGACTATCCACCCTACCATAATTCTATCAAAAACCATCCAAGTTTGTCCAACCTCTCGCTATAGGTAGTACATTCTGATCTAGGCAACATCCTTTTGCACCTTCTCCAAAGCCTCCACAGTCTACCCTACAGTATGGTGATCAGAAGTGTACACAATACTCCAAAGCTGGCCTAATTAAAGTTTTGCACAGATACAACATGACTTATTAACTGCTATACTTATTACCCTGACTGATGAAGGCAAGTACACCAAATGCCTTCATTACTATCATATCCACATGTGTTTCTACTTCCAGGGAGCTATAGACTTGCATCCGAAGATCCCTCTATGTATCAATGCTCCTAAATGTTCTGCCATATATTGTATACTTTTCTCTTCTCCAGAATACATGACCTCACACTTGCCCAAATTAAACTCAATCCTCCATTTCTCCACCCAACTTTCCAACTGGTCTGCATCCTACTGTATCCTTTGATAATCTCACTTTTCACAACTCCACCAATTTCTGTATCATCTGCAAACCTACTAATCAGAGCACCTACATGTTCATCCAAACCAACACATATATATAGATATTACCAACAACAGAGGTCCCAGCACTGATCCTTGAGGAAAACCTGTGGTCACAGATCTCCAGTCCGAAAAACACCCCTCCAAAAATATCCTCTGCCTTCTAATGCCAAGCCAATTTTGTATCCAACTTGCCAACTCACCATGGATGACATGTGACTTAATCTGGACCTGCCTACCATGAGTTTTAGTAAAGTCCATGCAGACAACATCCACTGCCCTCCTGTCATCAATCATCTTCATTACTTTCTCAAAAATCTCAATTAAATAGAGTAATATGCTCTACTTATTGGATGTGGGAGTTTCGGGAGAGTTTAAGGGTTACTAAGGATTATATCTGCAATAAATGTTGTTTGTGAATCCTGTCAGATCGAATGGATCAGTTGGAGCGACAGATAGAGGCAATGAAGAATTTACAAGAGCAAGGGGATGTGATGGATGGCAGTTATAGGAAGGGAGAAAAGTTGCAGGTACAGTCACATAGATGGATTAACTCCAGGAAAAGTAGGAGAGGTAGGCGGGTAATGCAGGAGTATCCTGTGGCTATTCCAATTTTAAACAACTATGCTGTTTTGGAAAATGTAGGAGGTGATGTATTCTCAGGGGAATGCAGCATGAACAGCTAATTTTCTGGTATTGAGACTGGCTCTAATGTAATGAGGGGTACATTGGGTTCCAAGTGATCGATTGTGTTAGGGGACTCTCTAGTCAGGGGCACAGACAGACATTTCTGTGGCCAATAGCGAAAAATCAGAATGGTGTGTTGCCTTTCTGGTGCCAAGATCAAAGATGTCTCAGAGAGGATGCAGAATGTTCTCAAAAGAGGGCCCAGCAGGACATCATTGTACACATTGGAACCAACGACATAGGAAGGGAAAAGGATGAGATTCTGAAGGGTAAATATGGCGAGTTAAAAAGTAGGTCCTCGAAAGCAGTAACACCTGGATTACTCCCGGTGCTATGAGCTAGTGAGGGCAGGAATAGGAGGATAGAGCAGATGAATGCGTGGCTGAAGGGCTGGTGTATGGGAGAAGGGTTCACATTTTTGGATCATTGGAATCTCTTCTGGGGTAGAAGTGACCTGTACCAGAAGGATGGATTGCACCTTTATTGTAAGGGGACTAATATACTGGCAGGGAGATTTGCTAGAGCTATTTGGGAGGATTTAAACTAGTAAGGACAGGGGTGAGATGCAGGGAGATACTGAGGAAAGAGATCAATCTGAGACTGGTACAGTTGAGAACAAAGGCGAGTCAAACAGTCAGGGCAGGCAGGAACAAAGCAGAGAACAAGGTAGGACTGATAAATTAAATACATTTATTTTAATTCAAGAGTCTGAAACAGGGAAGGCAGATGAACTCAGGTCATGGTTAGGAACATGGGACTGGGACATCATAGCAATTACAGAAACATGGCTAAGGGATGGACAGGACTGGCAGCTTAATGTTCCAGGATACAACTGCTATAGGATGGATAGGAAAGGAGGCAAGAGAGGAGGGGAAATGGTATTTTTGATAAGGGATAGCATTACAGCTGTGCTGAGGGAGGATATTCCTGGAAATACATCCAATGAAGTTATTTGGGTGGAACTGAGAAATAAGAAAGGGATGATCACCTTATCGGGATTGTATTATAGACCCCCTAATAGTCAGAGGGAAATTGAGAAACAAATTTGTAAGGAGATCTCAGTTATCTGTAAGAATAATAGGGTGGTTATGGTAGGAGATTTTAACTTTCCAAACATAGACTGGGACTGCCATAGTGTTAAGGGTTTAGATGGAGAGGAATTTAAGTGCGTACAAGAACATTTTCTGATTCAGTATGTGGATGTGCCTGCTCGAGAAGGTGCAAAACTTGACCTACTCTTGGGAAATAAGGCAGGGCAGGTGACCGAGGTGTCAGTGGTGGAGCACTTTGGGGCCTGATCAGGTGTAACCTAGAACTATGGAAAGCTAGGGAAGTGATTGCTGGGCCTCTTGTTGAGATATTTGTATCATCAATAGTCACAGGTGGGGTGCCAGTAGACTGAAGGTTGGCTAATATGGTGCCACTATTTAAGAAAGGTGGTAAGGAAAAGTCAGGAAAGTATAGACCAGTGAGCCTAACAAATTGTGGTCAATGGTGAGTAGTGGAGTGTCACAAGGATTGGTGCTGGTCCACTACTTTCCATCATTTATACAAATGATTTATAGGAGGTATAGTTAATAAGTTTGCAGATGACATCAAAATTGGAAATGTAATGGACAACAAGAAGGTTACCTCAGATTACAAATCTTAGCAGGACTTTACACTTAATGGTAAAGTCCTCAGGAGTGTTGTTGAACAAAGGGACCTTGGAGTGCAGGTTCATAGCTCCTTGAAAGTGGAGTCGCAGGTAGATAGAATAAACTAAACCTATGCCCTCTAGTTCTGGACTCCCTCACCCCAGGGAAAAGACTTTGTCTATTTATCCTATCCATGCCCCTCATAATTTTATAAACCTCTCTAAGGTCATTCCTCAGCCTTTGATGCTCCAGGGAACACAGCCACAGCCTATTCAGCCTCTCCCTATAGCTCAAATCCTCCAACCCTGGCAACATCCTTTCAAATCTTTTCTGAACCCTTTCAAGTTTCACAACATCCTTCCAAAAGGAAGGAGACCAAAATTGCATACAATATTCCAAAAGCGGCCTAACCAACGTCCTGTACAGCTACAACATGAATTCCCAAATCCTATCCTCAATGCTCTGACCAATAAAGGAAAGCATACCAAATGCTTTCTTCACTATCCTATCTACCTGCAACTCCTTTCAAGGAACTATGAACCTGCACTCCAAGGTCTTTTTGTTCAGCAACACTCCCTAGGACCTTACCATTAAGTGTATAAATCCTGCTAAGATTTGCTTTCCCAGAATGCAGCACCTCGCATTTATCTAAATTAAACTCCATGTGCCAATCCTCAACCCATTGGCCCATCTGATCAGGATCCCATTGTAATCTGAGGTAACTTCCTTTGCTGTCCACTTACACCTCCAATATTGGTGTCATCTGCAAACATGTTAACTATACCTCCTACGTTCATATCCAAATCATTTATACAAATGACGAAAAGTATTCGACCCAGCACTGATCCTTATGGCACTCCACTGGTCACAGGCCTCCAGTCTGAAGAACAACCCTCCACCACCACTCTCTGTCTTCTACGTTCGAGATAGTTCTGTAAACAATTGGCTAGTTCTCCCTGTATTTCATGAGATCTAACCTTGCTATCCAGTCTCCCATGGGGAACCTTGTCAAATGCCTTACTGAAGTCCATATAGATCACATCCACCCCTCTGCTCTCATCAATCCTCTTTGTTACTTTTTCAAAAAAACTCAATCAAGTTTGTGAGACATGATTTCCCACGCACAAAGCCATGTTGACTATCCCTATTCAGTCCTTGCCCTTCCGATTCCTGAAGAAGGGCCTGTGCCCGAAACGTCGAATCTCCTGTTCCCTGGATGCTGCCTGACCTGCTGTGCTGTTCCAGCAATAAAGTTTCAACTTCCAAATATCTGTAAATCCTGTCCCTCAGGAATCCCTCTAATGGTAGGTCAACTCCTGCACACCTTTTGCACCCCTCTCTATCTCACCTGAAACATCTAATCACTAGAATGTTGAGCTTTCTGTGCTGCCCTTTTCTCAATGAAGTTTCTTTTAGTCTCCAGCCTTAGTCCAACACCACCCCCATCCCAGTCATACTAGTTTAAACCCTCCTAAATGACAGAAGCAAACAACCCTGTAAGGATATTGATGCCCCTCCAAGTTTAGGTGCAACTCAACCTTTTTGTACAAATCCCATCTGCTCCCATTGATCCAAATATCTGAAGCTCTCCCTCCCACACCAGCTCTTTAGCCACATATTCATCTGTATTATCTTTCTATTTCTGGCTTCACCAGCACATGGCACAGGGAGTAATCATGAGATTACAACCTACTTTCTATTTTCTACCTAACTACCTAAGTTCCCTTTGCAGGACCTCATCTCCCTTTCTGCTGATGTCATTAATGCCAAAGTGGACACGACCCCCTGGCTGCTCACCCTTCCCTATCAGAATATCCTGTGCCCACTCAGAAAAATCCTTAACCCCTGACACCAGGGAGGCAACACGTGTACTGGAATCATGCTTAATCTGCCACTTTTAAATATGTTACAGGAAGATTGTGGAAAACCTAGATTGATATGAGATCAAAAGAAATCTAATGAAAGTCTTTTGGTTTATCACTTGGGAGTACAAACAGAACCTCAGTTAGATCTCAGGGCCCATGAAGATAATTTTTATGCTAACAGGTAGTAAGACTCAGCCTAAAAACATTCAGTTAAGATGAGGAATCCAGAACAGCTATAGTATGAAAGGTAAAAGAACCTCAAAAAATAATAAATCAGTAACTGCACAAAAACTATGGATGTAATCCCGTTGGGGTCCCTGAAGAATTAATCAAATTATAGGGGAAGGCAGGAGAACTTGGCTCCATGGAATGCTTCTCCTGCAATATAATGACTATGTATACAGGAAGTGTGTTCAGTTGTATCTCCTGATTTCCCATATAGAGCACCTGGAGCTGAAGATGGACTCATAACAGAGCATCCTTGATGCTGAGAATGTCATGGATAGCATGTTTAGTGAGCCAGTCACACCACCAGTAAGGCTACACAGACACAGAAGCATGAAGATGAGTAAGTGTGGCCAGGCAATGCAGAAGCCCCAGGTGGCCATTCTCCTCTCAAACAGGTATAACCATTTTGGATACAGTTGGAGGGATGGCCTCTCAGGAGAAGGCAGCAGGAGTAGTCAGATCAGTCGCACCACAACTTGGCACTGTTATCCAGCAAGTTAAAATACGGGGTAGACCATTTAGGACAGAGCTCAGGAGAAACTTCTTCACCCAGAGAGTGGTGGCTGTGTGGAATGCTCTGCCCCAGAGGGCAGTGGAGGCCCACTCTCTGGATTCATTTAAGAAAGAGTTGGATAGAGCTCTCAAAGATAGTGGAATCAAGGGTTATGGAGATAAGGCAGGAACAGGATACTGATTAGGAATGATCAGCCATAATTATATTGAATGGCAGTGCAGGCTCGAAGGGCTGAATGGCCTACTCCTGCACCTATTGTCTATTGTCTATTGTCTAACGTGTAGGTGAACAGTAGGGAAGGGGACATTATAGTTATAGGCACAGGTAGGTGGTTTTGTAACTGCAAGTGAAACTCCTGTATGATGTATTGCTTCTCTGGTGTCAGGGCCAAGGATGTCTCTAAGTGGGCACAGGAAATTCTGATGTGTGAGAGTGAGGAGCCGGGGGTGTGGTTCATATTGATACCAATGACATAGGCAGAAAGAGAGATGAGGTCTTGCAAAAGAAGTTTAGAGATTTCAGGAGGAAATTGAAAAACAGGACCTCTAAGGTTTAAATCATGGGATTATGTCCTGTGCCAAAGGCCATTGAGGCTAGGAATAGTACAGTTAAATACGTAGCTAAATAGCTGGTGTAGGAGGGAGAGCTTCAGATCATTGAGATGTCTCTGGGGCAGGTGGGACCTGTACAGGAGAGCCTAGTTGCACCTAAACTGGAAGGCACCAATATCCTGGTAGGGAGGTTTGCCAGTGCCACTCGAGAGAGATTAAACTAGTCTGGAAGCTGGGGGGAGTGGGGGGGGGGAGGGTAGGGAGTGTGTGTGTGAGGGTGGGGGGACCAGAACAATAGGTCTGCAAGTAAAATGACCAAGGAGTCAGAGCTTAAGGTCAGTAAGACGAAAAGGAAGACTAGGCAGGGGGAGGTTACTGACCAGCGGTCTGAGGTGTATTTGTTTTAATACGAGGAGTATGACAGATAAGGCAGATGAAATGAGAGCTTGGATTAATACATAAAGCTATGATGTTGTAGCTGCTGGAGAGACTTGATCGAAACAGAGACAGGACTGGCAATTAGGATTTAAATGTTTCAGGCAAGATAGAGATGAGTATAAAAGAGATAAGGGTACTACTGACAGGGGAAAATATCACAGCTGTTCTGTACAGCTCAGGAATAGGAAGCATGCAAACACTTTGATGGGATTTTATTACAAGTCTCCCCATAGTCAATGGATGACAGAGGAACAGATATGTGGACCGACTTTGGAAAAGTGTAAAAACGACAATGTTGTTACGATGGATGATTTTAGTTTTCCCTATATGACTGAAACTCACTCAATGCCAAGGGCAAGGATTTGGATGGAGGAGGAATTTGTTAGGTATGTACAGATATGTAAATAGTCCAATGAGGAAAAGAGGAGAAAGTGAGGTCTGCAGATGCTGGAGATCAGAGCTGAAAATGTGTTGCTGGAACAGATTCCTGAAGAAGGGCTTATGCCCGAAACGTCGATTCTCCTGTTCCCTGGATGCTGCCTGACCTGCTGCACTGTTCCAGCAACACATTTTCAGCAATGAGGGAAAGAGCCATATTAGACCTAAGAATGAGCCTGGGCAAGGGATCAAAGTTCCAAGGGGAAGCATTTTGGGAATAGTGACCATAATTCTATAAGTTACTTATGGATAAGGATAATAGCTGTCTTTGGGTGAAAGTTCTAAACTGGAAGAAGACTAATTGCTATAATTGTGGGCGGCACGGTGGTACAGTGGTTAGCACTGTTGCCTCACAGCGTCAGAGACCCGGGTTCAATTCAGGTGACTGTGTGGAGTTTGCACATTCTCCCCGTGTCTGCGTGGGTTTCCTCCGGGTGCTCCGGTTTCCTCCCACAGTCCAAAAATGTGCAGGTTAGGTGAATTGGCCATGCTAAATTGCCCATAGTGTTAGGTGAAGGGATAAATGTAAGGGAATGGGTCTGGGTTGGTTGCTCATTGGAGGGTCGGCGTGGACTTGTTGGGCCTATTTCACACTGTAAGTAATAAAAAAATATCAAGCAGGAGCTGAGGAATACAGATTGGGTGCAAATGTTTGAGGGTAAATCCACATTGGCTTGATGGAATCTTTAAAAGCCAGATGATTAGAGTTCAGGACCATTCTGTTCCTGTGAAAATGAAGGATAAGGATGACAAGTTTCAGGAACCTTGGATGATAAGAGAAGTTGAGAGCTTAGTCAAAAAAAAAGGAGACACATGTAATGTTTAGAAAACTGAAGAGAGATAGAGCCGTCAAAGAATACAACTCAAACAAGAATTGAGGGGGGGGGGTGCTAAAAGGGGCCATGAAATGTCTTTGGTAAAGCGAATCATCACAGAATCCCTACAGTGTGGAAGCAAGCTACTTGGGCCATCAAGTCCACACCAACCTTCCAAACAGCACCCCGCCCAGACCCATCCCTTGCCTACAACTCTGCATTTCTTCATAGCTAATCCAACTAACCTACACATACCCCTGGACAATTCAGCATTGCCAATCCACCTAACCTCCACATTTTTGGACAACGGGAGGAAATTGGAGCACCCGGAGAAAATCCCAACAGTGGCCTGATTATGGAATTGAACCCGGGTCCCTGGCACTGAGAAGCAGCAGTGCTAAAAATTGTGACACACATCTCCCCACTGCGCCAAGTATTAAGGAAAATCCCAAAGCGTTTCATGCTTGTATAAGGAGCAAGAGGGTATTAGATTAGATTAGATTACTTACAGTGTGGAAACAGGCCCTTCGGCCCAACAAGTCCACACCGACCCGCCGAAGCGAAACCCACCCATACCCCTACATTTACCCCTTACCTAACACTACGGGCAATTTAGTATGGCCAATTCACCAAACCTGCACATCTTTGGACTGTGGGAGGAAACCGGAGCACCCGGAGGAAACCCACGCAGACACGGGGAGAACGTGCAAACTCCACACAGTCAGTCGCCTGAGTCGGGAATTGAACCCGGGTCTCTGGCGCTGCGAGGCAGCAGTGCTAACCACTGTGCCACCGTGCCGCCCAGGGAAAGTCTAGTTGCAGTCAAGGAAGAAGAGGGAACCCTTAATAGCATCAACATACAGAGGGATCTAGGCATACAGGTCTACAGATCCCTGAAACCAGCAACACAAATGGATAATATGGTCAAGGAGGCATATGGTATGCTTGCTTTCATTAGTCAGGGCATAGAGTATAAAAATTGGCAAGTTATATTGCAGCTGTATGGAACTTTATATTGGTTACATTTGGAATATTGTATACAGTTCTGGTTGCCACTAGTTCTGGTTGTGGAGATTATGGAGAGGGTACAGAAACTGTTTATCGGGATGTTATCTGGTCTGGAAGGTATTAGCAATAAGAAGAGATTGGACAAATGCCATTTGTTTTCACTTGAACATGGAAGGATGAGGGGCGACCAGATAGAAATTTACGAGAGGCACTGATAGAATGGATAGTCAGAATCTCTGTCCCAGGATAGAAATGTCAATTACTAGGGGACATAGTAATAAGGTAAAAGGGCTAAGTTTAAAGGAGGTGTGAGAGGCAGGTTGTTTACACAGAGAGCAATAAGTGCCTGGAATATGCTACCAGAGGAGATGTTGAAGGTGGATACAATAATAACATTTAGGAGGCATCTTAATAGATATGAATTAGCAGGGAATATAGGAATATGGACAGCATAGAGGCAAAGGTTTTCAAGTTTAGAAAAGCATTGTGTTGGCACAGTCTTGATGGGCCAAAGGTCCTAGCCCTTGCACTGCACTGTTCTTTGACTTTCAAATGCAAGTTGTTTTTATTGTTTTACTACCATGCAAAAAGACTTCTGATGTTATCCCTGCAATAAAAACTTCAACTATTTTAAATGGCATGATCAGCTATTGATACTCATTATTGTGCAATACATTCCACTGAATATTTAACTTTGATATTAAATACAAGTTGATTGTGCTTGTTATCAATATCTATTTAAATAAGCATTGGCATTCCAGAATACATGTGGGACGTGTGATAATATGGTATTGCATATAGCCAAGCAGACACTAATTAATCCATTTACTAATCTCAGTAAACCATTTCATAACAAGTACGATCATATTTAACTGCTTTTAGGACTGTACTGTTCTGGTACTCGCATGAAATTCAACAATATGAATTTATATTCTTAAAATGTTACACAAGTGCATCAACATAATGATGTACCGAGTTAACTTGTTGGGGTACAAAACTACAGGTCATAAATATGAGGTAGTCCCTAAAAATCAGAAAGGAATTCAAGAGAAACTTCTTTACTCAGAGAATGGTTAGAACATGAAACTCATCACTTTATGGAGTAGTTGAGATGATTGGCATAGATGTATTTGAGTGAAAGCTAGGTAGGTTATGAAGGGTGTGTCATAGAAGAGTGTTTGGGTAACAATTAATAAAGTGAGTTGGGAGAATGCTCCTACATCACTTAAACTCTTGGATCAACAGCCTGTTTCTGTGCTGTAAGTTCAGTGTAATTCCATATAATACATATGTTTTGTATGCTAATGATTTGGTATGTGAGTCATGTTCTCATTGTTGTTTCATTCTGCTCAAATGTCACCTGGCGTTTATTAAATCCACAAATATATGCACAGTAATATAGGATCTTGGGCCAAGCTGGCATTGTGCCAAACTACCTTTGAATCAGGAGGTCTGGGATCAAGTCCCACCTGCTCCAGAGGTGTGTCATAACATCTCGAAACAGGTTGATTAGAAAATTTCTAAATACAAAGACAGATTTGTCGATGAATCTCTGATACTTCTGGCAACCAAGCAATTCTCAATGAATAAACGTAACACTACCCCTTTCCAAAAATAACTGTAAAATGATTTGTCAACTTCATGATACTACTGACACAGTTTTTTTTAATAGCTCAAGGTAACATTCACTTTTTTTAAGTAAATGCACATTCTATGCACAAGCTGTGTGATACAACCAACAGAATCATAGGCACTAGGGCAGACATGTTGAAAAGCTGACATATTGCATTTCTTAGCAATATAGCCATGAGCTAATCATTTTCTTTGTGCTTTACAGCTCAGGACCTAAGGGGCTTGCAATATAAAAATTGTGCACAGGGTTTAATTGGTGTAAGTCTGACATGTCAAATCCTTTTAAAAATGCTACTCACACCAGGTTTGTGTGTTAAATATAAATATTCACAAGCAATGTGTTAATCTATTTAACAGGCCTTAACGTAGGATTTTAAATCCTTGAGTGATTCTGTGTTAAACCCAAATATAGTTTAAGAACAGAAGATCCACAAAAAATGAAATTAATGAAACAATTTGAAAATGAAAGCTGTCCATAGTTGAAAACCAAATATTTCTCAATAATGCTGAGAAAATGGCTGATTGCATGTACAAAATAAAGTTGATATGCAAAAATCATGTTTTACAAAAGCATTTTCAATGTAAAAATACAACACATGGAAACATATCAGGGAGCTTTAGTGAAAGTCATTTCTGAAGTTAATCCGTAGAATCAGGCATCAGGTCGCTCTGCGAAAATATGAATTTCCTCAACATGAATGTGCTCTAAACGCAATTGATGCATTGGGGACTCTATTTGTAAAGTGCGAATTTTAAACATGTGTCGGCTGTAATGCGATTACATCGCCAACCCTTAAAGCACTATTTCTGAAGCAGGATTTTTCTATAATGCAGGGTTGCACAAGAACGCAACCATCATGTTATAGAAGAACTGACTGTACTTTCTTCTGCTGCTGGCTAAATTCAATCTAATTAACGTAGATGTAGATGGTCTAACATTTTATTGCTTTTGGAATTATTAAAACATCAAAGAAACATTATTCATTTGTGGGAGGCTCACACGAGGTTTGTTGTCGCTGAAGAACAATTGAGATACGGGAACAAATATTATGAAAGAGCGATTTCTATACAAATGGATGCTCATTTACTATTCTAATCAAATATTATTTCTAAAATAAAAGCAAAGTACAGTAAATGCTTGAGAGCTGAATTTAAAACAGGAAATTCTGGAGAAACTCAGCATTTCTGGCAACATCTGGAGAGAGTCATAGAGTCATAGAGTCATAGAGATGTACAGCATGGAAAAAGACCCTTCGGTCCAACCCGTCCATGCCGATCAGATATCCCAAACCAATCTAGTCCCACCTGCCAGCACCCAGCCCATATCCCTCCAAACCCTTCCCATTCATATACCCATCCAAATGCCTCTTAAATGTTGCAATTGTACCAGCCTCCACCACATCCTCTGGCAGCACATCCCATATACGTACCACTCTCTGCGTGAAAAAGTTGCCCCTTAGGTCTCTTTTATATCTTTCCCCTCTCACCCTAAACCTATGCCCTCTAGTTCTGGGCTCCCCGACCCCAGGGAAAAGACTTTGTCTATTTATCCTATCCATGCCCCTCATAATTTTGTAAACCTCTATAAGGTCACCCCTCAGCCTCTAACGCTCCATGGAAACAGCCTCAGCCTGTTCAGCCTCTCCCTGTAGCTCAGATCCGCCAACCCTGGCAACATCCTTGTAAATCTTTTCTGAACCCTTTCAAGTTTCACAATATCTTTCCAATAGGAAGGAGACCAGAATTGCACGCAATATTCCAACAGTGGCCTAACCAATGTCCTGTACAGCTGCAACATGACCTCCCAACTCCTGTACTCAATACTCTGACCAATAAAGGAAAGCATACCAAACACCTTCTTCACTATCCTATCTACCTGCAACTTCACTTTCAAGGAGCTATGAACCTGCACTCCAAGGTCTCTTTGTTCAGCAACACTCACTAGGACCTTACCATTAAGTGTATAAGTCCTGCTAAGACTTGCTTTCCCAAAATGCAGCACCTCGCATTTATCTGAATTAAACTCCGTCTGCCACTTCTCAGCCCATTGGCCCATCTGGTCCAGATCCTGTTGTAATCTGAGGTAACCCTCTTCACTGTCCACTACACCTCCAATTTTGGTGTCATCTGCAAACTTACTAACTGTACCTCTTATGCTCGCATCCAAATCATTTATGTAAATGACAAAAAGTAGAGGACCCAGAACCGATCCTTGTGGTGCTCCACTGGTCACAGGCCTCCAGTCTGAAAAACAACCCTCCACCACCACCCTCTGTCTTCTAACTTTGAGCCAGTTCTGTAAACAATTGGCTAATTCTCCATGTATTCCATGAGATCTAACCTTGCTAATCAGTCTCCCATGGGGAACCTTGTCGAACGTCTTACTGAAGTCCATATTGATCACACCTACTGCTCTGCCCTCATCAATCCTCTTTGTTACTTCTTCAAAAAACTCAATCAAGTTTGTGAGTCATGATTTCCCACGCACAAAGCCAGGTTGACTATTCCGAATCAGTCCTTGCTTTTCCAAATACATGTACATCCTGTCCCTCAGGATTCCCTCCAACAACTTGCCCACTACCGAGGTCAGGCTCACCGGTCTATAGTTCCTGGCTTGTCTTTACCACCCTTCTTAAACAGTGGCACCATGTTTGCCAACCTCCAGTCTTCCGGCACCTCACCTTTTTTTTAGATTAGATTACTTACAGTGTGGAAACAGGCCCTTTGGCCCAACAAGTCTACACTGACCCGCTGAAGCGCAACCCATCCAGACCCATTCCTCTACACCTAACACTACGGGCAATTTAGCATGGCCAATTCACCTAACCTGCACACATTTAGATTGTGGAAGGAAACCGGAGCACCCGGAGGAAACCCACGCAGACACAGGGATTATGTGCAAACTCCACACGGTCAGTCGCCTAAGGCGGGAATTGAACTCGGGTCTCTGACGCTGTGAACTGTGACTATCGATGATACAAATATCTCAGCAAGAGGCCCAGCAATCACTTCTGTAGCTTCCCACAGAGTTCTCGGGTACACCTGATCAGGTCCTGGGGATTTATCCATCTTTAACTGTTTCAAGACATCCAGCACTCCCTCCTCTATAATCTGGACATTTTGCAAGATGTCACCATCTATTTCCCTACAGTCTATATCTTCCATATCCTTTTCCACAGTAATCTTGAGTCTGATAGGACACTTCTTCAGAACACAATGGGGCTGGAAAATGATGGGCTTTATGCTGTTAACAAAGGTAAGGAAAAGTGAATGGAACAACAGACAAAGGTGCTATTACTAGGAGAAGACTATTGGAGATGAAAAATAGGGGTGAATCATAGACAAGAGGCTAGTTTTGCTGAGAGCAAATACCTGCAAGCAAGACTTTGTGGAGGGTTGCATTGGAAGAAGGTGTAATCAAAATGGAGGACTCACGCTCTTAAGTTGTTGAATGTGACGTAGAACTCTGAAGGCTTGAAAGTGCCAAAGTGAACAATGAGGTGCTGGTCCTTCAGCCTGGGTTGAGCTTTGCTGGGGTACTGAAGCAGATCTAGGACAGAAATGCTTGTATGAGAGCAAGGTAACAAGCAACTGGAAGGTCGGTGTCATTCTTACAGAGACAGCAGAGATGATCTGCAAAGTAGTCACCCAGTCTTTGTTTGGTCTCATTCATGTAGACGAAACTGCATTGTGAGCAGTGACTAGGTTGAAAGAAGTACAAGTAAACCACTACTTCATCAGGGAGGCGTGTTTGGGGCTTTGGACATTGAGGAGAGAGGAGATAAAAGTGCTAAGTATTGCATCTTTTGCAAATGCATGAGAAGGTGCCATGGAGGAGAATGAGGAAGTGTTGACGTGAGGAAGGAGTAGCCCAGAATATGTCACAGAAGGAAAGGGCCCCATGAAATGCTGACAACGGTGGGAGGGGGAAGTATATTTGTAGGTGATGGAGGTTGATAACTACTGAAAAACTAAATGATGTTTCATTCTGATGTAGTGTTTTTAAAAAAAAACTTTTTTTGTCCCTGAAATTGATGTGAGCACATGTATTTAGGATATGATAAATGCATTTAATGATAACTCAATGACCTTATAATGCAATTCAAAGTATATTTCTGGAACGTACCAAGGAAGACTTTCACTGAGAATGGGCAATATAGTCACACACCAAGTATTTCAACTTCAGGCCAAAACAATTTCGCAGAATATTACTGTTAAATATTTAACTTGCAGAACACAAAACAGTATTTCTTTCTACACTTTAAATACAAGAAAAGTGATCCACATTTAAGTTGTTGTAAGTCAAGAAAAATTTCACCAAATGAAATGTCATCCATGTTAATTAAAAGTGAATGATTAACCTCGTGGTGAGTGGCAGAATTAATTCCAAAAATAGTAATCATTCTATTGCTGAAGCAGTTAAGTGCAATGACTCAGAACAACCACAATGAATTACAAAGTTAATAATTTGCCTACCAATCAGTCATCAGAAAAAATGACCTTCGATGACAAAATAACACAAAGGATGGAAATTTGATCTATAAATAGACAATGCTAGTAATATTAACACTCAAGCAATGTTTGTGAACATAGACTCAGAGTTAAATGGTTGTGGGGGTTGGGAAGCAGAGGAATTTAATGTGGAAAATGAATGGGATTGCGGGTGGCTGACAGGTTAAAAGTAATGAAATTGATAGTGCAGCAGAAAGTCGACAGGAAACAATTGAGTTGTATCTTTAATCAGCATATGAGAAAGTTCATATGAGAAAGGCAAATTGCCAATTCTAGTAAATAAAGTGTTCATTAAAAGCTGTGTTAATTGTGGATATTAATTGTGTGCGCATGGATTTCCCAGCTTTTGTGGAACAACACCAACAGAAGAAACAATAGTCTTCTCCTCACCCTCCTGCTATTCCAGAGAAAAAAAACCACAATGAACACAGAAACGCAGCTTGTGGACATAGTACCTCTCAAGAGCTAAGAGCTGGAGAATTAGTTACCTGGTCACGCCTCTGTCTCTGACATAACCACTGCCTCTGCAGGTTCAAAATCTATCTTATTAGGTGATCACGGACAGTTACAGCCTTCTGGAACCAGAATTTCTGCCAATTACACTTGTTGGGCACACATTATCAATGTCGGCCCCAATCATCACCACCCTTAACTTTTTCACTTTTGGTTCCTTCTCTGGATCAACAGGGAATTTTTGCAGGCTGTCTTAAATGTGTACCAATAGTGCCAACATACCAATAGAAATTCCATACCCTTAGAGATCATTGAATTCCTACAATGTGGAAGCAGGCCACTCAGCCCATTGGATCCACACTGACTCTCAAAACAGCACCCCACCCAGATGCATCCCTGCCCCATAACCCCATTTCCCTAGCCAGCACATCCCTTGGACAGTTTAGCATGGTCAATCCACCTAACCCGCACATCTTTCGGACTGTACAAGGAAACTAGAGTGCAGCGAGGGAATCCACAGACAGAGGGAGAATGTGCAAACTCCACTCAGACAGCCACCTGAGGGCGGAATTGAACCCAGGTCTCTGGTGCTGTGAGACAGCAGTGCTAACCACTGAGCCACTGTGCTGCCCATGAAGCACTAGACATACTTGAAATTTAAAAGGCTGAAGGAGCTTCCTTTTGACGAGTTGATCCAAGAAGTTAAATCAGAACCCATTTACACCAGCCTTTGTGAAATAATTCCCATCCAGTCTCAAAAACTCCATTCTCTTCCCATTAAGAATGTACCTAAAGGAACACAGAGCTACTTTATCTTGGCAAACTGTGTCACTGGCTAATGATTATGAGCTGAGGCAGAATGGTGCCTCAGTGATTAACCCTGTTGCCTCAAAGCGCCAGGGACCCAGGTTCAATTCCAGCCTCGTGCAACTGTCTGTGTGGAGTTTGCAAATTCTCCCCATGTCTGCATGGGTTTTCTCCAGGTGCTCTGGTTTCCTCCCACAGTCCAAAGATGTTCAGGTTAGGTGAATAGGTCATGCTAAATCATGCTAAATTGCCCATAATGTTAGGTGTAAAAGCCGGGTTGGGAATGGGTCTGGGTGGGTTACTCTTCGGAGGGTCGGTGTGGACTTGTTGGGCCAAAGGGCCTGTTTCCACACTGTAGGGAATCTAATCTGATCCATGGACCCCATTTCCAGGAGAAATCCTATCCCACCTATTCCCAACCAATCAGAAAGGATAGAGTTGATAAGAGCAATGGGAAACTGAGAATCCATGGGAGAGAAAAGAGGTGCTGGGACCTCTCCTCAATATAAAAATGGTGGTATTGAGATCAAATTGAGCTCTGCATTTAAACTCCTGTAGGGCATATCTGGGCCAA
Source organism: Chiloscyllium plagiosum (assembly GCF_037043375.1). Lineage (NCBI taxonomy): Eukaryota > Metazoa > Chordata > Chondrichthyes > Orectolobiformes > Hemiscylliidae > Chiloscyllium > Chiloscyllium plagiosum. The sequence goes on along the minus strand of NW_028270172.1, from coordinate 46,735,869 downwards.
CTGTTGGATGCTGCAGGATAAACCTTTGTGAGTTATTAGGTCAGATGTGTTCCATGCAGAGAATGAGTCCGTCAGAAAACAGAGCAGGCTACAGTTCTGCTTTGTATTACGGAATTCGTAAAAGCATTCATGACGAATCTAAAGAAATCCCTGGAATTTACCAGGTATACTTATCTAAAAGAAGGGTGGTGAGCAAGACTATAGTAATATTCAGCGATGGAGAAAGTGAGGACTGCAGATACTGGAGATCAGAGTCAAAGAGTGTGGTGCTGGAAGAGCACAGCCGGTCAGGCAGCATCCGAGCAGCAGGAGAATCCAGGTTTCATCAGCATGCTCGAAATGTTGATTTTCCTGCTCCTCGGATGCTGCCTGACCTGCTGTGCTTTTCCAACACCACACTCTTTGACTAATATCCAGGGATAGCAGGGTCATGCTGGGAAAAAGCATGACAATCCCATCAGAGAGTGCGGTGTTCCAATGTGCTAATAAATGGGATTGAAGGAGGGCATATGCTTATTCCTTTTTATTAGGTGCAACAGCCATATGTTGGGACCAGTGACTATGGGAGGCCACCCCAGATTTCAACCTGTTCCTAGCAATGATCTGCAAGGATCAGGGGTAATAGCCTCCCCCAGTGCTCTGAGAAATCCATTGTGATCAGGTACACTGAACAGTTACAGATAACGTGTGCGTGTTTTCCCTGACTACATAGCCACATGGCCTAAGGCCAGGCAAGCTCAGTCCACAGAGGTTGAGTCAGCACTGCAAGCTAAAGGCTTTCCAGTCCAGCTATCTGAAATATTTTTCAGGGTCCAGTGGACCCGAAGGAGGTAATAAGTTGAACATCCTTAGTAGCAGTCTTAACAAACTAACTCGCTGTTGGAAACATTAGCTAAGACTGCTCACGCTGAAGCTGATGCAGAAACACTGCCTGAATGCTACTGTATTAAAAATGAGATGCTGTAAACAAGGAGTGCCCAGTGATCCACTAAGTAGTGCTGTGATTAAGGTGCAGTAGGGAAATATTATGGCTGCCTCATGAAATTCTGATGGCTGGGCATGTCAGCATATATGAAACCCAATCCTGCATCGTATAACCTTTTATCCTACCCACAGCTCCACAAGGATATAGTAAGGCTTTGTAGAACATGTCACAATTGTCAGTTTGTGGGAAACTCTACACTGTAACTGTACCTATGATTCCTGTGCTGGCTTTTAGGCAACCATTCTGCAAGGTCTTTGTGGACTGTTAGGGATCCTTGCCCAAACTGGAACAGGGCCACCAATATATCCTTATCACATTGAACATGGTTCTTGTTTCCCAGAAGCTGTTTCCCTGGTAACCATATCTGGCAAAACAGCAATGAGCGAATTAACCCAATTGATAAAAATCATACAACACCAGGTTATAGTCCAACAGGTTTAATTGGAAGCACTAGCTTTTGGAGCGACGCTCCTTCATCAGGTGGTTGTGGAGGACACAATTGTAAGACACAGAATTTATAGCAAAAGTTTACAGTGGGATGTAACTGAAATTATACATTGAAAAACACCTTGATTGTTTGTTGAGTCTTTCATCTGTTAGAATACCATGATAGTTTCACTTCTTTCATATGTAAATCACAAAACTTTTTCTAAAAATTACATTCTCAGGTTAACTGTAACAATTGGTGCCAGCCCAGATAAGATGCTGAAGGTGTTAGCCCCCTGTGTTCTGTTGTCTGTGCCATAATGTTTAGATTGATTCTAATCTAAAAAATGAGTTAACAGAATCTGACATGGATTCATGCAATTTTTGAGCAAAGTACAATGTAACTCTGCAAGTACAAATTTACCCCACAAACATATATGTGTATGTGGACTTTTGTGTGTGTGCGTGTGTGTGTGTCTCTGTGTGTGTACATGCATCCTCTCACAGACCTAGAAAACCTATGCACATACAGACACTCCTATACACAGACACACACTCCCAAACTCACACATGCATCCTCTCACAGACGTAGACCACTCTACACTCACACACACATATACACTCTTTCTCACAGACACTCACAATCCCCCCACCCCAGACACACACATCCACATGCACACATACACATATACGTTTGTACTTGCTCAGTTACATTCTACTTTGCTGAAAAACTGCAGGAATCCATGTCAGATTCTGTTAACTCATTTTTTAGATTAGAATCAGTCTAAATGTTATGGCACAGACAACAGAACAGGGGACTAACACCTTCAACATCTTATCTGGCTGACACCAATTGTTACAGTTAACCTGAGAATGTAACTTTTTAAAAAAACTTTTGTGGTTTATATATGAAAGAAGTGAAACTATCATGGACATTCTAACAGATGAGCGATTTAACAAACAATCAAGGTGTTTTTCAATGTATAATTTCAGTTACATCACACTGTAAACTTTTGCTATAAATTCTGTGTCTTACAATTGTGCCTCCACTACCACCTGATGAAGGAGCAGCGCTCCGAAAGCTAGTGCTTCCAATTAAACCTGTTGGACTATAACCTGGTGTTGTGTTATTTTTAACTTTGTATACCCCAGTCCAACACCGGTATCTCCAAATCATAAACCCAATTGATCACCTGGTATAGTCCATCCACCAAGATCCAGTGGATCACGGCTTAAATTTCACATCTAAAAATATTCCAGGAAATCATGGGTAACCTGGTTATGATCCAGCAGAACTTGCGAGTGAATCACCCATCATCACAGCCTGGAAAACAGTACCACAAGACCCGAAAACCATTGATCAGGGCATACTGCCATGAGTATCCCATGACTGGGATAAAAGTCTAGATAACAAGAGTGCCATCCTGTGATAAAGACATGAGATGGAGAAATGCTATGGGTGTTGTCATTGTATGCTAATGATCTGTCCTTGAAATGTACATCCCTTTACAATGAAGAGACTCCAGTTCCTATGTTCCCTTCTGAGTTCAAACTCATAGCAATGGCGTCAACAGAATCTGAAAAGTAGAAAGGACTATTGATCCTTATCTAACTTTGTTCAAACCCCCTTATTGTAGAAGGAAAGAGCTTGCTTTTGTGTTATATCTTTCAGAATATTGTGAAGTGATTTGCAGCGAATAGGTTACTTCTGAAATGTAATTTCTTGCTTTGTCCATTGGCAGTTAATTAGCACACCACAAGATTTCACAAGTTAGCAATAGAATGAATAACCAAATTATTTGTTTTTGATTAAGGGGAGTTGTTGGCCAAGATACCAGAAGAACTCCTGCTTTTCTTTGGATAATGTATTCTAATCTTTTGCATCCGCATGAACTGGTCAGTGGGGGTTTGTTGTAATGCTTCATCCAGTAGCACTGCCTCATTATTAATGTTGGATGTATCAGCCTGAAATTGTGCATTGTATTGAAGGTTATTGCCGTAACAATCTAACTGAAAGGTGAGAATGATGTGAGTTAAGCACGTATGAAGTCTTTAAGATTGCTGGAGTATGCTCTCTGGGTTCTAAGGATTCTGGAATGTGTTATCCAACTGGCCATTCATGATGTACTGGATTAGCCTGTGGATGGATCACAGCTAACTTATTCCATTCTTGCCAGTACCCACACACTGTCTCTTTCCAGTGAATCATTAGATAATCATCAGGAATAAACACCCCAGATGAATTGATTCTTTATGACTAGTCTAGGAATGTTGGCCCAAGTCATTACCTACCTTTAACAATGCGTGCTAAGTTCAGCTGATTCACCAAACGCAGGAGTTTCTTTCTGAAAAGCTGACTTTTATCACTTTCTGACACAAATATGATTAAGCAATTCAAGCAATGTTTACAATTTAATGTATAATCTTATAAATTCTGAAGTATAGAATTTAATATATTTCATTCGTGCTAATTGTTCCTTTTCCTATAAAACAACACTTTTGTTTTAAATCTCCCCACCTTCAGGAAGTACTTTCTGGAATTGTTCCCCACCCACCCCTAAATTATCTGAGTTCTTCCTAATGCTCTGTAGGCTAGATATGTGGACGAGAACACTGATTTTCTAGCAGTTAATGGGGAGTAGTGTGGAATGGTTCTTAACACTGATGGGAGACCAGTCTGATTCACCAAAGTGCAAACTTGCAACAGTTCCTAGCCTACCATAAATGTGACACCTTTTAACTGGTCAGTTTCCCTTATGTATATTTCTAATAGCACTGCCCTGCTTCAAATGTCCTGACATAATGTAAGGAACACACATTATTTTATGTGAAGGACAGCAGAATGAAGCATCTAAATAGTCTTGAGCTATTTAAGTGAAAATCAGTAGCATGGACATTGCTGAAACTATATCAACTTTTGAATGACATTTATGTGTCCCTTGCTAAGATACTTCTATCATCAATAGTCACATGTGAGGTGCTGGAAGACTGGAGGTTGACTAACGTGGTACCACTATTTAAGAAAGGTAGTAAGGACAAGCCAGGGAATTATAGACCAGTGAGCTTAATGCCAGTGGTGGGCAAGTTGTTGGCGGGAATCCTGAGGATAGGATGTATATGTATTTGGAAAGGCAAAGACTGATTAGGGATTATCAACATGGCTTTATGCATGGGAAATCATGTCTTACAAACTCGATTGAGTTTTTTGAAGAAGTAACAAAGATGATTGATGAGGGCAGAGAGGTGGACATGATTTAGACAAACGTCAGTAAGGCGTTTGACAAGGTTCGTATGGGAGATTGGTGAACAAGGTAGGATCTCATGGAATAAAGGGAGAACTAGCCATTTGGATACAGAACTGGCTCAAAGATAGAAGACAGAGGGTGGCGGTAGAGAGTTGCTTTTCAGACTGGAGGTCTGTGACCAGTGGAGTGCCACAAGGATTGGTACTAGGTCCACTATTTCTCGTCATTTATATAAGTGATTTATTATACAATGGGATCTTGATCAAATGGGTGAATGGGCCAAGGAGTGGCAGATGGAGTTTAATTTAGATAAATGTGAGGTGCTGTATTTGGAAAAGCTAATCTTAGCAGGACTTATACAATTAATGGTAACGTCTTGGGGAATGTTGCTGAACAAAGAGACCTTGGAGTGCAGGTTCATAGTTCCTTGAAAGTAGAATCGCAGATAGGTAAGATAGTGAAGAAGGCATTTGGTGTGCTTTCATTTCTTGGTCAGAGTATTGAGAACAGGAGTTGGGAGGTTATGTTGCGGCTGTACAGGACATTGGTTAGGTCACTGTTGGAATATTGAGTGCAATTCTGGTTTCCTTCCTTTCGGAAGATGTTGTGAAACTTGAAAGGGTTCAGAAAAGATTTACAAGGATGTTGCCAGGGTTGGAGGATTTGAGCCAAAGGGAGAGGCTGAATAGGCTGGAGCTGTTTTCTCTGGAGTGTCGGAGGCTGAGCGGTGACCTTAGAGAGATTTATAAAATTGTGAGGGGCATGGATAGGATAAATAATGAAAGTCTTTTCCCTGGGTTGGGGGAGTTCAGAACTGGAGGACGTAGGTTTAGAGTGAGAGGAGAAGCACATAAAAAGGTCCTAAAGGGCAACCTTTTGACACAGAGCGTGGTGCATGAATGGAATGAGCTGCCAGAGGAAGTGGTGAAGGCTGGTACAATTGCAGCATTTAAAAGGCATCTGGATGAATGTATGAGTAGGAATGGTTTTGAAGGATATGGGCCAAGTGCTGGCAAATGGGACTAGATTAGGTTGGGATACCTGGTTGGCATGGACGAGTTAGACCGAAGGGTCTGTTTCCGTGCTGTACATCTCTATGACTCAATGACTAGATCTTCTTCTGTTCACTGCTAGGAAATCATCCAATGCTGCCACCGGTCTTATTCCATTTCAATTAGTTTATGAGCATCAAGTACGTTGGCCTTGGAAACTGTCAATGAGAGATTTCTCGAACAAAAGGAGGAAATCTCCAACTTAGACTTCATAGAACAGTGACTCATTGAGCCTTTGAAGTGGTCCAAGAATTCTTGAGAATCTCCAAGGGGTAAAACAAAAAGAAGACAGACATGCCAGGATCAAAACACTACAACTAGGAGACGAGGCAGAAGCAGGGAGATTTGCTCATTCCATTGAGAGAGATTTTATACTGATGGGTGGGGGGGGCGGAGGAATTCTAAGTAGCATTGGGAAGAGAAAGATTGATGGGGAAGGTTCTGCATATGAATTAGAAATGAAAGACAAGAGAGAGTCAGAACATGTAGTAACTCTGAAGAACTAAATTGCATTTATTTCAATGCAAGGCATCTTATGCGTAAGGCAAGAGAGATGGACAAGACTGACAAGCAGGAGGCTGGAAGAATACAGCAGTCCAAGCAGCATCAAAAGGTGAAGAAGTCAATAATTTGGGTGTAACCCTTCTTCAGGACTGGGGTGTAAGGGAGCTGCAGTTAAAGTCGGGGGGGGGAATGGGGGAGGGTTTTGGGTGGGGAAAAGGGCAGGATGGTGTGGTAGGGATAGATGACCACAGACAGTGGGTTCGACCTGGTTGGTCGATGGGAGGGATGAATCTAGGTTGTAGCTGGAAAGAAGGGTAAATCAGAGGAATGAAAGGGAGGGGAAGGGGCTGGACAGGGAGTTGGGGGATGGGAAAGGAGGTTATTTGAAATTGGAGAACTCAATGTGGAGTTTTCCAGGCTGTAGGCTGCCCAGGCAGAAGATGAGGTTTACAGTCATAGAGTCATAGAGATGTACAGCATGGAAACAGACCCTTCGGTCCAACCTGTCCATGCTGACCAGATATAATTTTCGGTCTGATTCGCAATGACAATGGAGGAGGCCAAGGGTGGTCATGTCAGAAAGGGAGTGGGAAGGGGAATTAAAATGGGCGGTGACTGGGAGGTCAGGTCAGCCCCTGCAGACATGGCTGAGATGTACAGCGAAACATGCCCTGAGTTTATGTTTGGTCAATGTAGAGGAGACCACATCGGGAGCACTGGATACTGTAAACTAGGTTGGAGGAGAAAATGAACACTGCAGATGCTGGAGATCAGAATTGAAAAGTGTGGCACTGGAAAAGCACAGCAGGTCAGGCAGCATCCGAGGAGCAGGAGAGTTGATGTTTCAGGTATAAGCCTTTCATCAGGACGTTGGGGGAGAGGCGGGCTGAGAGATAAATAGGAGGGTAGGGGTAGGGTGGGTGAAGGTAGCCAGAAAGGCGATAAGAAGATGCACATGGGAGGTGATAGTGAGGAGTTGGAAGGGAGGGGAGGTTGGAACGGACAGGTGGGAAGGAAGATGGATAGGTAGGGTGGTTCAACAGGGTGGTGCCACGTGGAGGGTTGGATCTGCAAAGATGGTGGGAGGGGAGATGAGGAAACTGGTGACGTGAATGTTGATGCCGTGTGGTTGAAGGGTCCCAAGGTGGAAGATGAGGTGTTCTTCCTCCAGCCATCGGGTGGGCTGAATTTGACAGTGGAGGAGACCCAGGACTTACGTGTCCTTGGTGGAGTGGGAGGGGGACTTGAAGTGGTTGGCCATAGGGCAGTGGGATTGTTTGGTGTGTGTGTGTCCCATAGATGTTCCCTGAAACATTCCGCGAGTTGACGTCCTGTATCCCTAGCCTCTCTGCCAGATGTGAAAATAACCTTTGGGGCCTTGGATGGAGATGACGGGGCACGTGTGGGCACAGGTTTTACATCTCTTGTGGTGGCAAGGGAAGGTGCCGGGAGTGGAGGGTGTCTTAAATAAATCTAGTCCCATTTGACAGCACTTGGCCCATATCCATCTTAACCCTTCCTATTCATTTACCCATCCAGATGTCTTTTTGAAATAAAGATAGAAGTGATGCTTCATTGGGGTTGACTACCTGTAAAAGAAATTGCTTTGTCTTTTTATAATAATATCTTTCAAAATTGACTGATATATAGCTTTACAAATGCCCATTTGATAGTGCAGAAATAGAGGGCATAGATTTAAGGCGAGGGGAGAAAGATTTAAAAGGAACCTAAGGGGCAACTTTTTTCACACAGAGGCTGTGTGGAATGAGCTGCCAGAGGAAATGGTGGAGGCTGGTACAATTACAACATTTAAAAGGGTATATGAATATGAACCGTTTAGAGCGATATGGGCCAAGTGCTGGCAAATGGGACTAGATTAATTTAGGATATCTGGTTGGCATGGAAGATTTGGACCAAAGGGTCTTTTCTGTGCTGTACATCTCTATGACTGTGAGTGACAAAGAACTCCTAAATTCCACTATTTAAAGAAAAAAGAACAATCTATTTTCCTAACGCTAATAGTGAATACCAAACTAAACTATTAACAAACCGAACGCACATTCCCCTAACTGAATGTGATTCTATTCACATGCAGTTCCAGTAACACAATTATTAAACATTACATTAACTTAATCTCAAGTACACATAGTCTCTGTCTTCTCCACTGTCTTCAATCTTCCATCTGCTGGTCAGCCTGGGTCGATTTCTTTCTTTTTACTACGAATATGTAATATTATAGGAAAAAGGTACTTTTTGATAGAGACCGTCTTCTAATTTATTTGAAAGCAAGATGTTAGATGGGCAGTTACTCTGCTGTTTGGTGGTAGTTGCTCTGACTGATTTTCAAAATGCTCTGTTTTTTTTTTCACCCGGGCTTGGACTCCTGTTTATATGCTCTGGTTTTATACTCCCAACATTATCCCTCTCATTGGTCTGATATTGTCAAAACAATAAATTCAAGCTCAATTGGGTTTTAGTGTCCTGGACTTAATTTAAATTAATTGGTTAAATCTAAATTGTTGTCAAAGCAGCAACCAGAACTCGGGTATCCATTTAACAGCTAATTGTAACATGTATTGATTTTGGAACAGCCTGTCTCCTAACCATTCTGTTCAGGCAGCTGAGCCTCACTTCAAATTCACTTAGGGCCTTGGATGGAGGTGAGGGAGGAGGTGTGGGCGCAGGTTTTGCAATTCCTGCGGTGGCAGGGGAGGGTGCCAGGAAGGGAGGGTGGGTTGTAGGGGGGGCGTGGACCTGACCAGGTAGTCACGGAGGGAATGGTCTTTGCGGAAAGCGGAAATGGGTGGGGAGGGAAATATATCCCTGGTGGTGGGGTCCATTTGGAGGTGGTGGAAATGTCGATGGATGATGTGGTTTATGCGAAGGTTGGTAGGGTGGAAGGTGAGCACCGGGGGGGTTCTGTCCTTGTTACGGTTGGAGGGGTGGGATTTGAGTGCGGAGGGGCGGGATGTGGACGAGATGCATTGGAGGACATCTTTAACCACGTGGGAAGGGAAATTGCGGTCTCGAAAGAAGGAGGCCATCTGGTGTGTTCTGTGGTGGAACTGGTCCTCCTGGGAGCAGATATGGTGGAGGCGGAGGAATTGGGAATACGAGATGGCATTTTTGCAGAAGGTAGGGTGGGAAGAGGTGTAATCCAGGTAGCTGTGGAGTCGGTGGGTTTGTAAAAAATGTCAGTGTCAAGTCGGTCGTCATTAATCCATCCATCCAAGTCCCCAAAGGAGCCTTCCACATCCATCAAAGTTTTACCTGCACATGCATCAATATCATTTATTGTATCCGTTGCTCCCGATGCGGTCTCCTCTACATTGGGGAGACTGGACGCCTCTTAGCAGAGCGCTTTAGGGAACATCTCCGGGACACCCGCACCAATCAACCCCACTGCCCCGTGGCCCAACATTTCAACTCCCCCTCCCACTCTGCCGAGGACATGCAGATCCTGGACCTCCTCCACCGCTGCTCCCTCACCACCCGACGCCTGGAGGAAGAACGCCTCATCTTCCACCTCGGAACACTTCAACCCCAGAGCATCAATGTGGATTTCACCAGTTTCCTCATTTCCTCTTCCCCACCTCACCCCAGCTCCAACCTTCCAGCTCAGCACCGCCCCCATGTCCTACCTGCATATCTTCCTTTCCACTCCATCCACTCCACTCTCCTCTCTGACCTATCACCTTCATCCCCATCCCCATTCACCCATTGTACTCTTTGCTACCTTCCCCCACCCTCCTCTCTGACCTATCACCTCCATCCCCACCCCCATTCACCTATTGTACTCTATGCTACTTTCTCCCCACCCCCACCCCCCTCTCATTTATCTCTCCACTCTGCAGGCACCCTGCCTCTATTCCTGATGAAGGGATTTTGCCCAAAACATCGATTTTCCTGCTCCTCGGATGCTGCCTGACCTGCTGTGCTTTTCCAGCACCACTCTAATCCAGACTATGTTACTATTTCATCTCCATCATAACTGAAGGAGGCCATGTTCAAGATGGAGTGGGGGAAGGTAGCATTGGGTTTGGGTTTGTGTTTTTTTTCTTAATTATAACTTTCCAGTTGATGATCCTGGATCCTGGAGGTTAAATTTCCCACCAATCACTTTATTTGTACAACCTTTACTTTCCAATATCTGGGATAATATGACTCAGTGTTGTAACAATTTATTCAGCTTCTTACCATTAACTCTCACGCACATCCATTTATTCTGCTTCAATGTTCCGCAAACTAAATGACTTAATATTGTGGTTAGGTCTTAGCCTTCAAGCTAGCATATCTTATCGACAATATGGGAAAATAAATATACCAGTGAATTAACCCTTGCAATATGGAATGAATAAGGAATGAATGAATTCTGTTAGTTTTGTCATATGCTTTTTCTGTGTCTTTACCAATCTGTGCTAAGTTGGGCTGCCATCCAAATGTTGCCATGCTAATGCAGACCATATGTTTTAAATGTTTTTGTTCCCATCCTGCAACTGAAGGCCTCAGTTGGCCTCCTCCATGATACCTACACATGAATGTATCTCACGTGTAACTGTTTGCTTGAGGAGTTTGGACTGTAATAGCATTCCAACTAAGATCCTTGATTATTAATAATAGGAATTTTGATGAATGATTCTTTAAACTTCAGAAGGTTTCCTGTACCTACTTTCATTTTTATACCAAGAATCCCACCTATCTCCCTCAGTTAATATAATCAAAAAGGTGTTGTGGAAAAAACTCTTGAATCTGACATCATATTAAAACATTTTACAGCTTATATGTAAAATTCTTTATAATAGCTGGATATCTGGTTTACATCATGTGCTACCTGCATTACTTAAGAAAATAGATTAATTACTTAGGTTAGACGTTTCCGAGGCATTTAAGATCAAATGGTGAACTATGTAGGGTGAGTGCACTGTTGCCATAAGAGTCCAGCTCCAGATAGCTTTCAATGGGCCTTGATCTACAGATTAATCTGTAGGCTTTTACGTACTGTGAATCATTCGATATCACTCGCCTAAATATAGTTATTGTTTACAGACCTTTTGGGGATCCAGAAACCAAAAGACCTAAACGTTCTGAATGACTCTCAAAATGAAGAAATTTATTTAACAAGCATTCACTTTGTAAACATTTTAGAGACACAGAGATGGACAGCATTGAAAAAGACCCTTTGGTCCAACTCGTCCATGCCGATCAGATATCCTAACCTCATCTCGTCCGATTTGCCAGCATTCAGTCCGTATCCCTGTAAACCCTTCTTATTCATATATCCATCAAGATGCCTTTTAAATGTTGTAATTGTACCAGCCTCCACCACTTCCTCTCGTAGCTCATTCCATACATGCATCACCCTCTGTGTGAAAAAGTTGTCTCATAGGTCCTTTTTAAAGTTTTCCCCTCTCACCCTAAAACTATGCCCTCTAGTTCTGGACTTCCCCACCCCAGGGAAAGGACCTTGCCTATTTACACTATCCATGACTCTAATGATTTTATAAACCTCTATGAGGTCACCCCTCAGCCTCTGACGCTGCAGGGAAACCAGCCCCAGCACATTCAGCCTGTCCCTATAGCTCAAATCCTCCAACCCTGGCAATATCCTTGTAAATCTTTTCTGTACCCTTTCAAGTTTCACAACATCCTCTCTACAGGAGGGAAAACCGAATTGCACACACTATTCCAAAAGTGCCCTAACAATGTTATGTACAGCCATAATATGACCTCCCAACTCCTATACTCAATGCTCTGACCAGTAAAGGAAAGCATACCAAATGCTTTCCTGAGGAAAGTACCTTGAAAGTACCTGCGACTGTACTTTCAAGATGCTATGAACCTGTAGTCCAAGGTCTCTTTGTTCAGCAACACTCCTGAGGACCTTACTATTAAGTGTATAAGTCCTGCCCTGATTTGCCTTCCCAAAATGCAGTAGCTCACATTTATCTAAATTAAACTCCATCTGTCACTCCTCAGCCCATTGGCCAATCAGATCAAGATCCCATTGTACTCTGAGGTAACCTTCTTCGCTGTCCACTACACCTCTAATTTTGGTGTCATCTGCAAACTTACTAACTATACCTCCATGTTCACATCCAAATCATTTATATAAATGATGAAAAGCAGTGGACCCAGCACCGATCCTTGTAGCATGCCACTGGTCATAAGCCTCCAGTTGAAAAGCAACCCTTCACCACCACCTTCTGTCTTCTATCTTCAAGCCAGGTCTGGACACAAATGGTCAATTCTTGCTGTATTCCATGAGATCTGACCTTACTAACCAGTTTACCAGAAGTCCATATAGATCACGTCCACAACTCTACCCTCATCAATCCTCTTTGTTACTTCTTCAAAATACTCAAGGAAGTTCGCGAGACATGATTTCCCATGCACAAAGCCATGGTTACTATCCCTAGTCAGTCCTTGCCATTCCAAATGCATGTAAATTCTGTCCCTCAGGATTCTGTCCAACAATTTGCCCAGCACCGACATCAGGCTCACTGGTCTATAGTTCCATGGCTTGCCCTTAGCACCTTTCTTAAACAATGGCACCATATTAGCCAACCTCCAGTCTTCAGGCACCTTACCTATGACTATCGACGATACAAATATCTCAGCAAGGGGTCCAGCAATCACTTCCCCGGCTTTCCCCAGAGTTATAGGGTACATCTGATCAGGTCCTGAGGATTTATTAACTTTCATGTATTTTAAGACATCCAGCACTTCCTCCTCTGTAATATAGGCATTTTTGAAGATGTTACCATCTATTTCCTTACCTTCTATATCTTCCATGTCCATCTCCATAGTAAATACTGATGCAAAACACTCATTTAGTATCTCCCCCTTGATGATGTTTAAGGGATCCTATTCTCTCCCTAGTTAACCTTTAGTCCTTAATATATTTATAAAATCCCTTTGGATTCTCCTTACCAAAATTATCTCTTGTCCCCTTTTTGCCCTCCTGATTTTCCTACTACCTTTATACTCTTCTAAGGATTCACTCAATCTCTGCTGTCTATACCTGACATATGCTTCCTTCGTTTTCTTAACCAAAACCTCAATTTCTCGAGTCATCCAGCATTCCCTACAGATACCAGCCTTGCCGTTCACCCTAACAGGAATATACTGTCTCTGGACACTCGTTATCTCATTTCTGAAGGCTTCCCATTTTCCAGCCATCCCTTTACCTGCGAATATTTGCCTCCAATCAGCTTTTGAAAGGTCTTGCCTAATACTGTCAAAATTGGTCTTCCTCCAGCTTAGAACTTCAACTTTTAGATCCAGTCTATCCTTTCCATCACTATTTTAAAACTAATAGAATTATGGTCACCGGCCTCAAAGTTATTCTCACTGACACCTCAGTCACCTGCCCTGCCTTATTTCCCAAGAGTAGGTCAGGTTTGACAGCTTTTCTAGTAGGTACATCCACATACTGAATTAGAAAATTTTCCTTTAACATGAATCAGAATCAATTTAAATTAAATATAAATTATCAGGCAAAACACAGTCAGTATGGGGAATAAGTTACACCAGGGAGAGCAGATGCAAGAGAGCATATTTAATGAATGTTATAGGCCATCTGAATGCCTCCTCTCTCTAGTTCTTTTTGCTCCTTGGTTTTGTCTGCCACATTGATTCTATATTGTATTACTCTTCGTATTATTTCCAATTCAAGACTTGTCAGATCACAGCAATCAGTGTTTCCTATTATTCAAAAATTATAATTGATTCCAGTTACAAATGATGCAATTTTTTAAAAAAGGAGATTCCCTAAAATTAAATAATCACTAATTGTCCATATCGTTACTGCTTCCAGGCCAAAGTCCATCATACTGAATGATTCTTTTTGTTCTTACCTACTGAAATAGGAAGAGTAGATTTTGAAAAGTCAAAACTAGGATACATAGGGAGGTGGGACTCTTTTATTTACATGGTGGGTGATGAACGGCAGGCGTAAGTGGATGGGGCAATTGGAGGTTGTGTGATGACAACTCCCAACATATGTTCAGAGTTGGCAAAGTTATTTTGTATTCTGGATCAGTGGTGCTGGAAGAGCACAGCAATTCAGGCAGCATCCGAGGACAGGCAAAATCGATGTTTCGGGCAAAAGCCCTTCATCAGGAATAAAGGCAGAGAGCCTGAAGCGTGGAGAGATAAGCTAGAGGAGGGTGGGGGTGGGGAGAGAGTGGCATAGAGTACAATAGGTCGGTGGGGAAGGAGATGAAGGTGATAGGTCAGGGATGAGAGGGTGGAGTGGATAGGTGGAAAAGGAGCTGGGCAGGTCGGACAAGTCCGGACAGGTCAGGGGATCGAGTTGCTGGAGGTTAGAAGCTAGGATGAGGTGGGGGAAGGGGAAATGAGGAAACTGTTGAAATCCACATTGATGCCCTGGGGTTGAAGTGTTCCGAGGCGGAAGATGAGGCGTTCTTCCTCCAGGCGTCTGGTGGTGAGGGAGCGGCGGTGGAGGAGGCCCAGCACCTCCATATCCTCGGCAGAGTGGGAGGGGGAGTTGAAATGTTGAGCCACTGGGCGATTTGGTTGATTGGTGTGGGTGTCTCGGAGATGTTCCCTAAAGCGCTCTGCTAGGAGGCGCCCTGTCTCCCCAATGTAGAGGAGACCGCATCGGGAGCAACGGATACAATAGATGATATTAGTGGATGTGCAGGTAAAACTTTGATGGATGTGGAAAGCTCCTTTGGGGCCTTGGATAGAGGTGAGGGAGGAGGTGTGGGCGCAGGTTTTACAGTTCCTGCGGTGGCAGGGGAAAGTGCCAGGATGGGAGGGTGGGTCGTAGGGGGGCGTGGACCTGACCAGGTAGTCACGGAGGGAACGGTCTTTGCGGAAGGCGGAAAGGGGTGGGGAGGGAAATATATCCCTGGTGGTGGGGTCTGTTTGGAGGTGGCGGAAATGTCGGCGGATGATTTGGTTTATGCGAAGGTTGGTAGGGTGGAAGGTGAGCACCAGGGGCGTTCTGTCCTTGTTGCGGTTGGAGGGGTTGGGTCTGAGGGCAGAGGTGCGGGATGTGGATGAGATGCGTTGGAGGGCATCTTTAACGATGAGATGTGTTGGAGGGCATCTTTAACAGGTATTTTGTAGGTTGTCTGAAAGATGCTAGAAGCAGTGGAGTCCTAGCTGTCAAAGAAATTGTAACTTAGATATTTGTCTCATCGATAGTCACAGGTGAGGTGCTGGAAGACTGGAGGTTAGCTAATGTGATACCACTATTTAAGAAAGGTGATGTGGAAAAGTAAGGGAACTATAGACCGGTTAGCCTGGACGTTGTTGGTGGGCAAGTTGTTGGAGGGAATCCTGAGGGACAGGATTTATATGTATTTGGAAAGGCAAGGACTGATGGGGGACAGTCAGCATGGCTTTGTGCATGGAAAATCATGTCTCACAAACTTGATTGATGAGTTAAAAATCACACAACACCAGGTTATAGTCCAACAGGTTTAATTGGAAGCACACTAGCTTTCGGAGTGACGCTCCTTCATCAGGTGGTAGTTCACCTGATGAAGGAGCGTCGCTCCAAAAGCTAGTGTGCTTCCAATTAAACCTGTTGGACTGTAACCTGGTGTTGTGTGATTTTTAACTTTGTACACGCCAGTCCAACACCGGCATCGCCAAATCTTGATTGATGAGGACAGAGTGGTAGACGTAATCTATATAGACTTCAGTAAGGCAAGATTCCCCATGGGAGACTGGTTAGCAAAGTTAGATCTCATCGAATTACAATTACAATTGCAACATTTAAGAGGCATCTGGATGGGTATATGAATAGGAAGGGTTTGGAGGGATATGGGCCGGGTGCTGGCAGGTGGGACTAGATTGGGTTGGGATATCTGGTTGACGTGGACAGGTTGGACCGAAGGGTCTGTTTCCATGCTGTACATCTCTATGACTCTATGAATACAGGGAGACCTAGCTATTTGGATACAGAACTGGCTCGAAGATAGAAGACAGAAGGCGGTGGTGGAGGGTTGCTTTTCAGACTGGAGGCCTGTGACCACTACTTTTCGTCCATTATATAAACAATTTGCATGTGAACACAGGAAGTATAGTTTGTAAGTTTGCAGATTACACCAAAATTGGAGGTGTACTGGACAGCGAAGAAGGTTACCTCAGAGTACAACAGGATCTTGATCACATCGGCCAATGGGCTGAGGAGAGGCAGATGGAGTTTAATTTAGATAAATGTAAGGTGCTGCATTTTGGAAAAGCAAATCACAGCCAGACGTATACACATAATGATAAGGTCTTAGGGAGCGTTGCTGAACAAAGAGACCTTGGAGTGCAGGTTTATAGCTCCTTGAAAGTGGAGTCACAGGTAGATAGGATAGTGAAGAAGGCATTTGGTATGCTTCTCTTTATGGGTCAGAGTATTGAGTACAGGAGTTGGGAGGTCATGTTGAGGCAGTTGTTATGGACTAAGCTAGATCACTCCAAGCATTCTTAAGCAGGCAGCTCAGACTGTAACTTTGCAATTTGTTTCGGTAAGTGGACTGTGAAAATTACCCAGAGTAAGTTAGCTAGGTTGACTACTAAATTTTAAAACAGACAAAAATTTATTCACAAAATTAGACAATGAAACACAAAGAACAGAATAAAGAACCCCTACAGAACTCAACATATCCAACTAGACTTAATTATGCTGTTCCAAATATACACAACAATCCCAATGAGCAAACTCCCTTCAAAAACTGGTATAAATGGAACACATGCTTACAGGTTGAAGTTGAAGGACAGAAAGAGAGAGAGAGAGATTCCACATAGCTCATTGTTGAACTTCCAACCAGTTCAAGACTGAACTAAAACTGCTTAGCTAGAGAGCTGACTACTCCCCTTTCATTATGCAGGTCACTTCTATAACATGACCACTTTGGCCTGAAGTCTCATCCGTTTACATATAAACAAAAGGCCTCTCAAAATCCTTTTCATCTCTGTACCAAACCGGACTGATCAGAGCCCGGCTCGGTTATTGTCTCTCTGAAAAAAATCAAGGATGGAGTATCCTTGAGCCAAGGAACAGTTTTTAGAAAACAAGGGACTAGCTTTGTGACACACTGATTAGGCCACTTTTGGAATATTGCATGCAATTCTGGTCTCCTTCCTATCGGAAGGATCCTGTGAAACTTGAAAGGGTTCAGAAAAGCTTCATGAGGATGTTGTCAGGTTTGGAGGATTTGTGCTATAGGGAGAGGCTGAATAGGCTGGGGCTATTTTCCCTGGAACATCAGAGGCTGAGGGGTGACCTTACAGAGGTTTATAAAATCATAGGAGGCATGGATAGGATAAATAGATGAAGTCTTTTCCCTGGGGTGGGGGAGTCTAGAACTAGCGGGCATAGGTTTAGAGTGAGAGGGGAAAGATATAAAAGGGACTCAAGGAGCAATGTTTTCACACAGAGGGTGGTGCTTGTATGGAATGGGCTGCCAGAGGAAGTGGTGGAGGCTGGTACAATTGCAGTATTTAAAAGGCATCTCAATGGGTATATGAATAGGAATGGTTTAGAGTGACATGGGCCAGATGCTGGCAAATGGGACTAGATTAGGTTAGAATATCTGGTTGGCATGGATGGGTTGGATTGAAGGGTCCGTTTCCGTGCTGTATGTCTCTATGACTCTATGACAATGACTCCACTCCTTTGGAAAACCAAGGGGTCAAGGGCAGGATTGTGATTCGATGGTGGTGATAGGAAGGACAATATTTCATTCAAATTTTCTGCATTTATTTGCATTATCATGACAACTTCCATCTCAAAGGACAGGACAGCAGATACAAAGGAATATCTCTTGCTGCAAGTTCCCCTCCAAGCCACTCACCATGTTGACTTGGAAGTATGTTATCATTCCTTCATTGTCACTGGGTCCAAATCCTGGAATTCCCTCCCTAACAGCATTATGGATCTACCTACAGTGCATGAACTGCAGCGGTTCAAAAAGGCAGCTCACTACCACCTTCTCAAAGGCAACTTGGCATGGGCAATAAACACTGGCCAGCCTGTGACACAACATCCCATGAACAAATAAGAAATAATTGATCAGAATGCTTGATTGTACAACTTCCTTCAACTCTGTCCTTCTTCACCAAGGAAGTTGATTTTTCAGTAAATGAACCTTTGAATTAGAAAATTGCCCAATCACATTTCTGCTCAAAAACTGGCAACTGTCAAGCTGCAAACCCTCATTAACCTTGTCCTTATACAATTTCACTTGCTCGGAGACTCTTAAAGTGTTAGCAATCAAATTTTATATCATTAGAATTAAACAAAATAATTTTTTCTGGTGTATTATTTCAATTCGTTGAGTCTTGTTAAGAAATGTATCATCACTGAGACTTGCTCTGTATGCTAACTTGTTAGCTCAGTTGGCTGGATGGCTGATTTGTGATGCAGAGTGACGCACTGACTGAGGTTACCATAAAGGACTCTCCTCAACCTTTTCCCTCAACAAAGGTGTAGTGACCCTCAGGTTCAACCATCACCAAACCACCAATCATATCTTTCTAATGAGAAAGAAGCCCGAATGGGTCGGGTGGGATGATGGCAACTCTACTTTTATTGACAGGGAATTAAACAGAAAGTGCTGGAGAGATTCAGCAAGTCTGGCAAATCTATATTAATATTTTGTGTCTGTATGACTTCTTCAGATTTCAGAATTGTTGGTATTGTGCTTTTATCTTATTAGGTAAATCTGGCATGTCTTGAGATTGGGAGATCAGGTGTAATTTTGAATCTAATTTCAGGAACATACCAACACAGGAAATGTAAGGCCTATATTTGCTTCATCACCATCTGCTGAATTCGTAATTATGTGCAGCTTCACAAGGACTGGTGACATTTGCAATCGTAGAATCATACAGCACAATGGAGACTATATGGTCCGTCATATTTGTACCATCAGTCTGAAAGAGCTATTAAATTAGTCCCACTTTCAATACTTTCCCAATGGTCCCATATTTCTTTTCAAGTATGTATCCAAATCTTTTTTGAAAGTTATTATTACATCAGCTTCCATGACACTTTCAAGCCATGTCTTGTAGTTCAAAATGACTTGCTCTGTAAAACAAATTTATCCCTATCTTCCTCTTGTTATTTTGTGCATAATTTTAAACTTGTATTCTCTGGCTTCCAACCCATTTTCCAAACAGTCGCACGTTCATTACTCAATCAAAACCCTTAATAAATTTGAACAACTTGTTTTACAGATTCAATAGGCCATGACATGTCTTCTGTATTGTATGATGCTATGATTCTAATTCTCTTAAATCTCCCCACTCTAAGAATAATACTTTCAGTATCTCTAATCATTCTACATAATTGAAGTACATTAGCTCTAGTACTACTTAAGTAAGTCTCCTCATCACTCTTTCTAAGGTTCTGGCATTTTTTCAAAAGTGTAGTGCCCTGAATTGGAAAACACAATCCAGTAGTGGCCAACTACTGGCTTACAAAGATTTAGCATAAGGTCTGTGCTTTAGTGCCCTCGCTTGTGGTGAGTTTGTAATTGGGAGGCATTCAGTCATGCATCTTTCTGCCTCCATTCTTATGGATAGTTTTTGATATTCTAACCCCTTCATCATTTAGATCATCGAGTTTGTGTTGGAGTCTGATCCCACTGCTTCTAATATTAACTCAGTAGCAGGCAGGATGCACATCATGCAGGCAGCATGCCAGGTGCTTACTGTTCTCCCCAGTACAGCACCTCATTCAGAGGTTCTGATTGAGGGACCAACTATTGGGGAAGAGATTTACTCAGAGACACCCCTGTCTGCCTTAGCTGTTGCACTGCACAAAATCTTTTCCACCATCATCCATTCACCATGACTTGGGATCCAACGATGATACTAGATCTTGAGTGAGTGTCATGCTAAAGCAGACACTACTTCCTTGGTGGTGATACACTGTTCAATACACTGCTGGCCTTTGATTGGTTGGCAGCCCTTTATGGGCATGACCTTAACTCGCCCAGTGTGATCCTAAATGAGGTGGTGCTGGGCTCTCGCCCACTTTCCAACAAAAGGACAAGAACCTTGTTGACTCCATGACATATTGCCTGAGGCCTCTATTATAAAGCACAGGCTCCAATAAGCTTTTAAACAGACCTTTTGAATTTTAAACAGACCTTCAAAGATGTGGAATTTAAAATTGTGATATTTAATTTATATTCTCCCTTTTCATTCTTCCTTCTAGAGTGCATAACTTGACACTTCCATCCTTGACTTTGTAGCTGCCATATGTCAGCTGATTTCATCAGTTTGTCAATACCTTCCTGTAGTCTGTTACCATCCCCATCACAGGATACTACACTTACAAATTTTGAGTCACCTGCAATCTTTGAAACTGCATTCTGCAAGCTGTAAGCCAGAACATTAATATATATAAAAGATACAGTAATCCCAACTTTGTATCCTTATTATATGCAACTCTTAACCACGACTCTGTGCTTTATGTCTCTTCACCTCTTTTGTATATGTAGACTCATAGAGTCACAGAGTCGTATAGCACAGAAACTGCCCTTTCGGTCCAACCAGTCCATGCCAAACATAATCCAAACCAAACTAGTTCCAACTGCCTATTCCTGGCTCATATCCTCCAACCCTTTCCTATTCATGGACCAATCCAAATGTCTTTTAGACGTTGTATTTGTACCCACATCCCCCACTCCCTCAGGAGGTTCATTCCACATGTAAACCATCCTCCGTGTAAAAAAATTGCCCTCATGTATTTTTTAAATCTCTCTGCTCTCACTTTAAAAATCCACCCCGAATCTTGAAATCCCCCATCCTAGGGAAAAGACAACTACCATTAACCCTATCTATACCCCTCATGATTTTATAAACTTCTATCAGGTCGCCTCTCAACCTTCAATGCTCCAGTGAAAAAGTCCCAGCCTATCCAGCCTTTCTTTATAACTCAAACCATCCACACCCGGCAACATCCTGGTCAATCTCTTCTGGACCCTCTCCAGCTTGATAATATCCTTCCTACAACTGGGAGATCAGAACTGCACACAGTATTCCAGAAGAGTCCACGCCAATGTCCTGTATAACCTCAACATGACTTCCCAACTCCTATACTCGAAGGACATAACAATGAAGGCAAGTGTGCAAATGCCTTTTTAACCATCCTGTCTATATGCAACACAAACTTATATACCTGCACCCCCATGTCCCTCAACATTACCCAAAGCCCTACCTTTAATTGTATAAGCTGCACCCTTGTTTGTTGTACCAAAATGCAAATACCTCGCATTTATCCAGATCAAACTCCATCTGCCGTTTTTCAGCCCATTTACCCATTTGATCAAGATCCCTTTGTAATCTTAGTAAACCTTCTTCACTGTCTACTATGCCACCAATTTTGTTGTCATCCACAAACTTACAAACAAAACTTATATTCTTATCCAAGTACTTTATATCAATGACAAACAAAAGATGACCCAGAACAAATCCCTGTGGAACATCATTAGTTACAGGCCTCCAGTTTGAAAAGCAACCCTCCACCACCACTATTTATCTCCTGCCATTAAGCCAATTATGTATCCAATTGGAAAGCTCGCTCTAAATTCCACGTGATCTACATTTACTAATTAGTCTACCATGCGGAACTTTGTCAAAGGCTTTACAAAAATCCAAACAAACAATGTCTGCTGCACTGCCTTCATCAATCTTTTTGGTAACTTCCTTAAAAAGCTCAATCATGTTACCACTGTTCCTTTAATCTAATTGCTTTTAATTCTAACAAGATACACGGGTAAATTTTATGCTTCCTGGAAGGAGGTAGATGTTGAGGGTCTGACTCAGAAAAGCGCAATTCACCAACTCCTGCTTCTGCTTTTAAAAATGTCAGTTAAAGCCAAATGATAGCCACCCAAAAGAAGCCAGGCAGATGGAGGGCTGGATTTTCAATTAGGGTTGAAAAGCAGGCTTTTAGGGACAGACGATATAGGCCATGAACCAGGAGTCACTCATGGTCACATGTTTAAAGGCAGCCCGGAACGGGTTTGTGGCAGCTGAAGCAGAACTGGTGCTTTGGAAGCTTAAAAATTGCAGATTGAAAACTTTGAATTTCTTTGACTTGCAAGAGGCTGGTAAGAGCTTATTTTTAAATGTTGATAACCAATGTCGTAATGGCGAATTATTCAGATTCCTCGACAGGGAAGAAAGAATGTTTTGCACACAACTCCCATTCCCCCCATGAATAATGCATGTTTAGGGAAAGATTCAAATAGAACTCTAACTCTCTTATTCTGTGCACAGATAACAGAGAAAAGAGGTACCACTTGCTGAGGGGCCCAGATCAAGGACCATGGATTAGTGATGGCTCCCTGAAAACCATTATCCAAGCTGTGGGTAGGCAGAAGATCCTCATGCCTGCAGATGTTAAAAGAAGGCTTCCTAACTATACAAAGGTACCTGGATTGAGGTTGCAGAGGATAACAGCAGCCATGGGGTTGTCCAGAGAATTTGTTTGCCATGCCATGAGAGGCTGTGTGTCCTCTTTTAACCTGCTAGTATGTGTGTCTTGGCGATGTATCTATTTGGAAGGGTGTGAGGATATAACATGTCTCAAGTATGAGATTATTTAGTGCCTGAGCCACAACAAGAAGGCAGAATGACACTGACATGCCACTCTGCATGGCAATGGAGATTTTGGCTGTGGGTATAGGATGTTAGGAATTGGTTCTGAGCAAGGTGTGTGGTGCCAACCAGGGAATGTGGCAGGTAAGTAGCTTGATGAGTATGGACTTTGGACCTTGCAGATTTTGGGAAGAAATGTAGGTTGCAAAGTTGAAGGGACTGATGTTTAGCTCCTGGTTACTATCTCCCAATGATGTCAGTGTGTTTTTTAGGAACTGTGTCTTCTGAAGGATAGTTTCCTTCATACACCTTGTTTGTTTCCTCCACTGCTAAAAAATTGACAATTAAATGTGGCCTCCAGCCCTGAGGGACACATATTAATCCTGAGGAGGAGGAGGAGGAGGAAACCTCAGGGTGTGTTCCACCATACTCTTGCTCAACATCTAACAACAGTGCACATGCACCTTAGTGGGTATGCGCAACTTAGTTGTAAGGACCTATACACTGGGAATTGCAAGAGCTACTGTCTGAAAGAGTGCAAAGAGTGAAAGAGAGAAAAATACTAGATAATCCTCTGGCAGTTGGAAGAACGCTGGAGGCAACTGAAATTCTGAGCCCAAGACTAATGATGAGCTTCAGGTGCTGGATGTCTAGTCTGAGGTTTGTAGTGATATGACAGAGCATTTAGAAAGGTTTTGCATGCTGTTACGGACAGTGGAGGAGTCCATCTAAGCCATCGGCACTGTGATGACCTACATTTCAGAATACATGATTTCGCCATTGAGAGACTGGTGACTGACATGGAGGGCCAGGCTCATCTCATTGATGGGACATTGGGTATGTGTTCTACTGAGTTCCAACTGTTGAGACAAAAGTGGCCAAAGAGCCTATTCTGAACAAGGTCCTGGTTTCTCTCAGAAAAGTGTTGAGTACAAATGGAGCTCACTGCAGTGGATGAGCAGCTGATCAAGGATCACCTCTCGGTGGCTTCTGATGAGGCTTTTCCTTCATCGTTCTGCCATTGACACCAATGACTCAGAGTGCCACAGCAATAGATGAACCTTCTGTTACTGTGCTGGAGACTCATAACATGCCTAGAGCCTCACAGATTCATGCACACAGATAATCTCCACCAAAGCCATCCCAAGTAAAAGGACCCAGGTCAGCAACCTGTCTCCAGTAAAATTTAAGGCAAGGTAGACAGAAGACCTAGCTGGAGCCCCTGTTCTCTCCTGTGAACTAAATGAAAGTGCCTGGAAAGT
Source organism: Chiloscyllium plagiosum (assembly GCF_037043375.1). Taxonomy (NCBI): domain Eukaryota; kingdom Metazoa; phylum Chordata; class Chondrichthyes; order Orectolobiformes; family Hemiscylliidae; genus Chiloscyllium; species Chiloscyllium plagiosum. The sequence continues at coordinate 46,711,814 of NW_028270172.1, read as the reverse complement.
GATCACCCAATCTTTGTTTGGTATGCCCAAAGTGGAGGAGACCATATCATGCTTTTTGTTTGTAAGGTCCTTCAGGCCTGAAGTGAACTAGTGTGTATGAGGACATCCATCTTACTGATCTACCTAGAAGAATTCTATTGGGTAAACAACATGAAGTTAATGAAATTACTGTAACTGTTTACAAATTACATGAATATGACCTAATATACCACAGAGATGTCAGGAGCACACCAGCCCAGGATGTCTCCCACAAGCTCCTTATTTACTGCAGTCATGTACCCATGACATCATCACAGGGTGTGGAGGAGCCGGTGTTGGACTGGGGTGGACAAAGTTAAAAATCACACAACACCAGGTTATAGTCCAACAGGTTTAATTGGAAGCACTAGCTTTTGGAGTGCTGCTCCTTTATCAGGTAGCTTCATCATTCAGCTACCTGATGAAGGAGCAGCACTCCAAAGCTAGTACTTCCAAATAAACTTGTTGGATTGTAACCTGGTGTTGTATGATTTTTAACATGATCACAGAGAGTGGTGTTTACTGCACTTAAACAAGTATTAATCCTTTCTAATCCATATACAACAATGAACGCAAAGTACCAAATTCAATGAAGTATGAGCAACTCAATGTTTAAGCTGGAAAGAGTGCTTGATGCCCGAGAAAATGAAAAGAACGGTTGTATCAGAAGAGATTTACATCTCCTCAATTTGCTAGGATGGGTGCCTCTAGAAGGAGAGGGAGTATTGAGGTGTTTGAAAAGTGGATAGAATACAGGCAGAGAAGATGTGTTTGATGGTGTGATGGTGATATCATACCGAAGACAGCGAAATTACAAAGATTTGGAGGCTGTTGCAGCAGATAGTGAAGACAAAAGGAACTTTATTGTGGTTCTGGGAGAGCAGTGAGAACACGAGTGTGGAAGTAAGATAGATACAGCCAGGAACCCTGGAAAGCATGCTGGAGCAAAATCTTCTTTGAGGGTAAAGGGAGGCACATCAGAAGTCTTCAGCCTGCACATTAAGTGAGTTTGAAAAATCTGTTTAGCGTCGCAACAACATTTGTTACTGTCTGGATTAAATTAAAACAATGACATTTTAAAAATCTTGGTACATTCAGACTTACAACGACAAGTAACACATTAAAATTGATGATGTGAACGGGATAAATTTATAAGTCCTCTTTGGCACTTTTCAAACCTGTAACCTCTACCACCTAGAAGAAAAACAACAGCAGGCAGGTGGGAACTTCATCACCTGTGACTTCTCCTCCAAGTCACACATTATTCTGACTTACAATATATTGTCAATCCTTCATTATCCTTGGGTGAATATGTGCAACACCCTATCTAACAGTATAGCGGTTACATCTACAAAATACAAATTGCAGTAGACATGGTTCACCATCAACGTCTCTATGAAGGCAGTTAAATGATAAATATTTGGTCTTGCCAGCAATGCACAATGCCAAGATCAAATACAATTCTAACGTGTAAACAGGTCTTTGTGTCCAACTGGTCCATATTGACTGTTGCCCAATGGGAGCAAATAATTAGAATACATTTATCCATTATCATCCCATATGACTTCAACCTTTCATCTACCTAGCCAATTTAATCTTGAGTGTTGACATAGATTCTACCTGAATCATTAACCGTGCTGTGCATATCACAACCTCATGAACTTCTGCTCTGCTGTAAACATTTCACATTTGATGCTCATTTGTGACTCCTCTACGATAAGAAAGACTGCCTCTACCCTGTCCCATCTTTTCATAATTACATACTTTCTATGACCCAATTATTCATTGATTTTTCTTTGTACTTGCACTTCCTCACATCAGGTAACACCCAGCAAACCTCTGAAATTTTAATATCTGTCTAAATAATGCAGAGCTCAATAACGTGCCCTGGACAGTTACCTGAGATCTTATCATCATTCTCGATAGATGCATCATTGTCTCTGGAACTTTTGTGTTCTATACTTCTTGAGTCAAAATCCAAAATGCCAGTAATTTATTTAGCTTTATTGTCAGGTAAAACTGTACCTCTGAGATTCCTCTACCTCATATACCAAGCCTACTTCTACACAAAAAGTTACAATAGCTATTATTTCTTTTATCAAACTGTACCATCTCACACTCTCACATTTATGATATTAGTTAAGTATTTCAATCTTATCACATTTGCACCTTTTTTTGCTCTTCTTTAACTGGAACTGACCTCTGGTTCATGGCCTAATCTGCTCCTGTCAGAAATCCCACTCTGGCTGCCTGATTGACTTCAAAGTTCCATTTCACACTGCAATGGCTGGTCAATGGGAAAGATTAATCATCATTCCCATTGACCAGCCACTAACTGGCCAGTTGATGATTAGATTAGATTAGATTAGATTAGATGTTTAGATTAGATTACTTACAGTGTGGAAACAGGCCCTTCGGCCCAACTAGTCCACACCGACCCGCCGAAGCGCAACCCACCCATTCCCCTACATTTACCCCTTTTACCTAACACTATGGGCAATTTAGCATGGCCAATTCACCTGACCTGCACATCTTTTTGGACTGTGGGAGGAAACCGGAGCACCCGGAGAAAACCCACGCAGACACGGGGAGAATGTGCAAACTCCACACAGTCAGTCGCCTGAGTCGGGAATTGAACCCGGGTCTCTGGCGCTGTGAGGCAGCAGTGCTAACCACTGTGCCACCGTGCTTGATTCAACATGCTGAAATTGCAGGGGTGAGGGTGAGCAGACCTCTCACTCCCTATTCCATCTTCCTTACATTCCCCAGAAATTGTAAAATCCAACACATTGAAAAAATTAGGGCGGTAAATATAACAAATACATGGATAAAAGTTTAAGCAGCAACAAGCTGACAAACAGGTGATCTGCAGAGGTGGAAGTGAACAGGATATGGGGTCAACAACCCTGCTCAGTGTCAAACAAGGTTGACAGTGTTGCAAACTATCTGGGGTTAGCCACAGAACTTGACAAAGGAATGAAATCAGTGGATTGGAAAACAAAGATTGTTGTGGGGACCAAAGTCAACGTGTAATTGGCAGATATTTCTATCATTCAACTGGATATCAGACAAATAGCTCGACAAATCATAAGATATGGAGCTGCTTGTTACCAGGGAACATGGACAATGACGAGTCAGTTGTGGAAGTGTGGCAAAAATGGAAAAAAGAGATTCTCAGCATCAGAAGAAAGAAGACCAATTGTCCACCCAAAATTCTAATGACTATGAGAATCATACATTAACATCTCATTATTATCTAATCATATACAAATTGTTATTTTCCCAAGATAACAGAGATAAAGTAGACACCGACAACATGGAAGTCTAAGAGGGTACCTAGTGCCTGCAACTCACGGACATTTTCTCTGGGATTCCATCTTGGCTAGCATTCCTCAACACTTCAGGACGCACTCCATGAGCACGGACCCCTAGTGACCAACCCCTTGCCTCTGGTCCACAGAGACTGGCATTAGACAAGCAATACCTCATCATGGCATAGGTTGATCTCACAGTTCACCACTTTAATATAGCAAGTTGAAGTTCACTGATACCTTATAATGCAATGTTGCTTCCAGCAAGCTTTGTAGCAGGAATGGGCAGCCAACTCATGTATTAGAACATTGTGCACTGGAGGGCTCTTAGGTTGCTTTATTAGAATTCACTCACATTGTGCATATTTGGACGTTCACAAATCTCTGCCTTGCCTTGTCTTGCCAGACAGATAGCAATCAAGTTGTTATTTGGGCAGCAAACAATGTGGAGGGAGTCAGATGGGATGTCGGTTTGTCAGTCATGAAAGATGGTGAAGGCGTCTTGAGTGAGTCAGTAGGCAGCATGGAAGGCAGGAACAGTAAGTGGTCTGGGGGGATTGGGTGCCTGAATTTGTTTAGATTCATAGAGTCATAGAGATGTACAGCATGGAAACAGACCCTTTGGTCCAACCCATCCATGCCAACCAGATATCCCAACCCAATCTAGTCTCACCTGCCAGCACCCGGCCCATATCCCTCCAAACCCTTCCTACTCATATACCCACCCATCCAAATGACTCTTAAATGTTGCAATTGTACCAGCCTCCATCACATCCTCTGGCAGCTCATTCCATACACGTACCACCCTCTGCGTGAAAAAGTTGCCCCTTAGGTCTCTTTTATATCTTTCCCCTCTGACCCTAAACCTATGCCCTCTAGTTCTGGACTCCCTGACCCCAGGGAAAAGACTTTGTCTATTTATCCTATCCATGCCCTTCATACTTTTGTAAACCTCTATAAGGTCACCCCTCAGCCTCCGACGCTGCAGGGAAACAGCCCCAGCCTGTTCAACCTCTCCCTGTGGCTCAGATCCCCCAACCGTGCCAACATCCTTGTAAATCTTTTCTGAACCCTTTCAAGTTTCACAACATCTTTCCGATAGGAAGGAGACCAGAATTGCACGCAATATTCCAACAGTGGCCTAACCAATGTCCTGTACAGTCTCAACATGACCTCCCAACTCCTGTACTCAATACTCTGACCAATAAAGGAAATTATACCAAATGCCTTCTTCACTATCCTATCTACTTGCGACTCCACTTTCAAGGAGCTATGAACCTGCACTCCAAGGTCTCTTTGTTCAGCAACACTCCCTAGGACCTTACCATTAAGTGTTGTACAAGTCCTGCTAAGATTTGCTTTCCCAAAATGCAACACCTCGTATTTATCTGAATTAAACTCCATCTGCCACTTCTCAGCCCATTGGCCCATCTGGTCCAGATCCTGTTGTAATCTGAGGTAACCCTCTTTGCTGTCCACTACACCTCCAATTTTGGTGTCATCTGCAAACTTACTAACTGTACCTCTTATGCTCGCATCCAAACCGATCCTTGTGGCACTCCACTGGTCACAGGCCTCCAGTCTGAAAAACAACCCTCCACCACCACCCTCTGTCTTCTACCTTTGAGCCAGTTCTGTATCCAAATGGCTCGTTCTCCTTTATTCCATGAGATCTAACCTTGCTAATCAGTCTCCCATGGGGAACCTTGTCGAATGCCTTACTGAAGTCCCTATAGATCACATCTACTGCTCTGCCCTTATCAATCTTCTTTGTTACTTCTTCAAAAAACTCAATCAAGTTTGTGAGACATGATTTCCCACGCACAAAGTCATGTTGACTATCCCTAATCAGTCCTTGCCTTTCCAAATACATATATCCTGTCCCTCAGGATTCCCTCCAACAACTTGCCCACCACCGATGTCAGGCTCACCGGTCTATAGTTCCCTGGCTTGTCTTTACCGCCCTTCTTAAACAGTGGCACCACGTTTGCCAACCTCCAGTCTTCCGGCACCTCAACTGTGACTATCGATGATACAAATATCTCAGCAAGAGGCCCAGCAATCACTTCTCTAACTTCCCACAGAGTTCTTGGGTACACCTGATCAGGTCCTGGGGATCTATCCACTTTTAACCGTTTCAAGACATCCAGCACTTCCTCCTCTGTAATCTGGACATTTTGCAAGATGTCACCATCTATTTCCCTACAGTTTATATCTTCCATATCCTTTTCCACAGTAAATACTGATGCAAAATATTCATTTAGTATCTCCCCCATTTTCTGTGGCGCCACACAAAGGCTGCCTTGCTGATCTTTGAGGGGCCCTTTTCTCTCCCTAGTTAGCCTTTTATCCTTAATATATTTGTACAAACCCTTTGGATTCTCCTTAATTGTATTTGCCAAAGCTATCTCATGTCCCCGTTTTGCCCTCCCAATTTTCCTCTTAAGTATACTCCTATTGCCTTTGTACTCTTCTAAGGATTCAATCTATCCTGTCTATACCTGACATATGCTTCCTTCTTTTTCTTATCCAAACCCTCAATTTCTTTAGTCATCCAGCATTCCCTATACCTACCAGCCTTTCCTTTCACCCTGACAGGAATATATTTTCTCTGGATTCTTGTTATCTCATTTCTGAAGGCTTCACATTTTCCAGCCGTCCATTTACCTGCGAACATCTGCCTCCAATCAGCTTTTGAAAGTTCTTGCCTAATACCCTTTGAAGGAAGATGCTGCATTCAATAGTGGTAGACTGCAAGCCTTGGAGAGCAGTGGATGCAATGACAGTGTTGGAATGAATGTGAGGTAATGGAAAGAAGCTGGTGACACTTTCATTTGTGAAGTGCAGAAGATCATTAACTACGTTGAAGTGTTGCTCTGCATTCCTGCAGATTCTGGGCACTGCACTAACCCTGGATAGATATTTCAGATCAGGTTAGCAGCATTTGACATGGCACACAGCTCAAGTTTAAATATAATGCCAGTGGCTTGGATCGCTGAATTTGCTGGTATCAGCAAACATTTTGCTGCCTCTGAGTGCAAGATAGTGTGAGAGCGGCACCATAGAGTCGTGCTGCATATGTAATGAGGTGAGCAATGTAAAATTATATGAGAAAAGTCACAAGAACTCATGGAGGAAATTTTGACAATTTTGACATTTAGCTGGTATCTGGGAAATTCACATGAAATTTGACATTGTCTTTGTCAATGATGTCACTGAGGGGCAGAATGTATATGAGAAATGGACAAAGTAGACATAATATCAGCATTTCTTATAAGTTGATAAATAGTTAATTTTTACAAATGCATGACAATATATTGTAACTACAAAAATATACAGAAAAAATGATTCATTTGTAAAATCCAGGTCAGATGAATCAGGAAGGCCATGAAAGGTGTTTCTAGTGATGCTGATTCTTAGTAAAATTATTATTAAAGAGAATATTTAGCACTTTGTCAGGAATGTGATGTAATACTCCCCATTTGCATGAGTACAGTTCCAACAGTTCTCAAGAAGTTTGTTACCATAGAATACAAAGCAGTCGGCTTAATTGCAACTCATTTACTATCTCCAACACCAACTCTCTTCACCACCAATACACAGTGACAGCATGTGCATGCAGTAACTCACAAGGGGTCCTTCAACAATACTTTCAAACCCACAACCTCCAACACCTAACAGCAAGGGCAGCAGATGCATGGGAGCTCTACCACCTGTAAGTTTCCCTCCAAGTCACATTCCACCCTGACTCAGAACTATACAGAAGTTACAGAAAAAGGCCATTCAGCCTCTTGTGTCTACATCAGCTGCCCATTCTCAGGTTCCTTTCACATAAAATGAAGGCTTCTGTCCCAACCACCAAACTAGCAGCAAATTCCAGACATCCACCACCTTCTAGTGAAAAAGCTTTGCCTCATGTTCCCTCTAATCATTGTACCAGTCACTTTAAATCTCGGTCTTCTGGCTATTGACCTCTCCTTTATGGGAAACAGGTCTTCCCTATCAAAGCCCCTTATTATTTTGTGCTCCTTAATTAAATTATCCCTCAGCATCCCCTTCTAAGGAAAACAATCCTAATAAATCCAAACTTTCTTCATAGCTGCAATTTTCAAATCTTGGCAATGATCTTCCAAATCTCCTCCATACCTTCTTTAGAGCAATTATGTCCTTTGTGTGTAATGTGGTGACCAGAACTGTAAATAAAATTCCAGCTGTGGGCTAATCAGTGTTTTATATAGTTCCAGCATTACATCCCTGTTTTTGTGTTCAATATCTTACCCAATGAGAGAAAGCAACCTATAAACTTTCTTTACAGCATTACTTACCTTCATGGAACTGGGAACATGCATTCCAAGTCTATCACTTTCTCTACTCCTCTCAGTTCCTTTCTGTTTGTTGTGTTTCCCCTTGATTTGTTGGCCCTTTCCAAATACATAATCTTGTTCAGAATAATATAACTGTTCTTCCATTGTTGTGAGGTCAATATCCTGAAACTCTTTCTAGCTGCACTCCCTACACTCTGAGGATTGTAGAACTTCAAGAAGACAGCTTACCTCAATTTCTCCAGGCCAATTAAGGATGGGAAATAAATGTAGCTGGGAAATAAATATTGACACCTATATTCCATATAGGATGTGTTAAAAATGTAAACCAGAAAGAATTTGTACTTATAAACTGCGTTTAACACCTCATTGGTGCTATGTCAATGTACAGTTAATTAATTACTTTTGAGATGTAACTATTGTTATTATGTTGGATAGAGCAGCATGTAATCTTCAAGGTGGCACAAATAGAAAGTAAGACAAACGGTCATTTGAACTGTTTTTGGCAATGTTCATTTTTTGGTTGACTGTGAGTGTCAGAACCGAATAAATGGGTGGTTCAAAGTTTTGTAAGGTCTTCTGGATTTGTGGGTGTAGAATAAAAAGCAATAGTCCTCAAAAATAGTTTGTTTAGCAGTGCAAATATTTCAGTCTGTTTCTAGAAGGTTACTCTAATCAGCTGCAGTATCACATTGATCAAAACATAAGGGTGGACCTTGTGAATTTACAGAACTCTCATGGCATTGAAATTGGGAATTCAGACCTGACAATCAATATATCACGTACAACTTTTCACTGAAAGAAAACAAAAAGAACTGCGGATGCTGTGAATCAGTAACAAAAACAGAAATTGCTGGAAAAACTCAGTAGGTCTGGCAGCATCTGTGGAGAGAAATCAGAATTCATGTTTTGGGTAGAGTGACCCTTTGGGACAGGAAGGTTCTGAGGAAAGGTCACTTTTCTCAAACGTGAGGAAAGTTAACTCACGTTAACTCTGATTAACGTTAACTCTGATTTCTCTCAATAGATGCTGCCACACCTGTTGAGTTTTTAAAGCAAGTTCTGTTTTTGTTTACAACTCTTCATCCATTCATGAATTAGTGTAGACAAGTTACCAGTGCTAATCCAGCATCTCTAGTAACTGTAGGTCCAGTGTCTCGTGTTAATTCTCGCTAAATATTTATATTCCTGTCTCATCTAACTTAGGGGAAAATATTCATTTCTGACAACTTTAAACATTAATTGTGCATGTAAACATTAATAGCATTGCCTATTTGTCAAGCTTTGATCAACACAAAGACACAGTTGTCATGTAATTTAATGAACCTGCCGAACATTATATGAAAAGATAATGTGATTAAAAAATAGCAGGAAACTGAACCAGAGAGCTACTGGTGATAAAATGATTCAGCAGAAGATGTGATAAATTACGTATCTAGCAGGCACTTTTTTTTCCCCCAAACATCATGCATTATTTCATCCTGAAATCGCACTATGATATTTTTATGTACTAGGCTAAATCTGTCTAAAGCAGCTGATAATGAAAGAATTGTCTAAAAACAGATTAATAGGAATTATCTATTCAATGCATAATTAAATGCCTCAGCTTGAGAGTGAAAAGATTTCATCTAGGTTTTTATTTATCTAAATGTGCCATTTATTTAAGTGGCTATATTTTCTGCCCACTCTGCATAACCCTTCAACCCATTACTAATTAAAAATCTGTCTTCTCTGTAAATTGACTCAATATCCCAACATCTGCTACCCCTAAAAACAATGACTTCTCATTCTAGTTGCCCCACATGAGAAAACACCCTTTGTACATCTACTTTGTCAATCCCATTTAGTGTTATATACACTTCAGTTAGTTTTCTTCTCATTCTTCTAAACTGCCGAAAGTATAGAGCCAAACTGCTCAATATCTCTTCATAAAACAAACCCCTCATCTCTGGAATCAATCTAGTAAACTTCCTCTGCACTGCCTCCAATACAACTGCATTTCTTCCCAAAGAAGGGGACCGATATTGCATTCGGTTCTCGAGGTGCAATCTCACTTATGCATTGTACAGTTGCAGCAATATTTCTCTACTTTTATACTCTATTTCATTACTAATAGATGCAAACATTCCATTTGCCTTCCTTATTCCCTGTTGTACCTGCATGCTAGTTTCTGCAATTTATGCATAAATTATTAGCAAAGCACCAAATGCTTCAGTAACAATGTCAAATAAGTGAACATTTGTTGAGCTATCTCAAGGTAGTGCAGTTCCATGCACAAAAGATACCATCCATGTCAGAAATGGTACCATATCACTGGCGTGTGAGTACATACAATTCTTCAATCGACAAGTAAACACATTTATCTCTTTGTTACTTAGTTCAACAAAGGGATGATTCTCTTTAAAACAGACAAATAGACATTTCACAACAGTTGGCAACAGAATAAGGACTGTAAGAGGATTGCAGATCTCCTTCTGTAACAAATCATTAACATCAGTGGCATCTTAAAGAGCATCTGTAGGTCTAGAATGTCATCTTGGAGCTGGTCATCCACATGTCTGGGCCACCCCACGTCTGCATCTGGACTTTCCTCAAACAGTGATGGACCTTCAAAATCCATCTGTAGTTCAGGGGACTGAGTTCATAGACCAATGATGATAAGGAATGACATTAAGTATCAGTGATCTCCATACCTTTACAGCTAAGAGTAACAATCATCTGCTCTCATTCTACTATTGGAATACATCCTAGACAATGAAGTTGAATATTAGGTGGATGAATAATTTCATGCTTTAAGCCCAATATGGAACCTGAAAGAACAATGCAGGTCCTATATCCAAAATAAATTCAGTTCTTCACCACTGGTAGGGCAGTACGGTGGCTCAGTGGTTAGCACTGCTGCCTCACAGTTCCAGGAACCAGGTTTGATTCCAACCTTGGTGGCAGTCTGTGTGGAGTTTGCACATTCCCCCTGTGTCTGTGTGGGTATATTCTGGGTGCTCTGGGTTCATCCCACAGTCCAAACATGTGCAGGTAAATTGCCCATTGTGTTCAGGGATGTGTAGGCTACGTAGAGAAATAAGGGCAGAGGAATGGGTCTGGATGCTGTTCGGAGGGTCTGTGTGGACTTGTTGGGCCTAATGGCCTGTTTCCACAGGGATTCTATGATTAACAGTAATGTCAGCAAACAGAGTTCAACTTGTGAATCTTTGAAATCAAGGGAACAGAAATCCAGTAGTAGGTCTGTTGTCTCAGTACCAAAAATTGTGTTCCCTGATATCTGGACACTTGATCATTGTTGGGGTCTGTTTTTAACTTTTTGTACTGACGAAGCTGTTTTAAAATGGTTTCTGTCTTGGCACTCATGACCCTCATTAATACTGGCTAGGTGCAGAAATTCACTAAAGCTCCTGAGAAAGCCCCTTTCAAACCCATGACCACTGCCATCTAGAATGATAAGGACAGCAGATACAATAGGAATGCCTGCAATTTCTCCTCCAAGCCACCCAGCATCCAAACTTGGAAATATATTGCTTCAAGTGTCACTGGGTAAAAACCTTGAATACCTTCTGTAACGGCATTATGGGTCTACATACAGCACATGGACTGCAGCGTTTCAAAAAGGCCCTTCTCAAGCGCATCTCCGTGCAGGCAATAAATGCTGGCCCAGCCAGCAGTGCTCACATCTGCTGAAAGAATAAAAAAAAACTCTCCCAGCGATAGGGCCCTTCAATGCTGTTGAACTATGCCCTATTTCTTCCTGCGGAGATGCGGTGTTGGACTGGGGTGTACAAAGTTAAAAATCACACAACACCAGGTTATAGTCCAACAGGTTTAATTGGAAGCACACTAGCTTTCGGAGTGACGCTCCTTCATCAGGTGATTGTGGAGGGCTCGATCGTAACACAGAATTTATAGCAAAAATTTGCAGTGTGATGTAACTGAAATTATACATTGAAGAATTGATTGTCTGTTAAGCCTTCCATCTGTTAGAATACAGTGATAGTTGCACTTCTTTCATGTGTAAATCACAAAACCCTTTTTTTAAAAGTTGCATTCTCGGGTTAGCTGTTAACAATAGTATAGCTAGACAATATGTTGAAGGTGTTAGCCCCCTGTGTTCTCTGTCTATGACCTGATGTTTAGATTGATTCTAATCTAAAAAATGAGATAACAGAGTTTTACATAAATTCATGCAGTTTTTGAGCTCAGAGTTCGACATGAATGTATGCAGTTTTTAAGCTAAGTGCAATGTAACTCTGCAAGTACAAAAAAATTCACCACACAAAATATATGTGTGCATGTGGGTCTTTGTCTGTCTGTGTGTGTGTCTGTCTGGGGTGGGGGTTGTGAGTGTGAGAAAGTGTGTGCCCACACAACAATCAACAGACAGGAGGATTCCCTCCCAGTTGGGGAACACTTCAGTGGTCCAGGACATTCAGCCTTGGACCTTCGGGTGACCATCCTCCAAGGTGGACTTTGGGACAGGCAGCAGAGGAAAGTGGTCGAGCAGAGGCTGATAGCTAAGTTCGGTACCCATAGGGAGGGCCTCAACTGGGACCTTGGGTTCATGTCACATTACAGGTGATCACCATTGCACTACAGACACACACACACAGATATTCCTACACACAAACACTCTCACATACACACGGACACAGGTACACACAGACGCGCACACAGATACCCACACACACACTCCCACACATGCACCCCCTCACAGACTTAAGACACTCTGCACTCACTACACACACACACTTTCTCACACTCACAACCCCCACCCCAGACAGATACACACACAGACAGACAAAGACCCACATGCACACATATATTCTGTGTGGTGAATTGTTTTGTACTTGCAGAGTTACATTGCACTTAGCTCAAAAACTGCATACATTCATGTAGAACTCTAAGCTCAAAAACTGCATGAATTTATGTAAAACTCTGTTATCTCACTTTTTAGATTAGAATCAATCTAAACATCAGGTCATAGACAGAGAACACAGGGAGCTAACACCTTCAACATATTGTCTAGCTATCACCATTGTTAACAGCTAACCCGAGAATGCAACTTTAAAAAAAAGGGTTTTGTGATTTACACATGAAAGAAGTGAAACTATCACTGTATTCTAACAGATGAAAGGCTTAACAGACAATCAATTCTTCAATGTATAATTTCAGTTACATCACACTGCAAATTTTTGCAATAAATTCTGTGTTACGATCGAGCCCTCCACAATCACCTGATGAAGGAGCGTCACTCCGAAAGCTAGTGTGCTTCCAATTAAACCTGTTGGACTATAACCTGGTGTTGTGTGATTTTTAACTATTTCTTCCTGTGCTTTCTGTTGGTGGATGTTCTGTGTGCCATTTTATTATCCACATGCAAGAATATCTCTACTTTGCAGTCATCTTGTATTAACTGCTGCCAACTAATTTTTGCCTGATTCCTTATTGCTGCAGGGTTTTTATTTATCTTGTGCACCCCTGAATTCCCAGTGGGCCCTCTCTGGAACCTATAATCCTGCTAAGGTCCTATTGCATGCTTTCTTTGTCTCACCAACCGATCCTGCCTCTCTGTAGCAACCTTGGCTGTGAGGCTGACTGAGTTTGGTGTTTATTTTCCTGCTGTTGACCTTTCCTGGATTGTTCTTTTTTTTACTACAGTATAATTATTATGAAGTCTTCCCATTTTAATGGTTGAGAATCCATCCAGGTGGTTGCTTTCTCTTTCGTTGTAATCCTAACTGCTGCCTGAGTTTCCTAGATTTGTGAACTGATGCCACCATGTCCTAAGATCAGTCCTTAGCTGCACTCAAATAAGCGAAAATTAATACATTTTATTAAACTATATTATACAGGGTAGAAGAGAGCTTCCATGTTTCATCTTGTTCTGACATCACTAATGATATAGTCCCTGATTTAATCCTTTCCCTTACTAAGGGGAGGACGAGGCAACTATATCTGATAAGGGACATTAGGGGCAACAAAAAAACAAAGAAAAAGTATACAATGTGGTGAAGAAGGCTCGTGGGAAACCTTTAAAAACCAGCAATGGATAAATAAAAAAGCAAGAGGGGGACAAGATGAAATTTGATGGTAAACTAGCTAGTAAAATAAGATTGCAAAAGTTTCTTTTAGATATTATAAAAGGTAAGAGTGAACATTGTACCGACGGAAAATGAGGCTGGATAAATAGTAATGGGGAAGAAAGAAATGGTGGAGGAACTGAATAGGTAATTTCATCAGTCTTCACGGTAGAAGACACCAATAGCAAACCAGAACTTCAAGAGAGTCGGAGGACAGAGATGAGTCCACTGGTCATCGCTAAGTAAGTGGAGGGAAGTTGGAAAGTCTGAAGCTGGATAAATAATCTGGACCAGATGGACTACACTCCAGAGTTCAGAAGGAGATAGCTAAGGAAATTGTGGAGGCATTGGTGAGGATCTTTCAGGAATCACTGGAATGAGGGAGGGTCCTGGTGGACTGCAAAATGACCAATGTTCAAACAGGGAGGGGAGTAGAAGACAGGAAATTACAGGCTGGTTCACCTGACCTCAGTTGTTGATAAAACTTTAGAGTTCATTATTAAGGATGAGAATGCAGAGTTACTGGGAAGTGCATGATAAAATAGGGCTGAGTCGGTAAAGCTTTGTCAAGGGGAGACGATGCCTGACAAATCTGTTAGAATTCTTTGAGGAGGTAACAAACAATTTAGACAAAGGAGAGCCTGTGGATGAGATCTATTTGGATTTTCATACTGCTTTTGATAAGGTGCTGCACAGGAGGCTGCTAAGTAAGATAAGAGCCGATGGTGTTAGGGACAAGGCACTAGCATAGATAGAGGATTGGCTGATTGGCAGAAGGCAGAGAGTGGAGATAACAGGGTATTTTTCAGGATGGCTGACCAATGGAGATCTGCAGGGGTCAGTTCTGGGACCACAACTATTGACGTTATACATTAACAATCTGATCAAAGGAACTGAGGGCATTGTTGTTAAGTTTGGAGAGACAGGTGGTGTTGAGGAGGTGGAGACACTGCAGAAGGACTTTGACAGGCTGGGAGAGTGGGCAAAGAAGAGACAGATGAAATACAATGTGGGAAATGGTGAGTTTTTGCATTTTGATAGGATGAATAGAGTTGTTGACTATTTTTAAAATGGGAATGGGCTTCAGAAATCTGAAGCACAAAGGGAGTTAAGAGTCCTAGTTCAGAACCCTCGTAAGGGTAACATGCTGGCTCACTTGGCAGTTAGGAAGGCAAATGCAATGTTAGCATTAATTTCAAGAAGGCTAGAACACAATACAGAGATGAACTGTTGAACACACTGCATTTGGAATATTGTGAGTAGTTTGGGCACTTTTTTAAGGAAGGACGTGCTGGCCTTGGCTGGAGTCCAGAGGAGGTTTACAAGAATGATCTCGGGGATAAAAGGCTTTTCATTTGAGGAGTGTTTGAAGACTCCGGGTCTGTAGTTAATGGGCTTCAGAAGGGCACTTACAGAATACTGAGATGCCTGAACACAGTGGACATGAAAAAGATATTTCCACTTTTAGGAGAGACAAGGTCCCAAGGGCACAGCATCAAAGTGACAGAGGTAAAATCAATGACTGCAGATGCTGGAAACCAGATTCTGGATTAGTGATGGTGGAAGAGCACAGCAGTTCAGGCAGCATCCAAGGAACTTCGAAATCGACGTTATCAGGAATAAAGGCAGTGAGCCTGAAGCGTGGAGAGATAAGCTAGAGGAGGGTGGGGGTGGGGAGAAAGTAGCATAGAGTACAATGGGTGAGTGGGGGAGGGGATGAAGGTGATAGGTCAGGGAGGAGAGGGTGGAGTGGATAGGTGGAAAAGGAGATAGGCAGGTAGGACAAGTCCGGACAAGTCATGGGGACAGTGCTGAGCTGGAAGTTTGGAATTAGGGTGAGGTGGGGGAAGGGGAAATGAGGAAACTGTTGAAGTCCACATAGATACCCTGGGGTTGAAGTGTTCTGAGGCGGAAAATGAGGCGTTCTTCCTCCAGGCGTCTGGTGGTGAGGGAGTGGCGGTGAAGGAGGCCCAGGACCTCCATGTCCTCGGCAGAGTGGGAGGGGGAGTTGAAATGTTGGGCCACGGGGCGGTGTGGTTGATTGGTGTGGGTGTCCCGGAGATGTTCCCTAAAGCGCTCTGCTAGGAGGCGCCCAGTCTCCCCAATGTAGAGGAGACCGCATCGGGAGCAACGGATACAATAAATGATATTAGTGAATGTGCAAGTAAAACTTTGATGGATGTGGAAGGCTCCTTTAGGGCCTTGGATAGAGGTGAGGGAGGAGGTGTGGGCGCAGGTTTTACAGTTCCTGCAGTGGCAGGGGAAAGTGCCAGGATGGGAGGGTGGGTTGTAGGGGGGCGTGGACCTGACCAGGTAGTCACGGAGGGAATGGTCTTTGCGGAAGGCGGAAAGGGGTGGGGAGCGAAATATATTCCTGGTGGTGTGGTCCGTTTGGAGGTGGCGGAAATGTCGGCGAATGATTTGGTTTATGCGAGGTCGGTAGGGTGGAAGGTGAGCACCAGGGGCGTTCTGTCCTTGTTACGGTTGGGTGGGGTCTGAGGGCGAAGGTGCGGGATGTGGACGAGATGCGTTGGAGGGCATCTTTAACCACGTGGGAAGGGAAATTGCGGTCTCTAAAGAAGGAGGACATCTGGTGTGTTCTGTGGTGGAACTGGTCCTCCTGGGAGCAGATACGGTGGAGGCGGAAGAATTGGGAATACGGGATGGCATTTTTGCAAGAGGTAGGTGGGAAGAGGTGTATTCCAGGTAGCTGTGGGAGTCGGTGGATTTGTAAAAAATGTCAGTGTCAAGTCGGTCGTCATTAATGGAGATGGAGAGGTCCAGGAAGGGGAGGGAGGTGTCAGAGATGGTCCAGGTAAATTTAAGGTCAGGGTGGAATGTGTTGGTGAAGTTGATGAATTGCTCAACCTCCTCGCGGGAGCACGAGGTGGCGCCAATGCAGTCATCAATGTAGCGGAGGAAGAGGTGGGGAGTGGTGCCGGTGTAATTACGGAATATCAACTGCTCTACGTAGCCAACAAAGAGACAGGCATAGCTGGGGTCCATATGTGTGCCCATGGCTACCCCTTTGGTCTGGAGGAAGTGGGAGGATTCAAAGGAGAAATTGTTAAGGGTGAGGACCAGTTCGGCCAAACGAATGAGAGTGTTGGTGGAAGGGTACTGTTGGGGACGTCTGGAGAGGATAAAATGGAGGGCTTGGAGGCCCAGGTCATGGCGGATAGAGGTGTAGAGGGATTGGATATCCATGGTGAAGATGAGGCGTTGGGGGCCAGGGAAACGGAAGTCTTGGAGGAAGTGGAGGTCGTGGGTGGTGTCTCGAACGTATGTGGGAAGTTCCTGGACTAGGGGGGATAGGACAGTGTCGAGGTAGGTAGAGATGAGTTCAGTGGGGCAGGAGCATGCTGAGACAATGGGTCGGCCAGGGTGGTCAGGCTTGTGAATCTTGGGAAGGAGGTAGAACTGGGCAGTGCAGGGTTCCCGGACTATGAGGTTGGAAGCTGTGGGTGGGAGATCTCCTGAGGTGATGAGGTTCTGTATGGTCTGGGAGATGATGGTTTGGTGATGGGGGGGGGGGTCATGGTCGAGGGGGCAGTAGGAAGAGGTGTCCTCGAGTTGACGTTTGGCTTCAGCGGTATAGAGGTCAGTGCGCCAGACTACCACTGCGCCCCCTTTATCCGCTGGCTTGATGGTGAGGTTGGGATTGGAGCAGAGGGATTGGAGGGCTGCGCATTGTGAGGGTGAGAGGTTGGAGTGGGGGAGGGGGGTAGACAGGTTGAGGCGGTTAATGTCCCGGAGGCTGTTGGAAATGAAGAGGTCGAGGGCAGGTAATAGGCCAGCGCGGGGTGTCCAGGTGGATGCAGTGTGTTGGAGGTGGGCGAAGGGGGCCTCGGAAGGTTTGCGGGAATCCTGATTGTGAAAGTAAGCTCGGAGGCGGAGGTGACGGAAGAATTGTTCGACGAGACAGCATGTATTAAATTCATTGATGTGTGGACGGAGGGGGATGAAGGTGAGTCCTTTGCTGAGGACTGATCGTTCGTCCTCAGTGAGGGGGAGGTCTGGGGGGATGGTGAAAACTTGGCAGGGCTGGGAGCTGGGATCTGGTGTGGGTGTAGAGCTGGGAGTGGAGGCGGAACCTGTAACTGGAGTGGGTGTGATGGTGGGGAGAATGGGGGTGGAGTCATGAGCAGGGGTAGTGTTCCCCTCAGGGTTCTGGGGGGGTGGGGATAGTGACAGTGGGGTCTGTGGGGGGCATGTCAGCAGAATGCAGGTGAGTGGCGCTGGTGGGGGCGGAAGTGGTGGTGACCATGGCAGTAGGGGTGGCGGAAGTCACTGAGCATGTGGCATTAGTGATGATGTGAGGGGTGGAAATGATGTCACGTGTGATGCATGAGGAATTGTGAGGGGTGGAAGTGGTTGTGGGAGTGGCCATGATGGGGACGGAAGTGACATCATCAATCAGCGTGGGGGTGGCAGCTGCATCAGCCGCATGGCTAATGGCGTCTGAGTAAATTCCGAGGCCAGGGGAATCTTCTGGAATGTTTGAGGAGCGCTGGTTATGGAGGTGAGTAGATAAAAGTTTGTTGTACTTACAGTTTTTGATGTTTGAGATGGAATTGAAATACTGTTTGTTGAGAGTATGAATTCTCCTGAGGATGTAGTACAGAGTGGGTCCTTTGCAATTCTGAGAGAGTATGGCCCTCAGCTGAGGCAGGGCAGACTGTAGAGAGGTTAGGTGCCGGCACATTGCTGCGAGCGTGGAGCGGAGGATCTTGAAGGAGAACTGTTGCTGGTGTTTTTGAATCTGTAGTCTGTACTGTTTGTCTTGTTCGGGTCCGAACTCTGCTGGTTTAAAGGTGGTCCGGAGTACGTGTGGGATGAGTTGGTTACGGAAGCAGGCACTGAGGAAGCAAATGTGGCTGTGGTAGCGAGTTTGTTTCACAACATGGCTGAAGAGCTTCAGGGCAGAGGAAATGACCTGGGAGTTGCAGTGGGAGAGGGACTCCCTGAGATTCTTGTAGAGAGAGGAGGAAAACTTCTTCAAGACAGGCATCCTTGCAAGAGGATTCGCAGTAGGGTTAAAATCAACGAGGTAAAAACAATGACTGCAGATGCTGGAAACCAGATTCTGGATTAGTGGTGCTGGAAGACCACAGCAGTTCAGGCAGCTCCCACGCTTCAGGCTCACTGCCTTTACTCCTGATGAAGGGCTTTTGCCCGAAACGTCGATTTTGAAGCTCCTTGAATGCTGCCTGAACTGCTGTGCTCTTCCAGCACCACTAATCCAGAATCAAAGTGACAGGACAACCCTTTAGAACTGACATGAGGAGCAATTTCTTCAGCCAGATGGTGGTGAATCTTTGGAACTCATTGCTGCAGAAAACTGTGGAGGTCAAGTCATTGAGTCTATTTAAGATAGAGATAGATAGCTTCTTGTTTAGTAAGAGAATCAAAGGTTACAAGAAGAAGGCAGAAGAATGGAGTTGAGAAACATATCAGCCATAATCGAATGGCACAGCAGACTCACAACTGGGCCGAATGGCCTAATGCTGTTCCTATATCTTCTGGCTATCATATAGCTTCATCCATTAATATGCTATTGCTAGAAGATTCCTGACCTGACAATGTGTCTTGCAGAATTGAACAAACCCAGGTAAATAGAGGCAGAGTTTAGCTGACCTCTGGCATTCTTTCTGCATAATTTATAAAGTCCCGTGCACACCAGCTGAGATTTTAAAAATCACCAGTCAGCTGCAGGAAGTGAGTCAAGATTGTACAGGGTTTGGGAGAGAAGTGAACATAGAACAATACAGCACAGAACAGGCCCTTCAGCCCTCGATGTTGTGCCGACCTGTTAAATGTGAACTATTCTCAGCTCCTCCCCCTGCACTAACCCATCATCATCCATGTGCTTATCCAAGGATTGTTTTAATTTCCCTAATGTGGCTGAGTTGACTACATTGGCAGGTAGGGCATTCCACGCCCTTACCATTCTCTGAGTAAAGAACCTGCCTCTGACATCTGTCTTAAATCTATCACCCCTCAATTTGTAGTTATGCCCCCTCGTACAAGCTGATGTCATCATCCTAGGAAAAAGACTTTCACTGTCTACCGTATCTAATCCTCTGACCATCTTGTATGTCTCTATCAAATCCCCTCTTAGCCTTCTTCTTTCTAATGAGAACAGACCCAAGTCTCTCAGTCTTTCCTCATAAGACCTTCCCTCCAGACTAGGCAACATCCTGATAAATCTCCTCTGCACCTTTTCCAATGCTTCCACATCCTTCCCGAAATATGGCGATCAGAACTGTACACAATATTCCAAGTGCGGCCGCACCAGCATTTTGTATAGTGGTTGCATGATATTGCGGCTCCGGAACTCAATCCCTCTACGAATGAAACCTAACACACCGTGTACCTTCTTAAAAGATTAGCTACATTTGCTAACAAAGTGGATAACCTCACCTTCATCCACATTATACTTTGTCAAGCATTTGCTCACTCATTCTACTTATCCAAACCACACTGGGCATTTCTGAATCCTCCTCACAGTTCACCCTTTGTTTTGTCTGCAAACTTGGAGATATTGAGTTTAATTCCCTCATCCAAGCACTGATCCTTGCAATGCCCCCCTTGTCACTGGCTGCCGTATATAAAATAACCTGTATGTTCCTACGCTTTGTTTACTGTCTGTCAACCAGGTTTCTATCCATATCAGTACACTACTCCCATGGGCAAGGTGCACTACATGTTGCTGTAGCACTTTTAACAACTTGAGTTCCCCATGTGACACATTGACATCAGACAATGCAAACTTCTGCATAATCTAAAGTACCAGTTCTTCTATAAACCAAAGATAGCATAGGTTTGAGGTTTACTTGTGGGGATTTTGAAGAGCACTGTATCTCCCAGCCTGTAAAGAAGCTAAAGTAAATTAATTACTCTCTTTATTCCCTCTATCCCAACTTGCTCACCCAGAAGTTAAAGCTGTGTTGGTCGGAGTAAGACAGGAATGGATAGGAAAACCACGGCTGTGAGGTCCATTTGAATAAAAACCTGCACATTCTTGAATATATTTACATATATCACATATTACTATCTAACTGCTACTAAAATGTAACTTAATTCCAGCATTTTTGCCCTGACATTTTAATAGTAGATGTCGTTCTTGCAACCCAAATAAAACCTGAGAAGTTTGGACAAGTGATGGCCCATGAACAGCAATGCTGCAATGCTGAATTCAGATATGGGACTGGTTTTTGAATAATACATTTACTAATGAAAAGCATATTGCTCTCAAGTTAAATTTTTCAAACCTATCAGTTTTGAATATGAATTGAAGCTGGCAACAAAAAGCCCAAATGGAGCAAGCTATGTGCTTCATTATTAACACAATTCTTCAAGTGTGAAACAAATAGCAGGATTCTTTCAATAAAATATTTACTGTGGTTTCTAAAGCTCCATGCTTTGGATGCATTTTTCATGCCATTAAATTGTTTAGTTAGTCATTTAGATTTTTTATGACTGTCTTGAGTTAAGATTTTGTTTCTCAACTGAAATGATCTATTAAAGAAAGAAAGCAGTCTCTGAAAAGCCTGTGTGTAGTAGAAAGCTACAGAAATCTCTGTCACTTTTGAGAATTGGACACTCAGTTGCTTACATTTGTCATTTGAAGCCAGTTTAAATAATAATTTCTGCAAGGAGCAAAATTTTAGAGTAACAAAAGCCACCTTTAGAGTTATTATGGCTCTGATGGAGATATATAAGTTTGAATTTGAGTGCAATGTCAGGAAAATTTAAATTTAATCAATTAACTAAGTCAGGAGTGAATATTGCTATCAATACAGGTGACCATGAAACTGCTAGGTTGCCTGGAAAAAAAACCATCCAGTTCACTAATATCCTTTAGAAAGGAAATTGTCAACAGCTGGTCTAGTCTATACGACCACACCCCATATTGAGTGCCCATGGAAAGGTCTAGTAAGCCATTCAGTTGTTAAGAAGGTAGGTCACCTCCACCTTTTTGAGAAAGATTTGGTGGACAATAAATGCTAATTTTGCCATTACATCCACACCAGTGAATAAATTTAAAAAGTGTACTTGTTTCTTTGAGTTACCAGGTCATCTTCTGGATGATTTCAAAATTATATTAAATGCTACAGACATGAACTCCACTTCTGGATCCAGTTCTACAGAGATATAATGGCTGCTTAAGCATAAATCCATCTATCTTGGTACAGTCAAGTCTTTTCATGATATAGGACTTAATAGACTGAAAATGAGAATTCATCAGGCTCTCACATTATGGACCATTTTTTGGTATTTGTATAGAAAACAATTTTTGAGTCCTGGTTGCTCTAGTCTATGACCAGGTGTAGTCTGAGCCATGAAATACAGTAAGACAAAGGCCTGGATTTTAAAAAAAATGTATTGTATTGCTTGCACTGGGGGCTGGTGTAGAGGTCTGGAACCTGGAAGTTTTGGATTCCCACAACTTGTATACTTTTATCTCAAGAATATGCTTCTTTTGTTCTTGACAGATTTTGTATCTGGAATTCAACCTGATTGACAATCTTGGCTTCTAGTTGGACAGACAGGTGTCTGGAGTGAGATGCAAGACCAGGTAGTTTTCATCCTGAAATCCTATTTGATTGACTGAACCCAAGGTGAGATGTGAGGTGCAATCTCAAAGTATGGGGATCTTTGCACAGAGTGGGGAAGGTAAGATAGCCAAGATTAATGTGATATACAGTATTCAGAGAAAAACATCAAACTGAGAATGAGATTCTTGGTGGGTTGGGGGAGGACTGGAGTTGGAGTAAACGGTTAAATATTAAATGGTTAAATGTTAATAGTTAAAAGGGATAAAGTGAAAGATTTGCTGGAAAGCTTAATATAATGAAATACCGTGACAATTAGGAACTATGTCCTCAATGACATTAATCAGAACAAGGTGGAATCTGGATCTAAGTGTGTAGAGATGTTTTGTTCCACCTCCCCTAGTGTGAATACTGTTATTTTAATAAAATCTGTTAATGTTCACTCACCTGACTGTAGTCTAGATCTTATTACATAGACAACAAAGTAGAACTTCCCACGGTGTTTATTGTGAAAGAGGTATTTTAGATTTATCAGGTAAACTCAATTATAAGTTTATAGTTCTACAGAAACATGGGAAAACAAAGATCCACCAAGACAACTTCAAAGTTATTCCATTTAAGTATAACATTAATTATTTCATTTGGTGTGGATGTTGTGCATGTTTTCAATTCATCAGATTAATTGATTTCAGTAGACGTTTCACTTAAACTTAAAATTCCAGTCCAGTGTTTTAATATCATGGCAAAACCTTTGGATTGTGTGTGTGTGCATGCATATCAAATCACAGCTCATTGTTGTCAATTTGAGGCCAGTGTTATTTCCAGGTCAGAGCAATTGCATTCACGTGCTGCCAGATTTATCTATGGTACTAGTGGGAAGTAGAGAATATCAGTGATACAGCACAGGGCTGTCCCCAGATTCTCTAAAGTCTGTCTGGAGGTGTTATAGGAAAAGATGGGCTAAGGAGGAATGTTTTGTTCCCAGAAGTGTGATAAGATTGACAAGATCTAATTGGTCTGGAGAAAATAGAACTGGCCAGTTTCAAAAGAATCTGCTGGAGGAGACCATTCAGTGATTTGAAAAATGCAGAATGCAAGAGTAGAACTCTCCATTTTTCTCTATTCACTGTATTTGGCAGTAGGTTTTAGCTCCAGTAATTTCCTTCCCTCAAACACTTTATGTGCAATCTCAAGGGCACATTACACTTTCTCATTTACTTACTGAAAACACACATTCTCCTTTTGTGTGTTACCTTCTAATAACCAGTAATAACATTCCATTCTCACATTGCCAGCTGCTTGTATTTTAACTGCTGGTTGGCACATAAACTGGCTCACAAAAATCCCAACAGCTTTAAGGTCAACACATTGAGTTTTAATGCAATCACAAAATTGAGGTGTACAGCCAGCCACTAGAGGGCAACAACATATAATGGTGTAGGATCTTCCATTTCTTCCTTTTTCTTTACTCCATAGATCAAATTCTCATCTTGTATTAACTAACGATGCAAAATAAAGTTGACTTTATGCAAACAGCTGCTTTGTATAAAAATGAATTCTCAAGCGAGTATGTGTGCCCAAAGAATGTAACATAATTAAAAAAATGTCTTTGTGAAGAGGATCCAAACACAGACACACACACAATCATAACAAATGTGACGCAGATTGGACATACAAATATATTTCACAGGGGTGGACCACATTATGGCCACCATGGTTTATTCTTAACCCAAATATTAGTATTAACCCTAAAGTATAAGTTGTTACAGGAAGTGTCTTTGATAGGATGTAACAGTGGCTCAGTGATTAGGACTGAGTTTCAGCATCACAAACACGTAAATAATTACGTGTTACATCGAGGTATCTCACAGCTTGCTTCCCTTAGGGCCTTACATGTGATGATCCAGCTGGTTGAGAGGGAATGATGCTGACAGACAAAATCTCTCAAAAAGAACAGAGTTCATGCCTTATATTATTTTGTTTCCATACATAAAGTTGGCACCAGGGACCCGGATTTGATTCAGCATTGGGGAACTGTTTGTGTGGAGTTTGCACGTTCTTCCCATGTCTGCATGGGTTTCTGTGGATACTCCGATTTCCTTCCACAGTCCAAAGATATGCAGTTTAAGTGGATTAGCCATGTTAAACTGCCCATAACTTCCAGGTGGGTTAGTCATGGTAAATGCAGGGTTACAGGATAGAGTGGGAAATGAATCTAAGTGGAATTTCATTCTGAGGGTTGGTACAGACTTGATGGGCCAAATAGCCTCTTTCTGCACCGTAGAGATTCTATGAATTGAGTGTCTCAAAGCAGCAGGCATAAAGGGAACAGGACTAATAGTCCATTAGGAAGCCTGACTAGGTGTGATGAAAGTTGGTGAAAACAAGATCAGGAGTATGAGCTGGGGCCTGCAAATCTAGACCAAATGGCTGCAACAGAACAGTGGCCTGGAATACAGACTGCAAGATTGGAGTAGGCGATGAAGACTGTGCTTCTCGGTCAGGTTTGGTATCCCTGCATCAGGTAGGTCGAATGGAGTGAGGCAGCTCAGTGATCTGACCCATAGCCAGTAATTGGAACAGGACCAGGGAATCAGCTGACTCCATAGCTGAAAGCAATGGATATGTGGAGGAGTTGGCAGCTCAGCCAATACTTAGGCTATCTCAACAGACCAGATTTGTGGGCAACACTCACCATATCTGGCAGGACCATAGCTAGAAGTTAATTAAGTCAGAAAGCCACTGTGAGATCTTTTGACTCAATATGTTGTTCTTTGTAGTAGGGAACCAGTGAATGTGTGAATATTGCACCAGTTGTTCGTGACAGAGTAAACAAATAGCATGGTGGGCTTATGATTTGTTGGGATCAGCATGAAGGTAGACCAGATCATCGCAATCAGTTGAGGTGAGTGTTAATTGCACTCCTGAGGAGGCCTATGATCTCTGATTGCCTGGGTGATTGACCAAATGTTGAATCACAATGACCCTTGCAGTAAGGCCTTGGGAATGAAAGCATGAGTTGAGGCATGTAATGGCGATGGACAGGGAGAAAGGGGTGATATGGTCTGTGGTTGATGGCTTGGAAACTTACTCTGCAGTCCCATGCAATCTTTTGCATTGCTGGGTTCTTTGGGTTCTTCAATGTACTAAGCTCAATCTTTGCAATGCAGTGTTACTGAGTTAACAGGGAGGAAACCCCAGGGACAGAATCAGAACCTGTGACACTATGACAGTCATCTATTGGATGAAACTCAATGCACAACTGATGGTGTACATCCCTCAGGGTGTTATGACATACATTGGCAAAGATGTAAATGGCTGTATAAGAAATGATAAGCTCCCATACTACTAAAATGAGTTGTCTTCATGTGTGACAACATCAGCAGTAAATAGTGTGTCAATGCCTTTGAAGAGTCACTCCAAGATAGGACGATGACAGTCAGCAGTATGGACTGTAACACAGTGCAAGGAAGACAGCTACCTGTGCCTTATTCAATGGAATTACACATGCCAAGGCTATAGAAATATTAGTGGGTGACCAATTTGAGCTGTTTACATGTTGGGTGACCAAACCCTTGATGGGGAGTGAAGATAAAGTCTTCCAGATCGTTATGTGAAATGATAACATGTTCTTTTAAGGGGCATGAGGCTCATAGTGTCAATAATGAATAAATCATTCTGTAAATTACTAACAACCCAGAGGTAACATTTGATATTGCAAATGTTGGTAAGCTTCTTTGAAGAGTATCTGGCATATAAAAGGAGACAGAAGAAGGGACTTTCAAACTGGCTGTTGGTCTGCTCATGTAAGGGAGGCTTGTTGAGCTTGCCATAATGTTATCAATGGATACTTATGAACAATAGAACATGAAATCTGAAATAAGAAGAAGCAAACTACAGTGGGGTCAACAGTCAATTGCATTGCAGCTTTCATTTTCTGATGGGATATTCACACATGCAGCTAGGTGTCTGACAGAGACATGGAAGCAACTGACTATGGAAAGGAAAGAACATGAGTTCTGGTAGAAACTTTTCCCCTGCCCAGTTTCTCAGAGGCCTGCATGTATGGTTTGCTATCTGTAAGGATAGAAGGTTGATATTTGGACTGCTGAAGTATTTGGTAGAAACTGCCATTGACAATTTCAGCTTCACAAGTCAACCAGATTTCAATGACTGTGCAATTTCATACTGAAAAAGAAACAACTTCAGTCTGTTGCTATAGTTCACACACAGGGTGGATGCACTTTCATGCTTCTTGACATAATCATTTATAACAGCTCAGAGTTAATGATCTGGATGGATAAATGTAATGATTTCAGTGGACAAATGCGCAGGCTGTGCCATTGAAAGCTAGTATGGAGATCATTTCTATACTCAATCCTTTCAAGATCGGACAGATATGGAGTAGTAATGAACAAGGGGGTCCTGTATGAGGCACACTAAGAAATAACTTTTAGAAGCATCTGCCAGGCTCCAATGAAAGATCTGATACCATGATCTCTGGTGGACAGAAAGTAAATTCATTGATTCATACAGCGCAGAAAAGGTCCTTCCTCATTGTAATTTCTCTCCCATACTGAGGTTATATGGGTCCTATGTTGACGTCAGCCTTGAAGTTTCCAGCTTTATCATTCTAAGAATCAAGAGGGAGTCAAGAGTAGCTTTATTTGTCATTTCTATCAGATACAACCGATACAGTAAAAACGAGACAGTGTTCCTCCAGGACTGAGGGTGCTACATAGACAGCACAAACTACACGATCATACACGGGGTGGCATAAAGAAGTGCAAAACAAGCAAAATAGCACAGTAATTCCTGATACGTAAAGACAATAGGCACAGTGGTGTACAAATTACAGTGTAATAAAAGAATGATAATCAATAAAATATTGTTCTAACAGCAACAGAAGTGCAAAGAGTTTCAGATGGAACAGAGTCTAGTCAAACAGTGTTAAGGAGCCTAATGGCCCAGGGGAAGAAACTGTTGCACAGTCTGGTCACGAGAGACTGAATGCTCCAGTATCCTCTGCCAGATGGCAGGAGGGAGAAGAGTTCGAATGAGGTGTGTGTGGGGTCCTCCACAATACTCTTAGCCTTTCGGATTCAGTGTATGGTGTAAATATCTATAATGGAGGGAAGACAGACCCTGCTGATCTTCCCAGTTGTCCTCACTATCCATTGTAGGATCTTACAATCTGGGATGGTGCAATTAGAGTCATAGAGTCAGAGAGATGTACAGCATGGAAACAGGCCTTTTGGTCCAACCTGTCCATGCCGACCAGATATCCCAACCCAATTTAGTCCTACCTGCCAGCACCCGACCCACATCCCTCCAAACCCTTCCTATTCATATACCCATCCAAATGCCTCTTAAATGTTGCAATTGTACCAGCCTCCACCATTTCCTCTGGCAGCTCATTCCATACATGTACCACCCTCTATGTGAAAAAGTTGTCCCTCAGGTTTCTTTTATATCTTTCCCTTCTCACCTTAAACCTATGCCCTCAAGTTCTGGACTCCCACACACCAGGGAAAAGACTTTGTCTATTTACCCGATCCATGCCCCTCATAATTTTGTAAACCCCTATAACGTCACCCCTCAACCTCCGACCCTCCAGTGAACACAGCCCCAGCCTGTTCAGCCTCTCCCTATAGCTCAAATCTGCCAACCCTTGCAACATTCTTGTAAATCTTTTGTGAACCCTTTCAAGTTTCACAACATCTTTCTGGTAGGAAGGAGACCAGAATTGCACGCAATATTCCAACAATGGCCTAACCAATGTCCTGTACAGCCGCAACATGACCTCCCAACTCCTGTACTCAATACTCTGACCAATAAAGGAAAGCATACCAAATACCTTCTTCACTATCCTATCTACTTGCGACTACTTTCAAGGAGCTATGAACCTGCACTCAAAGATCTCATTGTTCAGCAACACTCCCTAGGTACTTACCATTAAGTGTATAAGTCCTGCTAATATTTGCTTACCCAAAATGCAGCACCTTGCATTTATCTGAATTAAACTCCATCTGCCACTTCTCAACCCATTGGCTCATCTGGTCAAGATCCTGTTGTAATCTGAGGTAACCCTCTTTGCTGTCCACTACACCTCCAATTTTGGTGTCATCTGCAAACTTACTAACTGTACCACTTACACTTGCATCTAAATAGTGTATGTAAGTGACAAAAAGTAGAGGAACCAGCCTCCTCTACTGGTCACAGGCCTCCAGTCTGAAAAACAACCCTTCACCACCACCCTCTATCTTCTACCTTTGAGCCAGTTCTGTATCCAAATGGCTAGTTCCCCCTGTATATTCCATGAAATCTAACCTTGCTAATCAGTCTCCCATGGGGAACCTTGTCGAACGCCTTACTGAAGTCCATAGATCATATGTACTGCTCCGCCCTCATCAATCTTCTTTGTTACTTCTTCAAAAACTCAATCAAGTTTGTGAGACATGATTTCCCACGCACAAAGCCATGTTGACTATCCTGAATCAGTCCTTGCCTTTCCAAATACATGTACATCCTGTCCCTCAGGATTTCCTCCAACAACCTGCCCACCACCGATGTCAGGCTCACTGGTCAATAGTTTCCTGGCTTGTTCTTACCACCCTTCTTAAACAGAGGCACCATGTTAGCCAACCTCCAGTCATCTGACATCTTACCTGTGACTATCGATGATAACAATATCTCAGCAAGAGGCCCAGCAATCACTTCTCTAGCTTCCCACAGAGTTCTCGGGTACACCTGATCCGGTCTTGGGGATTTATCCACCTTTATGCGTTTTAAGACATCCAGCACTTCCTCCTCTGTAATTTGGACATTTTGCAAGTTGTTACCATCTATTTCCCTACAGTCTATATCTTGCATATCCTTTTCCACAGTAAATAATGATGCAAAATACTTGTTTAGTATCTCTCCCATTTTCTGCGGCTCCACACAAAGGCCGCCTTGCTGATCTTTGAGGGGCCCTATTCTCTCCCTAGTTACCCTTTTGTCCTTAATATATTTGTAAAAACCCTTTGGATGCTCCTTAATTGTATTTGCCAAAGCTATCTCATGTCCTCGTTTTGCCCTCCTGATTTCCCCTTTATACTCTTCTAAGGATTCACTCGATCTATCCAGTCTATACCTCACATATGCTTCCTTCTTTTTCTTAACCAAATCCTCAATTTCATTAGACATCCAGCATTCCTTATACCTACCAGCCTTCCCCTTCACCCTGACAGGAATATACTTTCTCTGGATTCTTGTTATCTCATTTCTGAAGGCTTCCCATTTTCAGGCCGTCCCTTTACCTGTGAACATCTGCCCCAATCAGCTTTCTAAAATTCTTGCCTAATACCGTCAAAATTGGCCTTTCTCCAATTTAGAACTTTTAGATCTGGTCTATCCTTTTCCATTACTATTTTAAATCTAATAGAATTATGGTCGCTGGCCCCAAAGTGCTCCCCCACTGACACCTCAGTCAACTGCCCTGCCTTATTTCCCAAGAGTAGGTCAAATGTTGCACCTTCTCGAGTAGGTACATCCACATATTGAATCAGAAAATGTTCTTGTACACATGAAAGAATTCCTCTCCATCTAAACCCTTAACACTATGGCAGTCCCAGTCTATGTTTGGAAAGTTAAAATCTTCTACCATAACCACCCTATTATTCTTACAGATAACTGAGATCTCCTTACAAATTTGTTTCTCAATTTCCCTCTGACTATTAGGGGGTCTATAATACAATCCCAATGAGGTGATCATCCCTTTCTTATTTCTCAGTTCCACCCAAATAACTTCCCTGGATGTATTTCCAGGAATATCTTCCCTCAGCACAGCTGTAATGCTATCCCTTATCAAAAATGCCACTCCCCCTCCTCTCTTGCCTCCCTTTCTATCCTTCCTGTAGCATTTGTATCCTGGAACATTAAGCTGCCAGTCCTGCCCATCCCTGAGCCATGTTTCTGTGATTGCTATGATATCTCAGTCCCATGTTCCTAACCATGCCCTGAATTCATCTGCCTTCCCTGTTAGGTCCCTTGCATTGAAATAAATGCAGTTTAATTTATTAGTCCTACCTTGTCCCTGCTTGCCCTGACCTTTTGACTCACTTCTGTTCTCAATTGTATCATTCTCAGATTGATCTCGTTCCTCACTATCTCCCTGGTCCCACCCCCCCCCCCCCCCCCCCCCCCACCTTACTAGTTTAAATCCTCCCGAGCAGCTCTCGCAAATTTCCCTGCCAGTATATTAGTCCCCTTCTAATTTAGGTGAAATCTGTCCTTCTTGTACAGGTCGCTTCTTCCCCAAAAGAGATTCCAATGATCTAAAAATGTGAATCCTTCTCCCATACACCAGCTCCTCAGCCATGCATTCATCTGCTCTATCCTCCTATTCCTGCCCTCACTAGCTCGTAGCACCGGGAGTAATCCAGATATTATTACTCTCGAGGACCTTCTTTTTAAATTCCTGCCTAACTCTGTAATCTTCCTTCAGACTCTTAACATTTTCCTTTCCTATGTCGTTGGTTCCAATGTGGACAATGACCTCTTGCTGGCCCCTCTCCCCCGTGAGAACATTCAGCACCCTCTCTGAGACATCCTTGATCCTGGCACCAGGGAAGCAACACACCATTCTGATTTTTTGCTGCTGGCCACAGAGATGTCTGTCTGTACCTTGGACTAGAGAATCCCCTAATACAATTGATCTCTTGAAACCCGACGCACCCCTTGTTGCATTGGAGCCTGTCTCAATACCAGAAACTTGGCTGTTCGTGCTATGTTCCCCTGAGAATCCATCACCCCCTACATTTTCCAAGACAGCATACCTGTTTGAAATGGGTATAGCCACAAAAGACTCCTGCATTAGCTGCCTACTTCTCTTAACTTTCCTAGAATTAACCCATCTATGTGACTGTATCTGAGACTTTCCCTCTTCCTATAACTGCCATCCGTCACATACTGTTGCTGTTGCAAATTCCTCATTGCTTCTAACTGTCTCTCTAACCGATCCATTCAATTTGATAAGATTTACAACCGACAGCATTTATGGCAGATATAATCCACTGTAATCCTTAAACTCTCTTTAAACTCCCACATCTGACAAGAAGTACATATCAGTCTACTAAAGGCCATTTTTGCTCCTTCAAAATCTACAGACCCAGAAAACAACACTGTCTTATTCCTCTACAAAACACTGCCCCAGGTTAAATTAATAGTTACGACTTATATTTTAAGTTTAATCAAGAGACATATCTCCAAAAACATATAATCAAGAAAGAACCCACTCCACTCACTACTGCAGACTTTCTGTAGGCCACACTTAAAACAATAATTAACTTATCTGATTCTGTACTGTGAACTTCACCCAAGATCAGTTGTGAATTTCACTGTTTGTTAATTTTCCCAGATGCACTCTGATGTACAGCGATACATGAATTCAAACAGCAAAGGCAGTGTCAGTTTCTTTCTCTCTCTCTCCCCACTGACCTCACCATGTGATTCCTTTGTCTGTTCTTCTCCCTTTTAAAACTGCTGTTGTTTTGACTTTTTTTTCCCAAAGTTCCAAAACAATGCAACAGCATATAAAACAGTAATTGCTGCCCCTGGAATTCGACGAAATCACCTCCAACACCTAAGATACCTCAAAAAAAGGTGTAGCTATTACAGCCAGAAATCTTTCCCATCCACCATCTTGGATTACCCAGAATTCCATCCCGAACCAGGCAGTGATACAGCAGTGCAGGGTACTCTCAATGAACCCTCTGTAGAATGCAGTGAGGATAGGGGGTGGGAGGTGGGCGTTCCTCAACCTACGCAGGAAGTAGAGACGCTGCTGGGTTTTCTTGACTATAGAGCTGGTGTTGAGGGACATGGCGAGATAGATGCCAAGAAATTTGGCATCTTCACGATCTCCACCAGGAAGCCGTCAATGTCCAGCGGAGAGTGGTCACTGCGTGCCCGCCTGAAGTCAACTACCACCTCTTTTATTTTGTGCATATTAAGAGCCAGGTAGTTGGCTCTGCACCAGTCTGTGAGCCACTGCACCTCCTCTCTGTATGCTGACTCATCGTTCATACTAATGAGACCCATTACAGTCAATTCATCAGCGAACTTGATGATGTGATTCGACCTGTGCATCGCTGCACCAGTCGTGTGTCAGCAGGGTGAATAGCAGTGGATAAGCACTCAGCCCTAGGGGGCCCTGTGCTCAGTGTGATGGTGTTGGTGATGCTGTTTCCAATCCGGATTGACTGAGAACTCCCAGTCAGGAAGTCCAGCATGCAGTTACAAAGGGAGGTATTTAGGCCCAGCAGACTCAGCTTTCCAATCAAGTGCTGAGGAATTTCTAGATTAGATTACATTTCTAGATTAGATTATTTACAGTGTGGAAATAGGCTCTTCGGCCCAACAAGTCCATACCGGCCCGCCGAAGCGCAACCCATCCAGACCCATTCCCCTACATTTACCCCTTCACCTAACACTACGGGCAATTTAGCATGGCCAATTCACCTAACCTGCACATTTTTGGACTGTGGGAGGAAACCGGAGCACCCGGAGGAAACCCACGCAGACACGGGGAGAATGTGCAAACTCCACGCAGTCAGTTGGCTGAGGCGGGAAATGAACCCGGATCTCTAGCGCAGTGAGGCAGCAATATTAACCACTGTGCCACCGTGCCACCCAGTGTTAGTGTTTAATGCAGAAGTCTATGAACAGTAATCTGACATAGGTATTCTTCTTCTCCAGGCGGGTGAGGGCCTGATGGAGGGTTGTGGTAATGGCATAATCTGTTGAGTAGTTTGGATGATACACTAACTGCAGGGTGTCCAGGGAGGGAGGCAGCAGGATCGTAATATGCCTCATCATGAGCCTCTCGAAGCACTTCATGACGATGGGTGTTAGCACAACGGGCGGTAGTCATTGAGACAGGATGCTGAAGACTTCTTCGGCATGGGAACAATGGTAGCGGCTTGAAGCAAGTTGGAACAATGGAGTAGCTCAGGGAGGTGTAATAGATGTCGCTGAGAACAACTGTCAGTACTTCAGAGAATCTTCTGAGCACTCTGCCAGGGATGTTATTTGGTCCATTAGCCTTACATGGGTTGACTCTGCATAAGGTTATGGAAGCACAAATCTTGTCGACCATGGTAAGACAGAGTGCCTGGTCATGGGTTGGGAGGGTGGGGGGTCAGTGGTCTTCCTCACTGCCATGTCATTTCTTGTCTCAAACCATGTGTAGAAATTGTTCAACTCATCCAGGAGGGAGGCATCACTAGCACAACCAGGTGATGCTGCTTTGTGGTTAGTGATGGCCTGCATGCCCTTCCACCTATCGCAGCTGTCCTGAAAGTGTCTGTGTATTCTCTGTGCATGTGCACGCTTTGCCTCTTTGATGGCTTGGGTCATGTTGGCCCTTGCTGTTGTTAGGGCCACCTTATCATCTGCTCTGAAGGTGGTATCCTAGGTCCTCAGCAGTGCACACATCTTTGCGGTTATCCATGGCTTCTGTTTGGGGCAAGAAACTGGGAATGCTGGATCAAATCTGCCATCATACTCCAGGACAAGTGTATGAAACTGCGAATGTGTGATCCAGACCAAAAATAGACCCTGATAGTTGCTTACCAAACAATGTAAACATACGCACTACGTCATATCATCCTGAGAATCTCAGTTGTTGCTAGTAAAGACAGGTCAAATATTAACAAAGCGCTTTTTGCAAGACAGGAACTTAAAGGTCATGGTAGAGACATGTGATGTAAATATTTTCAACAGTACTATCTTTGTCATTGGGGACCTCTGGTCTATAAGGCAGTTGTGTTGATTACCCTCCTTTACTGCAGTGAAGCCTGGACCAAAAACCAATGCCAAATTAAGATCTTTAACATTAGTGGTTCCGACATCAAAATCAAAGGATCAAATAAATGAGTGGACTGCCAGCCCAATGTGAGTAACCTTCATGAAGCGGTGTCAACTAGCATTGAAGATCTTTTTCTTAAGATTCAAGTCCACTGATTGACCAATTGCATCCAGATGCCTGAAATCCATGATCTTCAGCAGGTTCTCACAGCTCTGATTTTGCCAACACTTAAAGGGCAGCTGAAGGATAAGATATAAAATTACAATGTATGTAACCCTAAAGCACTGACACCATTGACTGGAAGAAAATCAGGAATCATTCACTGTTGCACCACCGGATCCATCAAGGTGAAGCCATTTTGAAGCTCAGCAACTTAACTGTGAGGTGGAATCTGCGGTTGCAGTAGAAGGAGAAATAAGCCAATTCGTGGCTCCAAATTCCATTTCTCTGTACAACAACATGAACCTGCTGTGGCAAACAACTTTTGGATCCAGGATTGGGGTCCTTAGCCATCTGAAGACTCATTAAGCCTAAAAGAGGTCATCCTTTATTTTGATGGACTGTATCAATGATGATGACCATTAGCAATATTAGTTACAATATGAGGGGCATCGAGTATCCGTTGACCTGGTACACATTGATCCTGAGGGACGTGAAGACAATTCAACTATAAATGTTGTGAGGTCTACAAGATCATCTGATTATTCCAATGAAATTCTCTGACCAGATTGTTATTGATCTTGAGGGAGCATGATATTCATAGGGTCATTATGCTGTACATTGGCTGAAGGAAGCATGAGACTGGTCATGGAGCCATGAACTATACGTTCGACCAGTCAAATGGACACATCATTGACTTCCACAGAGAGACTACTTGCAAGTATGTTTGCATCAAGGTTCTTCACAACCATCCATTTGATGGCTACTGGACAGAGAGAAGTATATTTCACCAACATGTCAAGGTAACAACCATCAGTCGAGTGAGCAGATTGGAAAAACTCTTAACTTTGATACTGACCTTAAGGTTATGGAAGCACAAATCTTGTTACCAGTGGGTCAACTGTTAATCATTATTCAAATAGTAGATATGTAAAAGAATGTGACTCAGTCAGGGTGTCTGATGAATCCCTACACAGAGTGCAGTTGATTCCGATAAGATATCAATTGGTTCCTCATCTCTTTCATTGAAACAATGATATCATTTTCATTATCATCCAAATAGCAGATACATTATGAGTTTTAGTCGTAAGTTGCCAGTCTTGATCTGGCAGTAAATAACATTTGCTGAGGAAATGTTTGACTTGTGGACTTCCATTATGGACATTGCTCACATGTGCACATGACACCTCTTATGCTTGTGAAGGAAGGAAGTTCCTGAGTTTGGATTTGTTGCTGAGGCTAAAAACCACCTGGTTCTTCTGAAAAGCAGCAGCAGCATGCAGAGCCTTAGAACCAGCAGTTCTGTGAATCCCATCTACCAGTGAATCTAAGGCTTGTGGGGTCTCTGGCTGAATGGATGCCATGATGCATCTCCTGAGCACAGTATTGCACCTCTGTTTCACTGGATGTGGTAGGCTGGGGTAAAGGAGCTACAGTCCCTGAGCTATTGTGTTCTGTGTTGAAGGTGGCCTCTGTTCATCCCCATCAAAAAGTAGACCCTGATGGCTGAGCTAACCTTTCAGCAAAAGATTATCTTCAATGAAAGTTATCAGATATTGATATAGATTTACATAGTCTTCACCTAACTATATTTGGAAATCAGGTCTCAGAGGTGAACAGTCATGGCCTGGAAATGAAGACGGACAGTTTGCCACAGCAAGTGATATTATTGTTTTACCAAGAGAATTCCATAGTATAAAGGGGAAATAAATTACTTTTAGCCTCAGCATCAGGTTTAATAAGTTCACCTTGACTGAATGATTCCCTAGAAGAGTATAAAAGCAGTAGGAGTCAAAAGTGTGGCGCTAGAAAAGCACAGCAGGCCAGGCAGCATCCGAGGAGCAGGAGAGTCGAAGTTTTGAGCATAAGCCCTTCATCAGGAGTGGGGGGCAAGGGGGCTGAGAGATAAATGGGAGGGGGGAAGGTAGCTGGGAATGTGATAGGTAGATGAAGCAGGGGGTTGATGGTGAGAGGTCGGAACATAGGGCGAAATGGATAGATGGGAAGGAAGATGGACAGATAAGTTCTTTCCCAATTATCCGCTCCATCCTTTGCCCCAATCTATCACCATCATCCCACCTTCATCCACCTATCGCCTCACATTCTCCCATTTATCTTTCAGCCCCCTTGGCCTTCCCCCCATTCCTGATGAAGCACTTATCCTTGAAACGTTAACTCCTGCTCCTCGGATGCTGTCTGACCTGCTGTGCTTTTCCAATGCCACACTTTTGACTCTGATCTCCAGCATCTGCAATCCTCACGAAATAGAGTTAAGGAAGTTCCAAAGAGATTCTACAAATATATTAAGGACAAAAGGATAACTGGGAAGAGAATATGGTCCCTTAAAGATCAGCAAGGCCACCTATCTCCACAGTAGGAGATAGGAGAGATACTAAACAAATATTTTGCATCAGTTTACTGTGGAAAAGGATATGGAAGATATAGAACGTGGGGAAATAAATAGTAACATCTTGAAAAATGTCCATATTACAGAGGAGGAGGTGCTGAACATCTTAAAATGCATAAAGGTGGCTAAATTCCCAAACCTGATCAGGTGTACCAGAGAACTCTGTGGGAAGCTAGGGAAGAAATTGCTGGGCCCCTTGCTGAGATATTTGTATCATCAAGAGCCACAGACGAGATGCTGGAAGACTGGAGGTTGCCTAACGTAGTGCCACTATTTAAGAAAGGTGGTAAGGAAAAACCAGGGAACTATAGACCGGTGAGCCTGACATTGATGGTAGACATGTTGTTGACGGGAATCCTGTCAGAGAGGATTTGGTGTATTTGGAAAGGTAAAGATTGGCTTTGTGTTTGAGAAATCGTGTCTGACGAACTTAAGAGTCATAGAGATGTACAGCAATGGAAACAGACCCTTCAGTCCACTTGTCCATGTCGACCAGATATCCGAACCAAATCCAATCCCATTTGCCAGCACTTGGCTCATATCCCTCTCAACGCCTCCTATTTATATACCCATCCAGATGCCTTTTAAATGCTGTAATTGTACCAGCCTCCACCACTTCCTCTGGCAGCTCATTCCATACATGCACCACTCTCTGCGTGAATAGGTTCCCATTAGGTCTCTTTTAAATTTTTCCCCTCTCATCCAAAACCTATGCCCTCTAGTTCTGGACTCCCCCCAACCCAGGGAAAATACCTTGTCGATTTACCCTATCCATGCCCCTCATGATTTTATAAATAATAGAAAATGGCTGCATCTACATGGGGAATGGACTTCAAACTAACAGAGTAATGGCACATGGTGACAGGAAGTCTCATGGCACATGATGACAGGAAGTCCTCATGACATTACTCACATCACACTCCAGCTACTACATCTTGCTACTTTTGGGTCATAAGTAATAAACTATGTTCATAAATTATCCTTTTCAATTCAACAACTACCGCCTTCCTACAGGACAAATGGCAGACAACATAATGAACAGGAGTAAACATTTTATTTTAAATTATCTATTGGAACTGGGGAGGTTGGTTGATTGTCTGAATGGAGTTTGCAACCTTAATGTGCACTATATTTAGCTAGCTTGATAACTTCAAGCCTGATATTTGCTCCTGTTCAAAATGTCAATACTGTTTAAGTGCAGTCAAACAAAATCTGCACCTCACCATGGGAAACGTTTGCTCCCACCATTCTCTTCAAGTGTAGTGATGTACAGGGCCTGCTTGGTCAAGTATGGTAGAAGAAAATCAATTTACTTGAAGAGGCTTTTGTATTAAGAAGTAGTTTATTGCATGTTACACTGATATGATAAAACTTGTTACAGAATCTATGAGGAAGCCCTGGACATTAGATCTTACTCCTTAGAGAAGCTGTTTTGCCCATGAGTGAATGATATCATCATTGTATGTCTCACTGAGGCATACCTCAGTATTAACCCTTTCAGATCCTTAACCGTCTTTATACTACAACTGTGCCACCGTGTGGGCGGCACGGTGGCACAGTGGTTAGCACTGCTGCCTCACAGCGCCAGAGACCCGGGTTCAATTCCCGCCTCAGGCGACTGACTGTGTGGAGTTTGCACGTTCTCCCCGTGTCTGCGTGGGTTTCCTCCGGGTGCTCCGGTTTCCTCCCACAGTCCAAAGATGTGCAGGTCAGGTGAATTGGCCATGCTAAATTGCCCGTAGTGTTAGGTAAGGGGTAAATGTAGGGGAATGGGTGGGTTACGCTTCGGCGGGTCGGTGTGGACTTGTTGGGCCGAAGGGCCTGTTTCCACACTGTAATGTAATCTAATCTAAAAACTGTCAGTTCAGCTCATGTCCGTCTTCTCTTTCCTTTGTGCCTTAGAAGAGTAGATTCCCTACAGAATAGAAACAGGCCCTTCGGCCCAACAAGTCCACACCGACCCTCCGAAGAGCAACCCACCCAGACCCATTCCCCTACATTTAGCCCTGACTAATGCACCTAACACTATGGGCAATTTATCACGGCCAATCCACCTGAATTGCACATCTTTGGACTGTGGGAAGAAACCAGAGCACCCGGAGGAAACCCACGCAGACACGGGGAGAATGTTCAAACTCCACACAGACAGTTGCCCAAGGTGGGAATTGAACCCGAGTCCCTGGCACTGTGAGGCAGCAGTGCTAACCACTGAGCCACCGTGCCGCCCCAAGAAGCATGCAGCAAGACTCTATAGAAGACACTCAGAGGAGGACAATCCTCCCGAGGATGCTTCCTAGGCAACTTATTCTTTCCTGGTGTTATAGCACAGACCTGAGGACAATGGACTCTTGGTGAGGCACTATTAGTTTACAAAGTTGAAACAAAGAGGAGAAAGATATCAGTTCTAATAGTCATCAATTGCTGGGCTTTTGCCCGACTCTCTATTAACCTGGACAAAATCAAAAATGTGTGAACTGTCAATAAGCCCAACCACTGAAATAAAATTCTGAATTTACAGCACTGATGCGAATTAATCTCATTTAAACTGGTTTCTTATTCTAAATGACCAACCTGTTACACAGAATGAAATTTGAGAATGGGATCTCAATGTTTATTATAGCAATCAATGTAAATACTGATGTGGAAGAGCCAGTGTTGGACTGGGGTGAACAAAGTTAAAAATCACACAACACCAGGTTATAGTCCAACAGGTTTCTTTGGTAGCACTACTTTCAGAGCAGTGCTCCTTCTTCAGGTAGGACCATAAGACACAAAATTTATAGCAAAAGATTACAGTATCATGCAAGTAAAATGCACGACATTTAATAGCACCAATTTTCTGTTTTATTCCCACATTGTACACCTCAGCTGAAGCTTGCCATTAATATTTAGGTTTCTCTTCCCATAAATTTCACCAGTTTTTCATCATGTTTTCAGATGGCTATGCCTTATTTATCAGCTGAAATATGCTAATGAATCATGGTGGACTTATATATGCAAGCATGCACACTTATATATGCACATAGACACATACACAATCATGTGGAAATTCATTTTGGGTGGTAGTGCAATGGATAGGTATACCAGCTTATTTTTTCATTAATTTATTCGCTCGTTGGGCATGGGTGTTGCTGACTGGCAAAAATTTATTGCTTGTTCCTTGTTGCCCTTGAGAAGATGGGCTGATCTACCTTCTTGAACTGATGCAGTCCACATGCTGTAGGTTTACCCACTATGCCCTTAGGGAGAGAATTCCAGGAATGTGATCTAGCAACTGTGAAGGAACAGCAATACTGTATATTTCCAAATGAGGATGGTAAGTGATCTGGAGATGAACTTGCAGGTGATGGTGTTCACAAGTATCTGCTGCCTTTGTCCTTTTAAATGGAAGTGGCTGTGAGTTCGTGACTAATGCACCTAACACTATGGGCAATTTAACAAGGACGGGGTTTGGGCGGCGGGGGCAGGATTGGACGGGATTTCGGGGTGGGAGGGGCGGGATTGGACGGGATTGGATGAGGTTTGGGAGCGGGAGGGGGTGGGGTTGGTTGGGGTTTGGGGGTGGGGGGGCGGGGTTGGATGGGGTTTCGGGTGGGAGGGACGGGGTTGGATGGGGTTTGGGGTGGGAGAGACGGGGTTGGATGGGGTTTGGGGTTGGTAGGGGCGGAGTTGGATTGGGATTGGTGGTGGGAGGGGCGGAGTTGGATGGGGTTTGGAGGTGGGAGGGGGTGGGGCTGGATGGGGTTTGAGGCGGGAGGGGCGGGGTTGGATGGGGTTTGGGGTGGCAGGGGCAGAGTTGGATAGGGTTTTGGGGTGGGAGGGGCGGGATTGGATGGGGTTTGAGGGTGGGAGGGGTGGAGTTGGATGGGGTTTGGGGGTGGGAGGGGGCGGGGTTGGATGGGGTTTGGGTGGCAGGGGGCGGGGTTGGATGGGGTATGGGTGGGAGGGGCGGGGTTGGAAGGGGTTTGAGGGTGGGAGGGGTGGCAGGTGAGGGTGGGGTTGGATAGGGTTTGGGGCAGCGGGGGCGAGGTTGGATGGGATTTGGGGTTGGGAGGGGCGGGGTTGGATAGGGTTTGGGGGCAGGTGGGGTTGGATGTGGTTTGGGGTCGGGCGGTGGACAGTGTTGGGGGCAGGTGAGGGCTCACGCACGCTGTGCTGCTGCTAGTCTCCTGAACAGGAACAGATTTAATAGAGAACTCCGAGCCCCAGAGGAATGGCATTGAATCAATTAACCAAATAATCAATTATCTCAATGAAATAGTGTCTGCCCATCTTGTTCGGATAATCAAGGTTCCTCTGTATATCTATTCCATTCTTCAAAACATTTAACATTTTGGCCTGAATTGCATTCTGTGGCAGAGAATTCCATCGGCTCAATGCTCTCTGGGTGAAGAAATTTCTCCTCATCTCAGTCCGAAATGGCTTGCCACTTATCCCTTAATCGTGACTGCAATTTCTGGACTCTCCAGTCATGAGGAACATTTTCTCTGCCTTTATCCTGTATAGCCCTGTTAGAATTTTAGGGGTTTGTATGATATCTCCCCTCATTCTCCTAAACTCCAATGAATATTGTCCTAACCAATCCAAGCTCCTCATATCTCAGTCCTTCCATGAGAATCAGTCTGGCATGCCTTTTTTGCACTCCACAGCCAGAACATCCCTCCTAACATAAATAAGTCAAAACCGCACACGATACGTGTGGCCTCATCAAGACCCTGTACAATTGCAGCAAGATATCCCTGTTTCTGTCTTAAAATCCTCTCGTTACCAACATCAACATTACTTTCAGTGACTGATGAACAAGGATACCCAGGTATCGTTGCAACTCTCACTTTCCCAACCTATCACCATTCAGATAACAATGTGTCTTCTTGCTTTTTTGAATAGATTAGAACATAGAACAATACAGCACAGAACAGGCCCTTCGGCCCTCGATGTTGTGCCGACCTGTTAAATGTGAACTATTCTCAGCTCCTCCCCCTGCACTAACCCATCATCATCCATGTGCTTATCTAAGGATTGTTTTAATCTCCCTAATGTGGCTGAGTTGACTACATTGGCAGGTAGGGCATTCCACGCCCTTACCATTCTCTGAGTAAAGAACCTGCCTCTGACATCTGTCTTAAATCTATCACCCCTCAATTTGTAGTTATGCCCCCTCGTACAAGCTGATGCCATCATCCTAGGGAAAAGACTTTCACTGTCTACCGTATCTAATCCTCTGACCATCTTGTATGTCTCTATCAAATCCCCTCTTAGCCTTCTTCTTTCTAATGAGAACAGACCCAAGTCTCTCAGTCTTTCCTCATAAGACCTTCCCTCCAGACCAGGCAACATCCTGGTAAATCTCCTCTGCACCTTTTCCAATGCATCCACATCCTTCCCGAAATATGGCGATCAGAACTGTACACAATAATCCAAGTGCGGCCGCACCAGCATTTCGTATAGTGGCAGCATGATATTGCGGCTCCGGAACTCAATCCCTCTACGAATGAAACCTAACACACCGTGTACCTTCTTAAAAGATTAGCTACATTTGCTAACAAAGTGGAAAACCTCACCTTCATCCACATTATACTTTGTCAAGCATTTGCTCACTCATTCTACTTATCCAAACCACACTGGGCATTTCTGAATCCTCCTCACAGTTCACCCTTTGTTTTGTCTGCAAACTTGGAGATATTGAGTTTAATTCCCTCATCCAAGCACTTGCAATGCCCCCCTAGTCACTGGCTGCCATATATAAAATAACCTGTATGTTCCTACGCTTTGTTTACTGTCTGTCAACCAGGTTTCTATCCATATCAGTAGACTACCCCCATGGGCAAGGTGCACTACATGTTGCTGTAGCACTTTTAACAACTTGAGTTCCCCATGTGACACATTGACATCAGACAATGCAAACTTCTGCATAATCTAAAGTACCAGTTCTTCTATATTGTCAGGCCAATCAATTTATTTGTACTGGCTTACTTTCTGCAGTGTGGTGTCTGTCATAGATTCTGCTTGCAAATTATTTTGAGTAACAAGTGTAGTAGCATATGAACTCACTATGAACATTTAGTCATGAATGTCAAAGGTTGCTAAAAGAACTAAAGGCACTAACAATCTGCAGCTCTTACCAGATTTCAAAAATGCAGCCTTCGCTAAATCGAAAGACCATTTGGAATAGATATGTTTGCCAGTTCTGTAGAAAATAAATTGGAAGTTTCTAGGAACAAAATCAAAAATTGTGGCAGACACCAAATATATACTAAAGTTAAAAGAGATGACTGAGGTAGAAATATTAAGGGACTGGCCATTTATGTACTCAGACAAAGATAAATGCTCCTGTAACTTAAGTACTCAGGTAAACAGAATTGAAGGAGTAAATTATTCAATTCTCCACCAGGATGGTCTGCGAGCCCTCAGCTTCTTTCTCAACCGGAGGCTTGAATAATCCCCGTCCAACACCACACTTCTTCGCTTGGTTAAACTTGTTCTCTCAATGAACAATTTCTTCTTTAGTTCATCTCACTTCTGCCAAGCCAAAGGAGTGGCTATGGCCACCTGCATGGGTCTCAGTTATACCTGCTTCTTTATGTGTAGGTGGAACAATCCTTGTTCCAGTCCTACACTGGCCCCTTCCCACAACCCTCTTCTGGTACTTTGACAACTGCTTCGATGCTGCTTCATGCTCGCCTGGACTTTTAAAACTTTATTCATTTTGCTTCCAGTTTCCATCCCTCTCTAACTTTCACATCATCTACTTCCAATACCTCCCTTTCTTTCCTTGACCTTTCTGTCTCCATTTCAGGGAATAAGCTGTCCACTGCCATCCACGACAAAGCCACTGACTCCCATAGCTATCTTCACTACAGTTTTTCCCTACCCATGTCCTGCAACTATTCCATTCCATTCTCCCAATTCCTTTGCGTATGTCTTATCTGTTTGAACATTGTCATCTTCCAAAACAGTACTGCTGACATGGCTTCCTTCTTCCATAAACATGGTTTCCTGCCCACTGTGGTTGACAGGGCCCTCAAATACATCCGACCTATCATCCGTGCTTCCGCCATTGCCCCTTCCCATCACTCAGAACAGTGTGATCAGGTCCCCCTTGTTCTCACTTTTCACCCAAACAGCCTCTGCAGTCAAAGGATCATTCTCCGCCATTTCAGACAACTCCAGCAGAACACCAACACCACACACATCTTCCCCTCACTCCCCCATTTGCATTCCGCAGGTATCGTTCCCTCCAGGATACCCTAGTCCATTCACCGACTACTAACACCCATCCCTTGTAACTGCAGAAGGTGCAACACCTCCCCTTCACCTCCTCCCTGCTCACC
The DNA here is from genome assembly GCF_037043375.1 of Chiloscyllium plagiosum. Lineage (NCBI taxonomy): Eukaryota > Metazoa > Chordata > Chondrichthyes > Orectolobiformes > Hemiscylliidae > Chiloscyllium > Chiloscyllium plagiosum. The sequence goes on along the minus strand of NW_028270172.1, from coordinate 46,667,768 downwards.
ATGCAAGGGCCTAAACAGTCTTTTCAACTGTACCTCCTCCAATCTTGTGTATGGTGTTCACTGCACGCAGTGTTGCCTACTGTACATTGGAGAAACTAAATGCAGGCTGGGTGGCTGCTCTCCAGACCACCTCCAGTCCATGTGCAAGCATGACCCTGACTTGCCTGTAGCTGGTCATTTTAAGACAGCATCTTGCTCGCATGCCTGCACTTTTGTCCTCGGCATGCTGCAATGCTGCACCAAATCACAGTTCAAACTGGAGGAGCAACTGGACAGTTTACAACCTTCTGGGCTCAATATTGAGTTCAATACCTTCAAATTGTGAACCTATTCCTTCCCTTTCTTTTAGCTTTGCTTGTTACATGCTCTGCCACCCTCCATCCCCTTCCCACACCCTCGTGGGACTGTCTGTTCTTTCCAGTCCCACAGTTAGACACACCATTGTTCTGCCTTTCTCACATTTGGATCACTTAATCTGAACTATCAACATCCTTTCACCCCCACCATCATCCAAGCTCCAACTACTGCATAAATGCTGCCCCCTCTACATTTTACTTCAGCTCTGATGAAGAGTCATCTAGACCCAAAATGTTAGCTTGTGGTCTCTCCTTGGATGCTGCATGATCCGCTGTGATCTCCAGCATTTTTTGTTCTAAACAGAATTGAATGTAAGGAACAGCTAAAGCAAACAAAGGCTGCTATTCAATTTACTAACAAACTAAGGAAAAGAGGATCAAGCGGGCTTTTGGAGATATGTTGTGAGTTAGAAAATTTTGAAACACAACTGATGCACTGGAAAATGTTCATAGGTAGATGTGGACCATATTAGCCTCCTTCCAATCTCCAGGAACCTTCTCAGACTGCAGTGAGCTATTAAAAATACAACTTGGGATCTGACACAGCATATCACTCTTTCCTTAGCACACTTTAGTAAATATTATCCATCACAGTTGCTCTTCTAATTTTCAAGTTCTTCATTCTGTTTGAAAGAATACATTAATCTAATTTGATAATACTCATTTTGTTAAAATGATTTGAATCTAATAAATCAAGCACTGTTTACAGAAGTGAAGATGAGGTTGAGTACTCATTTTTTCCATATCCAACATATTTGATTTGGGTAATTTTCAGAATTCTAAGAAGGATATCTTAAACACATGTTAAACTGCTTTCACATGTCAATGAGGAACAGGTGACTGTATTAATTCTCTGAAAAGTTGGGTTATCACAAATAGAGCATATACAGGTCTTGCTCAGCTTGTATCTCCAAGTGTTCCAAGTTTTCCAGGTGTTTTGTGTAACCTAACAAGTTGAGGTGAAGGAGCAAATTACTGCAGATGCTGGAATAGTGAAAACAACAAATGCTGGAGATCACAGCAGGTCAGGCAGCATCCATAGAGAGACAGCAAGCTAACATTTTGAGTCTAGGTGACTCTTCATCAGAAAATTGGTCAACACCTGATATTGGAAAAGATGGCTACAGTACTTTTTCAAGATTAACTTTGATGTAATTAGAGTAGTTGATGATTTATAGCCCGATCACCGTGCATTGCCCTTTGCTCCCTTTCCCAAGGACCATTGCGAGTGGGTGTGCAACCTAAAATAACTAGGTTGCCTCTAGAGGCACATCCAGAATCTGAAGCTCATCGATATTACTGAAATGATGCTCAAGGCCCAATTTCAGGCTGAATTGGTTCTCCTGATGTGGTGCAGCTATCAGTTATGAGCCTTAAAACAGATCATACCTATTTTCAACCAATATCTTGTAATTTTGAAAAAAAAAGAAAACAGATTATCTGTCCTCAGGTTGCCAGAGCACCGTCTGTTGCATAATTAGGGGATAATTTTTTAAAAATGCCATTTCTATCAAAAGTATTTTCTATTAATTGTCTTAATTCCAAACCTTTTAATGTATGATAGTGCTCATTGTAAAATTCTTACAGTGCAAATAGAAGCCGTTCGGTCCATCAAGTCTACACCTACCCTCTGAACACATCCCACCTCCCCACCCTATGCCCATAACCCTGCCATTCCCATGCTGAGACTGCACAGTTCAAGACACTACAGGGCAATTTAGCATGACCAGTCCACTTACTCCTCATTTGCACATCTTTGCACTTGGGGAACAAACCAGAGCACCCAGAGGAAACCACGGCCATGCATGGAGAATGTGCAAACTCCGCACAGTCACCCAAGTCTAGAATCAAACCTGGCTCCCTGGCACTATAAGGCAACAGTGCTAATTACTGAGCCAATGTGCCACCAATGGTGGGCCATGCCCACCTTTGATTACTTCTTGTGTCCAAACTATATATTGCACATTCTGGTCTAAGCTTTGTTATTCAACTGCTTTCACCCCTTAGTGCCATGTAAATCCAGGGACTGGAATAGTGCTGTGTTGGGTCGCCTGCCATAGCTAAATAGTTAGTATGTAGTAGCAGTGTGTGTGAAATTGACAGTGTTGGCAGATGTGTGAGGGTTAGTCAAAATATCTGAATGTTAACCATGGGTCTTTAATGTCAAGGGCTACTGAAAAGTTTGAGATGGGAATGTGATGCTTCAAGCAGCATGAGAAGCTGATAGCGTGATTGATAAGAGGTGGCATATAAAGATGCCTCCATTGGCCTTGACCATCCTTGTAAAGTTATTAAATGTCTTTTGGTACAGTTTCATGACTGATATTGGAGCCACTTCTTTTGAGTCTTGCTGAGATCTTCCTCCCCCCATCTATGAGACTATGACTTCTCGCCTCCTGTCCACATTTAATACTTAAACCTCCAGCATCTCATCCATGACAATGGAGTCCCCTCTCTCTTCTGGTTTTCCATATACCTTGTTTAGAACTACAGCAACAGTATTCAGCAACATTTTTCTGTCCATCAGTGCAACCTCCCTTTAAAAAGACCACCTTTAAATGAAAAGAAACTTGTATTTATACAGCACTTTTTAAGACCTCATAACACTTTATAGCAAACTGAATACTTCTGAAGTGACATCACTGTTGCAATGTAGAAAATGTGGCATCCGATTGCACATAGTAAATTCCCACCAATAGCAATGACAAAATAATCTATTTCTAATGTTAACTGAGGGATAAGTAATAGTAAAGACAGTAGGTATAACTCCCTGTTCTTCAAAATAATGTAATGAAATCTTTTATATTCACTCAAGTAGATGGAGTTGCAGTTTAATGACTCGTCCAAAAGACAGTACCTCAAATTTGTAGCATACTTTTTCAGTACAATACTGAAGAATCAGTCTTGACTTTTATGCTTAGCATTGTAGTGGGAGTTGAACCAAGAACACTGTGAAGCAAGAGTGTGGGTGACTGAGTCACTTTTGTTCAATATTTCATTTCAGTTGCAAGACACTGTAATCTTTTGCTATAAATTCTGTGTCTTATGGTTCTGCTCCACAGTTACCTGATAAAGGAGTGCACTCCACAAGCTAGTGCTTCCAATTAAACCTGTTGGACTATAACCTGGTGTTGTGTGATTTTTAACTTTGTACACCCCAGTCCAACACCAGCACCTTCAAATCAAGACTGATCTGATAATTCATAACTTTTCTTTTCCCTAAATACCTTAATTCCCATGTTGATAACAACTCCATCTCTTTTAGTCTTGAATATAGTTAATGACCCAGCTTCAACAGTCCTCTGTTGTAAAGAATTCCACAGGTTCACCACCCTCTGAGAGAAAAGATTCATCCTCATCTCTGTTTTACTCATTTGGATCTAATTCCCACAATTGTAATATAAGGCAATACATGTAGTTTGCTAGTTGTGACTCCACTATCAGCTGTCTCTTTACTTTGTAGGGAATGAAGAGTATTGTGCTGACAGTCAATAGTACAGCCAGTCTGTTCTGGTCATCGGTGATGTGGAGGAGCCGAAGGAGCGGCGCTCCGAAAGCTAGTGCTTCCAATTAAACCTGTTGGTCTATAACCAGATCAGCCTTGATTTCATCGAATCACAGAGAAGACGCAATGAGCTGAATGGGATGGCTGATTTTTGCTCCTCCACCTAAAGTTTATTATGGTCTTAGATCCAAATTTGGATGGTATCCAATTCCACGAGATTCAGCACAGGCAAACAATGTAGACCGTAACCCTTGCATCTGTTTATTGGCCCTACCCAAAATTTAGTCCTCAAGATTTGATGTTAGTTAAGTAATATTTAGGACTTCCCCTACTGGTCAGTTGGCAAAGGTAACCTGAAATGATTCAGACAGACGAGAAGCTGACAACTTCATCTCTGGGTCTGCCTCAAAGTAACTTATACTCCTGTATTAACTGTTGTCAGTCAATATTGTGTAATTGGTCTCAGTATCCTCAGATTATCAAATAAAACAAAAGACTGTTATCCAATAAAACAAAAAGATAGATTTACGTTTTCATGGAAGCTTTTAGAATTTCACAAAAAACTTTACAGTCAATCAAGTGAAGTTGTTGTTGTAATATAGAGAAACATGACAGCCAAATTGCACATAGAAAGATGTCATAAACAGAAATGAGATAATGACCATATAATCTGTTCTAGTGAGGGTTTGAAAGAAAATTATTTGCCATTCCATCAGACAGAAGTCCTTTACACTCTACTGAAACGCTGCCAGGAGATTTCTTACATTCTCCCATAGGGACAAATAGGACCCTCGTCTATCGATTTGTTTAAAAGATGGTACCACAGATATTGCAGCAGGTCTAGCTGCATTGGAACGTTATCCTATATTTTGTACTAAAATTTATGGCATGTTCTTTGAACCTACACCATCTGACTTAGAGTCAAGAATGCTATCCACTGGAGCTCAGGATGAGAACATCAGGTGAGGGAGGGGCCATAGCTGACCTGCACTACGATCGCAGAAGTGAGCAACTTATAATTACTTGATGCCAACATTCTTAGAAGAAGAATAATTCATGCGAGTGGTGTATTTCCAACATGAATTCTTAACTTTTCAAGAGATCTAACAGTCCACTGTTGTCCTATAATACGTAGACAAATATTACAGTACATCATTCTCCTGACACTTTGTGTTTATTGAAGAGATTTGAAAGTGTAGTCTGTTATAAATTTGAGACTGGGATTCATATTTATTTCCTGAGAAAAGAAAGGGAATGAAATTTGCTTTAGTCTTTGCTGAGTTGCACCTGCTTCACAATTTCTTCATTTAAAGATCATCACCTGAATGAAAAATTGTCAGCAGAAATGAAATTGGAAAAACAGCTTGACTCATTTTACTCAAATGCTTACTGCGCAGACTGGAGTCATAACCTTTCTTCGGAATTTCCTCTTTTCTTGCATAATTTGAGTTTAGTAGGCATTTTGTGCACACATCATTAAATGTGTGACGCCTGGTTCTGAGATTTTTAAAATTCAATTGTGGACTTGGGCTTCGCTGGCTGGCCAGCATTGATAGCCTACCCCTATTTGCCCCTTGAATTGAATTGAATTGAATTGAATTGAATTAATTGTCACGTGTACCAAGGCACAGTGAAAAGCTTTATCTTGTGAGCAATACAGGCAGATCACAGAGTTAAGGAGCATAAATAAGTAAATAATAGGTAAACAGTGGTAAAAACAAGAACACAGATACAGGCGAATGTTAAGAGTTTCTGAGTCCATTCAGTATTCTAACAACAGTAGGGTAGAAGGTGATGGTGAGTTGCTTTCTTGAATTGCTGCAGTCCACTCGCTGTGGATTGACCCACAATGCTATTAGGGTGGGAATTCCAGGATTTTGACCCAATGACTATGAAAGAATGGCAGTATATTTCCAAGTTAGGGTAGTCAGTGGCTTGGAGGGGAACTTGCAGCAGGAGGTGTCCTCAAGTATCTGCTGCCCTTGTCCTTCTAGGTGGAAGTGGTCATGGGTTTGGAAGGTGCTGTCTAAGGAACTTTGGTGAATTTCTGCAATGCATCTTGTAGACAGTACACACTGCTGCTACTGAGCGCCAGTGGTGGATTACACCCTCTAGTCCCAGATTCTCCCACAAGGGGAAACAACCTGTTAGCATCTGTCCTGTCAAGCCCCTGAGGAAATTTATATATTTCAATGGGGTCACCTCTCATTCTTCCAAACTCCAGTGAGCATAGACCCAACCCATTTAATGACTCCTCGTAAGAATATTCTTTCATGCTGTGGAATTCAAAGTAAAATATCATCATCAATAATTCTATTGAATAATAATGGAGCAGTGTTGAGGATTTAAATGGTCTATTTCTGCTCCTACTTCATATGAAAGATGTTCGTATTTTATTCATCATTAGACCAGAGTTGTCATGAGATAAGATGCCAACTAGCCTTGGTAGAACCCAAACTGAGTGTCAGTGAATGGATTATTGCTGTGTAAATACCTTTCATAGTACTGTCAATGACATGTTCTCTGACTGTGCCAATAGTTGAGAGTAAATGGAGAGGGTGGTAATGTCCTTGCCTCAGGATTACAACTAGTTCTGAAGCACAAGTGTTCAGTCCCACCATTACAATGTTGCCAAGACCCATAGCCTTTGCAGTGTCTAGTGCCTTCAGCTATTTCCTGAAGGAGTAGAATCAAGTTGGCTGAAGACTTTATTATCTGTGATAATAAAGCAAAATACTGTGGCTTCTGGAAATCTGAAACAAACACAGAAAGAAAAGTGCACCATCTTAAATGGTATGTCAAAATGTCTTTTAGAGTCATAGAGTCATAGAGATGTACAGCATGGAAATAGACCCTTCGGTCCAACCCGTCCATGCTGACCAGATATCCCAACCCAATCTAGTCCCACCTGCCAGCACCCGATATCCCTCCAAACCCTTCTTATTCATATACCCATCCAAATGCCTCTTAAATGTTGCAATTGTACCAGCCTCCACCACATTCTCTGGCAGCTCACTCCATACACGTACCACCCTCTGCATGAAAAAGTTGCCCCTTAGGTCTCTTTTATATCTTTCCCCTCTCACCCTAAACCTATGCCCTCTAGTTCTGGACTCCCCCACCCCAGGGAAAAGACTTTGTCTATTTATCCTATCCATGCCCCTCATAATTTTGTAAACCTCGATAAGGTCACCCCTCAGCCTCTGATGCTCCAGGGAAAATAGCCCCAATCTGTTCAGCCTCTCCCTGTAGCTCAGATCCTCCAACCCTGGCAACATCCTTGTAAATCTTTTCTGAACCCTTTCAAGTTTTACAACATCTTTCCGATAGGAAGGAGACCAGAATTGCATGCAATATTCCAACAGTGGCCTAACCAATGTCCTGTACAGCCTCAACATGACCTCCCAACCCTTGTACTCAATACTCTGACCAATAAAGGAAAGCATAACAAACGCCTTCTTCACTATCCTATCTACCTGCAACTTCACTTTCAAGGAGCTATGAACCTCCATCTGCCACTTCTCAGCCCATTGGCCCATCTGGTCCAGATCCTGTTGTAATCTGAGGTAACCCTCTTCGCTGTCCACTACACTTCCAATTTTGGTGTCATCTGCAAACTTGCTAACTGTATCTCTTATGCTCGTATCCAAATCATTTACGTAAATGACAAAAAGTAGAGGCCCAGCACCGATCCTCTGGCACTCCACTGGTCACAGGCCTCCACTCTGAAAAACAACCCTCCATCACCACCCTCTGTCTTCTACTTTTGAGCCAGTTCTGTATCCAAATGGCTGGTTCTCCCTGTATTCCATAAGATCTAACCTTGCTAATCAGTCTCCCATGGGGAATCTTGTCGAACGCCTTACTGAAGTCCCTATAGATCACATCTACTGCTCTGCCCTCATCAATCTTCTTTGTTACTTCTTCAAAAAACTCAATCAAGTTTGTGAGACATGATTTCCCACGCACAAAGCCATGTTGACTATCCCTAATCAGTCCTTGCCTTTCCAAATACATGTACATCCTGTCCCTTTGTTTTCAAAAAGGCAATATCCAGGGTGGGGAGAAGACTTTTTTGACAGGACAAAGTCAAAATTAATTTCTTTCTCAATAAACCTGTTTGGTATTTTATGACACCTCCACTGTCATCGCATCCTGAGATGGGCCTTGACCTCTAGCCCAGAGGTGGGGGCACTGTCAATGCACCACAAGGTGCCTTTTTAAGCTGAAGGGATTAATCATGGGTGCAGTGGATGGAAAATCATGCTTAGATTGGCTCCATCCCCAATGAACCGGCATAACTCCAAATCTCATGGCATCACATACCAATGAGACCCCATGATGTCATGAAGCCACAGCATAATGGCACAGGTGTATTTCCCCTTTCTTTCAGTTATCTTGCAACACCAAAGGCTGCACACCAGCTTCAAGAGACACAAGGGGCCAAATTAATGATAAGCATTGGCCAGAAGCCAAATCCACAAGTATTACTTCAACTATCTCCAAATCTCAGAGAGGTAAAGCAGCAGGCATTTCAAGGTGTCCTGAGAGAATATCTCTTATATTTACTTGCTGCTGGATGAGCATCTGCAACAGCAAAACTATACTGTTCTTTCTTCTTTGTTATTCCTGTGCTGTGAGGTAAATTTATGTCTGATGCAATTTTATATTCCAGTTGAGAATGAACAGTCAGTGCTATGTTTCACTGTATTTCTGGAAAAATTACAATATGCTGTGACAAGCAAAGAGTTCTGAAAATAGCTGCTATCCCACACACTTGAGTATTACATAGGTGTCAAATATTAGGAGAACCTCAGACACAAATGAGCAGCAATCAACAAGTTTACGATCATGAGAGAACCTGCCAGAGTATTCAGGTTTGAAATATGACACTAGCAATCATATATAAAATATCCCCAATAGACGAATCGTTTATGAAAACCTGTGGTAGTGCTTCAGTTAAAACGGAGTGGCACTACAGCTGGGCAGTTCACCATTTCGGGCGATGGCTGTCAAAGACCGATGTCAGCCACTGGCATTACCAAAAAAAGGAATAAACATTGAACAGATTTACTGGGCAAACAAATGTAAATACATACTAAACCAGAAGGAGTTAAACCAAAGGGGGCCTTTTAAATTTAAAGACTAAAGAAAATGTCATTGTCAGAAGCGCACTGGGTCTTTGCTGCAACGTTACAATGATAGCTGCCAGTACAGCCAGTAATTTAGCAATAAAGTGCAGAAGCATCCTGTGAGTGAAGGGGATATGTGACATGAAGGTTCTTCGAGGCTAGAACATGTTGATGCTGATGTCCATGGAATGCGAATACATGTTGCTGATGCCCATGGAGCTGAATCTTCAAGATGCTCATGCTCATTTCCTTATTGAGTTTTCCTGACATCAAGCTTGTTTGGCAAGTTTTAGTAAGATTGGAAGCTGAATATTATTGAGGTGAGTGAGCTGTTAATAAGCAATATTCACTGTTTTTGGAAATTGACATGCTCCTTGTAGAAAGCAGAATAGATGGCATCAGTTATTCTAAACGATGAGCTGGGCTTCACTGTACTTGTTGTTCAATTCTACCACACACCTTGTCAAAGCTGCCATCACTTAGATCCCTATATGATTCTGCCTTAAGTTGCCTTTAATTTCACTTCTAGATTATGCTATGTGAAATTAGCCCTGGGAGAAATCATAAATGGATCTGATTTGATTTATTATTGCCGCATGTACTGAAATACAGTGAAAAGTACTGTTTTGCATGCTAACCAGACAAATTATACCTTATATAAGTATATCAGGGTAATTGAACGGAATACAGTGTTACAACTACAGAGAAGGTACAGAGAAAGATCAACTTTAATATATGTGAGGTCGATTCATGCGTCTGATAACTGTGGTATGTGTTTTCAAACTTCTGTTGGTATGTGTTTTCAAACTTCTCAATCATCCATCCAATGCAAGACGGTGGAAGAGTGTATAACGGGGGTGGGAATGGTCTTTGATTATGTTGACTGCTTTCCTGATACAGTAGAAAGTGCTGACGGAGTCAATGGGAGGAAGGCTGGTTTTCCTGATTCCATTCATTCCTTCCAACAGATTTAAGACCAGCTATTATCAGACTTATGAACAGGCCTCTCATATTAAAGTTGATCTTTCTCTGCACCTTCTCTGTAGCTGTAACACTATATTCTGCATTCAGTTCTATTATCCAGATGTACTGATATAAGTTATAATTTGGCCAGTTAGCACGCAAACAATACTTTTCACAGTATATCAGTACAGACTGGAGGTTGGCTAACATGATGCCACTATTTAAGAAATGTGGTAAGAAAAAGCCAGAGAACTATAGACCAGGAAGCCTGACATCGGTGGTGGGCAAATTGTTGGACAGAATCCTGATGGACAGGATTCACATGCATTTGGAAAGACAAGGATTAATTAGGGATAGTCAACATGGCTTTGCATGGGAAATCATGTCTCACTAACTTGATTGAGTTTTTTGAAGAAGTAACAAAGAAGATTGATGAGGGCAAAATGGTGGATGTGATCTATGTGGACTTCAGTAAGACAATTGACAAGGTTCCTGATAGTAGACTAGTTTGCAAGGTTAGATCACATGGAATACAGGGAGAACTAACCATTTGGAACTGGAGGCCTGTGACCAGTGGTGTGCCACAAGGATTGGTACTAGGTCCATTGGGTTCGTCATTTATATAAATGATTTGGATGTGAACATAGTTAGTAAGTTTGCAGATGACACCAAAATTGGATGGTAGCCATGATGTGGGGGTGCGGTTGTTGGACTAGAATGGTCAAAATTAAAAATCACACACCAGGTTATGGTCCAACAGATTTGTTTGGAATTACAAGTTTTTGGAGCACTGCTCCTTCGTCAGGTAGCTACATAACAAAGCAGCAGTGTTCTGAAAGCTTATACTTCAAAATAAACCTGTTGAACTATAACCTGATGTTATATGATTTTTAATTTGATCAAAATTGGAGGTGTAGTAGACAGCGAAGAAGGTTACCTCATGGATAGGACAATGAGGAAGGCATTAGTATGCCTTCCTTTATGGTCAGAGCATTGAGTTTAGGAGTTGGGAGTCCATCTGATGGCTATACAGGACATTGGTTAGGCCACTTTTATAATATTGTGAGAGTCTGGTCTCCCTTCTACAGGGAGAATGTTGCGAAACTTGAAAGGGTTCAGAAAAGATTTACAAGGATTTTGCCAGGGTTGGAGGGTTTGAGCTATAGGGAGAGGCTGAATAAGCTGGGGCTGTTTTCCCTGGAGTGTCAGAGGCTGAGGGGTGACCTTATCGAGGCTTTATAAAATCATTAGGGGCATGGATAGGGTACATAGACAAGGATCTTTTTCCCTGGGATGAAGGAGTTCCGAACTACAGGGCATAGGTTTAGGGTGAGAAACGAAAGATTTAAAAGGGACCTAAGGGGCAACGTTTTCACACAGAGAGTGCTGCGTGTATGGAATGAGCTGCCAGAAGAAGAGGTGGAGGCTGGATCAATTACAGCATTTAAAAGGCATCTGGACGGGTACATGAATTGGAAGGATTTAGAGGGATATGGGCCAAGTGCTGGCAAATAGGACTTGATTAATTTAGGATATCTGGTTGGCATAGACAATTTGGACCAAAGGGTCCGTTTCCATGCTGTACATCTCTATGACTCTATGTGATAATAATAAATCAAAACAAATCAGTTTGCAATTTCTCACCATGGCCAATTTCACATGGCTCAATCTAAAAATGAAATAAAAAGAAACTTAAGACATAACCTTATAGGGATTTAAGCGATGGGGGCTACGACAAGATGTGTGGTAGAATTGAGTGACAGGTACAGTGAGGCCCAGCTCACTGTTAGGAATAACTGATGCCATCTATTCTGCTTTTCACAAATAGCATGCCAGTTGCCAGGAAACGGTGATTATTGCTTATTTAACAGCTCACTCACCTCATTAATATTCAGCCTCCAATCTTACAAAATGTGCCAAACAAGCTCAATGTCAGGAACATTCGAAACGGAAACCAGAGTGAGCACACTGCAGGTTCAGCTCACTGCTTGCTCTAAAGGATTACCATGTTGGAAACCAGATACCAATGCCTCAGTGCATGATTCAAGGGCATCAGCCACGTGCATCTGATGACCATGGAGCATTGGCATCCACATGTTCTAGCCTCTAAGAACCCCCATGTCCCATATCTGAACCACTTACAAGATGCTACTGCACTTCAATACTGCATTGCAAGTTGCATCTGTAACTTTCATTGTAATATTGCAACAAGGATGCTGTGCCAGCTTATGACAATGACATTTTTTTCAATGTTTAAACTTCAAAGGCCCCTTTTAGTTTCACTCCTTCTGACTTGGTGTGCATTTACATGTATTTGCTTAGTTTATCTGTTGCAATATTTGCTTCATTTTAAGGTACTGCCAGTAACTCACATCAGCAGTAGTGTCACAATGTAAGTTCTGAGGCACTACCACAGAAACAAATTATGCTAAAGTCAGTGTTGGCCTACAGATCTGTGAAAACACATTCCTCATGATAACTTATTCTGCAGTCTCTGCAAAAGATACAAGTAATACTAACTGAAGGACTGCAGAAGTTCCATCTTATCTACGGGTCTGACTATAGAACTTGGTAAAATAATCAATTTTGCTTCCCAGTATTTCCTTCCCTTCAAAAGCATCACTGTCCACCAGATGTGATTGACAATTTGCAATACAGATAAAATCATTTTGTAAGGCGTCAAGGTCAGTTAGCTGAGATTCTCTGCCAATTCATTTCACAGCAGAACATTTCTATTAACTTTTATCACAGCAAATCTTACAAACAAATGTTACTATTTCCATATGCAGATATTGAATTCAATATTATTGAAATTACATTAGCAATGAGTAAAGTCTGTTTCCAAAGTATAGTTTCAGAAATGATTTGGACTTTAGATCATCTTAATTCTAGAGTTAGAGAATTGTGGTATCCCCTTACTTGATGGGAGCACAGATTAGGGAATCAATTTTAACTTAATGTTACAGATTGGAAACTGAACGTTTTGGGTCAGGCACGCCTTTAATTCATTCCCCAATTTTACTGTCTATTAAAGTCACTCTTAAAATTTTGTGCAACGTAAAAAACCCTACTTATTCAATATTAGCTACCCATTGTTGGAAATAAACCTCATCCAAACTTACATGTCCTGTTGCAGAAGCTCATTTATATACACATGATATACTAATAATGTCTGACATGATTTCTCAAAGCATAGGATTCCACTTAAAGTATGAAATCAAAGTAGGGTAGTTTTTAATGATTAAACTTGTAGTAAAACATCACTGTAGTGCATTAACCTCAACACAGCTAAGTTAACCCAGTTCTTGGATGTAAATTCACTGATTGTTACAACTGTATAAGAGTTACAAGACTATCAATCATACAGTCCCAGCTATCTGCTTGAATTTAGGATTTGGGGATAATAATATTTCTGTGAAATCAACTTGGAGTGGTATGTTAACCCTTCAATTTTTTTGTAAAATTGAACAAACTTACATTCAGTCTTGACCTCCTTTATTCTTTTTACAAGCCTTGAAACACGTATATATTTATACAATTGGATGTCTCGGTGGAGATCTCTTTAGAATTGGGTGAAAGGGCTGAATGAAACATGAGTGATGCACATACTGATTTAATGTGTGACTTCGTGCAGATCACTTGAGAAATTAAACAATTTTATTTCTTCCACAAGGACTTGATTCAATAAAACTAAATGACAACTGAAAGATCTGCCCAGCTTTCAAAATCCTTTCACATAATATTTGTGCAAATTAGTTTCTGCCACTTTCTAATGAATGTTACTATGAAGTAACATCAAGAAAATATCTAGCATTGTTGAACAGTTTAGACTCACAATATTTTGATTAATGTGAAAACACATGTTGCCAATATATTGACTCTGAAGCTGGAATGCAACCAAAACCTTCAACCTGAAATTGAAATTTGCTCTGCCTAACTGAGACCCCACCTCCATCACCCTACAACACAGAATAACTTAATTCAATTTTTTTTTCAATCTTTCAATTTCCCAAGTCACTACAATTTTTTTAATACCTAGGACAGAGGAAAGCCATAATGGGCTGCAATATTCTCAATGGAGCAGGCAGGGGAGATAGAAAAGAAGGTGGAATTAGTTTTGGTTTTGCTGCTTTCAATTCCACAAAGCCTCATATTGAATTGCCAGGTCAAGGTCCAACAGAATTATCAGCTCGAGCTCTTGCTGGATACAGCTGAGAAATTTAAATCTTAATTTTAGTTTCAAATTGTTTTTAATTCAGTCAGCAAGTTAGACATCGGTGACTAAGACAGTATTTATTGGCCATCCACAATTGTCCTTGAGAAGTTGGTTTGATTTGATTTGATTTATTATTGTCACATGTACCAAATTGCAGTGAAAAGTAATGTTTTGCATGTTATGCTGGTTACATAAGTCCATCAGGATAATACATCAGAATGCAGAATATAGTGTTACAGCTACAGAAAAAGTGCAGAGAAAGATCAACGCTAATGGATAAGAATCCATTTATAGGTCTGATAACAGTGGGGTAAAAGCTATTCTTGAATCTGTTGATACGTGATTTCAAACTTGTGTATCTTCAGTATGATGGAATAGGGTGGAACCGGGTTTGGTGTAGAGCATATTTGAATTTGCTGGTTGCTTTCCTGAGGCAACGGGAAATATAGACAGAGTCAATGGGAAAGTGGCTGGTTTGTGTGATGGACTGGGCTGTGTTCTTATTATCTTTACTTCCTTGGGGTGTTGGACAAGCAGTTGCCATACCAGCTGTGATACATCCAGATAAGATGCTTTCTACAGTGCATCTATTAAAATTAGTAAGAGTCGTTTTGGACATGCTGAATTTCCTTAATCTTCTGAGGAATTGGAGGCATTGGTACACTTTCTTGATTATAGCATCAAGGTGGATGCACCAGGACAGATTGTTGGTGATATTTACTCCTAGCAACTTGAAACTCTCAATCATCTCCAACTCAGCACTGTTGGTACAGAACGGTGGCGATCTGGTTTCTACAGCTGGTGCAGTTCCTGTGGTGTAAGAACACCCACAGTGCTGTTAAGAAGGGAGTTCCATAAATTTGAGTCAGCAACATTGAAGGAACAATGATATAGTTTCAAGTGGGGTGATGAGTGGCTTGGATGACCTCATGGTTCAGTGATGCTTTACTACATCGTCTATTCCAGGCTATACAGAAAAGATGGAGTGGTTGTCGGGGGATGGGTATTCCTCTTTTCCATGGACAGTTGGAGAAACCTCCCCGCCTAACCAAGCCAACCTGGACAGAGTTGCAGTGGAAGTCAGCAGCTAAGGGGTCATCTGGAGAACCTCGCTGCAACACTGTCAGCACATAAATAATTATTTGTTCCATCAAGGTATCTTACAACATGCTTCCCTAAGAGGCTTATATGTGGTAACATGTGATGGTTATCTTGGTTGAGAGGGAATGACGATGTCGAACAAAATCTCTCAAAAAGAACAAAAGTTCATGCCCTACATTATTCTGTTTCCATACAAAAAGAAATTATTTTCAAAGCACCAAGAATAGATGCCTGGTTTACAATATTATTACTTGTCAAATGCAGTGCCAAGACTTACAAATAACAAGAGCTCTGCAAAGAGGCAATTTTGCTGTCAAATCTAAAAAAAATCCCAGGAATTATAGCTACAAACATACTGTAAATTTTAATTTATTGGTTTTTGAGTTCTACAGCTGATAATATATCCAGAAAGTCTTTTGTGCATAAGCCTAGATTTCTCAGTTGGCAGTGATGTTTTTAGGGATTTCAAGCAAAGAAATGCTGCTGTATGAAAAAATGCAATAATTTTCTTAAACATGTTTTGACTTGGTTGGATCTTTGTTTTTTTTTCCAATAGTAAGTTCTCAGCCTGGTAATTGAAATGTTTGTCAAAGGCTATTTGGAATAATTTAATTGGTCTCTTCACTTCTCATACCTTGTATTTGCCAACCTATAGTCAACTATAAAGTTTGAGACCACATGTCATGCCTGCCCTTTTAAGAGTCCCTCAGGTGTGCTACAATGTGCCATATCCAATATCAGAATCAGCAAAATTTCACTGGTGGAAGAGTTAGAATGTTAAATGACAACAGTTTGTTATAGATGGAGGATCCTTCAAGAAGAGGGCATTTGTTTCCTTTAAGTACACAAAAGAAACACAATGGAAACCACTTTGTGTGCTGCATCCTTTAATCACATTGTTCATTGAAGTTGGAATTAGGAGGCTCCTACAAACAACTAAAGGTTGCAAGTCATAGAAAAATTAAAAGGAGCTGCTGGCCTTTGGTAAATCACTACTACTATCACATATGAACATAGACTGCAGTAGTCACTTTGGATCCAACACATGGTGTATTCATACATTTTCAGCCCACTTTTTAAAATTCATATTTATGTACTCACTCTGTAGGTTTTTGATTGATTTGTTCTCTGTTTGTTCATATGAGATTTGTTGAACCTGTCAGACAGAAATTAGTTGGAGAAAATTTTATATCAATAGAGGGATACAAAAAATGACAATCTAAAATGTAATAGAAAAGAATTTATGAAATACTCTTCAAACTGACTGAAAGAAATTTACCACCATGAAGTATCTCTGAAATGTGGTCATTGTTATAATGCAACAAACAAATCTGCACACACCAAGGTCTGATAGACAGAAATGAGATAAAGACCAGATAGTGTGGTTCATTTTAAACGTATTGTTGTTTGAAAGATAAATATTGGCAAAGTTCCTGCTGAAAACTTCACTGCTTTTCATTACCTGATGAGACAGGATTTTTTATGGAGAAATTTCTACAATAGCTGATTTCAATTGTATAGAATGCAAAATATCCAGTGGATTATGTCTCTAATATATCTGAAGGCTGAAACATTTTCTCCAGAATGCTGTTCTTTCCCTTGGCAGGCTACCAGCTGACAGCAATAACAACTTGCAACTATACTATTTAATGATCCTTTTCAAAACATGGCACCATGAACAATCACTGTATTAAAACAGATAGAGTTTATGCCATAGCAGTTCATTATCACACAAAGTACACTTTATACTTACTTTTCATACAGTTTCCTCCTCCAAACTATGGTCACAGCAGCTCTTTGCTGGCTTGATACATGTCGCTCATCAAAGCTTGCCCACCTTCATCAAAATTATGGAAGATCAGAAATGCCAAGTTCAAACAATGGTGCCAACAAGGTTAAGGGACAGAAAGCATTGTAAGAGCCTCAAACAGTAGTGGAGATGTAAGGGTAGTTATTAAACAAAATCAAAAATCAAAGCATTTGTCTAATAAGGGTGCAATAGTAATCATGGGTGACTTTAATTTACATATAGATTGGACAAACCAAACTAACAATGAGATTGTGGAGGAGGATTTTCTGGGGTATGTAAGTGATGTTTTGTTTAAACCAATATTCATAGAATTCATAGAATCCCTACAGTGTGGAAACAGGCCATATGGCCCAACAAGTCCACACTGACCCTCTGAAGATTAACCCACCTAGATCTGTACATTTCCCTTAACTAATGCACCTAACCTACATATCCCTGAATACTATGGGCAATTTATGTCAAACTAATCAGAGAACAGGCAATTCTAGACTTGGTGCTGTACAACGAGAAAGGATTAATTAACAATCTTTTTGTGTGGGGTCCTTTGGAGAAGAAGGACCATAATATGTTAGGATTCTTCATTAAGACAGAAGGTAATTGAATCTGAATCTAAACAATCGGAACAACAAGGGTATGGGTGTGAATAATAGATAGATTAGGGAATTGTACTGAATGGGTTGACAGTGAATACAGAATGGTTCATATTTTTAAAATAGGTGCATATATTACAACAACAATTCACTCCTGTCTAGTACAAAATTAAAAGTGGAAAGGTGGCCCAGTCATGGGTTACAAAAGAAATTAGAGCTAGTACTTGATCGAAAGGGGAGACATATAATATTTGCCAGGAAAAGCTGCAAGCCTGGAAATTGGAAGCATTTTAGAATTCAGCAAAAGAGAACAAACAGTTTTATCAAGCGGGAGAAATAGAGTATGAAAGTAAAATTGCAGGAAACCTAGAAACTGACCATAAAAGCCTTTATAAATATGTCAAGAGAAAAAGATTAATAAAGACAAATGTAAGTCCCTTACGATCAGGAAGCTGGGGAAATTATAATGGGGAACAAAGAAATGACAGAAAAATTGAACACATACATTTGTTCTGTCTTCACAAAAAAGGGTACAAATAATGTCCCAAAAATGTTACAGAACTAAGCATCTAGTGAGGGTGGCATTGAAGAAAGTTGCTGTTAAGTTAGAAACTAGTCCTGGGGAAATTATTGGGGTCAAAGGCTGACAAATCACCAGGGCCTGACAATCTACATCCAGAGTACTAAAGGAAATGACCCAGGAAATATTGGATTCATTGATGGTCATTTTCCAAAATTCTAAAGACTCTGTAGCAGTTCCTACAAATGGGAGGATGCTAAATGTAACTAAATGGAAACTAACTATCTTAAAAGGCAGGGATTAAAAATAAACAGCAAAAACAGATGAGTTAGCCTCACATCGGTAGTCCTGAAAATATTACAGTATATTATAAATGACATGATAAGAGAATATTTGCAAAGCATTAATGCAAACATGTTTTTATGGAAGACAAATTATGATTACCAGATCGACTGGAGTGGAATAGATAAGGGAGATTGTGAATATGATGTCTTTTGTGGATTCGCAGAAGGCTTTTGATAAGGTCCCTCACAAGTGGTTTTTGGGCAAAATTAAAGCACGTGGAATACGGGTAATATATTGGTATGGATTGAGAATTGGTTGGCAGACAGGAAACAGTGAGTGGAAATAAATGGGTCTTTTTTTTGACTGGCAGGCAGTAACTAGTAGGGTACAGCAAGGATTACTGCTTGGGCTCCAGCTATTGATTTTACATATATCTCCAGCAAGGATCAGTGTTTGGGCTCCAGCCATTCATTTTATATATATGAATTTGGATGATGGAACCAAATGCTGCATTTCCAAGTTTGCTGACAGCTCATAAGTGGGTTGGATTAAGAGTTCTGAGGAGGATGCAAGGAGGTTTCAAGGTGATTTAGACAAATTAAGTGAGTGGGCAAACACATTGCGGATGCATTATTATGTCACTAAATGTGAGGCTGTATACTTCATTATGAAAACAGAAAGGAAGATATTATTTAAATGGTGATGTATTGGCAAGTGCAGATGTACGAATGGTGTAATTAGACACCAGTCATTGAAAGCAGATAGGCGGGTGCAGCAAGCAATTAGAAAGACAAATGGTATATTGGCCTTCATTACAAGAGGATGTGGGTTCAGAAGTATGGATTTCTCACTGCAGTTATGCAGGGCCTTGATGAGACCACGCCTAGAGTATTGCATACAAATTTGGTCTCCACACCAAGAAAACATACACTTGGCATAGGGAGTGCAGTGGAGGTTCATTAGGCCAATATTGGGGATGGTTGTTTGAGGAGAGACTGGTTTGATTGGGCCCATAGTCACCAGAGTTTAGAAGGATAGGAGGGGGTCAAATGGAAACATAAAAAATTTTATCCGGGTTGTATAGAATGAGCTGCCAGAGGAAATGGTGGAGGCTGGTACAATTATAATATTTAAAAGGCATCAGGATGGCTTTATGCGTAGGAAGGGTTTAGTGGGATTTGGGGCCAAGTGCTGGCAATGGGACTAGATTAGTTTAGGATACTTTGTCGGCATGGGTGAGTTGGGCTGAAGGGTCTGTTTCCATGGTGTACATCTCTATGACTCAATGGTCATCGGGGAAATACCACACACATGCAAGACAGGAAACATACTTATCTATGTTTGAGAACACTACCGTAGCAAAACAATTTTTCAAATCACACCTCATGAGTGAATAAACAAAATTCTTATAACTCTGATTTTCTTTTAGATTAGATTACTGACAGTGTGGAAACAGGCCCTTCGGCCCAACAAGTCCACACCGACCCGCTGAAGCACCACCCACCCAGATCCATTCCCCTACATTTACCCCTTCACCTAACACTACGGGCAATTTGGCATGGCCAATTCTCCTAACCTGCATATGCTCGATTGTTGGCATTTTTCCTGCTGTGCTGGATGATTGTCAGCTGTGTGATTGATATAACATAATGCATTCTGCATAATTTATAGATCATACAACAAGAAATACACAAATGCAAGAAACTGAATTTAAAAGACACTCAGGGACCACGTTTGCCAAGCACAAGCTATGCATAAGAATTAAACCAACAGAAATTAGTTTTCACAGGCTGAACTACATTTGCTTGGAGTATCTGAGAAGGGATTAACCTGTCAGCTTCAGGAGGCAAAAAAATTATGTGGAAAAATAGAAGGTCAGGATTTGAATACATTATACTGCAAGATACCTAAGATTTAAAGACATGTCATACTGATTAACATTTAAATTAAATCTCTCTTGCACATATCAGTGTTTACTGATCTTGCAAATGCTGTTTATTTCTTTCCTTCCTTAAAAACAACCAGCATACAATAATACAATTTAAGTAAAGCCAATCAGCTATAAAAACATTCAATTATATGAATTAGGAACAAGAGTTGGCCATTCAACCCCTCAAGCACCTCCTCTCTCAATAAATAAGATCATGGCTGAAGTATTTTTGTTTTGAATTTAAAACTCCTGCCTAGTCCCAATAAGTCTTTATTGCCTTGCCTAATATAAATCTATTTGCCTTTGTCTTTAAAAATTCAACGACTCCAACTCCTTCATCTTCTAAGGCAGAGTTCCAAAGCTACATAAAAATCTGAGAAAAATAATTGCTCCTCATCTTTGTCCTAAAAGTGTGACCTCTAATTATAAAGTGCCCCACAGCTCGTTCTGGATTTACACACAATATTCCATATTTTCCTTCACAGTGTCGTCAGAATTGATTTTCAGGCTTTCCAATTAGCAGAAATATGGAAGCAATGACAAAATTGATGAGCAATAATTGACTATAAAAAGACTGCAGTCTTCACAGCAGTTCTCCCTAAAGTGACCATGAATAGCTAAAGTAAACATTGGTCCCTTAGAGAATGAAACTGTGGAATTAATATGGGGAAAAAGAAATCACAAAGGGTTTAAACAAGTATGTTGCACCTGTCTTCCTGATAGAGGAACTGAAAGCATCCTAACAATATTAGAAAAATCAAGGAGCAAAATGGAGGAAGGAATTTAATACAATAATTACCATTAGAGAACAAGTAACAGGAAAACTAATGGGACTAATGGGAGTCAAGTATTTTGGAGAAAGTTAGGAAAGTGGAGGTGTGGGTCATGCTCTAGTTGATTGACAAATCAGTCTCGAGGGGTCCAATGACCTGGTTTTGCTCCCACTTATTTGCAAGGTTAAAATCACGTCATAGCCATAAGAGTAAAGGCAAAGCTGAATATTGTATAGGGTTACAGTCCTAAGTCCAACAATAGATGATATTTAATCAGGTTGTAAGTTTGCTCGCTGAGCTGGTAGATTTGTTCTCAGACGTTTGATCACCATGCCAGATAACATCATCAGTGAGACTCTGGTGAAGCATTGGTGTTTTGCCCACTTGCTATTTAACTGTCTCGGTTTGTTATGGTGGATGATATCATTTCCGGTTCTGTTTCTGAGAGGTTAGTAAATGGGGTCCACGTCTATTTGTTAATGGAGTTCCAGTTTGAATGCCAGGCCTCTAGCAATTCCTGTGTATGTCTTTGGTTAGCCTGTCCCAGGATGGATATATTGTCCCAGTCGAACTGGTGTCCCTCTTCATCTATGTGTATGGATACCAGTGATAGTTGGTCATGTCTTTTGGTAGCTAGTTGGTGCTCATGTATCCTGGTGGCTAGCTTCCTGCCGATTAGGCCAGTGTAATGTTTGCTGCAGTCCTTGCAGGGTATTTTGTGTAGGATGTTCTATTTGCTGGTTGTTGGTACGGGGTCCTTTAAATTCATCAGAAGCTCTTTCAATGTGGTGGTAGGTTTGTGGACTACCATGATGCTTAGGGGCTAGAGTAGTCTGGTTGTCATCTCAGAGATGTCTTTGATGTATGGTAGGGTAGCTCTAGTCTCTGGGCATGTTGCGTCTTCTTGTTTAGGTCTGTTGTGCAGGACTTCATCATTTATGTGACTGGACAATTGTGCAAGGATAATAGCAAACCGAATGTAAATCTTTGAAATTTTTTTCCGTAATTTTATACATGGATATTGGTCTGTTAAACATAGTAACAGAGGATTAACCTTGATTGATTCACTTGGAAAGATAAGGAAAGAAGATAATCACTGCTTCTGACAGAAGCATTGCTCCCAGTGGCTTTTTAAAGTGAAATGGCGGTTCATGTTGCAGGATCACAGATTACGATTATCCATCAGTCATTTTAGAATTGAACTGCACGAGCAATGGAAGAATGAAGTGAAGATGTGGAACTGGGTCACTTCTCTAATCAAGAAGCAGCAAGGTATGGCTTTGGCTTTATTCTTCCTGGGAAGGAGTGAAATTAGAAATAAAGTAGTTTTGAAATGGGATGTAACAGACCTGGATACAAAAGAGAGATTGCAGATTATAATTTGATTTATGCACAAAATTCACAAAAAGGATGATTTGTTGGAAGCAAAGTTGATTAGGGCAATATTTGATCAATTTAAGAAGATGAACAATTAGTCCATGGAGGAATATATCATGGGGAGAGGTTATATAAAAGCTAAAGGAATTCAATCTCAAAATTCGGAGTCTGTGCTAATGTTTATGCTATTAGATTGTGCTTAAATCTCGCACATGAATTGACTTCTGTTTTTGACAGGTGTTTAATTTCATGCTAATAACTGTTTGAGAACAAATGGCTACAGCTCTAAAAACACTTTTAGCATGTCAATCATTTTGAGCTATGTTCACAGGACATGTTGGGAGTTCTGTAGTATAACAGAGAATAGAAAATTCTATGATTACTGACTCATAAAGTTGAATGGAGTCTGTATAAGGATGGAATTGTTGAAAGATGTTTTGATGGGCCATATCTTTAGCAGACTTCTAGATAAAAAGAAAATGCAGGATTGGGATGATAGCCAACAATGAATAAATTCCCGAAATTCATATAGGAAATAATTAGTAGGCATTTCCAATGTGACTCTAAATATCATTATGTCAAGAATTGACTAAGAGTAAGGGGTCAATTATTTGAAGTAACTCATGAAACATATGGTTCTGAGAGTGAATATAATAAGGATATAAGATGTAATAAAAGATTGTGTCAGTGGTAAGTCAGTCCATGAGTAACTTAATTGCTGATTCATTCAACTGTGCCGTTAGAAAGAGTGGCTATACCTCAGTAGTGTGTACCACAATTGGTTGAACTGTTATTTGGAAATCCTAGACAAAGCACACAAAAATAAGATCAAAGAATATGAATGCTCTGTTTTTTTTTGTTTTGGGAATGAAAATTCATTACTGTCTTTAAAAAGAATGGTTCTCTTCAAAAAAAACAGCAGCTTTATGTCACTTCCAAAACATCAATATAATCTAGATTTAACATTTTGTTCAATAATTTTCAATAAAGAAAGCAAAAACATGTTTGGAAATGGAGACTGATAAAACATTTAGAATCATAAGATGTACAACTTCAGTCCAACTTCAATCCTTCGGATCGTGAGGAGGATTGTGAGATGATACAGCAGGACAGAAAAATTGCAGGTGGAGTTTAATGCAGGCAAATGTGAGGTGATGCATTTTGAAAGATCAAGCACAGATTAAAATTATACAGTGAATGGCAGAACCCTTAACAGCTTTGATCTGCAGAGGGATCTTGGTATGCAGGTCCACTGATCACTGAAGGCAAGTCCTCCTGAAGCAGTTGGCACACTTTGGAGATGAGGGAGGTGGGACATCCTTAATTGGTACCCTGTATTATCTTTGAGTTGGTTGAAAAAAGTGTCAGCAAGGTCTTTAACCCAGAGTCTCATCATTCTTGTTTGCCTTCCCAGTCAATCTATATCTGCTGCTTTTCCCTCTGGAGGCAACGACATGGCTACCGGAGGATTCCATGCTTACTGATAAAGCAGTACCTCCTATAAATAGCAAAAATTTACAGTGTGATGTAACTGAAATTATGCATTGAAAAATTGATTGTCTGTTAAGCCTTTCATCTGTTAGAATACAGTGATAGTTTCACTTCTTTCATTTTTTTTAAAAAGTTGCATTCTCGGGTTAGCTGTTAACAATGGTGATAGCTAGACAATATGTTGAAGGTTTAGATTAGATTAGATTAGATTACATTACAGTGTGGAAACAGGCCCTTCGGCTCAACAGGTCCATACCGCCCCGCCGAAGCGCAACTCACCCATACCCCTACATTTACCCCTTACCTAACACTACGGGCAATTTAGCATGGCCAATTCACCTGACCTGCACATCTTTGGACTGTGGGAGGAAACCGGAGCACCCGGAGGAAACCCACGCAAACACGGGGAGAATGTGCAAACTCCACACAGTCAGTCGCCTGAGGCAGGGATTGAACCCGGGTCTCCGGCGCTGTGAGGCAGCAGTGCTAACCAGTGTGCCACCGTGCAGCCCTTCAACAGACAATCAATTTTTCAATGTATAATTTCAGTTACATCACACTGTAAATTTTTGCTATAAATTCTGTGTTACGATTGAGCCCTCCACTATCACCTGATGAAGGAGCATCGCTCAAAAAGCTAGTGTGCTCCCAATTAAACATGTTGGACTATAACCTGGTGTTGTGTGATTTTTAACTTTGTACACCCCAGTCCAACATCGGCACCTCCAAATCATGACTTCTATAAATAATCACTGTCTCCTTCTACATTGTTTCAGGAGTTGCAGCAAGGTCTCAAGGAGGTTCTGATGAAGGGTTAAGTCCAAAACGTTGACTCTCTTGCTCCTCCGATGCTGCCTGAGATGTTGTGCTTTTCCCACACTTTATCCACTCAAGGAATCAAGTGATTGCAATATCCATGTGAGATCCACGAGCAGATATTACCCTCAGATTATCTGAAAGTTAATGCAATTTTTTAAGGAATTCCTGAGCCCTCATAGCTATAACGATTAAGTCTCGCTTCATGCTCTCACATTTTATGGCATGAAGGATTCCCAAAGAGGTTGTTATCATCTCTCATAAGAAGCTCTATGATATGTGACCGTGTCCAATTGTACCATGATGTAACCAAATATTTCATGTTAAATCTAGAATTTTGCAAGAAAGCCAATATGATACCATCATGTTTGTAATACACCCAAAAAAGAAAGGATCGCATCCTTGTACCTTGTGTGCAAATCTGGAAGCTGCAGAGCATTGTCTTCCAGTGCTTGAGGTTATGAAATGGGGACTTCAGATTCTGCATTTAAGGGCCTTGGTCTCACTATAATTGCTTAGCTGATATGACAAAGAGGCGGTTGGTGTGCATATTGAAATATTCATGATTGTTTAAGGTCATAATTTTTAATGTGCATTATTGGACAATGAATTACTGCTGATGAAGTACAAATTGAAATCAGATGGGTGACTTGAGTACTGTACTTGCTGCTCACAGGGCCTCAAAATCCAAAATTTCTACTCTGCTCCCAAAGAAAAAAACTTGCTTTACCCACTTTGCAGACCATCACAGCCATTTTGTGCAGTTATTGCTTGTGATCTGACAGAGCAAGTTTCCAACTGTGTCTTCAACTGAGACACATAACTTCTCCTGTGATTCACAAATTTCCCTGTACTTTTCATGTTGCCTTTTTATTTGTTATCCAAATGGTCCTGATGATCTTTAAGTCTTCCTCAATTTTACTTGAACCCATTTACATAACTAATCATTTTCCCATCTTTATGCCTGGGGCCACTGGCTTTGCAATTCCCTTGTAGAAGTCAATTATCAGGACCTGTTTGAACCCCTCTCCAGATCTCCCAATCATCCACCTTCCCCATTCACAATAAGGTCCCCATTCTATTGATCTACAATTGCCCCATTCACAGTCACCATTCCCTCACTGGCCCAATACAATGAAGCCCATCTCCCAAATTGAGTTTTCCGCTTTCCCAAGCCCTTATAGATTTTTTTTCTGACAATTCAGTGTGCTTTCTGGCACATGCAGTTGTAACATTGATGCAGAATAGTGCTGCAGTGAAATGTCCATCCCCTGTCTGACTGATTGATTGACTGACTGTTCAGTGTTCTGCCCCATTACATGATACTGTACCTGCCTCTTCACTATGCCAAAAAAGCAATTTAAGCTACAAAGGATGGTGACTGGTAATTGAGAAATAAAGATACTCTGTACAGATAGTTGTGGGATAACGAGCATTTCGGCAGCGCGGTTTGGCCATAACGTCACTGAAAAATTAGGGAACGGTATTTTAGAGAATGATTACCTCTGTTGACAATAGCGCGATTTCAGCGGGTATCGATTCGTGCACTTTGTTCTGTGTATGTGCTGATTTGCAAACTGAAATCTCCATGCTGTTCTGCGCATGTGCCGGTCTTCTTGCCATTCTGGGCATGTGCTGGTGTCCGTGCATGTGCGGGTTTGGTGCCAATCTTCGTGCCATTCTGCGCATGCATCGAAGTCTGTGTACCGTTCTGCACGTGTGCAATGTCAGCACTGAAATCTAGTTGTTCTGCACATGCGTGATGTGAGCTCTGTTCTTCATGCTATACTGCGCATGTGCAATGACAGCTGCTGCCACAGCACCTGTCTGTGAGAGATACTATATAGAAAGCACCGTTCTTACATTTTTAAAATGTATTGTGTTAAATTTACTTTTGTTAATAAATATGATTTCAACCTTCATTCAGACTGTGTTCTACTTTGCACTAGACTTTTGGGTGATTTTTGAGTGATCGTAAGTGATTTTTTTTCTGGGCTGGCCCAATCCCATTTTTCCCAGAGGCCCCATTATTTCTATTAAGCAATTTTCTATTAAGTGAGGTTTTGCTGAAATGCATCAACGGCATTACAGGAGAACCACCTGTATTAAGAAAGCAATGCGATCACATAGAGGCTAACAAACATGGATGCAGGGAAACAAGCCAAGAACATGACTCCATGACTACACAAAAGCACTCTAAGTATACAAGCCGGATGTGTGTCGGTTGATCCCTATGCTCAAAGGAACTAAGCAGTAGGATACAAGTCACAGGTGTCCCTGAGTCACAAAGGAAAGTGCTGAAGGGCTGAAGTGGTGTGTGATTTAGTCCGAGAGCAGGCACAATAATATGGTGAGGCTGGTGGTTTGCCAATGCTAACTTGTATGGATGTAGAATCAGTTGCATGATGAGCAAGACATGCTGTTGTTGAGCTGTAGCCATTCTGATTTATGTGTTGGGAATTTGCACAACGAGTTTCTCAGTGGGTCAGAGTTGGAAGTGGCAGATATATCTGGCAAACACAGGGAAACAAGATAGTCATAACTTAAAGTGGAAAACCATGAACGTATTTCTTGATGTTAATAAGCTGATCTTGTAATTCTCACAGTATTTTCCCAACTTTCTTATCAATACTCATTCCATACTAAGGAGTGAAGAGTCTTGCTCACAACCAATATTTCTGTTCAGTCAAATTTTATGATTGTTTCCCATCATGCTTCAATGTAAGTAAGAAAAGTTAGAACAGAAGCAAAATTCTTAAATTCCTGGAAATATTGGAAAACTGAATTAAAACAAAAATACCCTGCACCTCAGGCTGTCTCTGCAGAGACAGAAACAGAGTTAATGGGCTGAATTTTGTGGTGATTGTCAGGTCCCAAGGTTAGGCCCATAATGGACTTTCAGGTCCACTCTTGTAATGCTGTCCAGCGCACTGGACAAAATCTGACCAGAAATGGCCTTCAAATTAGATGCCTCTGGTATCTTATTAAGCGGTCAGTGTGGGTTTCTGGAAATCCAATCAATCAGAAAGCCTAGTGCAATGCCATGCCAAAGGTCCCAGCAAGTTAGATGGGCACCATTGATGCAAGTGAGTGAGAGTGCCTCATTATGGAGGTTCCTTCAGTTACCTATACATGAAGAATTAAATAAAGAGGCCCCATTTTTAAAAATTTGATGATGACAATTTCCACAACGGAGTTTCATCTGTCACCTTCTCCCTCAACTAAGGATTCAACAAAGCCATTAGCCTTGTCCATCCCGTCTCCCATATGTCTGTCCTCACCCCTTTCTCTTCCCTCCCACAAGAACGATAAGGTCCCCTGGTCCTCACCCACCACTCCACTAGAGTCCGCATCCAAAGGATTGTAAGCTGCCATTTTCATCACCTCCAACGGGATGCCACAACCAGAGTCATCATCCCTTCAGTCCAACCAGTCCATGCTGACCATAATCCAAAACTAAACTAGTCCCACCTGCCTGCTCCCAGTCCATATCCCTCCAAACCTTTCTTATTCATGTATGTATCCAATGTCTTTTAAACATTATAATTGTATCCACATGCAACAGTTCCTTAGGGAGTTCATTCCACACGTGAAACACACTCTGTCTAAAAAATTTGCTCTTCGTGCCTCTCTCCTCTCACCTTAAAAATGTATCCCCTAGACTTGAAATCCCCATCCTAGGGAAAAGACATCTACCATTATCTATATCCCTCAGTATTTTAGAAACATCTATCAGGTCACCTCATATCCTCCTACACTCCAGTGAAAAGTGTCCCAGCCTTTCTTAATACTCAAACCTTCCATACACAGCAACATTCTAGTAAAACTCCTCTGAACCCTCTCCCGCTTGATAATATCCTTCCTATTAGTGAGCAAGCAGAACTGGACACAGTATTCCAGAAGAGGCCTCACCAAAGGATGCTGGGTAATCCAAGATGGAGGACGGGAAAAACTTACGGCTGTAAGATCTGCTTCTTTTTTGAGGTATTTTAGGGGTTAGAGGTGATTTCCTTGAATTCCAGGAGCAGTATTTACTGTTTTATATGCTGTTGCATTGTTTTGGAATTTTGGAGAAAAACAATCAAAATAACGGCACTTTTAAAAGGGAGAAGGACAGACAATAGGCACAGGGTCTGTAGAGGAGAGAGAGAAAGAAAGAGAGAGAGAGAGAAATAAAACTGACACAGCACTGATTCTGCACAGTTACTGCCTTTGCTGTTTGAATGAAGCTCTGACATCAGATTGCGTCGAGGAAAACTTAACGAACAGTGAAATTTATAACTGATCTTGGAGGAACCTTTTTGGGAGAGATCACAGCACAGAAACAGATAAGTGCTTACTTTTAAGTGTAGCCTTGCTGTAAATCTACAATAATGAGCAGAGTGAGTTTTTTCTTGATTGTTTATTTTATTGAGATCTGTCTCTTGATTACATTTTAAAAAGACAAGCCATAAGTATTAAGTTAGGCTTGAGCAGTGCTTTTTAGAGCAATAAGATTATGCTATTTTCTGGGTCTGTGAATTGTGAAGGAGAAAGAAATGGCCTTTAGTAGAGTGATATGCTCTTCGTGTCAGATGTGGGAGTTTAGAGAGAAATTACTGAGGATTATATCTGCAATAAATGTCTTTGGTTGCAAATCCTATCAGATCAAATGGATCAGTTGAAGCGATAGCGGCAATGAAGAATTTACAAGAGCAAGGGGAAGTGATGGATGTGAGTTATAGGAAAAGAGAAAAGCTGCAGATACAGAGAGATAGATGGGTTAACTCCAGGAAAGGAGTTAGGAGACATAGGCAGGTAGTGGCTATGCCCATTTCAAACAAGTATGCTGTTTTGGAAAATGTAGGGGGTGATTAGCATTTTGAGTGCGAGCAGCAGCAAAGTGTAAAGGAACCCGGAAGGCTACAGCTAAGGTGAGACAGTTTGTTTTAAAATTACTTACCGGTAGCGGGCAGCGGTTTTTTTTTTTCTCTCTTCACAGAAAGAGCGGGAGCAGCAGGGGGAAGTGACGAAGTCCAGAGGGGCAGCCGGGTAGGTTTTTTTCCCTATAAAAGCGCGCAGGAGAAGAACCCGAGGCACTACAGAGGTAGTGCCTCCCACCCTCCCTCCTCCTCTAACCTAATAATAAGACCCGTTGTGGGAAGTAGGTAAGTGCTGCATTTTGCTTGTTATATTCTTTAGACCCAGTTTTTTTTAAAAAAAGGTTACTTTTAGAGGGATGGCAGTGAAGGAGGTGCAATGTTCCTCTTGCAACATGTTTGAGGTGAGGGATGCCATGGACGTCCCTGCTGATTACACTTGCAGGAAGTGCACCCATCTCCAGCTCCTCCAAGACCGTGTTAGGGAACTGGAGCTGGAGTTGGATGAACTTAGGATCATTTGGGAGGCAGAGGGGGTCATAGATCGGAGCTTTAGGGAAGTAGTAACTCCAAAGATTGCAGACAGATGGGTGACAGTGAGGGGGACTGGGAGGAAGCAGCCAGTGCAAGGACCCCCTGCGGCCGTTCCCCTCAAGAACAAGTATACCGTTTTGGATACTTGTGGGGGGGACGACTTACCAGGGGTAAGTAATGGGGCTCAGGCTTCTGGCACGGAGCCTGTCCCCGTTGCTCAGAAGGGAAGGGTGGAAAAGAGCAGAGCAATAGTAATTGGGGACTCGATAGTTCGGGGCACAGATAGGCGGTTTTATGGGGGCGAGAGAGACTCACGTTTGGTATGTTGCCTCCCAGGTGCAAGGGTACGTGATGTCTCTGATCGTGTTTTCCGGGTCCTTAAGGGGGAGGGGGAGCAGCCCGAAGTCGTGGTCCACATTGGCACCAATGACATAGGTAGGAGGAGGGCTGAGGATGTTAGGCAGGCTTTCAGGGAGCTAGGTTGGAAGCTCAGAGTTAGAACGAACAGAGTTGTTGTCTCTGGTTTGTTACCCGTGCCACGTGATAGAGAATCGAGGAATAGGGAGAGAGAACAGTTAAATGCGTGGCTACAGGGATGGTGCAGGAGGGAGGGATTCCGGTATTTGGATAACTGGGGTTCTTTCTGGGGAAGGTGGGACCATATAAACAGGATGGTCTACACCTGAACCTGAGGGGCACCAGTATCCTTGGCGGGAGGTTTGCTAGTGCTCTTGGGGGGGTTAAAATAACTCTGCAGGGGCATGGGAACCTAGAGTGTAGCTTTAGGGTGCAGGACCTGGAGTGTAGGGAGGTTAGGAACATGGCATCAATCTCAAAGGAGGGTGCCTGTAAACAGGAAAATGGCTTGAAGTGTGTATACTTCAATGCAAGAAGTATACGAAATAAGGTAAGTGAACTTGCAGCGTGGGTTGGTACCTGGGACTTCGATGTTGTGGCTATTACGGAGACATGGGTAGAACAGGGACAGGATTGGCTGTTGCAGGTTCCTGGGTTTAAATGTTTTAGTAGGATCAGAGGTGGGGGTAAAAGAGGGGGAGGTGTGGCATTGCTTGTCAAAGATCGTATTACAGCAGTGGAAAGGACGATGGATGAAGACTCGCCATCTGAGGTAGTTTGGGCTGAGGTTAGGAATAGGAAAGGTGAGGTCACCCTGTTAGGAGTTTTTTACAGGCCTCCTAATAGTCCTAGAAACGTAGAGGAAAGGATTGCTAGGATGATTCAGGAGAAGAGTGAAAGTAATAGGGTGGTTGTTATGGGGGACTTTAACTTTCCTGATATTGATTGGGAAAGCTATAGCTCTAGTTCGTTAGATGGGTCGGTGTTTGTCCAATGTGTGCAGGAGGGTTTCCTGACACAATATGTAGATAGGCCAACAAGAGGTGAGGCCATACTGGATTTGGTTCTGGGTAACGAACCAGGCCAGGTGTTGAATTAGAGGTAGGTGAGCACTTTGGGGACAGTGACCACAATTCGGTGACTTTTACTCTAGTGATGGAGAGGGATAAGTGTGCACTGCAGGGCAAGAGTTTTATAGCTGGGGGCAGGGAAATTATGATGCGGTGAGGCATGACTTAGGATGCGTGGCTTGGAAAAGTAGGCTTCAAGGCAAGGGCGTAATTGATATGTGGAGCTTGTTCAAGGAGCAACTATTGAGTGTCCTTGATAAGTATGTACCTGTCAGGCAGGGAGGAAAGGGTCGTGTGAGGGAGCCGTGGTTTAATAAGGAATTGGAATCCCTTGTTAAATGGAAGAGGGCGGCCTATGTAAAGATGAGGCGTGAAGGTTCAATTGGGGCGATTGACAGTTATAAGGTAGCCAGGAAGGACCTGAAGAGAGAGCTAAGAGCAGCAAGGAGGGGACATGAAAGGTCTTTAGTTGGTAGGATTAGGGAAAACCCTAAGGCTTCCTATAGGTATGTCAGGAATAAAAGAATGACGAGGGTAGGAATAGGTCCAGTCAAGGATAATAGTGGGAAGTTGCGTGTGGAGGCTGAAGAGATTGGGGAGACACTGAATGAATACTTTTTGTCAGTATTCACTCAGGAACAGGATATTGTTGCCGATGTGAATACTGAGTCACAATTAAGTAGAATGAATGGCTTTGAGGTATGTAGGGAAGAGGTGTTGGAAATTCTGGAAAGGGTGAAAATAGATAAGTCCCCTGGGCCTGATGGCATTTATCCTAGGATTCTCTAGGAAGCAAGGGAGGAGATTGCAGAGCCATTGGCCTTGATTTTTATGTCCTCGTTGTCTACAGGAGTAGTGCCAGAAGACTGGAGGCTAGCAAATGTGGTTCCCTTGTTCAAGAAGGGGAGTAGGGATAACCCTAGTAACTATAGGCCGGTGAGTCTCACTTCTGTTGTGGGCAAAGTCTTAGAGAGAATTGTAAGGGATAGGATTTATGAACATCTGGATAGGAATAATGTGATCAAGGATAGTCAGCATGGTTTTGTGAAGGGGAGGTCGTGCCTCACAAACCTTATTGAATTCTTTGAGAAGGTGACTAAGGAGGTGGACGAGGGGAAAGCGGTAGATGTGGTGTATATGGATTTTAGTAAGGCGTTTGATAAGGTTCCCCATGGTAGGCTACTGCAGAAAATACGGAGATATGGCATTGAGGGTGAGTTGGAGGTTTGGATTAGGAATTGGCTGGCTGGAAGAAGACAAAGGGTAGTAGTTGATGGTAAAGGTTCATCTTGGAGTGCCGTTACTAGCGGTGTTCCGCAAGGATCTGTTTTGGGACCATTGCTGTTTGTCATTTTTATAAATGACCTGGAAGAGGGGCTAGAAGGTTGGGTGAGCAAGTTTGCGGATGATACGAAAGTCGGAGGAGATGTTGACAGTGAGGAAGGATGTGGCAGGTTACAGCGGGATATAGATAAGCTGCAGAACTGGGCAGAAAGGTGGCAAATGGAGTTCAATGTAGCTAAGTGTGAGGTGATTCACTTTGGTAAGAGTAACAAAAAGATGGGATCCTGGGCTAATGGTCGGATACTTGGTAGTGTGGATGAGCAGA
This sequence comes from Chiloscyllium plagiosum, assembly GCF_037043375.1. Classification (NCBI taxonomy): domain Eukaryota; kingdom Metazoa; phylum Chordata; class Chondrichthyes; order Orectolobiformes; family Hemiscylliidae; genus Chiloscyllium; species Chiloscyllium plagiosum. The sequence goes on along the minus strand of NW_028270172.1, from coordinate 46,634,474 downwards.
GGGATCTTGGTGTCCATGTACACAGATCTTTGAAAGTTGCCACCCAGGTAAATAGTGCGGTGAAGAAGGCATATGGCGTACTGGCTTTTATTGGTAGAGGAATTGAATTCCGGAGTCCTGAGGTCATGTTGCAGTTGTATTAGACTCTGGTGCGGCCGCATCTGGAGTATCGTGTGCAGTTTTGGTCGCCATACTATAGGAAGGATGTGGACGCACTGGAATGGGTGCAGGGGAAGTTTACCAGGATGTTGCCTGGTATGGTAGGAAGATCGTATGAGGAAAGGCTGAGGCACTTGGGGTTGTTTTCATTGGAGAAAAGAAGGTTTAGGGGTGACTTGATAGAGGTGTACAAGATGATTAGGGGTTTAGATAGGGTTGATCGTGAGAACCTTTTTCCACGTATGGAGTCAGCTATTACGAGAGGGCATAGCTTTAAATTAAGGGGTGGTAGGTATAGGACAGATGTTAGGGGTAGGTTCTTTACTCAGCGAGTTGTGAGTTCATGGAATGCCCTGCCAGTAGCAGTGGTGGACTCTCCCTCTTTATGGGCATTTAAGCGGGCATTGGATAGGCATATGGAGGATAGTGGGCTAGTGTAGGTTAGGTGGGCTTGGATCGGCGCAACATCGAGGGCCAAAGGGCCTGTACTGCGCTGTATTCTTCTATGTTCTATGATGGATTCTCAGGGGAATGTAGCATGAACAGCCAAGTTTCTGTGATTGAGACTAGCTCTAATGTAATGAGGGATATGTCAGATTCCAAGCAATCAATTGTGTTAGGGGACTCTCTAGTCAGAGGTACAGACAGATGTTTCTGTGGCCAGCAGCGAAAAATCAGAATGGTGTGTTGCCTCTCTGGTGGCAGGATTAAGGATGTCTCAGAGAGAGTGCAGAATGTTCTCAAAGTGGAGAGGGACCAGCAGGAAGTCATTGTACACATTGGAACCAATGACATAGGAAGGGAAATGGATGAGATTCTGAAGGGAGAATATTGAAAATTAGGCAGGAATTTAAAAAGGAGGCCCTCAAAGGTAGTAATATCTGGATTGCTCCCGTTGCTTCAAGCTAGTGAGGATAGGAATAGGAGGATAGAACAGATGAATTTGTGGCTGAGGAGCTGGTGCATGGGAGAAGGGTTCACATTTTTGGATCTTTGGAATCTCTTCTGGGGAAGAAGTGACCAGTGCAAGAAGGGTGGATTGCACCTGAATTGGAAGGGGACTAATATACTGGCAGGGAGATTTGCTGAGCTGCTCGGGAGGATTTAAACTAGTAAGGTGGGTGGGGTAATGGGTTGGAGGAACCAGGGAAATAGTGAGGAAGAGATCAAACTGAGACTGGTACAGTTGAGAAAAGAAGTGAGACAAACAGTCAGGGCAGGTAGGGACAAAGCAGAGAACAAGGTAGGACTGATAAATTAAACTGATAAATTTGGGTGGCACAGTGGCTCAGTGGTTAGCACTGCTGCCTCACAGTGTCAGGGACCCAGGTTCAATTCCTGCCTCAGTGATGGTCTGTGTGGAGTTTGCATATTCTCCGTGTCTGCGTAGGTTTCCTCCGGGTGCTCTTGTTTCCTTCCACGATCCAAAGATGCGCAGGTCAGGTGAATTGGCCATGGCTAAATTGCCCATAGTGTTAGGTAGGTTAGTCAGGGGTAAATATAGGGTAGGGGAATAAATCTGACTGTGTTATTCTTTGGAGGGTCGGTGTTGATTTGTTGGGCTGAAGGGCCTGTTTCCATACTGTAGGGAATCTAATCTAAACTTCAATGCATGAGGCCTAACAGGGAAAGCAGATGAACTCAGGGCATGGTTAGGAACATGGGATTGGGATACCATAGCAATTACAGAAACGTGGCTCAGGAATGGACAGGACTAACAGCTTAATGTTCCAGAATACAAATGCTATAGAAAGGGAGACATGAGATGAGGAGGCGTGGTGCTTTTGATAAGGGATAGCATTACAGCTGTACTGAGGGAGGATATTCCTGGAACTACATCCAGGGAAGTTATTTGGGTGGAACTGAAAAATAAGAAAGGTATGATCACCTTATTAGGATTGTATTATAGAGCCCTAATAGTCAGCAGTAAATTCAGAGACAAATTTGTAAGGAGATCTCAGTTATCTGTAAGAATAATAGGGTGGTTATGGTAGGGCATTTTAACATTCCAAACATTGACTGGGACTGCCATAATGTTAAGAGTTTAGATGGAGAGGAATTTGTTAAGTGTGTACAAGAACATTTTCTGATCCAGTATGTGGATGTAGCAACTAGAGAAGTTGCAAAACCTGACCTACGCTTGGGAAATAAGGCAGGGCAGATGACTGAGGTGTCAGTGAGGGAGCACTTTGGGGCCAGCAACCAAAGTTCTATTAGTTTTAAAATAGTGATAGTAAAGGATAAACTGGATCTATAAGTTGAAGTTCTAAATTGGAGGAAGGCTAATTTTGATGGTATTAGGTAAGAACTTTCAAAAGCTGATTGGGAGCAGATGTTCATACGTAAGGGATGGCTGGAAAATGGGAAGCATTCAGAAATGAGATAATGAGAGTCCAGAGACAGTATATTCCTGTTAGGGTGAAAGGAAAGGCTGGTAGGTATAGGGAATGCTAGATGACGAGAGAAATTGAGGGTTTGGTAAAGAAAATGAAGGAAGCATATGTCAGGTATAGACAGAATAAATTGAGTGAATCCTTATAAAAGTAAAAAGGCAGTAGGAGTATACTTAAGGGGGAAATCAGGAATGCAAAAAGGGGAAATGAGATAGCTTTGGCAAATAGGGTTAAGGTGAATCCAAAATGTTTTTACAAATACATTAAGGACAAAAGAGTAACTAGGGAGAGAATAAGGCCTCTCACAGATCAGCAAGGCAGCTTTTGAGTGGAGCCGCAGGAGATGGGGGAGATACTAAATGGGTATTTTGCAACAGTGTTTACTGTGAAGAAGGACATGGAAGATATAGAATGTAGGGAAATAGATGGTGACATCTTGAAAAATGTCCATATTATAGAGGTGGTGGTGCTGGATGTCTTGAAATGCATACAGGTGGATAAATCCCCAGGACCTTATAAGGTGTGCCCTAGAACTCTGTGGGAAACTGGGCCCCTTGCTGAGATATTTGTATCATCGATAGTCACAAGTGAAGTGCAGGAAGACTGGAGGTTGACTAACATGGTGCCACTATTTAAGAAAGGTGGTAAGGACAAGCCAGGGAACTATAGACCAGTGAGCTTGACTTCAGTGGTGGGCAGGTTGTTGGAGGGAATCCTGAGGGACAGGATTTACATGCATTTGGAAAGGCAAGGACTGATTAGGGATAGTCAACATGTGTGGGAAATCATGTCTCACGAACTTGACTGAGTTTTTTGAAGAAGTAACAAAGAGGAGTGATGAGGGCAGAGTAGTGGACGTTATCTATATGGACTTCAATAAGGCGTTCGACAAGATTCCTCATGGGAGACTGGTTAGCAAAGTTAGATCTCATGGAATACAGGTAGAACTAGCCATTTGGATACAGAACTGACTCGAAGGTAGAAGACAGAAGGTGGTGCTGGAGGGTTGCTTTTTCAGACTGGAGGCCTGTGACCAGTGGCCACAAGGATCAGTGCAGAGTCCACACTACTTTTCATTCTTAAAAGCACAATTTGGATATGAACATGGGGGTATAGTTAGTAAGTTTACAGGTGACACCAAAATTGGAGGTGTCGTGGACAGCAAAGAAGGTTACCTCAGAATACAACAGGATCCTGATCAGATGGGCCAATGGACTGATGAGTGGCAGATGGAGTTTAATTTAGATAAATGAGAGGTGCTGCATTTTGGGAAAGCAAATAAGAGCAGGACTTATACACTTAATGGTAAGGTCCTAGGGAGTGTTACTGAATAGTGGAGTGCAGGTACATAGCTCCTTGAAAGTAGAGTTGCAGGTAGATAGGATAGTGAAGAAGGTGTTTGGTATGCTTTCCTTTACTGGTCAGAATATTGAGTATAGAAATTGGGAGGTCATGTTGTGGCTGTACAGGACATTGGTTAGGCCCCATTTGGAATATTGTGTGCAATTCTGGTCTCCTTCCTACTGGAAGGATGTTGTGAAGCATGAAAGGGTTCAGAAAAGATTGAAAGGATGTTGCCAGGGTTGGAGGATTTGAGCTATAGGGAGAGACTGAATAGGCTGGGGTTGTTTTCCCTGGAGTGTCAGAGGCTGAGGGGTGACCTTATAGAGGTTCCTAAAATCATGAGGGACATGGTTAGGTTAAATAGACAAAGTATTTTCCCTGGGGTGGGGAGAATCCAGAACTAGACGGCATAGGGGGAGGTTTATGGTGAGAGGGGAAAGATATAAAAGGGACCCAAGGGGCAATGTTTACATGCAGAGGGTGGTGCATGTATAGAATGAGCTGCCAGAGGAAGTAGTGGAAGCTGGTACAATTGCAGCATTTAAAAGGCATCTGGATGGGTATATAAATAGGAAGGGTTTAGAGGGATATGGGCCAAGTGCTAGCAAATGGGACTAGATTAGGTTGGGGTATCTGGTCGGCATAGACGAGTTGGACCGAAGGGTCTGTTTCCGTGCTGTATATCTCAATGACTCTCTGAACAACATCCTGTACCACCTCAACATGACTTCCCAACTCCTATACTCAAACGACTGAGCAATGAAGGCAAACATGCCAAACACCTTTTGACCACCCTGCACCCCTAGGTGTCTCTGTTCTACAACACTCCACAAGGCTGAAAATGTGTTGCTGGAACAGCGCAGCAGGTCAGGCAGCATCTAGGGAACAGGAGAATCGACGTTTCGGGCATAAGCCCTTCTTCAGGAACCCTGTCATTAATTGTACAAGGAGAAAGTGAGGACTGCAGATGCTGGAGATCAGAGTCAAAACGTGTGGTGCTGGAAAAGCACAGCTGGTCAGGCAGCATCCAAGAGCAGGAGAGTCGATGAGCTCTTCATCAGGAATGTGGGTGGTGGGGTCAAGGTAGCTGGGAGATAAATGAGAAGGGGGTGGAGCTGGGGGGAAGGTAGCTGGGAATGCGATAGGTAGGAGGAGACAGGACACCAACTAGTGGAACACCCTTGTTTGTTGTCTCAAAATGCAATACTTGGCATTTCTCCAGAGTGAACTCCATCTGCCATTTTTCAGCCCGTTGACCCATTTGATCAAGATCACTTTGTAATCTTAGAAAATCTTCTTCATTATTTACTATGCCATCAATTTTGGTGTTGCCCACAAACCTACTAACTATGCCTTCTATATTCTCATCCAAATCATTTGTATAAATGACAAACAAAAGAGGATTCAGAAACGATCCCTGCAGGACACCACTGGTGACAAGCCTCCAGTCCCAAAAGCAACCCTCCACCAACACTCTGTGTCCTATGGTTAAGCCAATTATGTAATCCATCGGCAAGCTCACCTTGAATCAGTCTACCATGTGGAAGCTTGTCGAAGGCTTTACTAAAATCCAAATAAACAACGTCTGCCATCATCAATCTTTTTGGCAACTTCCTCAAAAAGCTCAATCAAGTTTGTGAGATACAATTTTCCTCCCACAAAATCATGCTGACTATCCCTAATAAATCTTTCCCTCTTTAAATGTCCATAAATCATATCTTCTATAATCATCTCCCACTATTTACCCACAACCGAAGTCAAACTCACAAATCTGTAGTTTCCCAGTTTCTCTTTATAACCTTTCTTAAACAAAAGGTACAACGTTGGCCACCCTCCAGAGATCAGGCTTCTCACCTTTGCTAATTATAGATTATGCAAATATTTTTGCAAGGAGCCTCGCAATTTCCTCCCTTAGTTCCCACTGGAATTGTTCTGGAATACATTAGATCAGGTCCCGGAGATTTATCCACCTTTATGTGATCAAACCTCCTGAACTTCCTCTTCTGCAGTGTCAACTATTTTTTAAACATCAACATTTATTTCTCTGCATTCTCTTGATTCCCATTTACGGGCGGCACGGTGGCACAGTGGTTAGCACTGCTGCCTCACAGCGCCAGAGACCCGGGTTCAATTCCCGCCTCAGGCAACTGACTGTGTGGAGTTTGCACATTCTCCCCAAAAAAAAATGTGCATGTCAGGTGAATTGGAAATGCTAAACTGCCCGTAGTGTTAGGTGAAGGGGTAAATGTAGGGGAATGGGTCTGGGTGAGTTGCGCTTCGGCGGGTTGGTGTGGACTTGTTGGGCCGAAGGGCCTGTTTCCACACTGTAGGTAATCTAATCTCTTTTTCCACAATAAAAGCTAATCCAATATATTCATTTAGTATTTCTCCCATCTCCTGGGGTTTAACACAAAGACGACCTTGATCTTTAAGAGGCCCTATCTTCTTTTGAGTTATCCTCTTGCTCTTAATGTCTTTGTAGAATCTCTTTGGATTATCTTTAACCTTATTGGCCAATGCTATTTCATATCCACTCTTTGCCTTCCTGATTTCTTTCTTAAGAATGCCTCTACACTCCTTATACTGATTCAATTGAACCATAAGACCATAAGTTGTCTCTTTCTAAAATAAAATTCTTTTTTATTCTTCACTAGAACCTCAATATCTTTATTCATCTATTGTTCCTTAATCTTACTAGCCTTACCCTTCATTCTAACAGGAACATAATGCCTCTGACCTCTCGTCATCACACTCTCGCAAGCTTCCCACTTGTCAGACGTCCTTTTACCTGCGAACAGTCTACTCCGATCAACGTTTGAAAGTTCTTGTCCCATACCATTAAATTTTGCCTTACTCCAATTAAAAACTAACTGTTATGGAAGGCCTATCCTTTTCCATGACCATTTTGAAACTGCAAGTAGTTCTCCTATAATGCTGTAGTTGCATTCCAGCAAAACCTCACTTAATAGAAAATCGCTTAATATAAGTAATGGGGCCTACAGAAAAGTGGGGTTGGGACAGCCCAGCAAAAAACATCACTCACGATCACTCAAGGTCTAACATAAAGTATAGCACAGCTTGAATGAAGGTATAAATTATATTTCTCAACAAAACAAAAGTAAACTTAACATTGTACATTTAAAAAATTATGTTAATGCAGGGACAGGGGGTCGCCGTGATGCGTTAGGTAGACGCCTTCATTCCTATTAAGTGAGCTATATTACATATTCTCTTCTTAGGCTCAAGTGTTTTAAATATCTAGCTTCTCTTCCAGTGTTATAGTCTTTCTTCTGCATTCACCACCTGCAATTGTATCACCAGGACACTTCTTGCTAACATTCTTGGCACTATGCCCCTCCAAAAGGGATAATCTAGGAGTAGTGTAACTTTCACAGGAAGCTGCTCAATGTATCTGTCTCAGAAAGTTGCTCTCTGTACAGTACCTCTCAGAGCTGTTCTGTCTGCAGCTGACATTGGCACATGCGCAGAACGAAGCATGTGAAATGATTACCTCTGGAATCACGCTACTGCCAACAGAAGTAAGCGTTCTCAGACTCCCATTCCTTAATGCCTCAGCGACATTGTAAGTAAATTGCACTGCCAGAACACGTGTTATCCGAGAACTAATTGTAATAGAATTACGATCGCTAGACGCAAAGTGTTCCCCCACTTTTACTTCAGTCATATGCCCTACCTTATTGCCAAAAGAGGTTCTAGTTTTGCTCCTTCTCTAGTAGGAGCATGTACATATTGATAAAGCCAATTTTCTTGAACACTTGACAATTTCTTCACATCCAAATGTTTAACGCTATGGTAGCCCCAGTTAATGTTCGGAAAATTAAATCCCCCATTATTACAACCTTATTATGCTTACACATATCTGAGATCTCCCTACATATTTTTTCTCAATTTTCCACTTATTATTGGTGGGCTTATACTGAAGATCTGGACCTGCGGGGTGAGTCTCTCTGTTCCGTGGTCAATCAATAAGCACTCACAATCAGTCTGATTCTTTAAGACTTCATTCTTTATTTCTTCATACGGCCGGGTACACAGCATCAGAAACAGAGGTTGTATATTTCCGTATTCCTCGGAGGAGCTGCACACATGGCTTAAAACAAAGACATTTTTATACTTTTCCTAAGGAAGGGTACAGGCTATGATTGCATAGTACATTCAAATAATTACCAATCAATACACGATACTGCTTGTTACTTGGTCCAATGATATTTCCTGGGAACCAACTTTATTTTCCAACACTTAGGCCACCCTTATCTCACTAACTGAGCCAATGCACCTGCCTCTGAAGGACAGTTAGGATGGCTAGTAATATCTTATCTAGTTGAGTTATTTCCATGCTTTAAAAGGCACATTGTCTGCTGATCTCTCTATTGAAGCAGATTGTGGTTAATCACTTATGCAGCTATAGCAGAATTAGCAGTTAGTAACTTAAAAATCATTTTATGGAGCTTTACAGAATTGTCAGTTTGCAGCCTAGAAGCCATTTTGTCATGTTAATAGCATCGAGAAGCCATCTTGTTGCCACCTAAGTTATTAAGAGCATCTGTTAAGTTGTTGCCCCTGATAACAACTAGTCACCTCAGCCTGTATTCAGGTTTCAGATCCTCAATAGTACAATCCTAACAAGGTGATCTTTCCTTTCTTACTTCTAATTTCTACCCATATATTTTCATTGGACGATTTTTCAGAAATATCTTCTCTAGTTACAACAGTAATGCATTCCTTAATCAAAAACGCCACCCTCCCTCCTCTCTTGCCTCCTTTTCTATCCTTCTTACAGCATCTAAAACCTGGAACATTGAGCTGTCTGTCTTGTCCATCTCTCAGCCAAGATTCTATAATACTAATGACACCCGAATCCCATGTTCTTAAACATGCCCTGAGTCCATCAGCCTTACCTGTAAGACACCTTGCATTGAAATAAATGCAATTTAGTTCTTCAGAGTTACTACAATCTGACTCTGTCTAGTCTTTCTTTTCTAATTAATGTGCTCTCTTCACATTCAGAACCTTTCCCATCAATCTTTCCATTCATACTGCTATTTAGAATTCCTCCACTCGTTTTCTCTATCAGTATAAAGTCTCCCTTAATGGAATGAATAAATCTCTCTGCTAAGATATTGGTCTCTTTCCAGTTTAGGCGATACCTATCCTTTTTGTACAGGTGTTTTTTATCCCAAAAGATATTCCAATTGTCCAAAAACCTGAATCCCTGAACAATACACTAGCCCTTCAGCCACTGATTTATCTCCTTTATCTTTTGTTCCTTACTTTGTTTGAGTTTGACATTGAGAGTAAACCAGAGATTTTGACTTTTAAGGTTCTTTTTTTCAAACTTCTACCTAACCTCTTAAATTCACTCTGTACTGCTTTAACCGTTGTCCTAAAATGTCATTCCTACCAATGTGTACAATAATTTCTGGCTTTGCAATCTCACCTTTAACAATTTGCTTGAAACATTTAGAAAAATCCTTAATCCTAGCACCAGGAAAGCAACAAACCATCCTAAATTTACACTCACTGCCACAGAATTTCCTGTTTAACCCCCCTGACAGGAGAATTCCCTATAACAATAATTCTATTAATTTTGTCAAACGCTGCCTAACGTAAGAATCATTCCAAGTGTCCAATAACTGACTACCCTTTCCATTTTTTTCAGAGAGACTATCCCCTTCAACAGTTCCAAAAACTGAATATCTATTTGATGGAATAGGCACTGAAGACTTTTGAACTATTGTCTTATTTTTACTGACAGTCATCCGTCTATCTGACTGATCGTGTTATGTACTATCCTTTCTAAATCTATTAGCTATCTCACTGTGTACTTCATATATTCTCTTAATAACACTAAGCCAAAAAAAGAAACTTTCAATAACACCTGATATATAAAATAAACCAACTTTCATTACTTACAAAAACTGATGTTAAAATGGAAAAAATTAAAACATATGTATAAAACATATGAAACTTAAATAAAATTCACTTGCCTGTTTAATTGAACATAAAATGACTCCTCTCAATAAATCTCTTGAAGAAAGAATATCTTCTCCACAGCCGACCATGTGGAGCACTCTCCGAACAAAAACACAACTCCTTATTTTTAAAAAATCTATTTGGCTTTTCAAAAACAAAACTTTTGTAAAAAAACCCTTTAAGATGTGTAGCATTTTTTAACCTCTAAATTTACAATAAAAAAACTCAGCTGTTCACTTTAGATCTTGAAAAGCTTGTTTAAAAAGAATTCTGTTTCAAATGAAGTCGCAATCCCTCCCACCTTTATCAGCATTCCACAGGGATCACTCTCTTTGGAACACTCTGGTCTACTCCTCCTCCATTCCCAGTATCTTATAACAATTCCACAGCACCTGCCCTTGCAATTTCAGAAGGTGTAACACCTGCCCAATTACCTCTTCCCTTTTCACTATCCAAGGCCCCAGACATACTTCGCAGGTGAATCAGCAATTTTCTGACACTTCATTCCATCCAAGCTGGGGATTTGGTGCAGGGAAAGAACACACAGCATTCTAATGAAAAGGGAACTGTAATAAAATTAAGGGAAAAGAAAAACTCTGTTATGGACAGGAAAGGAGAACAATTAAAATAATTCAGTTTACCTCGCTCATTTGTAACACCATTAAGGATTCAAATTATGAAGACAGTATTGATATTATATAGCATATGACATTCAGCAAAAACCATAAGTGTCAGACAGTAATTAACCATCAGGGACAGAGAAAGAAAGGGGAATATATTTCCTTGTTTCTGATTCAAGCAAGGACAGACATTGAGTAATTATTAAGAATCCTTCAAAAAGGTTAAGTAGAGACAGAACAACATATTAATTAACTGCTACTACTTGGTTGAATGCTATCAGGTATTTATGTGACTACCTAATTACTATTACGTAGAAACATATCAATTCTCTTGACATGATCACGAGGAAAGTGTTTCAAAAATAATGTCATATTGTCAAACATGATTCATCATAATAGTCTTCTGCCTTAATAACTCACAGGAATCAAAATAATCATTAGTATTGCATGTTATGCATTTATAATATGTATTAATATGACATAGTAGCACCAAGTGAGCATAAGCACATTTTTGCATTTTCATCCAAAATTCTTCAGCTTGCTAGACATTACTAGTAGATCTAAGCATTGATGCATACTAATAAAGTTTTATTGGCTTGCTAAGGTCATGCTGGCAATCAATTAAAAACAATTTGCAAATACTGTTCTAACATTCAAGTTTACATCAGATTAACAATAACTGTAGGGCCATTGTGAAGACAATATCAGACTATTGGTAGAAGTGATTAGACATGGATATTTTGAAAACAAATCAGCAATTTCAAACGACATAGTAGCATATATAAGTTAATAATTTCATTGAGATGTTAGAGGAGAAGAAAGAGTAGTATTCAAGGAAGTACAATTGTACAATCATAAGAGGATGTCCAGATCATTGCTATCTTAAACCACAACCATCAACTTAATATTGCCCTGACACTGAGGTATCAGGGCTGTAATAAATAGATTCTTCAATACCACATTCCCCTGTCTAAACTCTTACGATATGGGAGATAACATAAACATTGCTATATCAGGTAAAGATGCACTGCTAGAAGCAAAACACACATCATAGTAAGCAGCCGTGGAAGAGGATTTAGACAGTCAGAATTCTGTGAGTATAGAAGACACAATTAGTTTATTTTAGATGAAAATCTAACTTGTTTCAAGCTAGAGGAATTTTCCCAAAAGTGAAATTGCAAGGAGCAGCCAAGCTGCAGGCTTTAGACCTATGCGGAGGAAGTAAATACTCTATTTCTCACTCTTTCCCCTGTATAAAAAAAATGAAAAGACAACTTGTGGATCCAATTTTTCTTTCCAAAAAGCTACAGCAGTTTAATACATTTCACAGCACAACTGCAAAGCTTTCATTAAAGAAAATGCTGCTAGAAAACATTTTAAAAATATATTCTACACCAAGCAAACTTTGCCTGTGCAAAGGTATATTTCCACCATTTTGTCTTGCCAATTTAGCACAAAAACAAAGTCCCTGTAACTTAATTTTTCTTCTTTTGGCATGAGCACCACCTAGAGTCTGAAACTTGCAAATGCATGTCCATAAATTTTTAAATGATAAGCTTGTACTTTAGATTACTTACAGTGTGGGAACAGGCCCTTCGGCCCAACAAGTCCACACCTACCCGCTGAAGCGCAACCCACCCACACCCATTCCCCTACATTTACCCCTTCACCTAACACTATGGGCAATTTTAGCATGGCCAATTCACCTAACCTGCACATTTTTGGACTGTGGAAGGAAACCGGAGCACCCAGAGGAAACCCATGCAGACACGGGGAGAATGTGCAAACTCCACACAGTCAGTCACCTGAGGTGGGAATTGAACCCAGGTCTCTGGCGCTGTGAGGCAGCAGTGCTAACCACTGTGCCATCGTACCGATTAACTTCTCAAGTTAATTGGAGTAGATTTTAAGAGCTGGACAATTGTAATGCCAACATTGGCCAGAGTTCTGTATGGGCTCTCTATGGAATCACCATTATAGCAAAATCCAAAGGAATTTCCTGGAAAATAGAATTTTCAATCCGATCAATTCCTCAATGTCTGGACCCCTCCAAAAGTCTCCATAAAATATCTGAGACTTCAGATAATTCCGACAAAAGTAAATAAAATAGCTACTCAGGAAGAGTTAGCCTGTTAAATACATAATCTAACTGACCTATACCCTGACCTTTCACACTGTGGCAGGATGCAACACACCCACTCTGTCACCAAACTGGATACCCTCCTCACTACTACTGTCAGATCGAATTCCCTGCCAAACTTGACACCAAACATCTTCCCCGTTATAACCATGGATGCAACCCTTCACATCTTCTCCCTCACTCTGCCATTGCACCTGACCCCATACCATGCCACTGTACCCCCCCCCACTTTGCTCACCCAAAGCCTATCATCAGACCCAACTCAAACTGAATCCCCTCTCACTGAACCTGATCACATAGTCCTGCGTCCAACCTTGACCTGAACCTTCCCCCCTACCTCCTTCCCTCATTCCTCCCATTGGGCCTGGCCTGATCTCCCTGCTGCTGCATCAAAACTCCCAGACACAACACTCACCCTCCTCAACCTGTCGTCAGATCTAATTTTTCCAGCCCATTCCAACCAACCCTAAACATTTATCTGCCCCCTTGCCACTTTGCACCTTGGCAGACTACATATACACCATATCCTATTTACCTCACATGCCACTTAGCTTATATACTTACCCTTTGACAGTAGCTGTCAGTTGACTAATGAAAAAAGGGTGCTTAGTTTCCCTTCCTCTGCTGATTTTATGCTATGAAAGAACCGTCAGAGTCTAAATACATCTCTGAATTTCTGAGGGATACCAAGCAGAATCTCCTCTCAGAAATGCAGAGCTCCCTTTTTCCACATCAAATAAAATCCAGAATGGCAATTTTTGTTAGATTGCCACTCAGTGGAAAATCTGGCCCAAAACTTTTGAAGGGTGTATGGTCAGGAAAGGAACAGCAAGTGGCAAAAATAGAGGAAATCCCAAGCAAAAAATGAGAAACAAAAAGAAAGAGAAGCAAAACTAATACAAGGAATAAGCAGGAACACTGCACAGTTCTCTACTTGTGAAACAAAAACGCAGAAGTTGATAAAAAATTGCAAAGTAAACACTATGCTATGGACTGGGCAGCAAGTGATACCTTTACTGAATTGCGACTGTGTAAATAACATATACATTTTATACATTAAGCAATAAGTGATTCCAAGAAAAGACCTCTGAAAATCTGATTTGCCATTGGCAGGGAAAAGCTTCAGAGAATCAATAAAATTAATCAGAAGGATCCAGAAAAGATGTGGAAAGTTCTCGAAGACAGCTCAAGGTAAGAATTAACTTTAGGATCAATCGATTACAGTCAAATCAACAATTTAACCATCATCCCTTGGCATTCAATGCCGTTACCATAACTGAAACCCCCACTACCTTGTGGTTATCATTGACCAGATACTCAACTGAACTGGCCATATAAATATTGTGGCTACAAGAGCAGGTCAGGGGTTAGGAATCCTGCAGTAACACATCTCCACAAAACCTGTCCAACATCTTTAAAGCACAAGCCAGCAGTGTGACAGAAAGATCTCATTTGCCTGGATCTGTGCAATCCCCAACAACAAACGTTTGAATAGCATCTAGGGCAAAACAGCCTACTTGATTAGCACCATATCTATAAACATTCATCTTTCCATGACCAACTGTAAGTAGCAACATGTACCTTTTACAAAACGCACTTTAGAAATTCACCATAGCTCCTTAAGATAGCATCTTGCATATCCACAATCATATCATTGAGAAGGACAAGCACATCAGATGCATAGGAATACCATTACCTTCAAGTTCTCCTCTAAGTGACTCACCATCCTGTTTAGTAATATATTCCCAATGCCACTATGTCAAGATCCTAGAATTCCCTCCCTAATGACTTAAACCAAATGGTCTGCAGCAGTTCAAGAAAGCTGCTCACTACCATCTTTTTAACAGGCTGGAAACTATTTTAAGTAAATATCACTACTCACACAGCAGTAAGAAAGACAGATGGGCTATTTCAAAAATGTTAACTGTCCTAGGGAACTAAACCCCACAATTACATGCACTTGGCCATGCAAACTCCAGTTTTAACTGCAATGATGTTGATCAATCGAAAAACATATCATTGAATAAATAGACTATTATCATTTATAAGTCAATTTTCACATTGAAGCATGGCTACCAATGAGTGATCAAAGGAGACCAAAGGGAAGGAGGAAATAAACACAATAACTATCACTAAAAAAAAGTACTTGGGAAACTAATGGGACTAAAAGTCGATAAGTCCCCTGATACATTACATCTTTCAATATAAAGGAAGTACCAATAGAAATAGTGCATACACTGTTAGCAGTCTTCCAAGAATCCTTAGATTCTGCAAAAGTCCCAGAGGATTGAAAAAAATGTTAATGCAACACCCTTATTCAAAAAGGGAGGGAGGCATAAAGCAGGCAACTATTAGTTTTGAAAATTAAATTGGTGCTGATGCCCATCCTCCTACAAGATTTCACATGGGGAATAGACCTGAACACCCTTAAGGTAAGCACCTTGATTATACTCTTGGTACAGATATTGTTAATCAATATCTGTTCAGACATGTTATGACACGCCGTTGAAACAGATGGAACCTATTGGCCCAGAAATCAGGATAGTACTATTGCATATTTTAAACTAATTACTATTAAAAGCATGATGTGAAATTGGATCTGACTCTTGCTTGCCCAAAAACAATAGCTGAAGCAATTCAGTCGATGTTGAAGGGTTATTGAACTCAAAACATTAAGTCTGCTGTCTCTACCAGACCTACTGAGTTTCTCCAGCAATTTCAGTTTTTGTTTCATATCAGCTAGAATTGTTACAGTAATGATATTTAAATCCAAACTCCTATAAGGGCTGGAGTCTAAGCCTAGCACTTTAGACCACTCAGCCACACTACCTTAGTACAAAGACTGAAATTTAATCCAACCTGTTTTTTTTTCAAAATCTTAGATTGAACCAGGAATCTTTAGATTTTCTAGTCTAGCAGTCTCCAAACTGAGCTACGTTAATTATACTCTTGCTATGTAATAAACCTATAGAATTCAATTCAACCTAATCATTGCGCTGCCAAGGTCATGGAAACATTGAATGCCTGATTTCCCAAACCCAGATTCTACCCAGTTTACAAATATTTCAATGTTAAGCTTGACTAAAGCAAGTAAAATATGGTGACTTTAGTGTTTATTTATCTTGATTAGGATTCAAGATACTATTACTTTCTTTACCTATATATTCTTGCAAGCTATTTATCTTCAAGCTCATATGCAGCAATCTGTTAAATTTCTGAAGGCTCTGGATGTAGGTTTATTAGCTGAGCTGGAAGGTTCATTTCCAGACATCTTCAGTGGGCCTCCGGGCGAAGCACTGCTGATAATTCCTGCTTTCTGGTTATATGTCTGTGTTTCTTTGGATTGGTGATGTCATTTCTTGTGGTGATGTCATTTCCTGTTCTTTTTTTCAGGGGGTGGAAGATGAGGTCGAACATGATGTGTTTGTTGAAAGAGTTCCTGTTGGAATGCCATGCTTCTAGGAATTCTCGTGCGTGTCTCTGTTTGGCTTGTCCTAGGATGGATGTGTTGTCCAAGTCGGAGTGGTATGTAAGGATACTAGTGAGGGAGGGTCATGTCGTTTTGTGGCTAGTTGATGTTCATATATCCTGGTGGCTAGTTTTCTGCCTGTTTGCTCAATACAGTGTTTGTTACAGTTCTTGCACGATATTTTGTAAATTACATTAGTTTTACTTGTTGGCTGCACAGGGTCTTTCAAGTTCATTAGCTGCTGTTTTAGTGTGTTGGTGGGTTTGTGGGCTACCATGATGCCAAAGGGTCTGAGTAGTAGGAGCCTGAAGGTTACTTTTTGACCATTTGATTCCTTGCAAAACCTTCAGGGCCAAGTAAATATTTGGTCAATGAAGTTGTGAAATCCAGTTTCTCATTAAATAATCCTTTATTCATTTTTACTGAGGTTCATTACAAGTAGGATTATAAATAAGTTTCGTAAAAATATTAATCACATTACTGCTACTGCAAACTCTAAATTACAATGTTCTAAAATTGACTTCAATGACAATGGACTGGAATATCACATTCAAAACAATCAAATAACTGCACAGTAAACCAATCAGAGATTTTAAGTTAATCTTTTATAGTTAATTAGAAAAACAACACTGCGATCTCCAACACTTCCCATCACAAAGTCTAACTCTGTCTCTTCCCTCCCTAAATTACAGGACTGAATCTTACTTGGTTAAGTCTGAGTTGCTTCAAGTTTTTTGGTGGGATTTCTGCCCCAAGGTCTGGTATGTTTTCGGCTCTAACTTCTCAAACTCACATTACTAACTATCTACTCCATCCTTATGGAGTCAGTCACATTTGATTCCAGTCTTAGAATATGTCATTCCCAGAAAAACACTCAGCAGGTGTCTGCCGTAAGACCAGCATCCCTTGTGATTGTACTACTTTTAAAACGCCATTGTGCACCCAGATGAGCACTGGCATTCCGAATCTATCCTGCCTGATCAAAAATGTTTGCAGAAGGTGTTGGAGAAAGGAATAATGGCACCCTGATTCTCTGACAAGGATCCTGGTCAAGGAGGTGGTGCAAATGAGAGGAATTCACTCCCTGGAAGACCAGCACAGAAGGCCATGCCAATAGACCTTGGCAGTCTGGTCCAAAGTTACCAGGTCAATACCATCTTCTTAGTGTGGGGAATAGTTGGCATTGCTGGAGGAAGGTCAATGACCTTCTTAATTGCATCAGGGTACAGGCCCATTCTTTTCTCTGCAATCTCACACTCACTCTGTTTCTACTACTGCACCAAACTTCCACAAAGACACAGGTTCTGCCATTCCCACTATTACCAGCATCATCATCCTGCTTGTCACCACCCACAATCTCAAACCACCTCAACTCGCACACTCCCACACAGATTATTCACTCCCTCAGAACACCTAACCTTTTTCCCATGAACTAGGAGTAACAGCTATGCTAAGCACTTTATTCTCACTAAACTCCTCCCTTTCTAACTACAGGAGAAGACAGCCTATAACCCAAGCAGAGAGCCATTCAAGGTGAAGCTTAGCATTAGACTCCTCACACTAAAATGGACCTGGGCTTCATTCTACCATCGCTCAACTGTCTATGTGAAGTTTGCACATTCCCCTGGTGTCTGCATGGGTTCCCTCTGGGTACTCTGGTTTTCTCCCAAAGATGTGCAGGTTAGGTGGATTGGTTTTGCGAGTTTGCCCCATAGTTTGCAGGCTAGGAGGATTAACTGTGGGATGCTCTTTTGAGGAACAGTGCAGACACGATAGGCTGAATGACCTCTATCTGCATTGTAGTGATGCTATAATTCTATATGGAGAAAATCTTGGACCTCACCGCCACTCAGGTCACTCCAGAGGTGGCCAGGCCCACCATCTCCAACCTGCTTGCACTCTTCTGACCCTAGGATGTTCATACTGAGGAGGATTAACTTGCATCTGCAAGAGAATGTTGAGCATATCTGGCCCATCCAGACACAATACTCCCATGGTCACCTGACCAAACTTTCAGGGTCAACGACCTCTACTGCCATGCAGTCTCCTTCCAATGCAGCTGCGGAACCAAGAGTGCTTTAATACGTAATGGGAAGGAGAAGACAAAGAAAACTTATTGAGAGCACTTTGGTGCCACAGGTGACAATGCATTTATGTTATTTTGCACTATTGTTTTGTAAATTGCACTGCTTTTGCTTTACTTCTGGTTGTTTGTCTCTTTATGTCGCATCATTGTTCGACGTGAGGCATAACTTCATGGCCACAAATGACGTTCCATTGTTGGATATCTGTGACGAGAGCCTGATGCATCATCTGGAAGCAATAGGAACAATGTATATAGAGGACAATTGATACTGCAGACATCTTTAGCCCTTATCCTAAAACATCCCTCTGGTTTCCTGGCTTCTGGATCCCAAACCATTGGTGTGAATGAGATGTTCAGCGATGTCTCAGGCAGGGAGGTGCAAAGCAAACATGGGCAATGCATTAGAATGGCAAAGGATGAGGGACCCCACTGGTCTATATTCTGAGCTTGCGCATAATGCTCTTTCCCTTCAAAAGCACTAACTTCATTTAGCCCTCAGTCCCTTCCTCACAGATCAAGTCATTTGCTTTGTACCATTGTAGTTGCAGCCATTTTCTTTCCCATCATACAACTTTGGTTTCCAGCTCAATCCCACGTTTGTGTGTCAGTGAGCCCCTAAAATACAAATGCTCTTGCTGGTAGCCTTTCCTGTAAACACCACAGGCTTTGCAGCTCCCCAGGTCCCTTTCCAACTTAATGTAATATATAAGCCTGCACTTGCCCACTTTTCACCCTCGCCTCTAAGATAGGAGGTGACCATTCCAAGTGAGGTCATTCACTGTTTTACCTCCCTTCCTTTGAAGCCAGGGTGCTGTTGACTGTGAATGAAATCGTTTCCCACATGATCCCTTTCCCATCTATGCTATTTCATATTCCTTTGCAAAAATTGTTATCCCCCTTTACAGCTGTCACCTGCCTTTCATCCCGAGCCTTCACTTCCCGATCCTAAAGAATAACTTGTCAAGTCTCTTTCCAATGGCAGTAGCCCACTTGTTATCCCACTTTCCCTTTATTTTCTATGGATGGATTCAACAGATTGACTGTTGAGTGACCTAACCAGATAGCCCCAGACGTCAAGTTCCCAAACTTCTGATTGGAAGCTGCATAACTCCCTGACCAGGTTAACCCTACAACTTCCCTCTCTCCCTGGACAGGGTGCTATGGAGCCACAGGACTGATTGCCTGCAGCGGCAGGGACTCCCTGACCAAGAACATCACGAATGGATGCCTAACCATGGTTATTCCCCTGTAACAGTGTGAGAAAGTGGGTACCCTTGACTTACTGTGCTGAGACCCCTGACTGATATGGACTTCAGTGAGGACTACTCCACTAAAACTTTGAGACATGGCAGCTTGTTTGCTGCACTTGCAGTGTGTTTGCCATATAAACTGCAGGCACTTGAACAGGTGCGAAACAAAAATAATACACTGCCATACAGCAAGATGCACACTTCCTTGACTGACCAACATGGCAAGCTGCCTATTTGACTGTGCGAATTGGCACAGCTAGGCAAGACAAGGCATGGATGCTGAGAGCATGCAGTTAAGTACAAATGGAGTGAGAACTGAAACAGCAAGTGAGCAGCCTGCTCTAATTCTTCAGCTGGGCTCCTCTCTGCGCTGCAGAAATCTTTCAATACTAGTTACTGAAACACCCTACAATGCAAGTCTGAGCTTCAGAGTACCCTGTCAGTACATCAAAGATGTTTCATGATGGTTGGGAGAGATTGGAAAATGTTGGATGCAGGATGTGTGTAATGGGATGTGTGCATCTGGTGCCCAATGCTTGTGCTTTAAAAAGTTGTTTGGTTGTATACAATGTCACGATCCTTTGGAGCAAGCAGCGAGATGGGTTTGCCATGTACCCACTCTAATTTTAATACTGAGTTTTCTAACTTAATCAGCCTGTTCAATTAGATAGAAAGCTGAATATTAATGAGTCAATAATTGGGTCAATAACAAGATTCTTAACATGCAATAATCTTCATTGATTGACAACTTGCTGCTGCCTAGTGAGAAACTTGCCGTGGCACTTATCAAAAGCAAACAGATAGAGAGGGATCTTCCTGACATCAAGATAGGCCTCAATGGACTTTCATCGAATTCTGCCACAAACCCTACCACAACCTACAGGGTTCTACCCATAGCCTCCTCTTCTAGGTCATGTCAGCAATCAATATACATCCTAATTTCCTGATTCCCTGTTTTGATTTTTGATGCCATTTCCTCCTATCCCATTTCCTGAAAAGGACTCGATTCCATTCCCTCAATTTCTCTGTCTACTTTACATCTGTTGAGTTTGTAAAATAGTGTGATCAGGAAACATCGCTTCTTAAATATTGTGTTAATGTCAGGAATTTAGTTCAAGTAAGGAATTTAGTGCAAAAAAAGGATATGCTGAATTTTATTTGATTTGTATTACCTCTAGTAGACGTGAGTTTTTTTTTGTTTCCATGGCTGAAAGTAAACTTGCTTAATATTTTGTTTTACTGAATTAGTAACTCATCATCTAATCTGGAAAATAGATATGTTTAGACAGACAGCAGGGCAGGTGTGAAAGTTATTGGAGTACATTACAATCCAGAAGTATCATAGCTGGCAAAAGATGGCTGCAGCTTTTCCCCTCAGAATTACTGAGCTAGAATTGGGGCTGCAGACACTGTAGAGCCAGAGAGGCAGTAAGAATGACCTTGACATTTTGTTGCAGGAGAAGCAATTGGTTGGTTAGTAGTCACGGACAGGAGTCTATAGCTATGAGTCAAATTAAAGATACAGTGATGGAGGAGCTTCTGATTTGACCAATAGTATATCTGGACTCACACAAAATCAGTAATTAGAAGAATTAATCAATATCTTCAATTACCAATCTCCCATTAAACAAAGCCACAAGACACCGAGAAAGCTTTAATTTCCTAGACACCATTTAAATTGACATAAAAATACCAGTATAGATCCTGAAGAAGGGTTACCAGATCTGAAACATTAACTCTGCTTTCTCAGTACAGATGCTCCCAGACCTGTTGAGTTTCTCCAGTAATTTCTGTTTTCATTTCAGTTTCCAGCATCCACAGTTCTTTGTTTTATTATATATTCAGTATAAGTTAGCAACTAAACTCTTTTCCAAAATAAGCAACATGTTTCTACACAAAAATGCCACGATCCTAAACACATTCTCCATTAACCGGTGAGGTCAATTCCTAATTAAAATTTAACAATTCAGTGTTCCTTACAATAACATCAACTAAATGTTAACCCTACACCACTCCTGCTTTAATAGAATTAAATGACCTGGATGATTTTGAACTTCCTGGCTCTCTGTTAGTTAAGAATTGCTTTGTTGACAATCTCGAAAGCCTTGCAGTATCCACTTTTCCTTCTACTTCCCCTTACAGTCAACTAATTTCCTTGTCTCCCCTATAGACCTCCTCCTATCCTTCTCTCCTTTGCAATCACATCCTTTTCTTCACCCTCTTTCCTCATCCTTTTTTCAATCGCCACTTAGCAATGAATAATAGAAAATGGGAGCAGGAATAAACCATTCAGACCATCAAATTTTCTCGACCATTCAATGTGATCATGGCTGGCCATTCAACTCAACACCCTGTTCCCACTTTCTTCCTTTATGATTTGATCTCTTTCGCCCTAAGAACTAAATCTAACTCCTTGAAAACATTCAATGTTTTGGCTGCAACTGCTTTCTGTGGCAGGTTCACCACTTTCTGGGTGAAGAAATTTCTCCTTATATCAGTTGTAAAGGACCTATTATGTACTTAGAACATGAGTCGTGGTTTTGGACTCCCTATTCTTCCTGAATTTACTCTATCTAGTCCTATTATGATCTTATAGGTTTTTATGTGACTCCCGCTCTGTCTTCTAAACTCTAGTGAATATAGTCCTAACTGATTCAGTCTCTCTTCAAACGTCAGTCCTGCTATTTGAAGAATCAGGGTGGTAACTGTTTGTTGCGCTGCCTCCATAACCAGATAAGAAAAACAAAAATTACACACAATATTCCAGGTGTGGTCTCACCAAGGCCCTGTACTATTGTAGCAGGACATCTCTGCTCCTGTACTCAAATCACAGCTCATTCTCCCACCCAGCTTTGTAATCTGCAAACTTAGAGAGATTACATTTAATTCCCTCATCTGAATCATTAATGTATTGTAAATAGCTAGGATCCATGTACTGATCCCTGCAATAGCCTAGGAGTCACAGCCTGCCTCTTGAAAAATGATAAATTTATTCCTCCTATAATTTATTTCATGTCTGTACTGTACCCCTAATTCCATGCATGATCTATTATTAAAGTCTTCTGAAAGTCTAAGTAAACCACATCGACTGGCTCCCTATTTTCAACCCCACAGCTGTAATAAACCCTTATCACTTGCAGCTTCCTCCTTTTCTTCCTTGCCATGCAGCTGCTTCCTTTCCCCTCCTTTTTTGCAGCCTCTCCTACTGCAGCATACTCTTTTCAGGCCCAGCCTTTGCATCAACCCCGTACTTGCAGCCTCCTCATCTCCTCTCCTGCTTACTGCCTTCTCCTTTTATTTACCCTCACTGCAGCCTCCTCTTTTCCCATCCACTAACACATCCTTCACAGCAGAGATAGGAACACGATGGGCTTGGAATTCAGCTCACAGCAATCCCCACATCCAGGACTGAATTTAATGTGCCTCCTACTCATCCATTCTGGACTATGCTCAAACATCTCCACAACTCACCCTTCCTGCCCCAACTGATGTGATTATGCCTCCAGAAGGCTAGGTTCTCTGATGAGGCAATGCTTATGCTATACATTGTGGTACAAGCAGACGTTTATTACAACAAGCTATTATGTACAAACATTAGATTACAACTCAATAATATTGAGCAGCATGCTTCCAATACTCAATTAATCTAGCTAAAAAAGGGAATTTGAGAATGTCACAATCGTGGGTCACATATTGGAAGTTGGCTAATGTGGTGCCACTATTTAGGAAAAAGGTGATAAAGAAAAGCCAGGTGACAACAGACCGGTGAACCAGATATCAGTGTTGGGCAAATTGTTGGAGGGAATCCTGAGGAACAGAATTTACATGTATTTGGAAAAGCAAGGATTGATTAGGGATAATTAACATGGCTTTGTGTGCGGGAAATCATGTCTCATGAACATGATTGAGTTTTTTGAAGAAGTAACTGAGAGGATTGATGAGGGGCAGTGCGGTGGACATCAGCTATATGGATTTCAGTAAGGTGTTCAACAAGGTTCTTCATGGTAGACAGGTTATGAAAGTTCGATCACATGGAATACAGGCATAACTAGCCATTTATATACATAACTGGCTCGAAGGTAGAAGACAGAGGGTGATGGTGGAGGGTTGCTTTTCAGACTGGAGGCGTGTGCCAGAAGGATCGGTGCTGAGTTCACTGCTTTTTGAATTTGGATGTGAACATAGGAGGTATGGTTAGTAAATATGCAGATGACACCAAAATTGGAGGTCTAGAGGATAGAGAAGAAGGTTACCTCACAGTAAAACAGGACCTTGATCAGATGGGCCAGTGAGGACTCCAAATGCTGGAGATCAGAGTTGAAACATGTGGCACTGGAAAAGCACAGCAGGTTAGGCAGCATCTGAGGAGCAGGAGAATTGATGTTTCCGGCATAAGCCTTCCATCAGAAATGTTGGGAGGGGTTGGGGGCGCGGGAAAGGGGACTGAATGATAAATAGGAGAGTGAGGGTGGGGGAAAGGTAGCTGGGAAGGCAATAAGGTAGATGCAGGTGGGGGATAATAGTGGTATATCAGAGGGGAAGGTGGAGCAGATAGGTGGGAAGGAAAATGGAGAGGTAAGACAGTTCGAGAGGGCAGTGCCGAGTTGGAAGGTTGGATCTGGGAGGAGGGGAGACAAGGTAACCAGTGAAGTTGACATGAATGTCGTGTAGTTGAAGGGTCACAAGGCAGAAGATGAGGCCAATGGGCTGAGAAGACTTAGGTGGAGTTTAACTTACATAAATGTGAGGTTCTGCATTTTGGAAAGGCAAATCATATACACTTAATGGTAAGGCCCTGGGAGCACTGATGAATAAAGAGACCTTGGAGATAAGGTTCATAGTTCCCTGAAAGTGGAGTCGCAGATAGAAAGGACAGTGAAGGAGGTATTTAGTATGCTTTCCTTTATTGGTCACTGCACTGAATATAGAAGTTGGGAGGTCATGTTTCGACTGTGCAGGACATTGGTTAGGCCACTTGTGGAAGGTTGCTTGCAATTCTGGTCTCCCTGCTGTAGGAAGGATGTTGTGAAATTTGAAAAGGTTCAGAAAAGATTTGCAAGGGTTTTACCAGGTTGGAAGGTTTGAGCTATAGGGAGAGGCTGAATAGGCTGGGGCTATTTTCCCTGGAATGCCGGAGGCTGAGGGGTGACCTTATAGAGATTTATAAAATCATGAGGGGCATGGATAGGGTGAACAGCAAAAGTGTTTATTCCTGGGGTAGGCGAGTCCAAAACTATAAGGCATAGATATAGGGTGAGAAGGGAAAGATTTAAAAGGGACCTAAGGGGCAACTTTTTCACTGCAGAGGGTGATGCGTGTATGGAATAAGCTGCCACAGGAAGTGGTGACGCTGGTACAATCACAACATTTAAAAAGTATTCTGGATGGATATATGAATAGGAAGAGTTAAGAGGAATATGGGCCAAATGCTGGTAAATGGGGCTAGATTAATTTAGGATATCTCGTCGGCATGGATGATTTGGACCGAAGAGTCTGTTTCCATGCTGTACAGATCTATGACTATAATATAGTGATGACATCATAAGCATTATCACCAAAAGATAGAATAAACGGTGACTTAATGGCCATGATATTATTGTCTAAAATGGTCTGAATGGATGCCTGATACCTAATGAAGGGAACTGGTGATAGATATGTTAATTAATAGTTAACTGAGTGTGAATTAAACTTTTTTATTTCTGTAGATTTATGTATATATGATGAACTAGCATCAACTGCATTTGAATTTTATGGAGTGTGATCAACTGAAATAAAGTTCTCACTAAAGGTGTGGACTTAGCCATTGTTCAAATATGTTATCTTCTAATGTATGAGATAACACATCCTCCTTTTTCCAAAAGGTAAAATATTACCCCCAACAGTGGTTATACATAAGCTCAGAGTTTGTATTGCAAACTTCCATGTAACACTTGGAAGTTTGATAATGATATGAACGGAAATTTTTACAAGTTGATACAGTATTACATCTTAGACATTATGGAACTCCATTTATTGATTCTGCAAGGAAGTGCAGCATGCACATTCAGCAAAAGATTTGGCACAGTTGAACAAGATGGAGTGAAATTGTATAATTCAGAAAGCTGTCTACTTTACAGACTGGAATATCTCCATCACATAGGTTTTAAAGAAAGGTGGCACCATAAGACTATACCTAGATCAAACCATTTGCTTCAAAGCAAACAAGATTTTTCTCAGGATCATCTATCACTTGATCTGTAAAATGGGACCATATGTTTGAGCAGTTGTAATTAAGAAAATGTGTCACTGGATGTCCTGTCCATAATTAAGAAAGTATTTGCTTTCTGTTATGTTTCAAGAAGGTTAGGAGGCTGAAGTATTTAACAACAGCAGGAGCTTTATTATACAAGTTGTTCAGTCTGTAAGGCAGCAAGCTCGACAGAGTTGTTTCCTTGCAAATAGCCGATGACATCATTGCATCACATGATCAGAATCTTATGGTGAGAATCCAATATACTTACACAAATATACAACATTTCCGTATCTTTTTGCAGGTTTTTGTGAAGTTTGGAAGGACAGTGCACTGCAATGTTTCTTTATTTATTTCACTGGTTTTGCTTCTCTCCCTATTTATTTCTCCATTTGTTTGTTTCTGTTTCTTTTTCCTATTGTTTCTCCTTTGCTGGCCTGGATCCCTTTAAAAACATTGCTTTAGGAACTGTAGGCTTTTAGCTACAGATTTCTGCTTATGAGTGGTGTTCACGCCAAATAAGTAGTGATAATATCATGTGGGCTTTTTTTCTTTTAATGTCCATTTGGAGAAAGAAAATTTTGGAACCAACTCAAGTCTGGACACAGGTAAGGATTTTAAAGTAAAACAATACTTCTCTTTAGTGATATTAAGCTGGATCTGCATGTAGAAACACTTTGAAGCTATCCTTTCAGGACCATTTAACTGTTATTTTTACATTGAATCAGAGGGCTCTCGAGTTGTTTTAAATGGAGAAAGACAGAGATAGAAACAAAGAGGAGTAGGATGCTGACTGTGCTTCAGGACAAGTCTGTAGCCTTTAGATTTGCCTGTATTTGTAACTTCAGCCTAGTTACTGCTGATTAAGGTAACTTTAGAAGTTTCTTCTAATTTGATGGAAACTACATTCTAATTAAAAAGAAATTAGCTGTCTTCTTGGTGGTCTATACCCTACCTATAGATCAGTGCAGAAACCGATGATGCTGATCGTCCAAATTTTATGTTCAGAACTGTTGTCCAAATATTTGCCACAAAAACATTGGAGTTAATGTATGGCCACCGCTACTAACCATGATGTGATGTTGTTTCCAGCAGAGTATTCTATCCAATGAAGTAATGCTTTTGTTATCCCTTGTAAAATAAGAAAGTAGGCTTGGATATCATGGCACAGAAAATCCAACAAATCTATATTTTAGATAGCTATTATATACAAATTGTAGATTTGTAAAACCAAGCAGAATTTAGCAGCATGCTTTGTGTAGTGTTATGATCCAACTGATCCCAGTTAAGATGGATTAGGAGATCTTTCCTACATCCACATCATGCATAATTAAATTAGTACTTCCCAAGTTATTCCCACATATCTCCCCATGCAAATGTAATAACTCTTTCAGGTCATTTCGATTTTCCTGAAAGGTAACTCAATAATTTAGCCCAATTGTTGAGAGTTTCCTCATTGTCCAATTTAATTTGATTTGATGAATGCCCAAGTCAGAATCCTCTGAACTTGGTTCTTCACTCCGTATTTTAACCAGTAACACATTCTCCTTTCGCTTTCCTTCCCTATCAAAATATCTTTTGAGCATATTGATATGAGACACAGATTTCTTTCTATCTGGAGCTCTTATCAAATAATTCATCTCACTCAATCTCCTTTCGACTTGATAATGTTCACTAAATCTTGCTTTTAAAGGTTCAGCTATCATTGCAAGTAACACCAGTACTTGATCTTCATTAGAAAAATTGCAAATTTTTGATTTCCTTTCTGCTTCCTGTTTCATTATATAGAGTCATAGAGATGTACAGCATGGAAACAGACCCTTCGGTCCAACCCGTTCATGCCGACCAGATATCCCAAACCAATCTAGCCCCACCTGCCAGCACCCGGCCCATATCCCTCCAAACCCTTCCTATTCATATACCCCTCCAGATGCCTCTTAAATATTGCAATTGTACCAGCCTCCACCACATCCTCTGGCAGCTCATTCCATACACGTACCACCCTCTGCGTGAAAAAGTAGCCCCATAGGTCTCTTGTTCTGGACTCCTATCCATGCCCCTCATAATTTTGTAAACCTCTATAAGGTCACCCCTCAGCCTCCGATGCTCCATGGAAAACAGCACCAGCCTGTTCAGCCTCTCCCTGTAGCTCAAATCCTCCAACCCTGGCAACATCCTTGTAAATCTTTTCTGAACCCTTTCAAGTTTCACAACACCTTTCCCATAGGAAAGAGACCAGAATTGCACGCAATATTCCAACAGTGGCCTAACCAATGACCTGTACAGCCACAACATGACCTCCGAACTCCTGTACACAATACTCTGACCAATAAAGGAAAGCATACCAAACGCCTTCTTCACTATCCTATCTATCTGCGACTCCACTTTCAAGGAGCTATGAACCTGCACTCCAAGGTCTCTTTGTTCAGCAACACTCCCTAGGACCCGACCATTAAGTGTATAAGTCCTGCTAAGATTTGTTTTCCCAAAATGCAGTACCTCGCATTTATCTGAATTAAACTTCATCTGCCACTTCTCAGTCCTGTTGTAATTTGAGGTAACCCTCCTCGCTGTCCACTACACCGCCAATCTTGGTGTCATCCACAAATTTACTAACTGTACCTTTTATGCTCGCATCCAAACCATTTATGTAAATGACAAAATGTAGAGGACTCAGGACCGATCCTTGTGGCACTCCACTGGTCACAGGCCTCCAGTCTGAAAAACAACCCTCTACCACCACCCTCTGTCTTCTACCTTTGAGCCAGTTCTGTGTCTAAATGGCTAGTTCTCTCTGTATTCCATGAGATCTAACCTTGCTAATCAGTCTCCCATGGGGAACCTTGTTGAACGCCTTACTGAAGTCCCTACAGATCACATCTACTGCTCTGCCCTCATCAATCTTCTTTGTTACTTCTTCAAAAAACTCAATCAAGTTTGTGAGACATGATTTCCCACGCACAAAGCCATGTTGACTGTCCCTAATCAGTCCTTGCCTTTCCAAATACATGTACATCCTGTCCCTCAGGATTCCCTCCAACAACTTGCCCACAACTGAGGTCAGGCTCACTGGTCTATAGTTCCCTGGCTTGTCTTTACCGCCCTTCTGAAACAGTGGCACCACGTTTGCCAACCTCCAGTCTTCCGGCACCTCAACTGTGACGATCGACGATACAAATAACTCAGCAAAAGGCCCAGCAATCACTTCTGTAGCTTCCCACAGAGTTCTCGGGTTACCTGATCAGATCCTGGGGATTTATCCACATTTAACCGTTTCAAGACATCCAGCACTTCCTCCTCTGTAATCTGGACATTTTGCAAGATGTCACCACCTATTTCCCTACAGTCTATATCTTCCACATCCTTTTCCACAATAAATACTGATGCAAAATATTCATTTAGTATCTCCCCCATTTTCTGTGGCACCACACAAAGACCGCCTTGCTGATCTTTGAGGGGCCCTATTCCCTCCCTAGTTACACTTTTATCCTTAATATATTTGTAAAAACCCTTTGGATTCTCCTTAATTCTATTTGCCAAAGCTATATCATGTCCCCATTTTGCCCTCCTGATTTCGCTCTTAAGTATATTCCTACTGCCTTTATACTCTTCTAAGGATTCGCTCGATCTATCCTGTCTATACCTGACATATGCCTCCTTCTTTTTCTTAACCAAACCCTCAATTTCTTTAGTCATCCAGCATTCCCTATACCTACCAGCCTTCCCTTTCACCCTGACAGGAACATATTTTCTCTGGATTCTTGTTATCTCATTTCTGAAGGCATCCCATTTTCCAGCCGTCCCTTTCCCTACGAACATCTACCTCCAATCAGCTTTCGAAAGTTCTTGCCTAATACTGTCAAAATTGGCCTTTCTCCAATTTAGAACTTCAACTTTTAGATCTGGTCTATCCTTTTCCATCACGATTTTAAAATGAATAGAATTATGGTCGCTGGCCCCAAAGTGTTTCCACACTGACCATACCCTGAGTTCATCTGCCTTCCCTGTTAGGCCCCTTGCATTGAAATTAATGCAGTTTAATTTATTAGTCCTACCTTGTCCCTGCCTGCCCTGACTGTTTGACTCACTTCTGTTCTCAGCTGTATCATTCTCAGATTGATCTCTTTCGTCACTATCTCCCTGGGTCCCCCACCCCCTTTACTAGTTTAATTCCTCCCAAGCAGTTCTAGCAAATTTCCCTGCCAGTATATTAGTCCCCTTCCAATTTAGGTGCAATCCATCCTTCTTGTACAGGTCACTTCTACCCCAAAAGAGATTCCAATGTTCCAAAAATGTGAATCCTTTTCCCATACACCAGCTCCTCAGCCATGCATTCATCTGCTCTATCCTCCTATTCCTGCCCTCACTAGCTCGTAGCACTGGGAGTAATCCAGATATTACTACCCTTGAGGACCTCCTTTTTAAATTTCGCCCTAACTCTCTGTAATCTCCCTTCAGAATCTCAACCTTTTCCCTTCCAATGTCGTTAGTTCCAATGTGGACAATGACCTCCTGCTGGCCCCTCTCCCCCGTGAGAACATTCTGCACCATTTCTGAGACATCCTTGTTCCTGGCACCAGGGAAACAACAAACCATTCTCCTTTTTCTCTGCTGGCCACAGAAACGTCTGTCTGTACCTCGAACTACAGAATCCCCTAACACAATTGATCTCTTGGAAGCCAACATACCCCTCATTGCATTAGAGCCAGTCTCAATACCAGAAACGTGGCTGTTCGTGCTACGTTTCCCTGAGAACCCATCACCCCCTACATTTTCCAAAACAGCATACCAGTTTGAAATGGGTATATCCACAAAAGACTCCTACACTAGCTGCCTACCACTCTTACCCTTCCCGGAGTTAACCTATCTATGTGACTGTATCTGAGACTTCCCCTCTTCCTATAACTGCCATCGATCACATACTGTTGCTGTTGCAAATTCCTCATCGCTTCTATCTGTCTCTCCAACCGATCCACTCGATCTGATAAGATTCGCATCCAACAGCATTTATGGCAGATATAATCCACAGTAACCCTTAAACTCTCTTTAAACTCCCACATCTGACAAGATGTACATATCACTGCAAAGGCCATTTTTGCTCCTTCACAATCTGCAGACCCAGAAAATAACACCATCTTATTCCTCTACAAACACTGCCCCAGGTTACATTAATAGCTATGGCTTATATTTTAAGTTTAGTCAAGAGATTTACCTCCAAAAACATATAATCAAGAAAGAACCCACTGTACTCACTAATACAGCCTTTCTCTTGGACAGACTTAAAAAACAATTAACTTATCTGATTCTGTGCTATGAACTTCGCCCAACAGTTCCTTCAAGACTAGTTGTGAATTTCACTGTTTGTTAATTTTCCCAGATGCACTCCGATGTCCAGTGATACATGAATTCAAACAGCAAAGGCGGTAACTGTGCAGATTCTCTCTCTTTCTCTCTCCTGCACTGTCCTCACCATGTGCTTCCTTTGGCTGCACTTCTCCCTTTTGAAACTGCTGTTGTTTTGACTTTTTTTTCCCAAAGTTCCAAAACAATGCAACAGCATATAAAACAGTAATTGCTGCTCCTGGAATTCGAGGAAATCACCTCCAACACCTAAAATACTTCAAAAAAAGGAGCAGCTCTTACAGCCAAAAACTTTTCCTACCGTCCATGTTGGATTACCCAGAATCCATGCTGTACTACTTTTAAAAGCTGTCTAGTCAACTCACTCACTCTATTTAATCTTTCCCTAAATTTTGACACAGTCTAAATATGTGGTTCCCCGAGCCCTGACTCATTGATTTCTCCTTAATTAATTTCAGGAGCTCTCTCACCTCATGCCCAAAAATGAATTCAAATGGACTGAATTTGGTAGATCTATTCGGTGCTTCCCTAATTGCAAAACATACAAACGGAATTCCTTTACCTTAATCATCTGGAATAGTCTTGACTATAAGCTTACATGGTCTTTAAAGTTTGATGCCACAGTTCTAACGCTCCCTGCAATTCTGAATGGTACACAGGGATTTTGAATTGTTTTATTCCTAAACTATCCATAATTTCCCTAAATAATTTTTAAGTAAAATTTCACCCTTGATCTGATTGGATCTCCGATGGGAGTCCGTAACTAGTGAAAAAATTCAGTAATTCTTCTACAACATGCGTCACAATGGCTCAGTGTTTAGCACTTCTGCCTCACAGTGCCAGGGACCCGGGTTCAATTCCCACCTTTGGCGATTATCTGTGTGGAGTTTGCATATTCTCCCCGTATCTGTGTAGGTTTCCTCTGGGTGCTCCAGTTTCCTCCCACAATCCAAAGATGTGCTTGGGTGAATTGGCCATGCTAAATAGTGTTAGGCACATTGTCAGGGGTAAATGTACGGGAATGGGTCTGGGTGTGTTACGCTTCAGAGAATAGTGTGTGGACTTGTTGGGCCGAAGTTTCCATACTGTAGGGAATCCAATCTAATCTAAATCTGAAAAAGAACATTAGGAGCAGGAATAGGCCATCCGGCCCTTCAAAACTACTCCGCCAGTCAATAAGACCATGGCTGATCTTTTCATGGACTCAGATCCACTTACCCGCACTCTCACTGTCATCCCTTAATTCCTTTATTGTTCAAAAACAATCTACCTTAGCTTTAAAAACAGTTACTGAAGTAGCGTCACCTACTTCACTGGGCAAGGAATTCCATAGATTGACAATCCTCTGGGTGAAGAAGTTCTTTCTCAATTCAGTCCTAAATCTGCTCCCTCTAATCTTGAGTCTATGCCCTCTTGTTCTAGTTTCACCTGCCAGTGGAAACACCCTCTGTACCTCTATCTTATCTATTCCCTTCGTAATTTTATATGTTTCTATAAGATCTCACTTCTTTTTTCTTAATTCCAGTGAATATAATCCCAGTCTTCTCAGTGTCTCCTCATGAGCCAACCGCCTCAATTCCAGAATCAACCTCGTGAACTTCCACTGCACACCGTCAGTACGAATACATCCTTTCGCAAGTAAGGAGACCAAAACTGTACACTGTACTCCTGGTGTGGCCTCACCAGCACCTTGTACAGCTGCAACATGACCCCTCTGCTTTTAAACTCAATCCCTTTAGCAATGAAGGACAACATTAGATTAGATTAGATTAGATTACAATTAGATTAGATTACTTACAGTGTGGAAACAGGCCCATCGGCCCAACAAGTCCACACCGACCCGCCGAAGCGAAACCCACCCATACCCCTACATTTACCCCCTACCTAACACTATTAGTGGGTGAACATTTTGGTGATGGTGACCACAATTCTGTGACTTTCACTTTGGTTATGGAGAGAGATAGGTGCGTGCAACAGGGTAGGTTTTACAATTGGGGGAAGGGTAAATACGATGCTGGATCTGAGGAGCATAAGTTGGGAGCATAGGCTGTCAGGGAAGGATGTCGTGGAAATGTGGAACTTTTTCAAGGAACAGATACGACGTTTCCTTGATATGTGTGTACCTGTCAGGCAGGAAAGAGATGGTCGTGTGAGGGAACCTTGGTTGACGAGGGAGGTTGAATGTCTTGTAAAGAGGAAGAAGGGGGCTTACATAAGATTGAGGAAACAAGGTTCAGACAGAGCATTGGAGGGATACAGGATTGCCAGAAGGGAGCTGAAGAAAGGGATTAGGAGAGCTAAGAGAGGGCTGAAAAATCTTTGGCGGATAGTATCAAGGATAACCCCAAGGCATTTTATGCGTATGTGAGAAACATGAGAATGACGAGAACGAGGGTAGGTCCGATCAAGGACAGTAGTGGGAGACTGTGTATTGAGTCGGAAGAGATAAGTGAGGTCTTGAATGAGTACTTTTCTTCAGTATTTACATATGAGAGGGACCGTATTGTTGAAGAGGAGAGTGTGAAATGGACTGGTAAACTAGAGGAGATACTTGTTAGGAATGAAGATGTGTTGGACATTTTGAATAACTTAAGGATAGACAAGTCCCCCGGGCCTGACGGGATATATCCTAGGATTATGTGGGAAGCAAGAGAGGAAATTGCAGAGCCGTTGGCAATGATCTTTTCGTCTTCACTGTCAACAGGAGTGGTACCAGGGGACTGGAGAGTGGCGAATGTTGTGCCCCTGTTCAAAAAAGGGAATAGGGATAACCCCGGGAATTACAGGCCAGTTAGTCTTACTTCGGTGGTAGGCAAAGTAATGGAAAGGGGACTGAGGGATAGGATTTATGAGTATCTGGAAAGACACGGCTTGATTAGGGACAGCCAGCACGGATTTGTGAAGGGTAGGTCTTGCCTTACAAGTCTTATTGAATTCTTTGAGGAGGTGACCAAGCATGTGGATGAGGGTAGAGCAGTGGATATAGTATACATGGATTTTAGTAAGGCATTTGATAAGGTTCCCCATGGTAGGCTTATGCGGAAAGTCAGGAGGGATGGGATAGAGGGAAATTTGGCCAATTGGATAGAAAACTGGCTAACCGGTCGAAGTCAGAGAGTGGTGGTAGATGGTAAATATTCAGCCTGGAGCCCAGTTACAAGTGGAGTTCCGCAGGGATCAGTTTTGGGTCCTCTGCTGTTTGTAATTTTTATTAATGACTTGGATGAGGGAGTCAAAGGGTGGGTCAGTAAAGTTGCAGATGATACGAAGATTGGTGGAGTTGTGGATAGTGAGGAGGGCTGTTGTCGGCTGCAAAGCTGGGCAGAGGAATGATGCAGAGCTGGGCTGAGGAGTGGCAGATAGAGTTCAACCCTGCCAAGTGTGAGGTTGTCCATTTTGGAAAGACAAATAAGAATGCGGAATACAGGGTCAACGGTAGGGTTCTTAGTAAGGTGGAGGAGTAGAGGGATCTGGGGGTCTATGTTCATAGATCTTTGAAAGTTGCCACTCAGGTGGATAGAGCTTGTAAGAAGGCTTATGGTGTATTAGCGTTCATTAGCAGAGGGATTGAATTCAAGAGGCGTGATGTTACAGCTGTACAGGACTTTGGTTAGGCCACATTTGGAGTACTGTGTGCAGTTCTGGTCGCCTCACTTTAGGAAAGATGTGGAAGCTTTGGAGAGGGTGCAGAGAAGATTTACCAGGATGTTGCCTGGAATGGAGAACAGGTGGTATGAGGATAGGTTGAGCGTGCTAGGCCTTTTCTCATTGGAACGGAGAAGGATG
This sequence comes from Chiloscyllium plagiosum, assembly GCF_037043375.1. Taxonomy (NCBI): domain Eukaryota; kingdom Metazoa; phylum Chordata; class Chondrichthyes; order Orectolobiformes; family Hemiscylliidae; genus Chiloscyllium; species Chiloscyllium plagiosum. The sequence goes on along the minus strand of NW_028270172.1, from coordinate 46,599,643 downwards.
AGGGGTGACTTGATAGAGGTGTATAAGATGATCAGGGGTAGACAATCAGAAACTTTTTCCCCGGGTACAACAGAGTGTTACAAGGGGACATAAATTTAAGGTGAAGGGTGGAAGGTATAGGGGAGATGTCAGAGGTAGGTTATTTACCCAGAGAGTGGTGGGGGCATGGAATGTGCTGCCTGTGGGAGTGGCAGAGTCAGAATCATTGGCGAACTTTAAGTGGCAATTGGATAGGTACATGGATGGGTGCTTAAGCTAGGACAAATGTTCGGCACAACATCGTTGGCCGAAGGGCCTGTTCTGTGCTGTATTGTTCTATGTTCTTTGTTCTATTTCATTTGCCTTCCTAATTACTTGTTGTACCTGCAGACCAACTTTCTGTGATTCATGGAGTCATAGAGACGTACAGCGTGGAAACAGTCCCTTCGGTCCAACTCGTCCATGCCGACCAGATATCCCAACCTAATCTAGTCCCACCTGCCAGCACCCAGCCCATATCCCTCCAAACCCTTCATATTCATATACCCATCCAAATGCCTTTTAAATGTTGCAATTGTATCAGCTTCCACTATTTCCTCTAGCAGCTCATTCCATACACGTACTACCCTCTGCGTGAAAATGTTGCCCCTTAGGTCTCTTTTATATCTTACCCTTATGACTTTATAAACCTCTGCAAGGTCACCCCTCAGCCTCCAATGCTCCAGGGAAAACAGCCTCAGCCTATTCAACCTCTCCCTATAGCTCAAATCCTCCAATCCTGGCAACACACTTGTAAATCATTTCTGAACTCTTTCACAACATCTTTCCATGCACAAGGATACCCAAGTCCCTCTGAATAGCAGCATGCTGCAACCTTTTACTATTCAAGTAATAATCCTTTTTACTATTATTCCTATCAAAATGTATGACTTCACATTAATTTATATTGCATTCCATCTGCCAGACCTTTGCGCACTCACTCAATGTATCTATGTTCCTCTGCAAAGTTTCACAGTCCTCTGCAGACTTTGCTCTGCCATTCATCTTAATGTCATTTGCAAATATTGACACCCTACACATGGTCCCCAACTCCAAATCATTGAAATGAATTGTAAATAATTATGGTCCCAACACTAATCCCTGAGGCACACCACTCGTCATTCTTTGTCAGCCAGAATAACACTCATTTATCCCCATTCTTTGCTTCCTGTTGGTGAACCAATCCTCTGTCTATGCTAATACTTTAACTAGAATGCCATGCATCTTTACCTTGTGCAGCAGCCTTTCGTGCGACATCTTGTTGAAGGTCTTTTGGAAACCTAGGTACACCACATCTACTGTTGTCCACCTTACTTGCAATGTCTTCATAGAATTCCAAAAGATTTGTCAAGCATGACCTGCCCTTCATGAACCCATACTGCATCTTCCCAATTCTACTTACAAATACCTCCTTTCTACAACCCACTGGTAATTCAATTTGATGAACTTCTGCCCATTTTCCATCGGTCAACTGTGTGATGATCTCCATATGATCATCAAGATGTCATTTTTAAGGTAGTCACATTCTGAAATACACTCAGATTGTTCTTTAGTGTACACTTTTTGATACAGTTGCTTCAGTTTTTAAATCTTTCTGTTGTAACTCAATTTTTGAACTAAAAATATCCACTTTGTCCTCCACCAGTTTTTGTTTTGTCTCAACTATTTAATCAAATATGGTCTCTAATAATTCTACTTCAACTTCCTTATCTCCTTCTGTTTCAACCAGTGACTTTGTGAACTTGTTATCACACAATCAGGAAAAATCCCAGATACACTTCCTGTAATTACTCAGTTGCCTGATTTTCCACTGGCTTTTCCACCACAGGAGGCAGCACTCCTAACTGTGACCCAGCTATATAATACCAAATTATATTCCTGGAGCCATGAGTTCCTCTAGTACTCCTACCACCACTTCTCCACTTTTCACCGGACACTCCAACCTCACTTTACAAAACGGAGCACTTCTTGTCTCACCAGGAATTCCACATATTACTACCTTTTCTGGCAATAGTCCTTCTGAATGACATATTTCCTCTTTGCTTAACATCCAAGATTAACATTCTCCCATATCTCTTAAAATTGTAATTTCTTTCCCTGCTCCTCCTGGCATATGCAAGTAAACCTTACCGTAACAAGTAAATGATTTAACAAGATCTAGCATTTTCTTCTCAATCAACAACCGACTAGGCAAAATTTACACTGGAATTCTATTAAAAGGTGGAATGAAAGTTCTCTTTCTATTCTCTCATCTAATTACTCCTTGTCCCTGAACCTCCTGACTGTATTGTCTACCCCTCTGGACTATTTATTTGAGCTTTCGGAGCACTGCTCTTTATCAAGTGAAACCACTTCAAAACTACCTGACTGAGGAGCAGTGCTCTGAAAGCTTGTAATTTCAAAGAAACCTATTGGACTATAACCTGGTGTTGTGTGACTTCTGACTTTGTCCAATGCTGGCACCTCCACACCTTTGAACTATGCTCAACACCTATATTTTTATTCCCCTTCAGTTTGCTTCACTGTTCCTTATCCCACTTATTTTACATTTCCTTCCAATACTTCTTCCTCTTAAACTAAGTGATGAAAAATCCTAACATTCCTCAGGTTCAATTTGTTTTGCTGCTCACTCCCATTGTTATCAAAGATTTTATTTGCCTGTAAAATTCCTTTCTAAAATATATCAAAATAAGAGGAAAGATAAATTTGAAATTTATGAAAGTAAACAGATTAATGTGAGGAAAAACCCTGCCACAGCCTAATATCTAAAACAAATAGTTAACAAAAGTTATAAATCTATAATCAGTACATTCTCCTTTACACATTCAATCAGTGAGTCTGCTTGTATCACATACACTACAAAAGGTGATGCATCACCACCTTCTCAAGGGCAATTAGAAATGAACAATAAATGGTGGCCTTGACAGTCACACATGTATTCTCTGAAAGAATTTATTTAAAAACTGATAGAAGATAGAGGGCAAGGGAGATGTGAAACAATTCTTTCAAGTACGAAAAGTATGGACAAAATTGGGGCCAGTATATAACATGGGCAATAAACATAAGATTAGAAAGTATTCTTAAATAGGTTAATTTACACAAGTAATAATCAGAGGAAAGCCATGATAATTATCCACAAACTCCCAATGGATTGGTCTTGATGAAATGAATTGTCTTCAATTACACTGGCTACCTTGTATTTATAAATTGATTTTTCTACTACTTTAATGAAAACAAATTTCATTCTGTAACTTGTAGCAGACCTTAAGTTAACATATTTTCATTTGTTCTCTAATCAATCCTAAAATTAAAAATATCGCTATAAAACATGAAGGATGTGCCTCAAAATCTCTATGGACAGATTGATAAAAGTTATTTTTATAGAATTGGTATGGAAACTGTGATATTAAGCAGAATTTTAACGACTAATGGGAAGAGGTTCGGATGCAGGTGAGTGGCTTAAAGCTATCAAAATTATCATAACCAAACATAATCCCATCAATTTCTGGGTTTAACTAGGTTGAATTTGCAGGTCAGCAATCGGGTGAGCATTCATGGAGCTGTTGGGCATGTAATTAAGGTATTCAAATAAATCTGGTTTGACACAGATTTCTGGCCTTAACAGTCAACACTATGTGAAACAGCACAGGGTTAACCAAGCAAAACCATAGCAGGGATGTGCTGTTCAGCGAAATTGATAGATCTGAAAGCCTCAAGCCTCAAGCTTTCAGAAAGCTGAAAGCTTACAGCACTCCTTCTGAGAATGTACTTTCATTGCTTGACAGATATTTTCCAACTTCAAGGAAGTTATTTCACTAGACTTGGAATGCACAAACTTTGATCTGCCATTCCCTACTAACAGGCTTTATTGTAGCAATTTATGAAGCTATGAAGTTGGATTTTTAATAAGGAACAAGAGCTGATGGAAATATCTTACAAGCCCCCGTACAAGAGTAATGCCATTTGCCACTGCATGAATCATCAAGTATCTGCATTTTGAAATAAAGATTATTGGTGGAAATCTTATTGGGATTCTGATCAGTGTGGACTATCATGAAATTTGCGGCAAAATCGGAGAAGAAGTCTCGCAAGTTCCATTTCGACACTGGGAGGATCTCGCTCCATTTCTTTTGCTGATGACATATTTCACAATGAGTTACTTGCTCAGCAGTGGTGGGTTGCCAATTAGGCATGATTATTATTGGCCCAACTTACCTCATTAATGTTCAGCTTCCTAGCTTACCAAACTTGCCAAACTAGCTATTTAAAACAGTTTGAGTGCATACCTGGTGAATTCAGCTTGCTACTTCTTCTAAAGGACCTCCATGTTGGATACCAGCAACCAACATCTCAGGGCACACTCCATGGCCACTGGACCGTTGCACCTTAAATCCCCGACATGTAATATGTGCCAGCTATAAGAACCTTCGTGACAAATTCCAATTCATATACAGACACTTCTGCACTGTGGAGTTGCACACTCAGGTATATGTATCCAGCTCATGGAATGGACCAGGCTGCACTTGTAGATTCTTTGCTCAATGTCACAGTGCTCATTCACTTTGAGCCTGCCTGAATGTTCACAACATCCCTGCTTTGCATTGTCTTGCCTTTTCTCACTTTGCCCCTTCAGCCAAAGATATCAGGGATCACATTGCATCTGTGGTGCCATGCCATTTACTGCAGATACAAAGGAAGCCTGTCATGCTTGTCAGCAGGCCTCAGTCAATTCAAAAGGAATTTCAGCTGCTCTATCATAAGGCCAGAAGTGAGGATATTCACTGATGACTAAACAGTCAGCAGCAACATCGACAATTTCTCAGATATTGAAACAGCCCATGCCTAAGTACAGTAAGACCTAAGTTTAGACTTACAGGAGGCAAGTAACATTCATGTACAAGTGGCAAGCAATAACCATCTCCAACAAAACTGAATAGAACATCACCCTGTGACATTTAATGATATCACCTCGCTGAATCCTCCACTATCAACATCCTGGAGAATAACATTGACAGGAGACTGGGCTCAACTAGACATATAAATAGTGTGACTGCAAAAGCAGGTCAGAGGCGAGAACATGGGCAGTGAGTAACTCACTTCCTGACTCCTAAAGCCTGTCCCTCATTTACAAAGCACAATGAAATGCTTAATACTTGCCTGGATGGGTGCAGATCCAACAACATTTAAAACTTTTGATACTATTCAGTACAAAGCAGTCAGCTTTTGTTGATTAGTACCATACTAGGGAAACACAATTGCCTGCAAGTTGCTGTCCAAGCCACTCACTATCCTCCCTTGATGTGGAGAAGCTGGTGTTGGACTGGGGTGAACAAAGTTAAAAATCACACAACACCAGGTTATAGTTGGAAGCACTAGCTTTTGGAGCACTTCTTCAGGTGGTTGTGAAGCAGGACCATAAGAAGGAGCAATTAGATTAGATTAGATTAGATTAGATTAGATTACTTACAGTGTGGAAACAGGCCCTTCGGCCCAACAAGTCCACACCGACCCGCCGAAGCGTATACCACCCAGACCCATACTCCTACATTTACCCCTTCACCTAACACTGCAGACAATTTAGCATGGTCAATTCACCTAACCCGCACATTTTTGGATTGTGGGAGGAAACCGGAGCACCCGGAGGAAACCCACGCAGACACGGGGAGAATGTGCAAACTCCACACAGAGAGTCGCCTGAGGCGGGAACTGAACCCGGGTCTCTGGCGCTGTGAGGCAGCAGTGCTAACCACTGTGCCACCGTGCCGCCCACTGCTCTGAAAGCTAGTGCTTCCAAATAAATCTGTTAGACTATAACCTGGGGTTGTGTGATTTTTAACTTTATCCTCCCTTAGAAATATATCACCCTTATTTCAGTGTTGGTGAGTCAAAATCCTGGAAACCCCTCCCTGTTGGCATTGTTTATGCACCTACGCTGAGTTAAGTGCAGTAATTCAAGAAGGCTGCTCATTATCACTTCAGTTAGCAAAGGTTAGGCAAAAGGGGGAAAGTCATTTTGATCTCATTCTAGATGCCCCTTCTCTTCAAGGAGTCAGGAAGGTGCCATCACACACTGACAGGGTGGAGTAGGATCAGGCTTGCATCCAGTGGTACTTCACCCCAGGATAATTCCAAGTATATCCAAATATAATCATGATTGTATCTCCATCATATTTATTAACTTTTTATTATGATATTAGTTGCTACAGTGGTGATGTACATATCTAGGCATTGCATTTTGTTCCTTTTCACTCTCTGTGGATGAGGGCTTATCGATAAATAACTTGTTTTGTTAGCATATTATTGGCATATCTGAGCATCACGCCATATGCAGGACTGGACTTGGGATATTATTGTGAATTTGAGGCAAAACATCTGCCAATCCTTCAGGTAGTATTAACCCCATTATCATTCTTTTGAGGCTGCTGCCTCTTGCTGCCTATCCTTGGGCCATCCTCTGCCAGGTTGCCTTTAGCTGGCAGAAATGCGGGGTGCACTTGTCCCAGCCTCACATATGTATCAAGTAATTACAGAGATAGATCTGTTCAGTATTTCCAGCTTTCCCTCCTTACCATCTCAGATACCAGCAGATACCTACAGCTCAAACCTCACTGCAAAACCTGACACCTTTGGAATCTTTATGTTATGAGATCCTTGAGTCACAGAGCAAAGGTATGTGGGCTTCACCATAGAGGAGAATATATCTGAGTATTTTGGATCAGTTTAGGTTTATAGTAGAATTTAGCATTTAGTTTGAGAGGGAGGAATTTGGTTGAAGAACAACTGTGCTAAGATGATATAAGGTTAATTACAAAGAAAGGAGGGGAGAGCTGGCTGGATTGCACTGGGAAAGGAGTTTCGCAGCAAAATTAATTGCGGATCAATGGCAGACATCTAAGAAAATAGTTCATAGTTCACAGCAAAGACATATTCCTGTGTGGAAGAGGATAAACTAAGCATGGTTAACAAGGGCTGTTAAGGATAGCATCAGATCAAAAGTAAAAGCAATAATCTGTCAAAGATTGGTGGTAAATTAGAGGATTGGAATAGTTTAAAAATCACCAAAAGAAGACATAAAGGAAGAAAAGAAACTTTGAAGGTAAACTTACACGTAGTATCAAAATGGACAGCAAGAGTATTTTTTAAAATATTTAAAAAGGAAGAGAGAACCAAAGTGGACACACACTCCTTAAAAAATGAGGCTGGCTGGGAAATAAATGATGGTAAACTATGAAATGGCAGAGGAGTTGAATAATACATTGCATCAATCTTCACAGTAGAATACACGAATAGCTTCCCAAATTACTAAATATTCAAAGGAAAAGGAGGAAAGAAATACAATTACTATTACAAAAGAAAAAGGGAAACTAATGGGGTTAAATACTGGTAAGTCGTCTGGACTTGATGGCATGCATTCTAGGAGTTTAAAGGAAGTAGCAACAGAGATAGTAGATGCACTGGTTGTAACCTTCCATGAATTCTTAGATTAGATTAGATTACATTACAGCGTGGAAACAGGCCCTTCGGCCCAACAAGTCCACACCGACCCGCCGAAGCGCAACCCACCCATGCCCCTACATTTACCCCTTACCTAACACTACGGGCAATTTAGCATGGCCAATTCACCTGACCTGCACATCTTTGGACTGTGGGAGGAAACCGGAGTACCCGGAGGAAACCCACGCAGACACAGGGAGAACGTGCAAACTCCGCACAGTCAGTCGCCTGAAGCGGGAATTGAACCCGGGTCTCAGGCGCTGTGAGGCAGCAGTGCTAACCACTGTGCCACCGTGCCGCCCACGGTTTTGGAGAGGTCCCAGAGAATTGGAAAACTGTTAATATGAAACAAGTAATTACAGGCTCGTTAACCTAACATCTGTCCTTGGGAAAATGCTAAAGCCTACTATAAAAGACTAAACAGCAGAGCATAATATGATCATGCCGAGTCAATATGGTTTTATCAACGGGAAATCATGTTTGACAAATTTACTAGAATAATTTGAGGAAGTAACAAGTAAGTTAGATAAAAGGAAAACAGTGGGGTTTTTTTTTGGATTTTCAGAAGGCGTTTGATAAGGTACCACATATTAGGCTATATAATAAGATAAAATTGTGTTGGAGGTTACATATAAACATCCAGATAGAGAATTAGCTAACAATAAAAGACAACGATATATTATAAAGAGGGAATTTTCAGGATGGTAACCTAAAACTAGTGGTGTGTCATAGGGATCATTGTAAATATATATTATTTACAATATATATTAATGACTTGGATGAGGAAAGTGAATGCAGTATACCCAAGTTTGCAGATGATACAAAAATACTTGGGAAGATTAGTGGTCAAGATGACGGGCTGCAAATGATAGATAGGTTAAGGAAGTGGGCAAAAACTTGGCTGATGGAATATAATTTGGGAAAATACAATGTTATATACTTTGGCAGGAAGAATAGATAAAGACTATAGAGAAAGCTACTGAACAGAAGGATTTGGGAGTCATTGTTGATGAATCATGAAAAACGAGTGTCTAAGTTCAGTGGGTAATACAGAAGGCAAATAGAATGTTGGCATATATTTCAAAAGCAATTGAGTATAAAAGTACCTGCATTGGAGGCAGTCCAAAGAAAGTTCACTAGGCTGATGCTAGATATGGAGGGACTGTCTCATGAGTAAAGTTTGAGTAAATTGAGCCCATACTCTTTGAAATATAGATGAATGAGAGGTGATTTTGTTTTTTAAACAGACAGGATTCTGAGAGGACATGACAGGGTAGATGTGGAAATCGTATTTCCCCTCGTTGGACAGTCCAGGACCAGAGGTTGAAATCTCACAATTAGGGAGCTTACATGTAAGTCAGAGGTGAGAAGGAATTTCTTCTCAGAGAGTTGGGAATCTGTGAAATTCTTTACCACACAGGGTTGTTGATGTTGGGAAGTTAAGTATATTCAATAGTGAGTCAGACAGAGTTTTAATCAATAATCAACATTTGTGGTGGGCAAGGCAGGAAAGTGGAGTTGAGGATTATCAGATCAGCCAGGATCTCATTGAATGGTGAAGCAGACTTGATAGGCTGAATGCCCTACTTTTGCTCCTATGTCTTATGTTCCTATCCAATTTACATTATTAATGGCTATGTCTTTAGTTAGCTGAATGGAGCATGCCTGTAGGTCCTTCCACCTGAAGACTCTTCCTCCCAATTCAGCTATTCACCATTAGTGAGGAACTATCTTCTGAGCTAGATATAGTTAAAATGTTGAGCATCACTTTTAAAAGATTACCTTCTATTCTCCCTGTCACTCACTAAGACTCCCCACTTCCCTTAACCAACCCCATGGTAAAATTAACCTCCGTCTGTTACACTGGAACCCATTGCAATAATCCTCCCCTCTGATCTCCCCTCTGAGCTAACACACATCATCGTCCCTATGCTGACTTTCATCTTAGCCACCTTGTCACTGCCATTTTCTTCAGCTTTAGGACCACCTTCCCTCCAATGAGACTATCCATTTGCTGACTTTGACCATAGAATTCTTACTCTGCAGTGTTTCACTCCCCCTTTTATTATCACTATCCAATCTGCTTCCCAACACCCTCAGTCCAATCCGCTGGAATCTATCGTTGATGCCACCAAACTACCCTTTTGGACTTAATGCTCAGCCACCTTCCCTGCATGTGAAATGCCTTCCACTTGTACCAATGCCATTCAAGTACATAAACAACCCTTCCACACCTCTCCAATAACCCTTTCATCCTTTCCCAGACTGGCCTCTATCCTTGGTCAAGATCCTTGACCCATGTCCCTCACATTCCAGGTCCCTCCTTTGATCAACCTCATGCCCTGTGCAACTTAAACTAGTGCCATTCACTCTCAATCATAGTATGATATAGATAAACACTTCTGAAAGTAACAAGGTAGTGGCTATTCACTCATAAGTACTATAAGGTGATTACTTCATCTATTGTACGGCATTTAAATGTAGAATGAATCTAAAGGCATGTAATGCTTGCTCATGTTGAACTTATTTGTGAAGGTGCTGTGAAACTTTGTTCTGTTGAGCTGGCCTTTCAATAAGTATGACATGCTGAAACAGGCAAAAGCACTTCCGAGGCTTGATCTGTCTTAAACATTGGAGAAAATGAGGACTGTGGATGCTGGAGATCAGAGTCAAAAGGCAGCATCCAAGGAGCAGGAGAATGCGACGACATTCCAGATGAAGGGCTTATGCCTGAAACATCGATTCTTCTGCTCCACGTATACTACCTGACGTTCTGTGCTTTTCCAGTGCCACACTTTTCGGCTGTCTTTAACATTCCCAGAACTCAATTGTAAAAGTTAATTTTGCTGTTGGGAATCTGTTCTTTGGCCTCCCACGCAGTTAAGTTCTCTCAACTGTCTTTCTTTCAGCTCCCAGTTGCAGTATAAAATTCTGCCCTATGTTTGCATTTGTGGAGGATCACGGAATTAGTAGGCAGTATTTAAAAGTAAGCTGTCATCCACTGGAGACTAAGATACGGAGAAATTTCTTCTTTCAGAATGCTATCGGTTTTTGGAATTGACTTTGCAAAGAGATCAGTGTAGGCTGGATCATCAAATATATCTGAGGTTAAGTTAGATAGAATTTCAGTCTACAAGGGAGTTGTGGGTTAGGACTAGGCAAAAGGGAAGCCTGCAGATGCTGGAAATCAGAATCTAGATTAAAGTGGTGCTGGAAAAGCACAGCAGGTCAGGTAGCATCCGAGGAGCAGGAAAATCGATGTTTCGAGCAAAAGCCTTTCATCATGACTGGGCAGCAGGCAAGAGAGTGGAGGTAAGGCTACAATTGGATCAGCCATCATCTTACTGAATTGCAAAGAGGGCTCAGTTCGTTGCAGAGCCTCCTCAAGCTCCTATTTCTTATAATATGACCATATTGATTGGTGGAGCAGGCTCATTCCTCACGTGGCCTAATCCTTTTTGCAACTTCTTAAATTCTTATGCTCCACTTTTAATTTTAGTGGTCACAAGTACAAAACATAGCATTTATTCATGATTCTAAAGTAACTAACAATGAATCAAAATTTTATTTGTGAAATGCTGCAAGGATAACTGATTTAGATGAAAGAAATGTGCACTGTTGTACAAAAGCTAAGGTACTACTTTCAAGAGCTAGCTTTATCTTAGCTAACTTGTGGGTTGCTAATGTTGACACCTGTTCCACAAGTAAAGATGAAAGAAGTTTCAATCTCCTCACTTTCAGCAGAATACTTAATATGTAAAAAGTCTGCGTGATTAGCTACTGGAATAAAATCATGTTTTGTGAAACTGTGTAAAGGCAGCACAAACATCTACAAAATGTAACAATGCTGATATTCTAAAGAAAAAGAAAACAGAACCCACTAATTAAATCCAAGGACAGCTGAGTTTTACTGAAATGGTAACTATGGATATATTTAATATCTAGGATCCATTAAGGATTGAACAAAACTGCATACCTCAATGACCTGCAACTTCTCAAAGAAAATATAATTGGGTTGGCAGCCAATAGAAAGTTAATTAATTACACAGATGGAAAGCAAGCAGCTGTGTATCGTAACCTCTCTGTCATCGGTAAGATATTAAAAAAATTGAAATGTGTGACATGTAGAAATGTGAGAATTTCTTAACAACATGGAAATGACACCTTCAGGCAGGAATTAATTTTTAAACATCAAAGTTTGGGGATAACCAGTGTTCAGTAATCAAATTAGTGCTTTGCTTGGATTACTTGTCATTTACTATTATTATATTCAGGGATGACATACTAAATTACTGGTGGGTAGAGATTTGGTGTATAAAATGTGCCAAATTACAGTACGAAGGTCAATAAATCCAACAATTAATGTGAGATATGCATTCTCTTTTTATTACACCATACTTGCAATGGTACAAGAAGATTAATATGTTGTTACAAATACAGGCACTGTATATGATTTCAAGTTTTTTTATACCAGTATTAATTTTGGACTAGGAAAAAAAAACACAATTTAAAAAATCACTATGTAATCATTTATAGATGTGGCATAACTTGTACGAGATGTGGCTATAGATTTTAGCCAATTCTAATGAAATATAACATGCTGTTGAAGGTTTTAGTGTCACTTTAAAAATGGGTATTACAAAGACTAAGGTATTTCTATTAATTAGAATACAGAACATTCCTCTATATAATTGTGGGTAAGCTCACAGAAGGTTGAAATGCTACTTTAGAATTCAGGCAAGATCTAATTAGATTTGCAAACCTCATACAATCTTATGTCACGATTTTATCTACTTTCATTCACCTAGTGTCACAGCCAGCTTAAAGCAGGCAGCCCTGAACCATTGTCAGAAATCGCTGACCCCTACAGCACTAATACTTGAAAGGCTTTGCCTCCAATGTAGCCCTATACATACTTATTTTCTATTTAAACTCACCTGCTGAATGCTTGAGTGTTCCTTCCATCTCCCGGGTGCTGCTAATGCCCTCTGATAGAGGCAGAAACATTCAAAGTCCTCCTGCCAAACTTAACAGATGGCAGTACAACAGCTAAAGTGTGCCTGTGGTAATACCTGCCAAGGTTGGGGCTGTTAGAACATAGAACATAGAACAATACAGCACAGAACAGGCCCTTCGGCCCACGATGTTGTGCCGAACTTCTAACCTAGATTAAGTACCCATCCATGTACCTATCCAAATGCCGCTTAAAGGTCGCCAATGATTCCGACTCCACCACTCCCACGGACAGCGCATTCCATGCCCCCACCACTCTCTGGGTAAAGAACCCACCCCTGACATCTCCCCTATACCTTCCACCCTTCACCTTAAATTTATGTCCCCTTGTAACACTCTGTTGTACCCGGGGAAAAAGTTTCTGACTGTCTACTCTATCTATTCCTCTGATCATCTTATAAACCTCTATCAAGTCACCCCTCATCCTTCGCCGTTCCAACGAGAAAAGGCCGAGAACTCTCAACCTATCCTCGTACGACTTCCTCTCCATTCCAGGCAACATCCTGGTAAATCTTCTCTGCACCCTCTCCAAAGCTTCCACATCTTTCCTATAGTGAGGCGACCAGAACTGCACACAGTACTCCAACTGTGGCCTAACCAAAGTCCTGTACAGCTGCAACATCACTTCACGACTCTTGAATTCAATCCCTCTGCTAATGAACGATAATACTCCATAGGCCTTCTTACAAACTCTATCCACCTGAGTGGCAACCTTCAAAGATCTATGTACATAGACCCCAAGATCCCTCTGTTCCTCCACCTGACTAAGAACCCTACCATTAACCCTGTATTCCGCATTCTTATTTGTTCTTCCAAAATGGACAACCTCACACTTGGCAGGGTTGAACTCCATCTGCCACTCCTCAGCCCAGCTCTGCATCATATCTAAGTCCCTCTGCAGCCGACAACAGCCCTCCTCACTGTCCAAAACTCCACCTATCTTCGTATCATCTGCAAATTTACTGACCCACCCTTCGACTCCCTCATCTAAGTCATTAATAAAAATTACAAACAGCAGAGGACCCAGAACTGATCCCTGCGGAACTCCACTTGTAACTGGGCTCCAGGCTGAATATTTACCATCTACCACCACTCTCTGCCTTCGACCGGTTAGCCAGTTTTCTATCCAATTGGCCAAATTTCCCTCTATCCCATGCCTCCTGACTTTCCGCATAAGCCTACCATGGGGAACCTTATCAAATGCCTTACTAAAATCCATGTACACTACATCCACTGCTCTTCCCTCATCCACATGCTTGGTCACCTCCTCGAAGAATTCAATAAGACTTGTAAGGCAAGACCTACCCTTCACAAATCCGTGCTGGCTGTCCCTAATCAAGCAGTGTCTTTCCAGATACTCCTAAATCCTATCCCTCAGTACCCTTTCCATTACTTTGCCTACCACAGAAGTAAGACTAACAGGCCTGTAATTCCCGGGGTTATCCCTATTCCCTTTTTTGAACAGGGGCACAACATTCGCTACTCTCCAGTCCCCTGGTACCACCCCCGTTGCCAGTGAAGACGAGAAGATCATTGCCAACGGTACTGCAATTTCCTCTCTTGCTTCCCACATAATCCTAGGATATATCCCGTCAGGCCCGGGGGACTTGTCTATCCTCAAGTTGTTCAAAATGTCCAACACATCTTCCTTTCTAACAGGTATCTCTTCTAGCTTACCAGTCCATTTCACACTCTCCTCTTCTACAATACGGTCCCTCTCGTTCGTAAATACTGAAGAGAAGTACTTGTTCAAGACCTCTCCTATCTCTTCCGACTCAATACACAGTCTCCCACTACTGTCCTTGATCGGACCTACCCTCGTTCTCGTCATTCTCAGGTTTCTCACATACGCATAAAATGCCTTGGGGTTATCCTTGATCCTATCCGCCAACGATTTTTCATGCCCTCTCTTAGCTCTCCTAATCCCTTTCTTCAGGTCCCTTCTGGCTATCCTGTATCCCTCCACTGCTCTGTCTGAATCCTGTTTCCTCAACCTTATGTAAGCCTCCTTCTTCCTCTTTACCAGACATTCAACCTCTCTCGTCAACCAAGGCTCCCTCACACGACCATTTCTTTCCTGCCTGATAGGTACATACATATCATGGACACGTCGTATCTGCTCTTTGAAAAAGTTCCACATTTCCACCACATCCTTCCCTGACAGCCTATGCTCCCAACGTATGCTCCTCAAATCCTGCCTTACAGCATCGTAATTTCCCTTCCCCCAATTATAAAATCTACCTTGTTGTGCGCACCTATCTCTCTCCATAACCAAGGTGAAAGTCAGGCCACTACCACTGTTGTAGTGGTAGTGGCCTGACATCTGAGCAAGATGACCCAGGTTCAAGTTCCACCTACTCCATAAGTGTGTAGTAACATTACTGAGCAGATTGATTAGAAACATTTGAGGATTCTTGTGGTGCAGTGGAAGTATCCCTACCTCTGGACTAGAAAGTTCAGTTTCAAATTCCTACTGCTCCAGAGGGGTGTAATGACATCCCTGTACAGATTGATGAGGATAAGTATAACTGCCAAGGTCTTCCCGCTACCGGTTGTGTGTAAATCCCTATAGTCTACGAATCACCCTTGAAATTCCATTCTTGTCTTCACTATGGTCTCACCCCTCCCTATCTCTTTTAACGCCCTGTGGCCCATTAACCCTTCAAAATCTTGGCTTCTCTAGTTCTAGCCCCTTCGGATTCCTTGATTGTAATCTGATGGTGACTGTGCCTTTATATGTCAGGATCTTAATTTCAGGAAATCTCTTGCTGAACCTTTACATCTGTCCTTTAAGGGCACCACTTTGAACCAGTTCTGAGGAAGGATCACTGGGCCCAAAACATTAACTTTGATGTCTCTGCACACATGCTGCCAGACCTGCTGAGCTTCTCCAGCAACTTCTGTTTTTATTTCTGATTTTATAGCATCCGCAGTTGTTTCGGTTTTATCCCTTTAAACCTATCTTACTGATCAGGTTTCCACTCTAATATCTGCCTATTGACTGAAACACAGTGGGGCGTTTTATAGCATCCAAAACGCCAAGTTGTAGTATTTAAGTTACACTTCAAAATTATTGAGCGGAATAGCGAACCTCAGGGGTGATCGTCTTGGGGGGGGGGGGGGCTGACCTGACAAAGTGACGATGGTTGCCCGGCACCTGAGGAGTAATTCTTCCCTCCAAGGCCACAGTCCGTGCGGCTCGGCCCCTTCAAGCCGAGTCTAAACGGCCGCCCGTCGCGAGGAGATGGTTCCCGCCCTCGCGACTGCCGGAAGTGCGTGTACCAGAGGCCTAACCGTCCCCCGGTGCCGCTGTCAGTCAAAGCGGACTTAACCCGCCGCGGCTCCAGGATGACTCGCTTCCAGCGGCCCACTCAGTGATCGAAGCTGGAGAAGATGTTTGAGAATTTCAAAGAGCGGCTGCTGAGCGCGCAGCAGGATCTCAGCAGCGGGTAGGAGAGGCAGCGGGGGAACAGACCGGGTTGTGTGCGGGGGAAAAACCGGGCCCAAGGTTAAAATCAGGGCTGGGGATACTCCTTCCTCTACTGGAATGAGAGAGACATTTAAACCCACCTTAGTCAGACTACTGATTACTTTGTGAATTGTCTGTATTTCAAAGAAAATTGTTTTTGCCGGTGATGGCTAGTCACCCTGACTCTAGGCTGTAAAATGTCAAGTTGCGAAATCCACCCACTTTCTGAAGTTTGTAACCAGTTTCATTTTCAGCATAAAATTATTTTCAGCAAAGTTATAAACTTTGTTTTATAAAGTTAAATCTGTGTTTGGGAAGGGTTCTTTTATTATAAAAAGCTTTACAAATCCAGGTTTCCGACTACACTTCCTGCATGTTTTGTAAATCTTGAGTTGACAGCAGTGTGACAGTCATGTGAGAACAGAACTGTAGAGGAACGCTTTTTCATGATTTGGAAGAGCTGGTGTTGGACTGGGGTGTACGAAGTTGAAAATCACAACACCAGGTTATAGTCCAATAGGAAGGAGCAGCGCTATAAAAGCTAGTGCTTCCAATTAAACCTGTTGGACCATAACCCTGTGTTGTGATTTTTAGCTTTTTCTTCAGGAGAACTGCAGAGTCCGTGCAAGTGACGGCAAGTGAAGATTCCGTTAAAAACTGATAGGACCTGATTCTTGGGACTTTGGCTCACTCTTCTTCTACTGTCAGCTGAAGATGTGAGCTCCGGGTGCGATTTATTTCCTGCAGCCTAGAAACTTTCCTGTAATGGCTGAGCTGAAGTTGACAACTTGTGTAGGTCAAGGTATTGCAGAAAACCGTTTTTTTAAATGGTCCGTTAATGACTCTACTGGCATGCTTCTCAAAACCACTTCAATCAATACTGTCCCTTAATGAAAGGGGAATCTTCCAAAATGGGTATCCGTTTTGTGATAACTTACTAAATTCAGGGTGGGGGAATTTTCAAGGTGGCACTTCGGAAAGGTATACACAATATCCTATTAGTGATTATGCAAGACAACAAATCAATTTGTAACTAGCTAAAAGTGTGATATCAGTTAGTCGTGTTTGATATTCTGTGGCAAGTCTGTTGTGAAAATTGGTACTCCTGCGTCCATGTCTCAAACCTGTGAAAGGAAATAGTACAATATTTGTGCATTTATTTATTTTGTTTGATCTCTAAGTAATATTTATGTACTAGGAATTTCACAATTTGAGCATTGCAATGAATTGTTTGCAAACTAGAGGCCTGGGAAGCAAACATTGTTCCAGTACTATGTTAACATTTACTGTACTGCTATCTGCATCTATTAGGTTTAAATATTTCCTTGTCTTCAATTTCAGTTTAAAGATGCTGGGTGACAAATCTAAAGAAGTAAAAATTAAGAAGTCAAGGTAATTTTAATTTGCTACTTCCAGCACTTTGTGATAAAGTAACTTGGTTCTCTTGAATTTAAAAAAGTCAGTGGCATCAATACTTGGCAGATGTTGTAAAGGTATCATTTTATCCAAATAAGAAACTTATGATACTTTGAATGCTCAAGTCACTGGAAAATTATTTGCACGGAATGTTTGTTTTTACTCAGCTGCATTTGCAACCATCTCTTGAATTTCTGCTAGTTACAGAAATTTTCTGAGGGAGAAAAAAATCAGCAGCTGGCATTTTGTGGCATCGTTCCAAACTTTACAAAACAAATGTATATGTATTTCTAAGACCTTTTAATATGTTGGTATGCCTCTTATCCAATGCAGCAACAGGTCCACGTAATAACAGTTCCCACTTTGCTCATGCAAACTGTAATTTTCCTTGCATAGAAGAACAGCTGGTGTTTGACTTGATAGCATTGCTGGAAGAATTATAGATTTTCTATTGGATTCTATAGAGATTTGACATTTTCAATTTTTATAAGCTGCTAACAACTCTACTGAATATATTTTTGATTATTAGTAACTTTCTATTACACTCTGTTCAACTATTATCTTATTTACCTAACATGTTCTAGCACCAGTCATTTTCAAGATATGAGATGCACTCTCTTTCTGAGATATTTAACAATGTGACCAAGGACGTAGGTGGTGAGCAAGCTGAAGAGGACTGGTGCTGGAACAGCCCTGCTTCTCTCAATTTGAGAACTCAAAGAGAACAGATGCTTCGCTATTTAAGAGCACTTGACCCAGCATTCTGTCATGACTATAATCTTGACAGATTTGCTTGAGAAACCAGACTGTCCTAGGACTTTATGAGAAAGTGAGGACTGGAGAGCAGAGTCAAAAAGTGTGGTGTTGGAAAGGCACAAATGGTCAGGCAGCAGGAGAGTCGACATTTCAGGCATAAGCCCTTCAACAGGAATGAGGATTTTCCAGAGGATCATCCTATTGACTGTGTCAAAAGTCTTTGAGGAAAACACAAATGAAATAAAGGGCCATGTTCTACTCAAAGCAGTTTTCCAGAATTTTCTCACTGTGAGCATCCGAGAACAGTGTGGCATCCTTGGTGAAAGCTGCACAGTATCTCAGGTAGTTTTGTTTCTGCCATATTAATAAGTTTTTTTAAAGATGATACAAGCAAAATTGCTATTCAGGGAATTAAGAGCTCAGTAGTCGACATACACTGCTAGTCTTCCTTTGTTTTTCTAGACAGCAAAAAATTATAGCATTGTGAAAGTTATTTGACAACTTTTCATTGTTCCAAATGCATGAGAGGATCTTGTTCAAAAGCCTCTATTGTGTCAGGACCTGCTGCCTTAAAGAAATTCACCTGGATTTCTTGTCTTTTCCTGAAGCCTTTCCAAAGTTCATTTGTAATGGCTTTCTTGAAGAAAGCAACTCAAACCAGGACTGATGACTGTGGTAGTTCTGTTCAGCAAAATGTGCGTGTTCTGCCCATCTGTCTATATTGTTTCTGCCTGATCTTTTTTTTTATTTAAGGATGAACGATCAGCAGAGAGCAATGGTGTGGAACCTGCCATAGATTTATCTTGCATCTCTTGCAGCTCTCTCAAAACTATTACTGTTAGGTGTCAGAACGTGTCTCTTTTGGAGATGAAGATTAGATTGTTTTGCTGTGCAGGATTTGAGAGATGATTTCATCACTTTATCAAATCAATCTTGACATAATCACTTCTTTAGTCCAAGAGCATTGATTGTTGTTCCAGTGATAATGCTTTTAAAATTGCTCTGATTCTCAAAACAATCTCTAAAGTATATTATCTTTGAGCTTTTGATCAAGAATATTCTGAAACAGATTATCAGAAGTAATGTTACTCAGTTTACCTGTATTGAAGTGCTTTTGGTTAAGCTGAAGGAATTTGCAAGTTAAGAATTGCTCTGTTATGTGTTCAACATTCTGTCCCCTTTGCATGAGTATTTTCTATATCTTGGAGATCTCTCTGACACACTGCAATCATGTACCGTTGTTTTGACCTTTGGATATATCTGCGTAGTCTTGTGCTTATCAACTTGTCTGAATATCCTGTTGGTAATGGAGTAACATGACATTGAGTTTATTGACACCTTGGTTACTCAGAATACCTCTTTCCGGTTATTTCTGACTTTCCCTATATGGGAATTGAAGTCTCCTAGGGCCACGAGCTTATCAATATCAGACATTGACTTAATAAATTAATCCAGGTCCTCGTAGAATTTACCACATATCCATTACCACAGGATTTCTGAAGAAAGAAGCAAAGGTGAGTTTGCACAAAATCTGTATAAGAATTCTTTTTAAAGTGGAAGAACCACTGCATGGGAGGATTCCCACTCGCAGCTGCAGAAATCTGGTTCAGTGGCATGGAGAGAATCCTTGACACTGAAAAACGTCTTTTGACTCCAGTGGATGACCATGATAATTTTCATGCTTTGGCATGTTCTTCAGGCTCTCTGGCATCCTGCTAGAATACTACTTTGATTATTGAATCAAACAAGTGATTTCTTGTGCTGTGTTTGCTGGAACATTCTGCACATACCAAAGCAAATCACAAACTCTTGGGTGGAGGCTTGAAACCTACTCTCACCAGGTTTCTTGTTTATTTTTCTGAAAACAAAAATTGCTGGAAATCAGTATGTTAGGCAGCAGACATGGAGAGAGAGAGCTAATATTTCGAGTCTAGATGACCCTTCATCAGAGCCATCTAGACTCAATGTTAGCTTGCTCTCTCGACATGCATGCTGCCAAACTCGCTGTGATTTCCAGCATATTTTGTTTTCAGTGCAGATTGCACCATCTGCAGTAATTTACTCCTTTATTTTTCTAAATGTTTTTCCCTAACAACTTGTACTTAAGAATCTACCTAGGTACCATCTATACCTAAGATGGCGAGTAAGTGGTGACTTGTAAACTTTTCACTGTACTCTCATGAGTATATGTGAAATTAACATTAACTTGAATTCTAATTCAGTCCCCACCTGTCAAGACAGTGGTTCATGGTGTGACTGTTACTGCATGCAGACAACTTGTGGGATTTACAAGGGACAGCTGTGTCCAGTGTTGACCAAAGTGGATAAACTACTTAAAGCATGACCCATCACCACGTCAGAGCTGTCACCTCTTCCTGAACACACTCTACACATCACAATATTTGATATGGTCCAAGTAAAAGTGGCAATGAGTGACAACTAGATAATGTTAATATAATGCCATTCCTAATGAAGGGCTTATGTCTGAAATGTCCACTCTCTTGCTCCCCAGATGCTGCTTGGATGGTTGCACTTTTCCAAGCGCCACCCTTTTCAACTCTGACTCTCCAGCCTCTGCAGTCCTCATCTTTTCCTAATGCCTTTACCTGTCAGCTTTCTAGTTCTCAGCCATTATGTTGAAAACCAGACACTTGGATACCTGTATGAGCTCTTGTTTATGATAACCAAGTGTCTCAATTTCTTTTTTGAAAATATGATTCTTCTTGTAATGTAGCAATATAATGCTAAAATTCTTGATTAAAATGTTTCCAAACTGGATACTTCGAGCTAAAGTACAACTGTGATGTTTGTTTATTTTCACAGCACAGCAGATGGTTTGCCAAAGTTTGCTGCAGGAGCTGAGCTACTAAGCAGGTAAGGATAATTAGTTATACTTGTTGATAGTTTACGATAGCATAACATTCACAGCATAAGTTTCTATCACTGTTCAGATGTATTAGTAAGGCACTCAGTTCTTGTATCCCCTTGTTAAAATGGAAGGACTGCATATCTCTTGTTTAAATAAAAGAGAAAATAATTGAGCCTCCCAAATCAAGAACATTTGTCAGAGAGCAACTTGGACATAGCAACCATTCTATTGAAAGGTGGAATGCTTACAGCAGAAATAAAAGGCCATTCACTTGTATTCTCTTTGCAAGAGCAACTTGGCTCATCCATATAGCCCTGCAAATCTTTTCTGTTTAGGAGCTTATCAAATTCTCTTTCAGAAGTCCTGATTGAATTTTCCCCCTACAGAAGGAAGTGTATTGTATGTCTGCCAGCTCCATATAATCCTCGATTTCCTGAGAGACCAAAGATTTATATTGTTAATGAGGGAAAAAAAAACTATATCTGCTATTGTTTATAAATTACCACAAGTAACCGTTAATTCAACTACTATTAATAAATCTCTTAGACAATCAAATACTAAACCAATTATTTAAACTTCATTGTATGGAGTAACCAAATTGAGACCCTCAATTAAGCAAGTTAAACCACAACCCAATTTAGCTAAATTCAACCATTAATTGAGTATAGCTACGATTCCAACCAACAGTCTGTCTCCGGGTGTCCAGGATTCAAATCTTGTGCAGGGTGGTTCTCCAGAGTTCTGCTGAAGAATCCTGAAGTTGAACTCTTGCAGGATTTTTTTGTCTTGTGAAGTTTGTCATGTGACATTCTTGAGACTTTAGGTACATTCATCCACAACACTTCTAGGGTCATCAAATTTGTAGCTTATCTTTTATCAGGGTTAGCTTATCTTTTCCTTGTTACATTTGGTGTTAGCTGCCTGTTTGAAACACTGTCTGTCCTGCCATTAACTCCTTCACCTCAAGATGAGGCAACTGGTTTCAAGCAGATGTTAAAGCAGTTTATGTAGTTTCGACTCCATTTTCCCCCAAGGATGATTCATTGCATATTGCTTTTAATTCCTTGTCCTTTTATCTCAGGACACAGCTTATTCTAGTAAAGGTTATTGCTGATTCTTTCTATCTGTGAACATTTATTAAAATTCTGAAATTTACAATGTTGTGTCAGTATAAGTTGCACAATTTGGTAGATTTAAAAAAAAAATTCATTCACTCATCATAAACCTGTGAGCCTAATTTTGAATGCAAGCTAATTATAGAACTGTCTAGAAAATGCAACTATTAATCTTAAGAAATTCCTGAATTTGAGAATATGTATGAAGTTTAGCTTTGAATCACTGTAAATGAGTGCTGTAATTTTTGTTTATTTAAAATAAAGCAGAACTTGACATGAGAAACAATTTTGAATAATACTGCAGGTGCATTGATGAAGTTGCTTAACATAAGTTAGTTTCATCCTTTGCATAGAGTTTGTGTTCATTTGAAAACCTATCCAAAGATTCAGGAAGTTTGACTTAATAGCATGTTACTGCAAGGTGTGCTGCTATTTTGTTGAATGAGGTTTTGCTTGAAATGCCTTGGCTTCGTGCTTTTAGAGTCATAGTGTTGCAGCTTTACTCCTAAATGAGATCACAAGTAGCAACCCAGAATAATAATCAGGAATTGAAAAGGAGGGAGTAACCCAAAATTACAATTATCAGGCAAGTAGTACTGAGTAAATAGTTGGAACTAAGAGTTGACAAGTTGCCAGGTTCTCATGGATTTCAACCTAAGGTGTTAATAGAAGTAGCTTGTGAAATAGTTGATGCGTTGATTTTAATTTTGAAAACTCACTAGTTTCAGGAAAGGTTCCTTTTGGGTCGGGAAATAGCTAATTATTCAAAAGGAGGAACAAATGGATATTATTCTTGGGTTTCTAGAAGACATTTGATCACGTACAGTATCAAAAGTTATTATAGAATATAAAAGCCCATTAGGTAGGAATAGATTGACATGGGTAGAAGATTGGCCGGCTGACAAGAAGCAGCAAATAAATTGCTCTTTTTCAGGTTGGCAGATGGTTAAGAGATGCTGGGGCCTCCACTGTTTCCAATTTAAATAAATAATTTGAATGAAGTGATCAAAGGCATGGTTGCTAAATTTGCTGATGACACAAAGATAAGTAGGAAACTGAATTCTGAAGAAGACTCAAGAGCCCACTAAGTGACATAGGTAGAATAAATGAGTGGACGAAATCTTGTAAATTAAGTGCAATGTAGTAAAGTGTGAAATTACAGTAGTCCACCCGTACCTGTGGGGGGTACATTCCAAGACCTATCACAGAAGCCTGAAACTGCGGATAGAAGCTGAACCCATTCATTTAATTGGGAAATCTACCTTCCCAGCAGCCCCCTGTTTCCGGAATGTTCCCTGTAATATTTTCAGGCTGCGGTAAACCGTGGATTTCCAAGACTTGATGGCAAGACTGAGCAGATTGCCTTATGAGGAAAGGCAAGACAGGCTATGCCTATATCCTGTGGAACTTAAAAGTTAGAGGTGACTTGATTGAAACATATATAAGATCTTGAGGGGACTGACCACACGGATTCCAAAATTTATTTGCTCTTGTGGGGGAATCTAGAACGAGGGGTCATATTGTAGAAATAATAATTTGTCCATTTAAGATGAATAAAGATTGTGACTCTTCATAATTTTATTCCTCAAAAGGCAGTGAATGCAGACCCTTTTTAAAGTATTTTTATGGTACAGAAGTTCTTGATTACCAAGGGATGCAAGGAGGGTAGGTGATGGCCTGATGATATTATTGCTAGATGCTTAATCCAATGACTCAGCTAATGTCTGGGGACCTGGGTTCAAATCCTGTCATGGAGGTGTGGCGTTTGAATTCAATAACATTAAGAGTCTAATGATCATGAATCCTTTGTTAATTGTTGGACAAACCCATCTAGTTCACTAATGTCCTTAAGGTTGGAAACTGCAATCCTTACCTGGTTTGGCCTCATGTGATTCCAGACCCATAGCAATGTGATTGACTCCTAGTTGCCCTGTGGGTAATTAGGGATAGGCAATAAATTCTAGCTTAGCTAGTGAAACTCTCATCCCATGAATCAATTTTTAAAAAAAAAACAAAAATGGTTATCGGGGATATGCAGGGATGTAAAGATAGGGCGTAAAATCAGATCAACTGTTATCTTACCGAATATTGGAGCAGGCTGAAAGGGCCAAGTGCTCTACTCTTGTTTCTTGTTCATATGGTCATAAAAAATGATCCTTTTGTTACATATGCATTACACATAACCTTTTTGAATTTTAATGTATGGCATAGTCTGAAGTGCTGATATCAGATGCCAAATATACTTTTGATATGATGCCAATTTCCAGTGGCTTACAGGTCGCAAACTGAAGTAGTAATACTTGCCCTGTCCACAGATTCTCTCTCACACTTCCTGAGTTTTTCCAGCATTTCCTCTCTCTACATTTCAAATTCACTCTCAGAAATGAGAAAAGTTCAAAATTTCATTTTACACCAATCAGACTTGGAAGCATGGAGGTCCTTAAAATGTTATTAGATCATAGGTTTCTGAAAGATAAAACTGTGGAGTGACTTAGACTATTACAGAATTATAAACAAATCAGTGCTAATAGGCTAGGACATGCTGTTTTGCTATTCATTATGTTAATTTGGGGGATCATTACTTATAATATAATACCCATACAGATTAAATCCAGAGAATAGCTCAATTGGGGAAAGAGATTAAGTTCATTACGTACAATAGCATGATTGAACCAAGTCATTGTAGCTGAACCTAACCTATCGTGATGGTTCTAAAACTGGAAGGGTCACAGATTTGAAATTGATTTCGTAAAGCCAAGATGCTAACAAAACTGTTGGACTGTAATGATGAAATTGGAACACAGGATCTGTCACAATAATCATCTAGTTGAAAAGGTGTTGGCAGGTTCTGTTAACAGATTTAAATAAATATCAACTTGTTCAACACCAGATGGACTTTACCAGTGTGAAGTCATATCATTTAGAATGAAAAAAAGCACCAGCAACAATGCAGCAATTAACCGATAAAGTAATAAAAGGAATATGTAATTTTGTTTACATCAACGACATGGTTGTTTTAGCCAGATCTGGGAAGGATGTTTATATTGTTTGAACTTTTTCCTCAGCTACAAAAAACAACTTTGTTATAAATTTGGTTCAGTTAATTTGCCAAGGCAAAGGTGACTTATTTGTGCCGTACTGTGGGACAAGGCCTAGTTGCACATAGACAAATGACATTACAGGCTGTTTTGGATTTTCCTGTGCCTCGGAGAAAATGTCATTTTGTCTTAATGTTGGTACAAGTGGACTCTTTTGCTAGTTTATTGTCAGCTTCAGCACTATTGTTTCACCTTTTAACAAATTTGTTGAAAAAGGCAGAAAATTTGAAAAGTGCCTTTGAAAATTTGAAGAATGTGCTGACCACAGCAATGTTTACATGTGGTCAGTTTACAGGTAAAACCAATGTTAACTATTCAAAAAGCAATATTGCTTTGTGATGGCTTTTCAACATTTTAAAATATGTATTGACAACAACATGGAAGAAACTGTCATTTTTACAGGTCACAATCATTCACTGCTTTAGAAACATTTTTTCTAAAATTGACAGAGCAAATTTCTCTAACTATATAATTTGAGAATTGTTCATGTGCTTTGAAAGGAAATGATATAGTGAGCCCTCAGTTGAGACCATGTGCAAGATACTGGGTGATGTGGAACCAATGAACATATGTAAAATAAGGCTAATGTGGAATTCATTATATATCTATTGTCAACACTTGAGCACAGTTAATGTAACATAGTGGTGATGTGTAGACAACTTTTAAGCAATGAAAATGCCTCTTAAAGACCAATTTTCATTATTTTTGGAGGGGACAAAATTGTGATGTATGGGGTGTGATATTTATTTATTTTTAGATATAATGTATTTTTAAGTTATTTTGAATTAGTGATGTATGGATTTTTCTGCACTTGAAATATTAATTAACTTGTATTTCTGTAGGCATGGTGATTTCTTTTATACCAACTTGATAAGAGAAATAGCCTTTCGGGCACATGGATTTCTTTTGCATTAGGAGAGTATAAGATCAAGCAAGGTAAACTATTAGGCATTAAGTTTCAGTTAGAAAATCTGGACTTGATTTTCTTTTAAGTTTAGGAGGAACAACCATAGCATGGAAACTTTTTTTTCTTAGTTTCCAACTGGTACAATTGTGCAGAAGTCTTAAGTGCAGATGGATGTGTAAAGCACTGCTCCTGAGAAAGGGAAAAATAGATTATCTTCAAGTA
Source organism: Chiloscyllium plagiosum (assembly GCF_037043375.1). Taxonomy (NCBI): domain Eukaryota; kingdom Metazoa; phylum Chordata; class Chondrichthyes; order Orectolobiformes; family Hemiscylliidae; genus Chiloscyllium; species Chiloscyllium plagiosum. Next base: position 46,573,266 of record NW_028270172.1, on the reverse strand, counting down.
AGGAGTTTAATAATTATCCCAGACTAGAAGTCTTTGGATAAAACCTTGAAGAGGTCACTTGAAGCTGAGTATATTGACACTCCGATGTATGTGAAAGATCCAGGAAAAGGCCATCAGATTTTCCAGACTGGGAGCTGAAGTTGGCACACAAACTAAATAACAACTGGTCAAGTCACAGATTTATTCACAGATTTCAAATGCACACTTCCTTGGGGTTGCCAGTGGATTCTAAAATCTATGAAGTGATCTTTTTGAAAGTACAGTATTGTACAGTGAGTTGCTAAATCCTGCTTTTTTTAATTGCATTAATTATGGTTATTTTGGTATAACAGCACCACCCATGATCAAATTTAGATTCCAACCATTTTAAAACTGTGGTGGTGAGGGGTGTTGTTGGGGTTGTGAAATCATACTGCATGCATCTGTAGTCCTCATAAGGATTGCTGCAGTCCCTGGTAAAGATTTGTTTCCCACAACATTTTTGCTTTTGTCTTCCGTTATAAGCAGGTTTTGGATCTTAATACAAAAAGCCCAGATAATGAGTAAAAATCATGTTTTTAAATTTTGGGAGAAATTTACTTTCTGTGAATGGATGAGATATTGGGTGAAAGTAAACTTGAGGTCCATCTAGTTTACTTCTATCATCCTGCAATCACATTACATGCTAAGTAATGGAGTTGTTGATTAGTGTAAATCATGAGCATTAGTCAAATTTTAAGCTCTCCAAACACACCCTTTCAAACATCTTACACCGCAGAATGAAATATGAGTCCTGGGGGTGTTGCTGAATAAAGTGACCTTGCAATGCAGATTCATAGTTCCTTGAAAGTAGAGTTGCACGTAGGAAGGATAGTGAAGAAGGCACCTTTATTGCTTGCCTTTATTGGTCAGTGCATTGAGTATAGAAGTAGGGAGGTCATGTTGAGGCTGTACATGTTGATTAGGTCACTTTTGAAATCCTGCATGCAATTCTGGTCTCCCTGATATAGGAAGGATGTTGTGAAACTTGAAACTTGAAAGGGTTCAGAAAAGATTTGCAAGGATATTGCTAGGGTTAGACAGTTTGAGCTTTAGGGAGAGATCGATTAGGCTAGGGCTATTTTCCCTGGAGTATCGGAGGCTGAGGGGTGACCTTATAGAGATTTATAAAATCATGAGGGGCATGGTTAGGGTGAATGGCTGAGGTCTTTTTCCCAGGTTAGGAGAGACCAAAATTTACAGGGCATGGGTTTTGGGTGAGAGGGGAAAGCTATAAAAGGGACCTAAGGGGCACTTTTTTCACACCGAGGGTGGTGCATGTATGGAATGAGCTTCCAGAGGAAGTGGTGGAGGCTGGTACAATTACAGCATTTAAAAGGCATCTGGATGGGAATAATGCGTGTTTCATCAATACGAATTGACTATAACATGATTGAATTGTGGATGCTGTTTGATTAACGTGAGCTTTTTACTGAGTGCGTATAGCGATTTTGGTTTTTTTTATATAGCGACCTTCTACAGTGCAATGCCCTGTAATGAATAGGAAGAGTTTAGAAGGATACTGGCAAATGGAGCAAGAGTATTTAGAATGTTTGGTCAGCATGGATGAGTTGGACCGATGGGTTTGTTTCCATTGTTGTGCAGCTGTATAAACTGTGTGGGGTCGTATTCAAATAATGACCGATTCAGCAACCGCAAGTAGCGCCAATTCGAGGCGGTAATAGAATCCCGAAATACAGTTCTTACACTAGCCTCTTTTTATACACAGTTCTTGTATATTAAAATGCCATTACTGTGGTGTACATTGTTTTATCTATAGTACACAAGGGTTTGAAGGGCTTCTGTCCAGGGATGGGTTAAAACATTGTGCTAAGTACTGGCTGATACTCCTGAGGATAAAGTGTGTCTGTCCGGTCTGCTTGCATAACTACGAGGTGTTAGTCCTTTTGTAATTTGTTAATATTAGTAAAAGCACTAGGCTTATAAATAAGTTATAAATTGTACCTTACTTAAAAGAATAAAGGATATTTAAACTGATTGGGTTGTGAGGTTTATTTACTATTTGCTGGTGTGAGTTTCATTCATGCAATTTCACGTAAGCGCTGTTTTGACAGTTTCTTAAAGGGATATTAGCCCAGTTAAAAGATACTTAACAAGTACATACTAATTGTGGAAACTGTTTGGTGTTCTGTAATTCATTCAGGTCAAAGAGATGGTTGGTAAGGGCTGATAAATATTATCATGTTTCATGGAGACTTGATGGCGGGGTTAGTATTGTTCTGTATGCTACACTTTTTTAAAGTAGTGAGGGCTGATAAGGTGTGGAGATGCAGTAATGGGTTTGAAAGGGTTGTTTCGATTAAAGACCAAATTTAAAACAATCCTATCTTATGATAGTAAATATACCACAGAACTGCAGTTTTATGAATGAATGATAGTTTTATAGTAGGGAGTTATGAATAAATGAAACATGAATGTGGTGGTAGTTTGTGAGTGGGTTAGTAAAGTTGGTGTTAATGAATACAGCAAGCTGGTGAGTGAGTTAGTTCAGATAACCTAAAACACACTATTTCACAACAAGCATATCGTTTGTTGCCATTTTGAAATGAGAATGAAAACATCAATAATTCATGTCAAGTTCATGCACAACATGCATATCTCCAATCTTTGTGAAGGTTCTATTCTCTGTCAACCATCTTCCTATTTGGCATGAACATCATCTTGTTGAGGAACACTTGTACAAGTCGAGCTCAAAAGTTAGACACCCAATAAAGCTACAATCTGAATGTTATCTCTTCGCATGCAGCTCTCGATCTCATTAGTTATGAGGTCGGAACATTTGCCACACTAAATAACTGTATTCTGTGTGGTACAATTTCATTTTCACTGCCATGATTGTGCACATAAACCTCTCCACAAGGATCTTGATTTTCGTCATGGGTTTATATTAGAAAATCAGCATAGATTTTAATTTTGCTCCTTTTGCCATCCAAGGATGTCTTCTCATGTCCCCTAGTTTTCACTTGAACCATTTTTATACTTTTCCTCTGCATAGATTAACATCAAAAATCAAGGGCATTTCATGAACGCTGCTGATCAGATGTTATGGGTACTTCTGTTTCTGCTGTTTGTGCTGCTCATGAACTGCTGCAAAGTGTTAATTTTCACATTGAGGTTTTTTGATAGGCTGTGATTTTGTTGGCCTTCTGAAACACTAATACTTTAATTCCATAAATCAGCTAAACCAATTAGCTGTTGCTCTGATTCTTTGCTAGGCTCTGTTTGATTGGCCCACAAATGCATATATGCACATTGAATTTCTGTGATGGTATAAGATGTGAAGATTTTTGATCTAGTCCAGTATATGCTTCTCAAGATTAGGCCAGTGTGTTGTTCCTGTCCTTTTATTGTGCATTTGGTCTTGGGTATAATGTTCATTTTCCATTCGTTGACCAGTTTTTTGCTAACAATGTATTCTCTTATCACAGTGTAGCTGTTTAATAAGTTTGCCAATATTGCAAGTTACAGCTTGAAATCAGCTTCACAGTTTATCTTTTTATTGAAAGATGTTTCTCTTTTGCCATGCATCGTCTTAAACTCAAGTGCATCTTCACAACTTAGCCCATGTTGCTTTGCACCCAGTAATAGGGCAGATAAAGCATGCATTTTTTTTTAGATTAGATTGCTTACAGTATGGAAACAGGCCCTTCGGCCCAACAAGTCCACACCGCCCCGCCGAAGCGCAACCCACCCAGACCCATTCCCCTACATTTACCCCTTACCTAACACTACGGGCAATTTAGCATGGCCAATTCACCTGACCTGCACATCTTTTGGACTGTGGGAGGAAACCGGAGCACCCGGAGGAAACCCACGCAGACACAGGGAGAATGTGCAAACTCCACACAGTCAGTCGCCTGAGGCGGGAATTGAACCCGGGTCTCTGGCGCTGTGAGGCAGCAGTGCTAACCACTGTGCCACCGTGCCGCCCACTTATGGTGTAAAAATTGATGTGAGTATTGCACAAATACAAAAACTTGTTTTTAGAGCTGGAAAAATGGAGTTGTCTTATACCTCTTGTTTACAATAGTCATGCAATCAATCTCTCTCGGTAAGTCTATATGAACTCCAATGTTGGGTGAGCAAACTTGTGTTGTAAAGCTTTGGGTACCATTGATTTAAAGTTGTCTATTCTTCCAACCATTTTGTACTTACTATACTCATCTAAATTGCTCACACTTCATATTAATATATTTTCTGAAGGTGATATAATTTTGCCTTTAAGTCAATATAATATTCCAGCCATCATGTCACAAACCTGTCATAGATTTACCATCCATTTACCATCCTTTAAGTACAGGCCTCTGATAAGGATGGGGATGAAAGTGAACTGAAACCTCTGATCCCTTATTGTCTGTAATCAAAAGGAAAATGTGTTTCTTAACCCTTGAGGGTGTGCTCAATTTGTGTAATGGAAGAGCTTTCTGTAGGTTTAAAGGTTATTCGTTGACCTGTTCATTCTGAAATTCCAATCCTCCATACCTTACTAAATCTTAACACCACTCTCCCTCCCTCTTCCCCTAACACTCAGCAGTTAGAAGAAAATAATGCATTTGTACAAGGAAGAAATAATTCAGATCTGGTAATAGGTTGATGTTATGATTATTAAATACTGCAGGGTAAAAGGTTTGTGCATACTAAGGCTTTTGCAGTTTTGCAATTACAATTTTGAATGTTCAAATCTGATCTCATGACTCAACTAGGTTTGATTTCAAGGGACTTTTCATTTTCAATGTGCTACTGATTTCGGTGCCAACTTTGAGGAACTGCAGCATTGATCTAATGGGCGGCACGGTTAGCACTGCTGCCTCAGAGCGCCTGAGACCTGGGTTCAATTCCTGCCTCAGGCGACTGACTGTGTGGAGTTTGCACATTCTCCCCGTGTTTGCGTGGGTTTCCTCTGGGTGCTCCGGTTTCCTCCCACAGTCCAAAAATGTGCAGGTTAGATGAATTGGCCATGCTAAACTGCCCGTAGTGTTAGGGGAATGGGTCTGGGTGGGTTGCGCTTCGGGGGTCGGTGTGGACTTGTTGGGCTGAAGGGTCTGTTTCCACACTAAGTTAGTAATCTAATCTAAATCAGTTGTCCTGCAAATGTGGCAAAGATAGATATGTGTGAATAAGTTTTTTTTAAGTGGATTTGATATTTCTGTTGACTATTCAACTGGAATTGATAGTCAGTATGAAAACCTTTACAGGTAATTGTGATTAAGCATAATTTTATCTTTGTGAAAGAGCAGCATAATATTAATTAGTATCTGTAAAGATTGATTTCTGGAAATTTAAATTCTCTCACTAGGCTTGTATCTTAAGTTGGTATTAATTTGAAAAATAGTTTATAAACAATACATTTGTGATCCTTGTAATTCATTAGGTCGAGGTTCTACTATTGGCAATGATTTATTGTATAGTTACCTTCACCTAGTGTTGTATAGTTTAAGGTGAGGTGTACAAAGTGCCTATTGTTTTTAATATTATTGTACAATGTCTAATTGAATATGATTTGCTTACACTATTTTCTAGGATACCAAAGTGGAGAGGGTGCAAGGTTTACAAGGATGTTAACAGGAATGGAGGTTTTGAGTTATAAGGAGAAGCTAGATAGGTTGGAATGTTTTTGACCGTACTTGGGAAGTCGAAGGGTGGCCTTTTATAGTGGTTTATAAAATCATAAGGGACATGGATAAATTGAATAGCAAAGTTCTTTTCCCTAGGGTGTGGGAATTCAAAATTAAAGGGCATAATTTTAAGGTTGAGAGGAGAGGATCAGTGTTAGGAAAATGAGTCTTTTTAATATATATTAATAGCCTAGACCTTGGTGTCGAAAGTATAGTTTTCGCAAGGGCAATGAGGGATGAGCAGTAAATGCTGACCTGGCCAGTAAAGTCCATATCCCATGCATGAATAAAAAAATCAAAATTTGCAGATGAATCAAAATGTGGAAGCATTGTGAGCTGATGAGCAAGAAACTTTAGAACTTCAAAAGGACATAAACAAGTTGGAATAACAGACAAATGGCAGGTGTGAAGTGTTTGGTTTTGGTAGGAGGAACATGGTGTCATGGCTTAACTAAGAACAGTGCGCCAATAATCCTGTCCAGCAAGTGTCACAACATGTACAAAATACAAGTTAGGCCACCAAGATGACCCGTTTACTTGCCTGGCTACTATTCAGGTGAAAAACCATTCATACTACGTTTTATCATTACCAGAAAATAATTATTTATTGCTATCTGCTTTGTTTTAACATGTCAGAAATCAGATGACACCAGATTGTAGTCCAACAGACTTGTGTGAAATTACAAGCTTTCAGAGTACTGTTCCTTCATCAGGTGATGTTGCCCAAGGCTGGAATTGAACCCATGTGCTGGCGCTGTGAAGCAGCAGTGCTAACCACTGAGCCACCCTACTGGCCCTGTAAGCTTACCTTCTTATCAGAAGTAGCTTCTTTGTTCCTTGTTCCATTTGTCCTTAACTGTCTGTTCGAAGACACCGCTTTCGTGTAGTTAACACCTTAAATTCTTCACGGCAATCAGTTGTCCTTGTGGCAAAAAGCATTCAGTTTATTAAGTAGGTGTCAAAGCAGTTTTGTTTATGCAATGGTGAATTGCTTTCAGTCTCTGTAACAGCTTGTTTTGTTCCTTACCAGCTTATTCCAGACAGTTATTGCTGCTGCATTCAATCTATGAAGTTAATAAAAGGTGTGAAGTCATTGTTATAGGAAAGTTTAGGAACAGAAAGATCTGTGTATATATTTGCATAAATCATTAAATGTGCATTATGTGTTGTGAACATGCTTAATAAAGCATACAATATCCTTGGCATTATTAATTAGGATTGTGTAAGAAGCAGGAGGTTATGTTGAACTTGTAAATGATGTTAGTTTGGCCACAGCTGGTGTATCACGTTTGCTTCTGGATATTGCACTTAAGGTATGAAGGTATTGAAATAGTGCCGAAGATTCATGAGAATGATTCAATGGTTAGTGAACTTCAGTTTAGGCAGTTTAATTGGAGAAGCTAGGACTGCTCTTTTTGGAAGAGAAGCGGCTGAGGGCAGATGTGATAGAGGTATTCAAAATCATGAGAGATCTGGACAGAGTAGATCAGGAGACATTGTACCCAATCATTAAGAGGTTAGAGATTGAGAACACTCCAGTTTAAAATGATTAATGAAAGAGGCAAAAACCTTTGCCATGAAGCAAATGGTTAAGGCCTAGATGTACTGACTCTGTTTGTGTGGTGCAAGCAAGCTCAATTGAACTATTCAGAGGGGAATTAGACCATTACTTGAAGACAAAAAATGCACATGTGAAAAGGTTTATGTAGGAAGTGAGACCGGTTGTACTTCTGGAATGCTGGTGCATTCATAATGTGCTGAAGGGAACCTCATGCTATAAGTTGAAGTGTCCACCTGGCACTTCTGTTCAGACTTGACGTTGCTTGTTAATGATTCTTCAACAAGATACCACACAGGTTCCAGATTTCCTCTATGCTGCTATGTCTGAATAGTTTTCTAATTGTAACAAGTTTCAATGGTGAATCTTAGCTTGCATGTGCAGTGAACACCGAACATCATTTGTTTGGTACTGAAGCAACTTCAGCCCAATCTCTCCTTTTTTTTAAAAAAAAACAAAATTGTTTGATTTGACTATGATGAAGACAATGAGAGAGCTGGCATTATTTTTAAAAAAAACACAGCAATTATATAATACAATGTTACTTTGTAGTGTTAAATGATTTGCACTTTGCCCACTTCAGCGGAATATTCATGCATTTGTTCATAGTTTACTAGGGATGTTGGCATTACCGTGCTGCTTTTCTGGCTTTCTTCAAGCCTCCTTCAGTGTGCATCTTTTATCCATCCTACCCATTTTTCTTCCTCTTTTGTTTCTATCTTCAATTATTGCCAGAGCATGACTGTTGTGCCTTTGTTTCCAGTGTCCATAGTTGACTATCTTTCTCTGTCTAATTGTAGTTTTGATTTCAGAATTTTACTCTCTAACCCAGTAACTTGCCATTCAACTGATTCTTAGCATCCTCAATACCCGCATTTCAAAAGTTGTTATACTCTTCTCATTCTCCTTTTTGCAGAGTCCAACTTTCTCATCTGTAGACTGCAACACTTAATGCTGGTGACTGTATTAGACATCTTTTTTTTATGCTTTATGCAAATGCTTTTGCACTTTCAGACACTACAACACTGCATGGGCTTTTTAGTTGCATTATGTATCCATCTTCGTAATGTTTTTGAGTTGCTGTGGTCAGAGCTGAAGATTTGTTCGTTATGGACTCACCGATGGTGCAATATACTTTCCACATCCTTTTTGCCAAGGATCTTGCATACTTAAACAAGTCACCCATTGCTGCACTAAACTCCAGTGGAAACAAAGTCTGTTCAAAGTTTCCTCAAGACATTCCAGGTATTAATCTAGTAAACCTTCTCTGAACCGCTACAGCACAAGTGCATCCTTAAGTAAGGTGATCAGAAATGTACAGCAGATGTGGTCTCATTGATGCTATATGTAACTGAAGGAAAGCATCTTGTATTCATTTCTTCTTGTAATAAAATGTAGCATCCCTTTAGTAATCGTTATTTGCTTTGTTAGCTTAAATTTTGGTGACTCCTGTAGTCTAATATCTAGATCCCTCTGCACCTCAGAATTCTGTAATTATTCTCCATTAAAGTAAAATTATTTCTTGTTATATGTTCCCACATTATAACCAATCTATTTTCTCACTCAATGTATTTCTGTCTGTAACCACCTTATGTCCTTTCCACAGTATATTTACCTATCTCTTTGCATCTGCAAATTTATCTACCTTGTCTTTTCTTCCTTGATCCAAGGCATTGGTATGAATTGTAAGAAGCAGAGGCTCCACTATAGATCCTTATGGCTTTACTCGCCATGTCCTGTCAATCAGAAAAAACATTTTATGTGAGTCTGTTTTCTGCCTCCCAGCTAATCTGTTATTCATGCTGGTACATTACCCCAACACTTCTGTCCTGCTTTGCACCTTTTATGTGGCAACATTTTCAAATGCCTTCAGAAAATGTGTGTATGGTCAGGAATGAGTTTGTGAAGTGCAAATTAGCTGTCACAATCCCAACATTAGCCTGATGAAGGGCGTATGCCCGAAATATCAGTTCTCCTACACCTGGAATGCTGCCTGACCTGCTGTGCTTTTCCAGCACCACACACTCGACTCTGATCTCTACCATCTTCACTTTTTTTCTGCAGTTGATATCAGACAATCTTGGGGTGCGCTTCACTTGCTGTCTGTCTAATCCTGTCTACCACATGTGTGCTGACTTTCAATCTTTTTGGTCCAACTTAATATGCTAATTTCATAGTTTTGTATTTTCTAACATGAGCCTTTACTATTACAAATGGACAACCTAGTTTCAAATGTATTAACGGCATCTTGTGAAATACATTTGACTTAGTTTATATCTATCCTATACAGTTTAATTAAATAAATGTTACGTTATGACTATATTCAGCAATTATAACTTCACATACTAAAAGTGAATTTGAGATCTGGTTCTGAACTTGGAAAGTAGGTAACTGTTCCTGAGTGCATTAATACTTCACAAAGAATTGCAGAGATGGAAACAAAAATGTTTTGCACAGCTGGTTGTAGAACATTTAAGACAAGTTTCACACTTGGGTAAAGTATTACATTTGCCTCTTGATCTATGTGACAGCTGTAGAATTTTGATTTTTACTGAAAAGTTGTTCAGTTTCATTGAACGTTGACATTTTTGGTCAAACTTTCTCTCCCATTACCTCCCTTTATAATTCCCATTTTAAAATTGAAAACAATGGCTTTTCAGTAACCATCTTTTGAAAGTACTGTACAGCATATTGAAAGATGTTTTGATATATGAAATGTTTTTATTTTTAATCCAAGAAAAGATTTAACAAATTTTAGCAGCCATTTCAGCACCACTTAAAAACTATATACATTCAAGTTGCTCTTTTATCTTTAGAGGAATGCTTGATAAATTCAGAGAAATCTTATCATTCTGTATTTTTTGTTTGCAGATATGAGAATACATGGGCAGCTCTGCACAAACGAACCGAAGAGTGCGCTAAAGTTGGAGAGGTATGATATCCGAGTATATTAGAAACTCTAATCTCTGTGAACCCTTCGAGAATTAGTGCTCAAATAAAATTCCTAAACTTTGTTGAATGTCTTATAGAGTTGTAGAGATGTACAGCACGGGAACAGACCCTTTGGTCCAATCCTCCCATGCCGACCAGATATCTCAACCCAATCTAGTCCCACCTGCCAGCTCCCAGCCCATATCCCTCCACACCCTTCCTATTTGTATACCCATCCAAATGCTTTTTAAATGTTGCAATTGTACCAGCCTCCACCACACCCTCTGGCATCTCATTCCACACACATACCACACTCTGCGTGAAAAAATTGCCCCTTAGGTCTCTTTTATACCTTTTCCCCTCTCACCCTAAACCTATGCACTCAAGTTCTGGACTTCCCGACCCAGGGAAAGACTTTGTCTATTTATCTTATCCATGCCTCTCATGATTTTGTAAACCTCTATAAGGACACCCCTCAGCCTCCGATGCTCTGGGGAAAACAGCCTCCATCGGTTCAACCTCTCCCTATAGCTCACATCCTCCAACCCTGGCAACATCTCCTTAGGAAGGAGACCTTCCTATTTTGATTTCCAATTTTTAAAAATTAATTTGTGTAACTGAAGTTATCTTTAGTTAGAAGCTATAATATGCAATACAGTGTTTCACTTTACTTCATTGTTAGCTGAGGAACCTTAAATATTCCTATTCTTTTCAAATTATGTTGTAAGCAAGATGCCAACAACTTCAGTAATTGAGTGCTATTGGCTTTGTGTCTTATTTAATTAATTCTGCACGCTTTCATTTCTAATCTTCTTTACCACTTGGTACTTCTGTCTAACAATCAGCTGCATTTGTGATCTCACTAATCTTTTTCTGTCAGGTCATATGTTTTAGGTTTTGACTTTAGTGATGATCATAGTAGTGCAGATGTCTGCTGTTGGAGAAAGTGAGGACTGCAGATGCTTGAGATCTGAGTTGAGTGTGGTGCTGGAAAAACACAGCAGGTCAGGCTTGTGAGTCGGGGTGGGGGGGGTGTGGAGGGGGGATAAATGGGAGTGGGATGGGGCTGGGGGGGAAGATAGCTTAAGTGCGATAGGTAGATGAATGCCAACTTCCTTCCCACCTATCCTCACCACCCTCCACTTCAACCTATCACCTTCACTGACCTATCACACTCCCAGCTGCCTTCTTCCCCCCCCCCCCCTCCATTTATCTCTCAGCTCCTTGGCTCACAAGCCTCACTCCTAATGAAGGGCTTATGCCCGAAACATCAATTCCCTTGCTCCTCAGATGCTGCCTGACGTGCTGTGCCTTTCCAGCACCACACTCTTGACTCTGTCTGCGGTTGTTTAAGGTAGTGGGTATTGACCAATAGGGCTGTGCTGAAGCATTTCCTAATCTGATATATAACGAAGTATTGAGAGAATATTTGGACTCTCTTAGAGACTTGGGTAGACAAGCAGGAGGCTGGAAAAACACAATGAGCCAGACAGCATCAGGAGGTGGGTATAACTCTTCTTCAGGACTGGGGCTGGGTGTAAAGGGAGCTTCAGAGAAATGGGTGGGTGGGCGGGCAGTGTGGTGAGGTGGAGATAGGTGAACACAGGTAGAGGGTACAACCTGGTTGGTTGAAGGGAGGAATTGGTGGCTGGAAGGAAGAGTTGGTCAGAGGAATGGAAGGGAGGGGAAGGAGCTGGGAAGGGAGTTGGGCGATGGGAAGGGATGTTGTATGAAATTTGAGAACTCATGTTGTGTTCTCCGGACTGTAGACTGTCTATGCGGAAGATGAGGTGGTGTTCTTCCAATTTGCGGTTTGATTCATTGTGGCAACGGAGGCAGCCAAGGATAGTGATGTTGCAAAGAATGTAGGAAGGGGAATTAAAACCACTGGAAGGTCTGTAGGCCTGGCTGAGATAGTCGGCAAAACATGCCCTGCGTTTACGTTTGGTCTTCCCAATGCAGAGAAGATTTGGAGCACCAGATACCGTAAACTAGGAGAGGCAAGTGAATCTCTGTCTCAACTGGATGGAGGTGAAGGGGGAGGGGGGTGGTGTGCCAGCATATTTTACATCATTTCCAGTTGCAGGGGAAGGTACCTGGGGGTTTGAGGGGGCTGATGGGGAGAGTGATGCGAACCAAGGATTGGCAAAAGAAACGGTCCTTGCAGAAGGTGGGGAGGGGAAGATGTTACTGGTGGTCAGATCTAGTTGGAGTTGGCAGAAGTGTTTAAGAATGATGCATTGGATGTAAAGACTGGTGGGGTGGTCAGTGAGAACAAGGGGGACTCTGTCTTTATTGCGTATTGGGGGGCAGTTAGAGCATTGGAATGAGGAATGAAGATGGTGTGGTAGAAGGCTGTCTGGATGACAACTGGAGACTTGGGTAGCTCGAGGCAATTGGGAGTTAGAGGTGGTCATATCTTCTCCATGTTACCATTAGTATAGTGCAACCAAATATTGTTATAAAGATTTAAGAAATTTGAAGGATTCTAATGGACTTTTGCACGTAACTTTTGTTTTAAGCAGCTATCTCAATATTTGTGATATACAGTGAGAAAAGTTGTTTTGCTGTGAATCGGTTTTTTTATGTAAAGTGTTTATTGTTTATTATTAACTATTTCAAGCAGTCTTTTTGAAATAAAATTTCTGTCTTTTTTTTTTTGTGTTTACTGCCCCTCTGCTTTTATTTCATGAATTGTGTCTTGTACAAATACCCCCTATAGATGGCCTGACCACCTGCTGGTATGCCTATTAATTTTTGTACATGCACTTTATGGAACTGGTAACTGGAATATGGTACAACCAGAATTGAAACAGTTATTTTGTAGATAAATACTTAATAATGGCCATCATTCTTTTTCCTTTTGTTGTTTATTAGCTCATATAGAGATCTGGCTCGTTTATCCATTTTTTTTTTACTCATACCAAGCATGAATTTCATCCCCTCAAACAATATCTCGTGTATTAGTTGAGCCCCTAATTTCAGCTTTAAAAATAGTCTTCAAAATTCGACCTATACATAAGTATAAACGGTATTTGGCCTCATAAGCTATAACCACTTTCTATGATAACGTTGGTATAATTATTTTGTTCAATCTTCTTTAGTTGCTGTATGTTACAATGTTGTATGGTAAATATTGAGAAATTAAACTAATGAACATATGTGATGAGATTTAGGCACTGTTATAATATGCAATTCAATATGCAATTATACCACAATAAGTGCTGTGATTTTTAAAATAGCAGCTGCTCCATCTAGTGGCTGTATGCACTTTGGTTTATGCTCTTGTGTTATCACCTCTATATTCATGAAGTCATAGAGTCCAACCCATCCATGCAGACCAGATATCCCAACCCAATCTAGTCCCACCTGCCAGCGCCCGGCCCATATCCCTCCAAACTCTTCCTATTCATATACCCATCCAAATGCCTCTTAAATGTTGCAATTGTACCAGCCTCCACCACATCCTCTGGCAGCTCATTCCATACACATACCATCCTCTGCGTGAAAAAGTTGCTCCTTAGGTCTATTTTATATCTTTCTCCTCTCATCCTAAACCTATGCCCTCTAGTTCTGGACTCGCTGACCCCAGGGAAAAGACTTTGTCTATTTATCCTATCCATGCCCCTCATAATTTTGTAAACCTCTATAAGGTCACCCCTTAGCCTCTGACGCTCCAAGGAAAACAGCCTCTCACTATAGCTCAAATGCTCCAACCTGGCAACATCCTTGTAAATCTTTTCTGAACCCTTTCAAGTTTTGCAACATCTTTCCGATAGGAAGGAGACCAGAATTGCAAGCAATATTCCAACAGTGGCCTAACCAATGTCCTGTACGGCCGCAACATGACCTCCCAACTCCTGTACTCAATACTCTGACCAATAAAAGAAAGCATACCAAACGCCGCCTTCACCATCCTATCTACCTGTGACTCCACTTTCAAGGAGTTATGAACCTGCACTCCAAAGTCTCTTTGTTCAGCAACACTCTCTAAGACCTTACTGTGTTCATTTAATTTTAAATTCACAGGTAGTGAATTGTTTTTATATTTCACTACCGTTCTATATCCAGTTAAATGTCTTGCATGAATGATTGGACAATTTGATTTAGGCTTTAAAAAGTAATGAAGTTTGCAGATGATACCAAAATTGGAGGTGTAGTGGACAGTGAAGAGGGTTATCCCCGATTACAATAGACAATAGGTGCAGGAGTAGGCCATTCTGCCCTTAGAGCCTGCACCACCATTCAATATGATCATGGCTGATCATCCTTAATCAGTATCCTGTTCCTGCCTTATCTCCATAACCCTTGATTCCACTATCCTTGAGAGTTCTATCCAACTCTTAAATGAATCCAGAGACTGGGCCTCCACTGCCCTCTGGGGCAGAGCATTCCACACAGCCACCACTCTCTGGGTGAAGAAGTTTCTCCTCATCTCTGTCCTAAATGGTCTACCCTGTATTTTTGAGCTGTGTCCTCTGGTTCGGGACTCGCCCATCAGCGGAAACATGTTTCCTGCCTCCAGAGTGTCCAATCCTTTAATAACCTTATATGTCTCAATCAGATCCCCTCTCAGTCTTCTAAACTCAAGGGTATACCAGCCCAGTCGCTCCAATCTTTCAGCGTAAGGTAGTCCTGCCATTCCAGGAATTGATCTCATGAACCTACGCTGCACTCCCTCAATAGCCAGAATGTCTTTCCTCAAATTTGGAGACCAGAACTCCACACAGTACTCCAGGTGTGGTCTCACCAGGGCCCTGTACAGCTGCAGAAGAACCTCTTTGCTTCTATACTCAATCCCTCTTGTTATGAAGGCCAGCATGCTATTAGCCGCCTTCACTACCTGCTGTACCTGCATGCTTACCTTCATTGACTGGTGTACAAGAACACCCAGATCTCTTTGTATTGCCCCTTTACCTAAATTGATTCCATTTAGGTAGTAATCTGCCTTCCTGTTCTTGCCACCAAAGTGGATAACCATACATTTATCCACATTAAACTGCATCTGCCATGCATCTGTCCACTCACCTAACCTGTCCAGATCACCCTGTAATCTCCGAACATCATCCTCACATTTCACCCTGCCACCCAGCTTAGTATCATCAACAAAATTGCTAATATTATTACTCATACCATCTTCTATATCATTAACATATATTGTAAAAAGCTGCGGTCCCAGCACTGATCCCTGCAGTACCCCACTTGTCATTGCCTGCCATTCCGAAATGGAGCCGTTTATCACTTCTTTCTGTGTCCTATCAGCCAACCAACTTTTAATCCAAGTTAGTACTTTTTCCCCCAATACCATGCGCCCTAATTTTGCTCACTAACCTCCTATGTGGGACTTTATCAAAAGCTTTCTGAAAGTCCAGGTACACCACATCTACTGGATCTCCCTTGTCCATCTTCAGAGTTACATCCTCAGAAAATTCCAGAATATTAGTCAAGCATGATTTCCCCTTCATAAATCCATGCTGACTCTGACCTATCCTGTTACTACTATCCAGATGTGTCATAATTTCATCCTTTATAATAGACTCCAGCATCTTTCCCACCACTGAGGTCAGACTAACTGGTCTATAATTCCCTTCTTTCTCTCTCCCACCTTTCTTAAAAAGTGGTACAACATTAGCCACCCTCCAATCCGCAGGAACTGATTCCGACTCTATCAAACTCTGGAAAATAATCACCAACGCATTCACGATTTCTTGAGCCACCTCCTTCAGTACCCTGGGATGTAGACCATCAGGCCCCGGGGACTTATCAGCCTTCAGACCTAACAATCTCTCCAACACCAATTCCTGGCAAATATAAATTCGCTTAAGTTCAGGTCCTTCAGCCACTGTTACCTCTGGGAGATTGCTTGTGTCTTCCCCAATTCAATTCTTCTACCATTTCTTTGTTCCCTGTAATATATTCCCCTGTTTCTGTCTTCAAGGGCCCAATTTTAGTCTTAACCATTTTTTTGCCTTTCACGTACAATAAAAAAGCTTTACCTATCCTCCTTTATGTTTTTGGCCAGTTTACCTCCATTTTTTTTTTTCTCTGCGTATTTCCTTCTTCGTAATCCTCTGTTGTTCTTTAAAGCTTCCCAGTCCTCCGTTTTCCCACTTATCTTTGCTATGTTATACTTTTTCTCTTTTAACTTTATATGTTTCTTAACTTCCCTCGTCAGCCACGGCCACCCATGCTTCCTCCGAGGATCTTTCTTCCTTTTTGGAATGAACCAATCCTGCATCTTCTGCATTATACACAGAAATATATGCCATTGTTCCTCCACTGTCATCCCTGCTAACGTATTATACCATTGAACTTTGGCCAGCTCCTCCCTCATAGCTCCATAGTTCCCTTTATTCAACAGAAATATTGTCACTTCGGATTGTACCCTCTCCCTCTCAAATTGCAGATTGAAGCTTATTGTATTATGGTCACTACTTTCCAATGGCTCCTTCACTTCGAGGTCCCTGATCGATTCTGGTTCATTGCACGATACCAGATCCAGAATTGCCTTCTCCCTGGTAGCCTCCAGCACCAGCTGCTCTAAGAATCCATCTCGAGGCACTCCACAAAGTCTCTTTCTTGAGGTCCAATACCATCCTGATTCTCCCAGTCTACCTGCATGTTGAAATCCCCCATAACAACTGTAGTAACATCTTTGCGACAGGCCAATTTCAGCTCCTGATTCAACTTACATCCGACATCCAGACTACTGTTTGGGGGCCTGTAGATAACTCCCAAGAGGATCTTTTTACCCTTAGAATTTCTCAGCTCTATCCACACTGACTCTATATCCCCTGATTCCACGTGCCCCCACGCAAGGGACTGAATATCATCCCTTACCAATATGGCCACCCCACCCCCTCTGCCCGCCAGTCTGTCCTTACGATAGCACGTGTAGCCTTGAATATTCATTTCCCAGGCCCTGTCCACTTGAAGCCACGTCTCAGTTATCCCCACAATATCGTATCTGCCAATTTCCAAAAGAGCCTCAAGTTAATCCATCTTGTTTCTAATGCTTCGTACATTCATGTATAGTATTTTTAATTTGTTATTGCCCTCACCCTTCCCATCAACTCCTCCTATTTCACTCAACCTTACAGTATGATCCCTTTTTGAGTTTTCTACCTCATTGATACAGTTGTCTTTCTTGACTTCCTTTGTTGTAACTTTCCCTTCAATTTTCTTCTTAAACAGCCAGTTTGTCTCCCCCCCCACCCCCACCTGCTACTTAGTTTAAACGTAGCTGTGCTGCAGTAGCAAACCTGCCTGCCAATGGGCAGAGAAGTGGCAAATAGAGTTTAATCCACATAACTGCGAGGTGTGGCATTTTGGGAAAGCAAACCTTAGCAGGACGTACACACTTAATGATAAGGTCCTAGGGAGTGTTGCTGAACAAAGAGACCTTGGCGTGCAGGTTCATACCTCCTTGCAAGTGGAGTCGCAAGTAGATAGGATAGTGAAGAAGGCGTTTGGTATGCTTTCGTTTATTGGTCAGAGTATTGAGTACAGGAGTTGGAAGGTCATGTTGTGGCTGTACAGGACATTGGTTAGGCCACTGTTGGAATATTGCGTGCAATTCTGGTCTCCTTCCTATGGGAAAGGTATTGCGAAACTTGAAAGGGTTCAGAAAAATTTTACAAGGATGTTACTCGGGTTGGAGAATTTGAACTATAGGAAGAGGCTGAACGGGCTGGTGCTGTTTTCCCTGGAGCATCGGAGGCTGAGGGGTGACCTTGTAAAGGTTTATAAAATCATGAGTGGCATGCATATGGTGAATAGAGAGAGTCTTTTCCCTGGGTTGGGGGAGTCCAGAACTAGAGGGCATAGGTTTATGGTGACAGGGGAAAGAAATAAAAAGGCCTAAGGGGCAACTTTTCACACAGAGTGCATGTATGGAATGAGCTGTCAGAGGAAGGGGTGGAGGGCTGGTACAATTACAGCATTTAAAAGGCATCTGGATGAATACATGGATAGCAAGGGTTTAGAGGGAGAAGAGCCAAGTGCTGGCAAATGGGATTAGATTAATTTAGGATACCTGGTTGGCATGGATGAGTTGGACCGAAGGGTCTGTTTCCATGCTGTGTATCTCTATGACTGAGGTCAGGCTAATTGGCTTATAATTTCCTGTCTTTTGCCTTACTCCCTTCATAAACTGGGTGGGGGTTACATTAACAATTTTCCAGTTGTCTGGAGCCCTCCCTGATTCCAGTGATACCAGAACGATCACTACTAACGACTCTACTATCTCTTCAGGTTTCTCCTTCAGAACTCTAGGGTGTCACTTGTCTAGTCAAAGTGATCTGTTCACTTTCAGATCTTTCAGTTTTTTCTGGCATCTTCTCATTGGTGATTGCCACCAGACTCATTTCTGCCCTCCAATGCTTGAATGTTTGGGATAATACTAGTGTCTTCCACCATGAAGACTGATACAAAGTACTCATTCATTTCCATAGCCATTTCTTTGTTCTCCACTACCAGTTCTCCAGCATCATTTTCCAATGGCCCAGTGTTCACTTTTGCCCTTTATCTGTCTAAAGAAACTCATGAAATCATCGCTAATATTACTGGCTAGATTATCCTCACTTAATCATCTTCCTTCATATTTCTTTCTTTCTTGTACTTTGTCTTTGAAGGCTTCCCCATCTGCTGGTTTCCTATTGCCCTTTGTGATATTACGTGTTTTCTCTTTTGCTTTTGTGCTGTCCCTGACATTCCTAGTCAGCCATGGTTGCCTGATTCTCCCTTTTGGCTTCTTTTTTCCTCAGCTGAATTTTTGCTGCCCCTCCCAAATTACTCCCAGAAACTCTTGCCTTTGCTATTCCACTGTCTTTCCTGCGAGGCTCCTCTCCCGGTCAGGCAGCATCTAGGGAACAGGAGAATCGACGTTTCGGGCATTAGCCCTTCTTCAGGAATGAGGAAAGTTTGTCCAGCAGGCTAAGATAAAAGATAGGGAGGAGGGACTTGGGGGAGGGGCGTCAGAAATGTGATAGGTGGAAAAAGGTCAAGGTGAGGGTGATAGGACAGATTGGGGTGGGGGCGGAGAGGTCGGGAAGAAGATTGCAGGTTAGGGAGGCGGTGCTGAATTTGATGGATTTGACTGAGACAGGCTGGGGGGAGGGGAAATGAGGAAACTGGTGAAATCCGAGTTCATCCCTTGTGGTTGGAGGGTGCCTAGCCGGAAGATGAGGCGTTCTTCCTCCAACCGTCGTTTCGCTGTGGTCTGACGATGGAGGAGTCCAAAGACCTGCATATCCTTGGTGGAGTGGGAGGGGGAATTGAAATGTTGAGCTACAGGGTGGTTGGGTTGGTTGGTCCGGGTGTCCCAGAGGTGTTCTCTGAAATGCTCCGCAAGTAGGCAGCCTGTCTCCCCAATATAGAAGAGGCCACATCGGGTACAGAGGATGCAATAGATGATATGTGTGGAGGTACAGGTGAATCTGTGGCGGATATGGAAGTTTCCTTTGGGGCCTTGGAGGGAGGTGAGAGGGGAGGTGTGGGCGCAAGTCTTGCACCTCCTGCGGTTGCAGGGGAAGGTGCCGGGAGTGGAGGTTGGGTTGGTGGGGGGCGTGGATCTGACGAGGGAGTCACGGAGGGAGTGGTCTTTATGGAATGCTGATAGGGGAGGGGAGGGAAATATATCCTTGGTGGTGGGGTCCGTTTGGAGGTAGCGGAAATGACGGCGGATGATGCGCTGTACATGGAGGTTAGTGGGGTGGTAGGTGAGGACCAGTGGGGTTCTGTCCTGGTGGCGGTTGGAGGGGCGGGGTTCAAGGGCGGAGGAGCGGGAAGTGGAAGAGATGCGGTGGAGGGCATCGTCGATCACGTCGGGGGGGAAATTGCGGTCCTTGAAGAAGGAGGCCATCTGGGATGTGCGTTTTTGGAACTGGTCCTCCTGGGAGCAGATCCAAGCAGGTCTTTGGACTCCTCCATCGTCAGACCACAACGAAACGACGGTTGGAGGAAGAACGCCTCATCTTCCGGCTAGGCACCCTCCAACCACAAGGGATGAACTCTGATTTCACCAGTTTCCTCATTTCCCCTCCCCCCAGCCTGTCTCAGTCAAATTCAGCACCGCCTCCCTAACCTGCAATCTTCTTCCCGACCTCTCCGCCCCCACCCCAATCTGTCCTATCACCCTCACCTTGACCTTTTTCCACCTATCACATTTCCGACGCCCCTCCCCCAAGTCCCTCCTCCCTATCTTTTATCTTAGCCTGCTGGACAAACATTCCTCATTCCTGAAGAAGGGCTAATGCCCGAAACGTCGATTCTCCTGTTCCCTAGATGCTGCCTGACCTGCGCTTCTCCAGCAACGCATTTCCATCTCTGATCTCCAGCATCTGCAGACCTCATTTTCTCTCCTCTCCCGGTCAGTTTTGGTTAGATCCTCCCTCACGCTTCTGTAGTTTCCTTTATTCAACTATAATACAGTTACATCTGATTTCACCCTTTCCCTCTCAAATTGCACAGTAAATTCTATCATACTATGGTCACTGTCTCCTTCACCTTAAGCTCCCTTATCAAGTCTGCCTCATTGCACAACACTAAATCCAGAATTGCCTATTCCTTAGTGGCCTCCACCACAAGCTGCTCCAAAAAGCCATATCGTTGACATTCCACAAATTCCTTTCCTCGCTATCCACTACCAACCTGATCTTCCCAGTCTGCCAGGATATTGATATTCTCTATGATCATCATAACCTTGCCTTTCTTATGAGCCTTTTCTATCTTATGCCTCAAATCCTGACTACTGTTTGGAGGCCTGTGGATAACTCCCATTATGGTTTTTATATCTTTGTGGTTCCTGAACTCCTATCCTCTCAGATTCTACATCATCTGAACAATTTTGTTTATTGCTATTTATTTAATTGCATTGTTTACTAAAAAAGCAACCCCAACTCCTCTGCCGACCTGCCTATCTTGATAGGACATATATCCTTGGATATTTAGTTCCCAGTCCTGATCCCCTTACAGCCACGCCTCCATGAGGCTCACCACATCACACCTGCCAATTTCGATCTGCGCCACCAGCTATTTAACTTAATTCTTATACTGCATGAATTCAGATACAACACCTTCAGTCCTGTAGTAGCTGTCCCTCTTCTCATTGTTATTCATTTATCCAGTGTGTTTGAAGTTTGATTCCTAACCTTTTTCAAATGCACTGTCCTATTTTGTGTGCTGAAGACTTATATAACTTCTCCTGAGTTCTCCTTTTTTTTTTCATATTTTTCAATGCAGAATCCATCCCATCACAACAAATTCATGGTTTAAAGTCCTATTAATGACCCTGTTTACCCTTTTCATTAGAACACTGGCCCCAGCTCGGTTCAGGTGGAAACTGCCCTAATAGTACAGATCTCTCCTGTTCAATCCCTGATGAAGGGCTTCTGCCTGAAATGTCGATTCTCCTACTCCTCAGATGCTGCCTGACTTGCTGTGCTTTTCCAGCAGCAAATCTTTGACTCTTCTGTTCAAGTACTAATGCCAGTGCCCCATGAAAAGGGGGTCCTTTTTCCTATACCAGTCTTTTAGCCACATGCTTACTTCTCTTATTCTCGTGTCCCTATGTCAATTTGCACATGGCTCGGGCAGTAATCCAGAGGTTATGACCCTTGAGGACATGTTCTTTAATTTGATTCCTAGAACCAAAGCCTGCTTGATTGCCACCATATCTATAAACATTTATCCTTCCACTATCAATATGTATTGATAATCATGTGTACCATTTACAAGATACACTGCAAAAATTCACCAAGGTTTCTAAGACAGCACCTTCCAAATCTATGACCTTCTATCATCTAGAAGGACAAGAGCAGCTGATATATGGGAACGACACCACTTAGCAAGTTCCCCTCCAAGCCACTCACCACCAGACTTGGAAACCTATCGCAGTTCCTTCTTGTGTCACTGAGTCAAAAATCTCCATAATGACATTGTGATCTACCTACAGTTAATGGACTGTAGTGGTTCAAGAAGCCCACTCACCATTGTGTACTCAAGGGCAACTAGGGTGGGCATAGAATGCCTCCTAGCCAGTCATTTCCATATCCCTTAAATGAATAAAAATAAACCACATCACTAAAAAATTTGCTTGTATATTGCGTCCCATTATTAGACGTGATCTCCCTGGGTGTACCAAATACATGGAATGTTGCATTTGTCTGTCATAGATACCCTTGAAGTGTTCTTTTAACTGTCTGACATTGCAAATTTGGAAAATTAGTTGGTAACTTGAAGCAAATTTTTGAATAACTGCAATTTTGACCAAGTATTGATGGAGTCATGTGAAAGTGTAGAAGTTCTTTGTGGTGCTGCAGTTGATAATACTCCACACATCTTCCTTCTCCTTTCTGTTGATTCCTGGCCAATTTGCACATCTCATGCCAGGCACCCTGTTCACTCTCTGCCTTTTGTGTCACTGTAGATGTGACAGTATGTCCTTCAGAAGAACTTTGGGTACGAATACTTGTTTCTCTTCTATGATAACTTTTCACTATCTCCAGTTATGTATCATTTAACTGTTTCTTTCTGACATTGTGGTCAACACAAATGCAAATAATTTGTCAAATGGGCATGAGAAAGCTACTGTGTACTTTTGGGTTGAGAGGAACTTTTGCATTATTGGGATGTGATCTGCTCAGTGTCTGTGGTAACCATTTTGGTGCCAGGTTTGAAGCAGACATTTCAATTAAGTCCTGTACGTTTACTCGACATTGTCATAATCTAGGTGGTGCATTTTTCAGTTTATGACAAATCATTTCCGATTGTTTGGGACTGGTTTCCACAAAGAATTGTTCATCAGACTTAACCTAACAATATGGAACAAACAGAAATTGATGGCGAAATATGTATGGAACCTTGTGACACTGATGTTATGATCCAGAGATAGCCGAACCAAATCAGCCTTTAAACCATCCAAGACCTTCATTAGTTACTCCAATAGTTACTAACCAGAGTTTAGACTAACCAATCCCAGATTTTATAAATTAATTCTAGACACTGGTTTTGTATCTCAAATAGAAGACTTTACAATTTATTCAATGCATAATTAAATTTGGGGTGGCACGGTGGCTCAGTGTTTAGCGTTGCTGCGTCACAACGCCAGTGACCCGGGTTCAATTCTAGCCTGGGGCGACTGTCTGTGTGGAGTTTGTCCAGTCTCCCCGTGTCTGCGTGGGTTTCTTCCAGATGCTTGGGTTTCCTTCCACAATCCAAAAGATGTGCAGGTTAGGTGAATTGGCCATGCTAAAATTGCCCTCAGGCTGTGTGGATTAAGTGCATTGTTCAGGGGTAAATGTAGAGGAATGGATGGGTGGGTTACTCTTCGGAGGGTCGGTGTGGACTTGTTGCGCTAAAGGGCCTGTTTCCACACTGTAGGGATTCTATTCTATGAAATAACAACTTTAGTGGAGAACAAAATAAGTAAGGTAATCTGATTTAAATCTAAAATGTTTGTTTTTAGCCTCCATTCACACAAGACAGACAGACAAACAGGCAGTTAAGAGATAGCTTTAAAAAAACCCAAAACTGGCCAGATCACTTAAGTGGCTTTCACAGTGCGTTGTTTCACAGATTGATGTGGACTCCTTGGTTGTTTTTCTGAAACCGCTGATCAGGTTTACCGAGGTAAGGGTAGTAATATTTGTAACTCGGCTTTCCACTCTCTGGGCCTCCAAAGGTCTGTGTGGGAGATTAGGTAACGAGCTTTCAAATCATCATGCTGTGTTGTCAGCTGCCAAGCTAATCTGCAAAAAAACACGGTTCAAACAGCACTGGTTCTGTCCTGATGTCTCCATTCTTATTCTACATCTGGCATCTGCTTGAGTCTGGGATGTCTTCCAATTCCCAGTTACTGCCCTCATTAATAGGCCACTTCTACTATCGCCTCAAACGCAGTCATAGAATCCCTATAATGTGGAAGCAGGCCATTCGGCCCATTGAGCCAACACTGACCCTCTCTGAAGAGAATCCCACCCAAACCTGTCCCTGTAACCCTGCATTTCCCATGGCCAAGCCACCTCACCTGCACACCTTTGGACTGAGAGGAAATCCTCACAGGCAAAGGAATAATGTGCAAACTCCACACACCGTTGCCCGAGGCTGGAATTGAACCCGGATCGCTGGCACGGAGAGGCAGCAGTGCTAGCCACTGTCCATCCCTGGGGCCAATGCTCCAGTGTCGCTGTCTCTGAAGGAACCCCTTTTGATTAAGACTCGGCTTGCAAGTAACCACCAAGCCTGGCTTCACAAGCAATCAAAAGCTTGCTTGGTCTGTTCTTTCCCTTTTAACATAAGCTGTCCCAAAGTCCTTAAGTCATTCTCAGCTGTCAATTCCCAGTTCACAGCTCGAAATCAAAACTAATAGAAGTAAACTGCTGAAAAGTCAACAAGGGTTCTAACACTGAATACCAGGGCAAATGTTTCATGCTCTCTGTTGAAGTAGTTGGATTGTGCTTATATTGATCTTTTAATATGCCAGTACAATTGGTTTGTCATCTTACTTGATATATTGAATTTCATGCTTGTCTTTTTTTGGGTCATTACATTTGAGGGTACAAATTTCTGTTAATGTTTGTTTGCGTGATTGAAACATGTGCCGTTAGTGCACCTGTCTTACGTATGGGGTTTCCTATTTCTTAGAGCTCTATTTCCTTAGAGCTGTGTCAGTGACTATGCTTTGTTGGAAAAATTCAGATGTTTGATGCTAAGAAGTTAAAATATCTGAGATATCTCTTGTTGAAATTTTGTGTGGACATTTCTTTAAAGTGTGACTTAAGTGTCTTGAATCCAAAAATACCCTGATTAGATGGTCATTCTTTAGCATACATGTAATAGATCCTCATCTGCCTGTGTGCTGCTGAATATGACAGATGATACTGTTATGTTTCATATTGTCTAGCTTGCACTTGAGCTGCGAATGCCATGCTTTCAGAAAGCATCAATTGATGGAATTACATATTCTGAGCTACAGTGCAGTTTAGAAGCTTCCTACGACATCAAATCTGTTTGGCATATTTGTTGCAAGTCCTGGACTGACTCATTAGGAGCATTTTTGCTTCTACTGTGATTGGTAATTTGGTATTTTTTTGTGAATGGTCACAATGAGTTCCATGCATACTGGTAATCCTGCTGGTCCATTTATGTCCACCACTTGAAATTCTTATCTTTGTGGAGAGCTGTAATATCTACCTTTTTCATCATTAATTTGTCAGTGCCAGGGATGACTGACTCATTATATGTAGTTAGTTCTATTGTCATAGTTTGTATCATTTATTTGCATTGATCCAAGTACACCATGGGGTGGCACAGTGGTTAGCACTTCTGCCTCACAGTGCCAGCGACCCAGGTTCGATTCTAGCCTCTGGTGACTGTCTATGCTCACTCTCCTAGTGTCTGTGGATTTCCTCCAGTTGCTTCAGTTTCCTTCCACAATCCAAAGATGTGCAGGTCAGGTAAATTGGCCATGCTGAATTGCCCATAGTATTCAGGGATGTGTAGATTAGGTGTATTAGTCAAAGGTAAATGCAGAGTAATAGAGGAATGGGTCTGGGTGGGATACTCTTTGGAGAGTCGGTGTGGACTTGCTGGGCCGAAGGGTCTGTTCCCACACTGTAGGGATTCTATGACTCTCTTCTATCCTTCAGGATTCTGACTAGTAGGATGTCTGCATGAGCTTTTGTCAAATTTGGTCTTAATCATGTATTTGCCAAGTTTGTTCAGATAGCTAGAAGCAAGAATAGTCCATTTACCCTTCAACCCCACTGCACCATTCGATGTAATTGTAGCTGATTCTGTATTTCAAAGCCACTTTGTCCCTGTATCCCTTGATGCATTTAAAATCTAAAGATTTACTTATCTTTGAATATATTCAATGACTTGGCCTCCACAGCCTTCTGCAGAAGAGAATACTATGCCTTCACAAGCCTTTGAGTGAAAGAGTATTTCCTTAACTTACACCTGAATAGCCTACCCTGTATTCTGAGACTGTAAACCCTGGTTCTAAACTATGGAAAACATCCTCCCTGCATCTAGTCTGCCCATCCCTATTAGAATTTTATACACTTAAATCATAACCCTTATTGTATTAAATTGTTGTGAAAACAGGCCCAGTCAAGCGAATCGCTCCCCACAGGACAGACCTGCAATCCCTGATATCATCTTCGTGAACCTCTGCTGCACTCCCTCTCTGGCATATGTACCCTTTCCTGAAGAAGGGCTTATGCCCGAAACGTCAATTCTCCTGTTCCTTTGCTGCCTGACCTGCTGCACTTTTCCAGCAACATATTTTTAAGCTCTGATCTCCAGCATCTGCAGTCCTCACTTTCTCCTAGGGAGACAAAATTCCAAACAATACTGCAGGTGTGGTGTGAAAAAGACCCTGTATAACTGCAGTAAGATATCCTTACTTCTGAATTGAAATTCTTTTGCAATGAAGACCATTTATATCATTTGCCTTCCAATTTGCATCCTGCACCTACCTGTTTGTTTTCATTGACCCAGGTTCATTCAGAACCCTTTTGAACATCCACACTTCCCAATATAAGTACTATTTAAATAACACGCATTCTGGTTCTCATTCTGAAGTAGAAAGTTTGCTAATGGTTCTATTGTGAACAATTGGAGCCCAGCTCTGATCCTCGCAGTACCCCACCAGTCACTGCCTGACACTTGGAAAAAAATCCAATTATTCCCATTTGTATTGTTCCATCTGTCAACTAGTTCTCAGTCCATACCAATATACTACCTTTGTCTTGTGTGCTTTAGTTTTGTCCACTAACCTCTTATGTACGTCCCTATCAAAAGCGTTCTGACAAACAGAATGCACCACATCCACTAGTTCTCCACTATCTATTCTACTACCTATATTTTTGTAAAAAGTTCCGGTAGATTTATTTGTTAAGCATTATTTGACTTTCATAAACCCATGCTGGCTTTGTCCAATCTCAATAATGTTGTCCAAATATTGTGTTATCAAATCTTTTATAATAGATTCTGTAGTTCTCGTTTTTTCTTCCTCCTCCCTTTTTAAATAGTGGAGTCACATTTGATACCCTATAACCTGTAGGAGGTTACTCCAGAGTCTATAGATTTTGGAAGATGACCATCAATGCTAATGTTTCCGGACTATGTCCTTTAGTACTCTAGGATCTCGATGATTGGGCCATGGTGATTTGTTAGTCTTTAACCCTGTTACTTTTCTTAGCATAATTGTCTTACTAATCCTGATTTTATTTCAATTCTGTCCTTTCACAAGACCCCATAACAGTTCTGGGAGGTTATTGTGACCCTTTTTGTGAAAGTATAATCAAAAATATGTGCTCAATTCTTCTGATGTTTCTTTATTCCCTTTTATAATTCTCCAACTTTTGATTGTATGGGAAAACATGTGTTTTTATCTTATTCTGTTTGTACATTTATAGAAATTTTTAGTCCGTTGTTGTGGTTCTGTTTGCCGAGCTGGGAATTTGTGTTGCAGACGTTTCATCCCCTGTCTAGGTGAGATCCTTAGTGCTTGGGAGCCTCTTGTGAAGCGCTTCTGTGATGTTTCCTCCGGCATTTATTGTGGTTTGTTTCTGCTGCTTCCGGTTGTCCGTTCCAGCTGTCCGCTGCAGTGGACAGTGGACAGAGAACAACCAGGGAATTCCTAGAGGCATGGCACTCATCCACAGATTCTATCAACAAACACATTGACCTGGACCCAATATACCGACCACTGCAGTGGACAGCTGGAACTGATAACCGGAAGCAGCAGAGACAAACCACTATAAATACCGGAGGAAACATCACAGAAGTGCTTCACAGGAGGCTCCCAAGCACTAAGGATCTCACCTAGACAGGGGACGAAACGTCTGCAACATAAATTCCCAGCTCGGCGAATAGAACCACAACAACGAGCACCCAAGCTACAAATCTTCTCACAAACTTTGAATTTTTAGTCAGTTTTAATGTTTGCTGAAATTTTATTCTCCTACTCCATTTTCTCCATCTTGATCAATTTTTTTGTTCTCTTTGACTCAATTCTAAAATTCTCCCAAACCTCAGACTTGCTGTTTTTCCTGGCAAATATATATGTGGTCTTACTGAAACTAATGCTATCCCTAGTTCCATTTATAAGCACTGGTTGAGTCACCTATCCTGTTTTATTGGTTTTCAGGCAGGAATGAGTAATTGTCATAATTCATGTTCTTTAAATATTAGGATGTGCCTATCCATCATTGATTGCTTTAGTAAAGTTCCCCATCTCATGCTTGCCAATTCACATCTCATACCTAGTGGCTCCCTTTATTTAAATTCAGGACCCTAGTTTCGGATTCAATGCTACATTGTCCATCTTAATGAAAAATTCTGTCATATTATGGTTGCTTTTTCCTAAAGAACCTCGCACAATGATTATTAATGAATCTTCTCATTGCGTAGTACCAAGTCTAGAGTAACTTATTTAGTTTGTTCCCCAAAATATTGGTCTACAAAAAACCTTTCACACTCTAGGAATTCCTCTTCCATGATAGCATTTCTTGTTTGGTTTGTCCAACCTTCTCTGATTTCTTGTTTAATGCTTTCCCTTGCATCATCATTACTATCTGGGGACCTTTGGACAATCGCCAAAAATGTTTTCTGTCCCTTGGATATTTCTTACCTCCACCCTCACAGATATTGGTTTTCCAAACCAATATCCTTCCTCACTCTTGCATTGATTCTCTCCCTTGCTTGCAATGCTACCCTACTTATTTTCCCTTTTTATCTGCCCTTCCTAAATAATAAATAGCCCCAAATGTTCTGTTCACATCTTTCGTCACTCTGCAGCCTAGTCTCCTTAACTGCAACTGAATCATACAGCTCTGCGCTGCTAATTTATTTATCTTGCATATGTCAGATATTCAGGTATAGACAGAAAAGTTCGAGTGAATCCTTAGAGTATAATGGCAGTACTTGAGGGAAATCAGCAGTGCAAAAATGAGATATGAGATGGCTTTGGCAAATAGTGTTAAGGAGAATCCAATGGAATTTTATAAATGTATTAAGGACAAAAGAGTAACTAGGGAGAGAATAGAACTCCTAAAAAAAATCAGCAAGGCAGTATATGTGTGAAACTGCAGGAGATGGGGAGACATGAAATGGGTATTTTGCATCAGTGTTTACCGTGGCGAAAGACAAGGAAGATATAGATTGTAGGGATATAGAATGTAGGGAAATAGATGGTGACGTCTTGAAAAATGTCCATATTACAGAGGAGGTGCTAGATGTCTTAAAATGCAGAAAGGTAGTTAAATTCCCATGATCAGATCGGGTGTACCCTGGAACTTTATGGGAAACCAGGGAAGTGATTGCTGGGTCCCTTACTGAGATATTTGTATCATCAATAGTCGCAGGTGAGATGCCAAAAGACTAGAGGTTGACTAAAGTGGTCCCACTGTTTAAGAAAGGTGGTAAGGACAAGCCAGGGAACCATAGACCGGTGAGCCTGAGATCTGTGGTGGGCAGGTTGTTGGAGGGAATCCTGAGGGACAGGATGTACATGTATTTGGAAAGGGATGGACTGATTTGTGATAGTCAATATGGCTTTGTATGTGGGAAATCATGTCTTATTAACTTGATTGAGTTTTTTGAAGAAGTAACAAAGAGGATTGATGAGGGCAGAGCAGTGGATGTAATCTGTATGGACTTCAGTAAGGCATTTGCCAAGGTTTCTCATGGTAGCCTGTTTAGCAAGGTTAGGGGGGAGAACTAGCCATTTTTATGTGCAACTGTTACGAAGGTAGAAGACAGAGGGTGGAGGTGGAGGGTTGTCTTTCATGCTGGAGGCTTGTGACCAACTGTGTGCTGCAAGGATCGGTGCTGGATCCACTGCTTTTCACCATTTATATAAGTGATTTGGATGTGAACATGGAAGGTATAGTGAGTAAGTTTGCAGATGACACCAAAATTGGAGGTGTAGTGGATGACCAAGAAGTTTACCTCGGAGTGCAATGGTATCTTGATCAAATGGGCCAAGGAGTGACAGTTGGAATTTAATTTAGATAAATGTGAGGTGCTGCATTTTGGAAAGGAAATCACAGCAGACTTATACACTTAGTGGTAAGGTCCTGGGGAGTGTTGCTGAACAAAGAGATCTTGGAGTGCAGGTTCACAGTTCCTTGAAAGTGGATTTGCAGGTAGATAGGATAATGAGGAAGGCGTTCAGTATGCTTTCCTTTATTGGTCAGAGCATTGAATACAGGGGTTGGGAGGTCATATTTTGGGCGGCACGATGGCACAGTGGTTAGCACTGCTGCCTCACAGTGCCAGAGACCCGGGTTCAATTCCCGCCTCAGGCGACTGACTGTGTGGAGTTTGCACATTCTCCCCGTGTCTGCATGGGTTTCCTCCGGGTGCTCCGGTTTCCTCCCACAGTCCAAAAATGTGCAGGTTAGGTGAATTGGCGATGCTAAATTGCCCGTAGTGTTAGGTAAGGGGTAAATGTAGGGGTATGGGTGGGTTGCGCTTCGGCGGGGCGGTGTGGACTTGTTGGGCCGAAGGGCCTGTTTCCACACTGTAAGTAATCTAATCTATTCTACACAATATTGTGGCTGTACAGGACATTGGTTTGGCCACTTTTAGATTATCGTATGCAATTCTGGTCTCCCTCCAATCAGAAAGATGTTGTGAAACTTGAAAGGGTTCAGAAAAGATTTACAAGGATGTTGCAAGGATTGGAAAGATTGAGCTATAGGGAGAGGCTGAATAGGCTGGAGCTGTTTCCCCTGGATCGTCGGAGGCTGAGGGGTGACCTTAAAGAGGGTTAATAAAATCATGGGCATGGATATGGTGTATAGACACTATCTTTTCCCTGGTGTGGGAGAGTCCAGAACCAGAGTGCATAAAGTTAGGGTGAGAGGGTTAAGATTTAGAAGAGACATGAGGGGCAACCTTTTCACGCAAAGTGTGGCATGTGTATGGAATGAACGACCAGAGGAAGTGGTGGAGGCTGGTACAGTTACAACATTTAAAAGGCATCTGGATGAATATATAAATAGGAAGGGTTTAGAGGGATATAAGCCAAGTGCTCCTAATTTAGGATATCTAGTTGGCATGGGTGAGTTGGACCAAAGGGTTTGTTTCCAAGCTGTACATCTCTATGATTCTATGAATGTGCCATGCATTAAAACAGAACAGTTTAGCTTTGTCTTTTTAACCTTGTTAGTCACCTTAGTTTTGTTTTGTATTGTGACCTCATTTGTCTTTCTCCCATACTTTTCCACCTTCCATTTTTGTTGCTTATCATTCCATTTTTGTTTTTATCCTTGTTTTTTCCTCCTCAGTCTTCCTGTTCAGGTTCCCACCCCCTTGCTACTCTAATTTAAATTCTCCACAAACAGTACTAGCAAACATCCCTCTTCCTGAGGATATTGGTCCAGGTTCTGTCTAGATGCAGCGGTCCTTGCTTGAACCAGTCCCACCTTCCCCAGTATTGGTCCCAATGTCCCTGAAATCTGAATCCCTCCCTGCACCATTCTGCAACCAAGATTTATCTGTTATTTCAACTCTCCATTGCATGTAGTACTAGTAGTAATCCTTCTGAGGATGCTACTTTATATTTGATGTCCTAATTCCCTACATCCCTACAACCCTAAAATCAGGTTGTAGAATAAATATCATTCTGGTTGTAGAATAAATATTGTATGTTAACATGGGATATAACTACCTCCAGAAGGGTAATTTTCAGCATCACTGGACCATCATTACTTAACAATACAGTCTATTTCTGATCATTTTTCTTGGCGGAAAAGAATCAAAATTATATAATTTAAATAGTCTTATACCACAGTTAATTAAGGAATTTAACGTTAATGAACATTTAGTAAGGTAAATTGAATTTCAAGCAGACCGTAGTTGAATTGTTGCATGATTTTAAATGTATTTTCATATGAATTGAATAACTACTTCACAATGTTTTAGGTTGTAGATGGCAAAGTGGTGGTACTGTCAGCGTATTGGGAGAAAAGACGGAACCAGTTATTTGAGCTGCAGGAACAGCTTGAAGAAATTCCAGCGTTGTTAGTGGGCTTAGATGCCCTGACATCCAAACTTGGTGAGTGCGTTTATCTCTTTAGTTAATTAGGAAGGGTGATAGAATGCAGTAATTGCAGTTCTCTTGATGTGGTAATCTATGTTTGATGTGAAATTTATTGTAAGAATGCAAATCAAATTATCTTGTAAATATAAATTGAAGTTTTAAATTGCAAACATTTTCTCATGGCTGCTCTGTCAAACCAATTGAAAAGCAGCCTTTGCTATCTTAAATGTTGTCATTTCTGGAAAGCTTATTACAATTCAAACAATTTATTGTAATGTAACTTATTGAAGGAAGAAGAGTGTTGCCTAGCCTGGCTGATTTGCATATGAATGTTGCTGAGTAATCATTGTTTACAAGACTTGAGGCCACCAGTCTCTAATCCTTTGTAAATCTACATATAGCTTTTCACCATTTTGGAGCCTGTTCCTAAATCATGTTTATATGCTGCATTGAACGAAATGCTGAGGTCTTGGCCAGTGATATTAATAGGCATATACCTCCTTCACTTTTATGGATGCTTCTCAAATCCAAAATATTATTTGATTACAAATAAATGTCCTCTCTGTAAAAGGATAACGTAAGTTATTGCAGTAATGTAAGTTTAGTTAAGGATATTGAAGACTGTGGATAAGGTTTAAGAAAATATTTAATGTTGTAGTTCCATTAAATGCAGGTGCACCTCATTATGTTATCATTTATATCCATTGATGCCATTTTACTGATATTAGGTATTTCTTGTGTAATATATAGTTGCGGAATGGGAAAAAATTGTACATTTTCTCATTAATTGATGCCTCTTGGTTCTATAAATTGCAAAAATAGACCAGATCATTGGCTTTATGTATGTTTATCTGTATTAATGGGAATGGAAACCCCATTTTGTAATGTAGTAATTGTATCAATATGTGAGCAATTTGACCACTTTGGCGTTTTTCAAATTTTTGGATAATTTAACTTACAACTTCATAAAAGGCAGCTTACATGAGCTTACAGGCTTACATGTTCTGAAGAGCAATTAGGGATGAGCAATGAATCCTGCCCTACCCAGTGTTACTCACATCGTGTGTATGGAAATTAAAAATAAAATGTGACTTCAGTTTGTTTACAGAATGGTCTAAACTGAATGGGCCTTGACTGAAGTTCTCACCCCCACTAAATTTGCTTAGGGTATGCGTATCAAATTCTCAATTATGAATATCGTTCTGCATTATGATCTTGGTGCTAAGACATGTTGTCAGCCAACCTGCAGCTCAGCTTTCTTGAAAGCTGTTTATCTAATTGGAGGTCTTGAACCAGTCAAAATGTTAAAGGAGGCTCAATGTCCAAGGGCATTTTGTCTCATAATTAAACAAGGCCTTCTTGTTTCGATTCCATCAGAATCAGAATAGGTCAACTTTTTTCACTGCATCATATGAAACATAAGCAAATTGGCTGGGCAGCTATCCACTCTTTACTGAGATGATCCCAATACCTGGACTAATTGAGTGATAATTTGTTGACCTTTTTTCTATGTGCAAGGTCTGTGTTCCTGCATTTGTGCTGTGAGATTCTGATTTCTTGTGGAAACTGAAAAAGACAGGAACAGCATTTAGTCTCAAAGGTCACTGAAATAAGTTTCTGGGCCCAGTTGATCATCAGTTAAACTTTCCATTATTAACAGGGTCCTTTGACTAATGAGTTCAGACTCAGTGCAGATCAGTCCAAAACCTTTAATAGGCCCTTCAGACAACTGTGTTGTTAACTTTAACACCTATTCTACCATATTGTCTTGAGGTTGAATGCATATTTAATTGTTTGTTTGTTTTGTTTTAAGAACTTTAGTATTCTATATTAACAGGACCATTTTTTTGTCCTTTCCTTTCATAAATGTATTAGTGTTATGCTAAATATTATTAGGAATATATGTGGTTGATTGAGAACTGCCAGTTACAATGCAACTACAGATAGGTTAGTAATATCCGTTAACATTCCTTTCTAGTTAATTAACCTGAAGTGTTACTTAAGACCATGCATGCTAAAATCTCCCTTGACATTGAATGCTATTTCCATCACTGAATCCTCTACTATCAACATCCTTGACCAGAAATTCAACTGGACTTGTCGCATAAACATGATGGCTACAAGAGCAGGGCAGAGGCTAGGAATACTGGTGAGTACCTCACTGCCTGATTCCCCAAATCCTTCAACAACACTTAAGCCTGACACCATTCAGGACAAAGCAGACCACTTGACTGGCTGTACATCTACAGGTATGCACTCCCTCCATTACCATCACTCAGTACACACCGTTGCTACTATCTAGAAGATGCCCTGCAGAAATTCACCAAGACCTTTTAGACAACCACTCTCATCAAGAAGGACAAAGGCAGCAGCGACATGGAAACACCACCACCTGCAAATTCCCCTTCAAGCCACTCACTATCCTGACTTGGAAATACATTATCATTTCTATGGTGCTGGGTCAAAATCCTAGAACTCTTCTGCCGCCCCCCCCCCCCACCCCGGGGCATTGTAGCTCCACCTACTACATATGTGGACAGCAACGGTTCAAGAAGGTACCTCACTACTACCACAAGGGCACCAAGGGATGAGTAATAAAACGCTAGCTAACCAGCAATGTCCACATCCAATGAGAGTGAATTTTAAAAATGACTGGTTGAAGATGAATACAAATAATTAATCTGTGTTTTTTGTGAAATGTGCTGCGCTCTCATCATTGACGATGAGAATGGAGAGAGTGAAGAGCTGCCTCCTTTTGTTTGTTGTTGTATTGTGCACAACAATTCATGAACAGATGTGGCAGGATTTCAGGGCTTTGACCTGATCATCTGATTGTGGGATCACTTAGCCCAGTCTGTTTCATGCTGCCAATGTTGTCTGGCTTGCACATAGTCCTGTTGTAAATTTTTGATGACCCAGTAGTGACCCCTATTGCGCTCGTTCATTGCTAATTATTAATCTGAAAAATGATAGGTTTATACTGTTTCCCGTTACCTAATAAATTTTACATCTATATTAATAATTTACGCCATGCCCAGTGAGCTTTTACTTTGTGCAGTAAACTTGTGGTGTCTTATTTAATACCTTGCAGGAATCTTAAGTACACACATCCACATATTTCTTTTAATCCATTTCTTGTAGTACATTTTTACTTCTGGGTTTACTATTTCTGCAATTTCCATTCACTACAGTTAAAACCGATGCAAACTTTTTTCATTCATCTCTCATATCTTTATTTTACATTATTAATTCTCCAGATGTGCTTTCTATAGCACAATCACTTTCTCTCTCTCTTTTTGACCTCCTTTCCTTTTTTAGTTTTCTGTTTAATTTTCTGACTTGCCACTAATTTTTCTGAAATTGCCCCTTCTTTTTCAATTTGATGTTACCTTTAACTTGCTTCTTAATTAACCATAGATAATGGTCCTTTCCCTCTTTATTGCTCCAATGTGCCTGCACCAAATGGTGTAAAATATTTCCTCACCTCTCCCTAACTTAATTTTTCAGTTCAATTCAGCCAGATGTATCGTTCACAATTGTTTGTCTTTCAAATTTAAACCACTAGTTTTATAATTTCAGCTATGGTTATTACTCAACAAGTCAGATCTCAGACTGAAATCTGGCCTAAATTCTTTTTTAACTTGAAGTGCTGTTTCACTGAACCACAAGCGCATAAAGCTGCAGATCTGGTTTTAACAATAAATCCGATTTATTGCACAAAAGAAAAGATTAGAGTAGAATAACCAAGCTATTTACAAAACACAATTTGAGAGGATCCCATTAAACCCAGCACCGTCCCTTTTTATAGTACTCTAATATCAGAGAGAATTCCCTTCGTTATCACTTATTGATTTCTTTCAATTCCCAATCTTGAGAGTTTGATAGCCTCTTCCTGATTATTAACTCAACTGATCTTAGATTTTGTGAGCTTTGAATAGCCCCTTCAGGTAATTAATGAAGCTCATTTGGTCCTGAACTTTCAAGCTAAGACTCTTACACCATGTGAGCTATTTTCTAACTGTTCTGAATTTTCTCCTTTCTCAGAAGATTGAGAAAGTTTTCAAAGCCAATAAACGATGACCAAAAAACTCCCACAGGCTAGGCAGTTTGATCATAATAAATTGCCTATTGTGTCCAGGGGAGGTGGATTAACCGTGGTAAATGCAGGATTATGGGAATTGGATCGGGGTGGGGGTGGGGGAAGAGAGTCTGAGTCTGAATGAGATGATCTTTGGAGGGTCAGTGTAGAATTAATGGGTCAAGTGGCCTCTTTCTGCACTGTAGGGATTCTTATGACCATCCCATGACTAATATTTAAATAGCTTTTCAAGAAAAAAGCCAAAGAAAAATATCATAGCTGCTCCAGTATTCAGTCTTGATTCATTCAGTTTATTGTTCAGGTGCATTGTGGTACTGATTTATTTCATTATTTATTTCAATTATTTATTGTTTTTTGAAGAAACATATTTTTAAAATTAGGTTCTAAGGGCAAATTCCACTAATGTAAATGCATTGTTTTATGCTGGATACCTTTTAAAATAATCTTCAGGTGCTCTTTATCTTTAAACATTTCTAATGTACTTTAAAGCCTTTTCATAACTGCCTCTGTTCTAATCTTAATGTATCTTGTTGACGGTTTGTTTTCTGAATTACCTTTGTGTTTCTCTTGCAATGTAATCTGACCACTGTTTACTGCAAAGTCTCTACCTCCAGGCCAATGTGCTTATATGCTTTAATGCTTTGCGACATTAAAATTGTAAGTTTACTTTTTTTTTTTACAAAGCTTTGTTGTACTAATTGCTTTGTGTGCATATTACCTTTTTTTTTCCGGTCTCATCAACTTTTGATATTAAACATATCAGTACAAAATTAAGTTTGCCTTATAACCTACATAATTACATTAAAACAATTTTATTTTTCTGTAAAATACTAGCGTGAATTTTTTAAAAGAATACATTAGATCTTGGATGCTCTGTTCCTATTGTTTCAAACCACTTCAGAATCATCACTTACTGGATCAGTTATCTTTATTCTTCAATGCTGTCCATGATAAAGGAGTCAGTATATGTATGCTTTTCATCCAAATGTGTATATTATTAATATCATGCACACTGTCATTATTTATACTTGAAATGCATCTGTTAAAATTGGTTGTGCATATCTAGCTGCTTTTAAAATCTGATTTTCAGGTTTAAAGCTCATTGGCTGTCCCTCAATTTAAAGATGGCAATTACTCAAGTTAACAAGTTTTTACCATTGGTGTTTGTGTGATTGAACATGCCGATTCTCAGCCCAGAGGTCTTTAGGTACATGAGCAAGGGTAATCTGAGGTTGTGGAGTCCGTAGTGCAGAATTTTCCTCCTTTCTTTGCTGAGGGACAAGATTTACGCAGTTATTGGTTGGACCCTGGATAGTGTTGTTGGACAGAGAGAACTGGGGGTTCAGGATTATATAGTTCTTCAAAGTTTGTGAGAAGATTTGTAGCACGGGTGCTCGTTGCTGTGGTTCTGTTCGCCGAGCTGGAAGTTTTTGTTGCAAACGTTTCGTCCCCTGTCTGGGTGACATCCTCAGTGCTTGGGAGCCTCCTGTGAAGCGCTTCTGTGGTGTTTCCTCCGGCATTTATAGTGGCCTGTCCCTGCCGCTTCCAGTTGTCAGTTTCAGCTGTCCGCTGTAGTGGCCGGTATATGGGGTCCAGGTCGATGTGTTTGTATATACCGGCCACTACAGCGGACAGCTGAAACTGACAACCGGAAGTGGCAGGGACAGGCCACTATAAATGCCGGAGGAAACACCACAGAAGCGCTTCACAGGAGGCTCCCAAGCACTGAGGATGTCACCCAGACAGGGGACGAAACGTTTGCAACAAAAACTTCCAGCTCGGCGAAAGGAACCACAGCATTATATAGTTCTTTGAAAGTTGCATCACAGTTAGTTGGGGTGGTCAAATAGGTGTTTAGCACACTTGCCTTCATTGCTCAAACCATTTGAATATAGGAATTGGGATGTTGTGTTGAAGTGTCATGTCAGGATGTTGGTGAAGCCACGTTTGGAGTACAGTGTACAGTTCTGGTTGCTCTGCTCCTGGAAGCATGTTATTGAATTGGAGAGGGTTCAGAAGAGATTTATCCGGATGCTGCCGTGGAATGTTTGAGTTATAAGGTGAGGTTGGATAGGTTGGGACTTTTTTCAGTGTAGCGTAGGAGCTTGAGGGGTCATCCTCATAGAGGTATATAAAGTCGTGAGGGGCATAGATAAGGAGAATATCATAGGTATTTTCCCTAGGGTAGGGGAGTTCAAAACTAGAGAATATATTTTTAAGGTGAGAGGAGAAAAGTTTCAGAAGGGACCTGAAGGGTAACTTTTTTACACAGAGGGTGATTTGTGTGTGGAATGCCAAAGGACATGGTAGATGTGTATGCAGTTCGAACATTCAGAAGGCATTTAGACAGGTACATGAATAGGAAAGATTTAGAGAGATGTGGGCCAAATGCAGGCAAGTGGGACTAGTTTCGTTAGAGAAACCTGACTGGCATGGAAGAGTTGGCTACAGTTCCAGTGAATATTAAAATTGCTAACATATACATCTATGTATTTTAAAAATTGTAATCAGTCATGATCCTGCTAGTAAAAGTGGGATCTGGCAGGCTGTTATATCCTTTCAATTAAGTAGCTAAATATGAAACTGGTGCACTTAATTGGAATTATCACTAGGGGGTGCAATTGCATGCTGTAAAGCATAGCAAGTAGCTGAGGTTGACTTGAAACAGCAGCCTGGAGTTGCTTTAATACAGTGAGCCAAGTCCATAGTAATGGGTAATAAGGATTATAATTTGTCAACAAAATTGTTAAATATCAATTTGTGTTTTATGGGAAATAAGTTTCGATAAAATCCATGATCCTACATTAACCCATGGGCGTTTTACTTTTTGTAGTTTTAATGTATTGGAGAGAGATTTGCCATAATCTGGATGTCTGTCTAATTGAATAGCTCAATGTTCAAATGACCAGCAAAACCCCTCCCAAAGAATTGTGTTTGCCATAAAAAAAGTTACAAATTGATTTCTTGTTGCCATGTTTTACAGGTTTTTGGCTGGTTAGTGCTGTTCTTTTTGAATAGTTCACCAGAATAGGTGATGCTGAGAAATATTTGCCAAATGGAACCAATTCAATAGAATGTGCCTTAAGTTTTTCTTGATATTTCTGCATTGTAAATGTTACTTTCTCTGTAGATTTCCAAAAGAAGGAGAATTGAAAACATAATAAAACAGAGTTGTGAATACTGGAGATCTGAAACAAAATCAAACATTATTGGAGAAACTCAGCAAGTCTAGCAGCATCCGTGGGAAGAAAAAGTTAACATTTCAAGTACAGTGACTCTCAAAAGTTCTGAATATTGGTAGGACAAAGAGAAGCAATGGCCATCGAAAATAGTTCTGCTGAAGAGTCACCGGACTC
Source organism: Chiloscyllium plagiosum (assembly GCF_037043375.1). Taxonomy (NCBI): domain Eukaryota; kingdom Metazoa; phylum Chordata; class Chondrichthyes; order Orectolobiformes; family Hemiscylliidae; genus Chiloscyllium; species Chiloscyllium plagiosum. The sequence continues at coordinate 46,533,611 of NW_028270172.1, read as the reverse complement.
GATGTTAGCTCTGCTTTCTTCCCATAGTTGCTGCCATACCTGCTGAATTTCTCCAGCAATTTCTGTTCTTGATAACAAACCATCTGCTTTAACCTTTTTAGAGCAATTTGACGTGTTTCAGCTGCTTGTTTTTTTTGATAGATGTTGGTAACTTCTCATTTTTGAATTTTAATTTCTTTAATTTGCATTTTTTCCATTCCTCATCAGTATGATGCTTAAGCTTCAATGGTTTTTTTTTAATACAAATCGTTTTCTAATATTTATTTTTGCAGAACTTGACATTTTCTATTTTAAATTCAAGAATGAAATGTTTTTGTAGCTGTAGTATCTCTGTGTTGTAGGTTAGGAAAGTGCATTACCTTCCATATGCAAAAGAAAACAGGTATCTTGTGACATTGTACATACAATTTATGCAATTTGTATAATTAATTACATTTTGAATGTCACAAATGCATGCATATTTCTTTCTCTTCACTGTCATTCAGATTTTGGAATCCTAATGACTTTTACTAGTAAAGTAGAAACTGAATTAACCAAGTGGATCAAAATATTTTCCAAATGTTTTTGATGACCATTGCTTCTCTTTATCCTACCAATATTCTTGCAAGTTGATGCATAATAAAGTAAATAAGTTGTATGTTTAACATTTCATAATGTCAATTAATTTTCAAGATAATTTAGTTTCAATGCCAATAATGACAACTTTTATTATAGCAGGTTTAGCATCTTAAGTGTTCAAGCAGAAATTGCTGTAATTATCCAATGACAAGATTTTGTTGTCGGCTATTAGTCCAAACTTAATCAGCCTTGTCATAGTTTGAGCAATGGCATATGTTAAAGTTGGGTAGTCAACGTTCATTGTCAATTCAAACTACACCTTTTGTTTTCCAGTAGACTCTCTAAAATGAAACATTTTTTTCAAAGTGGTTCATCTCTACATACGTTCATATTCACATCTTGATTACATCTGATCATCCCTATCATTAAAATTATTGAATTGGCACTACAGGTATGTGAAAGTGGGCCAATACAGTTTCTCATGATAGGACATTAATCTATTTCCATGATCTGTGCTAGCACACTACCTAAATCAATGTATTGCTAATTCACAATTGTGAATACGGATTGAATGTAGAATTTCTTCCTGAAAGAACCTGTGCAGCTAATTTGTTACTTGGAGGCCTTGTGTATTGGCACTAATTTTATTGTCACTAATTTTACTGTCTTTTAAGTAAGAAATCTGACTATTAAATCATTTCTTGCACTATAACTAATTATGAATATAGCATATGAATCTGGTAGTGATGTTTTAATATTGCTTTAGACTGATTAATGGATGGTGGCATATATGAAAACTCAATTTTTCATCTCCCAAAATCATGTTTTAGCCTATACTTGTCACTGAAGTTAACTCCTGTTTTACAGTAAGAGATGTTATACTCATAAAGTTGGTCTAAATTTTTCATCTCTGCAATGCATGTTTTATTACCTTAAGCTAATTATAAGACACCATCACAGAACAGACTACATGTGACGTTGTAACCGATAATTAGAAATGTGTCCTCCAGAAAGAGGAATGAAGCATGTAGTTGGTTTCCAGCCAAAAGCTGTAACCTTTGCTAACTCCTCAAATTTCCATGCTGCAGTAAGGGAATTTGATGATGAAAAACTGGTGTAAGAATACAAGAAGGTGAAACATTATGGGCAAAGACCAAATGTCAGGAGAATCGATGCTAGTCATTGGCTGATGTTGAAGCATGTATTAGAATGGATCCATGAAAGTTATCAGAATAGGCACACCATTACCACAAATGCAATATGTATATCTATACTTGAGGAAACCAAATCAAATCTCAATTCTAGCAAAAATTTCAAAGCAACAGCTCTGTGGCATTTTATGGCACTAAATGTTAGATTTCAGCAGAAGACTGAGATCCCTCAAAGACTAAAGAGCCTTGAACGCACAATTACTTTGCATTTTAGATGCCAAAGACAATGAATTTGACGTCTTTAATGTTTTGATTGTGATTATGGATATTCTAGGGCGAGGGAGTCTTGTGCAGTGGCTAGCATCTAGAACCTTCAAGTTCAAGTCCCACACTAAGGTGTGATAGATGTGTTCATACTATGATTAAATAGGTTCAGGATCAACTTGTAAATTGTTCCAACATTTGCTGATGACAGGCGATAAGAATGGGAGAGATTCCTGATCAGCCATGTGATGCTAAGAAAATTGAGCCTCTACGATTACTGTTCAGAGCTCCAAACTACAACATACATATAAAAGTACTTCAGTTTCATAGTGTTTGGGGTATTTCGGAAAGCTAGTGCAATTTTGATTGTATTTAGTGCTAGATTGACGATTGAGCCTCAAGCAGAAACTCTTAGCCTTGGCAGTGACAGTGAACAATCACACTTTATTTTCATTAATTAACTTGAGGTTTCAATAGTGAAATTAATTGAAATTTGTAAAGTAGCTATCTTAAATGTTGATCTTAAACAAAAACACAAGTAACAATCATTTGTCAAAAAGATTACACACTGATTTCTTTTTTCATCAAATATTCGAACCAAATTGAGCATTAGTAATGATCTTTGTCACAAGATTCTGGTTCAAATCCCACTTCAGTGCTTGGGCACAAAGGCTCTCACTCTAATGCAGTAGAAAGGGAGTGCTGCATTGCTCTTGGTGCTGTCCTTCAGATGAAGAATAAATAAAGGCCTAGTTTGCGTATTGGGTGCATGTTTAAAAAGTCCCGCAGCACTGTTTTTAAGAGCAGACGTGCTATCCCTGATGTTATGTAAATTCTACCCCCTCCCCCTCAATCGACATTGAATTGATAACCTGGTTTTATGATGTCATATTGCTGTCTGTAGGAGTTTGCAGAACATGAACTGCGGTATTTCATACATTACAACGGAGTAGTTCGTTGGCTATAAACTGCTTTGAGATGTTCACTGGTTATGAAAAGCACCATATAACAGCAGACTTCTTTTTCCAAACCTTGATCAGTTCATATATCTCGGGCTTTTCAGAAACAGGACTGTTCTGATTTGTAATCCAACTTACTCACATGAATGTTAGTGTTGTATCTGTAGAAATAATTCAATTCTAGCTGTTATCAGCTCCTAATAGCACTTTGATTTTTTTTTTATTTCCTGCATTCTGCTCCAGTTGGTTGATCCAAATCTCTGTAGCTGGCGTTCTGTGAAAAGCAGTGTTGCTTATCCCTCAAATCTCTGACAGCTTGACTTATTCCTGTATCAAAAGATTGCGGATTTAAACTGCATGTCACCTGTTTGTACTTATGGTCTTCTTCTATTGTGAGAAAGAAACCTTTAGAAAATAGTTATTAATACAACACAAGCCCAAAACATTAGGGTGTACAAATAGTTAATGTGAGACTCTGCGATTATCCAGATCACTCAAACCAACTTCATCAGTGCGAACTTATTGTTACCTTCTGTAATATCTCAGTCAACAAACCCACCGTTTGTACAAGTTGGCAAACCGAACTTTCCACACATTTTAACAATTGGTTAAAATACTCCAGGAAATTGTTGAATCCATTTCCTCTTTTGATTTATTATTAATATTTGACAAAATATAAAGGCATGATCTGCCATTTCTTTCTTGCAATTGCTCCTTGAACACAGTGGTCATGACCAAGCATAAAGATCTTCATCCTGAGACATCTCTGCAGGCCTCCTAAATTGCTGTTAATTAACCACCAGGTGTGATCTGTAGTGCTTTTGAAGTGGATGATTTTTCTTTCTCAAAATCTAAATGACTGAAATTCGAAACACCATACTGTGGGAAATATATCAAGTGTTAGCTATACTTCTTCTTGTACCCTGATCTGTTAATTCTCCTAAGGTGAATATTTCTTTCAGGCAGCCTAACTTGTTGATTAAATGCTGCAACTCTGTAATCTTACCACATTTTCATATTGCTCTTGTGTTTCCTGCATCTTTGTCCTGATACCAGTGTCTCTCAAGCTGATTTAATCTACTTTACTAGATTTTGTAAGATCAAAAATGAGAGTTTTTGTCTGCCTGTTGACGACCAATCCACCCTTTCCATACATAATTCTGAGTTATATCATGATGTCAGCGTATATATGTGAATAATTGATGGTGACACACCAGTGTTTGCCAATGCAAACAAAAAAAACTACAAGCGGTCTGCATGTACTTTCTGCTGATATCCAGTTTGCAAAAGTTTTATATGAAGATTGGTTCTGTAATATATCAGTAGTAGGAAGTGGCACAGTTGGGCTGTAAGCATTCAGTTTGTGCATTCCTGCATGGTAATTTATCAATCCCCTTTGCTGTACTCTAAATGAACTCTGATCTTTTCTGTTCTCATTATATAAGATGTGGGTAAATTGTTCCACAAATAAATAAAGCAGCAAGCCTTGCTTTAACATTTTGTGGTTAGATGTATTGTAATGTTTCAGAAGTTTTTTTAAAAATATTTTAATGGTACCATCAACTCAGTTTCGTCAATTAAAAATATTGTTGGAAGATACTGAAAATCAGTCAATAATGTAAAATGGTAGCCAGGTTAATGTTTCACACAAGACCCTTTTTACTGGAGTCCAAGCTTGTTTACATATTCCGCCTCTATTATAAAATTTCAGATTTTGCAGAGTTTTTAAAAATTGAATAATCAGCAAATTTGGCTGATAATAAAATAAAGTTCTTGGGAATGAGGTACTTAAGCTAGTATTGGAGAAAAAAAATTGTTATGCAGTATTTGAATAAGGGACAGACCAAATAGGCCAGAGATGGGGAGGACCATCTTCACTCAGTATGGCAAATCTTTGAAGTCTCTGGAGGCTCAGTTCTTCGGTATATTCAAGCTTGAGTTTGATAGATTTCTATGTATTAAAAATATAGGGGATGCATGGATTTTCAATATCAACCCACAGTTTAGGAAATTGAAGACTATTAATTGCTTACAACAAAACAAGGAGAATCTTGCATACAAATTGATGAATCCCAAGATATTCAGTGACACAAATATGCTCAGACTCAAGTTCTTCATTAATTCTTCTACATCTTTGGCTTGACACTTGTGCATGAACACCTACAAAGGTCTAAAGGATAATGTCTAACCCCTCCCATCACCAGTCCCATTTCAGGAGTATTAATTCTGGAAAAACTCATACTTACAGAGCCACATGTAAATTAAGTTGTTTCCTGAGTTTTCAATTCTGTCAATTTACTGGTTAAATTTTAATCATTACCTTGAATTCATGTAAGAATGATTTTAACTGGTCTCCCATCTATTGCCCCACACTTTAAAGAGCAACTACTAGTTTGCAAATTAAAATTAAATTCATAAGGAGAGGGTACATGGGAAGAGCAAGAACCAACGTTTTCAATTCAGCTTATAAAAATAGAGTATGTACTATGAAACATGATTAGGGATCACTGTAACCAGAGACAGCCATTTCCATGCCACTAATTCCATATTAAGTTGAACTAAAGTGACCATTCTAACTTTGTTGATTCACCAAAGTTTTCTTAAATATTAAGAGGTGATGACTACTCAACTAGTCTTCCAGATGAAGCTTTCTGGTCTTCAAAAGAATTCCACCTCTCAACTGAAAATTTGAAAAATGTTCAAAGCCAATTCCACAGCATCTTATGTAGTCACTTTGAGCACAATAACCCTGTCCATTCTGAAGAACGAGATTGTCAAAGTTTATTTTTAATATGGTTGTATTACATTAGATTTGCTTGCTGAACTTGTAGACATTTTGAAAAGAGTGGACCTGGAAAATACTGTCTGGGACAAACTTTTCTATTACTCCCAATGTGGTCTCCTCTACATCGGAGAGACCAAGTGCAATCTCTGGAGCTGATTTCAGGAAACCTCTGCATGCTCCTATCAACCCCACCTCCTGGTTCCCAGTCATTTAACCTCCCCCTCCCACTCCCACTCCCACTCCCCCAACATCTTCTGCCTTGGGAGCTTACAACCTGATGGCCTCAACATAGAATTCACCAGCTTCCAAAGCTCCCTACACCCCCACCCCACCTCACCTCATCCTAGGTCTAGCCCTCATTCTCCACCCTGCCTCCTTGACCTGACCTAACCTGTCTATCATCCTTCCCAACTATTTGCTCCACCCTTCCCACTGACCAATCTCAATCACCTCCTACCTGTATCCACCTATTGCCATCCCACCTATTTTCCCCCAGCCACACCTGCCCCTCTATTTATTTCTCAGCCCTCTTTTTCTCCAGTCCTGATGAAGGGTCTTGCCTGAAACATCAACTCTCCTGCTCTTTCTAATGCTGCTTGAGCTGCTGCACTTTTTTCAGCTCCACATTTATTGACTCCTATTTAAACCAAGGCTGTAATGTGGTCAGGAACTGAGTGGCCCTGGCGGAACCCAAAGTGGGCATCAGGAAACAAGTTATTGCTTGAGCAAGTGCTGTTTGATGGCACTGTTGATGACGTCTTCCATCACTTTACTGATGATTGATAGAACGGTAACTGGCTGTGTTGGGTTTGCCCTGCTTTTTATGTAGAAGACACCCTTGGGCAATTTTTCACGTTATCGGGTAGATGTTGTACGAGAAGAGCTTGGCTAGGGCAAGCAGCATGTTCTGGAGCACGTGTCTTCAGTACTATTGCTGGAATGTTGTCAGGCTAGTAGCCTTTGCAGAATTCAATGCCTCCAACCATTTCTTAATATCACGTGCAGTGAATCGAATTGCCTGAAGATTGACATCTATAATGTGCGGGACCACTGGAGGAGGCCGAGATGGTCCATCCACTTGGCGCTTCAGATTTATCCTTTGTACTGGTGTTTGGGGCTCTTCATCATGAGGATGGGGATATTTGTGGACCCACCTCCTCCAGAGAATTGTTTAGTTGTCCACAGCCATTCATAATTGAATGTGGCAGGACTGCAGAGCTTAGACCCAATCGTTGGTCATGGGATCGCTTAGCTCTGTCTATCACTTGCTGCTTATCCTGTTTGGTATTCAAGTAGTTCCTGTTTGATGGCATCACCAGGTTGACACCTCCTCCTCAGGTCTGCCTGATGCTGCTCCTGGCATGCCCTGCTGCACTCTCCATTGAATCAGGGTTGATGGTAATGTTGAGTGGGGATATGCCAGGCTATGAGGTTACAGATTGTGCTGGAGTATGTTTTTCCCTCTTGTTGGTTCTGTCACTACCTGCCGCAAACCCAGTCTTGCAACTATGTCTTTTAGTGTTCAACCCCGCTTGATCTGTAGTCCTGTCGAGCTATAGTTGCTGGTGGACAGTGAAATCTTCTATCCAAAGTACATGTTGTGCCCTTGCCATCCTCTGTGCTTCCTCCAAGTGTTGTTCAACATGGAGTATCAAGGGTGTAAGTTTGCTCGTTGAGCTGTAGGTTTGATATCCAGACGTTTCATTACCTGGCTAGGTAACATCATCAGTGGCGACCTCCAAATGAAGCGAAGCTGTTGTCTCCTGCTTTCTATTTATATCTTTCTCCTGGATGGGGTTCCTGGGGTTTGTGGTGATGTCAATTCATCAACTGAGAGAGGATGATACATGGTAATCAACAGGAGGTTTCCTTGTCCATGTTTAACCTGAATCGTAAGACTTCATGGAGTCCAGAGTCAATGCTGATGACTTCCAGAGCAACTCCCGACTGTATAACTACTGTGCTGCCACCTCTGCTGGGTCTGTCCTGCCAATGAGACAGGACATATCCCAGGATGGCGATGGTGGCATCTGCAGCATTGTATGTAAGGTACGATTCCATGAGTATGATTATGTCAGGCAGTTGCTTGATTAGTCTCTCCCAGTTTTGGAACTAGCCCCCAGATGTTATTGTGAAGGACTTTGCAGGGTTGACAGGGCTGCTTCTGCCGTTGCCTTTTCCACTGTTTAGATTGATGTCTGATCCATCTGGTTTCATTTCTTTTGAGAGTTTGTAGCGATTGGTACAACTGAATGTGCAATTGAGAGTCAACCACATTGCTGAGAGTCTGGAGTCGCACGTAGGCTACACCAGGTGAGGATGGCAGATTTCTCTCCCTGAAGGACATTAGTGAACCAGATGGGTTTTTCCAGCAATGGAAATGGTTTCATGGTCATCAGTAGATTCTTAATTCCAATTTTTTTTTTATTGAATTCAAATTCCACCTTTTGTGGCAGGATTCAAACCTGAGTCCCCTGACCATTACCTGGGTCTCTGGATTAAACATCTAGTAATAATGCCACTAGGACACCGCCTTCCCAGTGAGAGTCAACTTGCATAAATTGAGTGTGGGATTCACTAATGCTATTAAACATGGGTGGGATGCTCTTCGAAGGGTGGTGAGGACTTGATGGATTGAATGGCCTGCTTCCACACTGTAGGGATTCTGTGATCCTAAGGATGAGCCAGATAATGGTATTGAAATAGAAGATCAGATATGAGCTCATTGGTGGAGTTTACTCCAAGGGCTGAATGACCTCCTCCTCCTAACAAGAGAATCAGAAAACAATAGATGAGGGCAACATTTGAATCATGGTGTTTGTTACAGATTTTTGGGTCCAGTACCTCACCAGGTTGAATGGCATGAGTGAAACCCACACCTAATATATATGCAAGTTGACTCCCACTGTGTCCAAAGCGACCTTGTGTGGAGCAATGACAGGGAGGAGAAAATATTCCCTTGCTATACTAGTATCAAAGGCCTGTTTGGGTAGTGTACCATAAACTGTGTTGCACTATTTCTGGAGTTGTACCAAATGTTAGTTTTTTATAAAAAAAAAAGTATTCATATTACCCCAATTTACCTGACTTTCAGACCAAGGTTGATAAAAAGTATGGGCCAGGTTTCTGTACTAACCAAGAACTATTTGTTACTGTAGCTAAAGGTAAACAGACATAAATCTTTGGTATGTAAGGACTAACTAAAACACTCATCCCCTAATAAACTCCCCTTATCCCCTCTCTCTCTCATGCTGTGTACATGCGCAGGCACACACAAATAAGGGAAATAGATTATTGGGAGAAGTAGAAAACCTGGAAAGTCAGTTCAGTGATCTTTGTTTCTCAGTTCCAATATTAAGATAAACCTTCTTTGACAAGTCAGACCCTTTTGATGTTCAGATGTTTTTCTCTGGAAGCTTCTGCTGGTTTGTAAGACGTACAGAGTAACTGGTTCACTGTAATTGCTGCAAGAACGGCAATTGGTTTTCTTTAAGTTTAATCTGGATTTTTGACTGCAAAAAACCAGCACCTTATGCTTAGTGAAGATCTGCACATCTTTCTGTCTTTTTCATTGGTCTGTGAACCAGTGATAATTACCAATGAATTTATTGTTGCCAAGAAGAGCTGCATCCATGTACATCCATGGCTGAAGATCATTTGCAATCTGAATTTCAATTACTGCTCGTTCAAACCGTTTGCAATACCTGCCATGGATGAGGGGTTACTTGCTTTCAAAATTGTTGTCACTGTTTCAGACACTGGTTTTTGAAATATTACCTTCTCATTTCAGTCTACAGTTAGCGACTGCAAAATACCAAAATGAGATCTGGTCCTTATGTAAATTTGCGTATTGCACATGTGCCTTTTTTATTGGTGGAACTGAAATTGGCACACAGGGCTATGAATGTTGCTTTTAAGAAATTTCAGAATTAGAGAACTAAATATATTCTGTTAGAAAAACATGGGAATGACTAATAATTTCAAGATTCCTTAATAGAGGTTACAAATCATTTAAGACTGAAGAGAGTGAATGAGCATTGTTATGCAAACACGAAGACATGTTAGAATAAGATTCTGGGAGGAGGCCTGAAGGAGCAGAGAACCAAAAAGAGAAACTAATTTTAAAATTGTGTTGTACAAAATAGTCGGTGTAGGTTTGAGCGAGGTAGCTTTTACATGTTTTTTAGAGTTTGGTTTTGGGTCCAGTTCTGATCAGTGTGATTGTCAATTGTTTGCATCATGTAACAGAATGGATGATATTCAAAATTGGAGCTAATATGGAAATAAGGAAGCTTACGATTATGTTTCTCATGTTTCGTTATGTGGAAAGTCAGTCACCATCCTGACTTGTAAATATATTGCTGTTCCACAGTATTGCTGGTTTAGAGTCCTGGAACTCTCTCCCAACAGCATTGTGGGGATAAGTACATCAAATGTACTGCAGCTGTTCAAGACAGCTCACCACACCCTTCTCAAGGCAACTAGGATTGAAGCAGCTAGCGTAATCCATATCCCATGAATGAATGAAGAAAACCATTGTGGACTGATTGAGCCAAATCACTTGTTTCTTAATTGTTACTGTAATTAATGATATATGGCAGTCTCTTAACAAGCTGATTTATTTTGCAGAGAACACTTGACTAAACAACGGTAGCAATTTAAAGTTTTCTTAGAATTCTTCACCAATACCTCAGATAAAAACACAAAATGAAACCTGTTCTGAGCAAAAGAATATTTGATTTTCATATTATTCCTTTTTGAGCTAAGAATGATCACACTCCTTTATCTTATTTAGCAACCTTAATCCAGGATCTTTGCTGCAATTTGACTCTAGCACTGGTACTTTCAGCACCGCTGATGCCAGTTCAGTCGCAAAATGGCCTCTGCATTCATTCTGTCCAGATCTACTGTGGTCGATGCCAAACAACATTTAGGTGAGACAAAAACAAAAATTATTAGAGAAACTCAGGAAGTCTGGCAGCATCTGTGGAGAGAAAACACAGTTAATCTTTGAGTCCTGTGAATCTTCTTTAGAATTCAAATATCAAGGAGGAAGCAAACACAGTAACTGTCACCAGAGAAAAAGTTCTAAAGGTCAATGCATCCTGGATCTGATGGGTTGCATCCTCAGATTTTAAGGAAGCAGCTGCAGAGGTTTTCAATGCACTAATATTAATTTTCTAAGGTCCTAAGATTCTTGGAAACCCAGAGGGTTGAATAATTGCCAACAATTCAAAAAAAGGTTAAGGTCACAAAGAAAGTAACTTTTTAGGCTAATTAGCTTAATGTCTGTTTTGGGGAAAGAATCTTTTATAAAGTATGCAACATGACAGAATTTAGAAATATATAATATAATAGAGAAAGAGTGCAGAAAGCTACAGCACAGCATACAAGTTCAGCTAGTAGAGAAGGCAAATAAATTCTTGGTCATTTCTTTAAAGGAAATGGAGTATAAAAATATGGAGACTTTGCTTAAAACTTAAATAACAATGCCAGACCACACCTGGAATACTGTAAATGGTTTTTGCCCCTTATGATGTACTGGTAGTGGAGGCAGTCCATCAAAGGCTGATCCTGGCTATGGAGGGATATTCCAATGAGGAGAGACAGAAGATTGGGTTTGTATTTGTTGGAGTTTAGAAGAATAAGAGGCAATCTTATTGAAACATTCAAGATTCTTAGGTAACTTGACAAGATAGATGCGACAAGGCTGTTTTCACCTTGTGAGGGAATCTAGGACCAGAGGATGTACTCTGCATAATTGGTTGATCATTTAAGATAGAGATGAGGTTTTCTCTTCAAGTGTAGTGAATTTGTGGATTTATTTACTGTAGCTGACTAGAGATTAGACTGTTAAGAATATTCAAGGCTGAGATAGGTTAGTAAGAGTCTAAGGTTATGAGGATTAGATACAAAAATGGAGTTGAGGATTGAATCAGCCTTCATCACATTGCATTGCAGTGGAGACACAATAAATTGGAAGGTCATTTGATGTAATTCATAGGCAGCGCAAAGTGAATATGCTACTTTCATCACTTTGAACAGATCTGACTAATTGTGGGAAATCTCTGCTCTTCACTCTAAGCACCTATTCAACTTCATCCCTGATATATTTTGTTGGACAGCATATTTTCCCTTTTTTAGAATTCTGATTTCATGGAGTTGATTCTCACCACAAGAACTTGAACTATAGCTGCTGTTCATCAATCCAGGTCTGAGAACCCAAACCTGGATTATTTCCAGGTCCTGCCCTTATGTGGTGTCTATGCAACCAACACAATGCTCATTTAATAAGCATTGCCCCTAACTGTGGTGAAGGCAAGCTTGGAGCCCAGCAGTGGCACCAGCACTCAAGCCTAACTCTGGAGTGCTTTGCCATTGGAGATGGGAATAGGCTTGATCAATAGGCCACCTTTTGCATGGTGACTTCAAGTGGCCAAATTGGACAATCACTGCTATTTTGTGCTTCTACTTGAGCACTTCAGTTTCATTTGAGCCTTTTTTGGCTGCGGTATCATATTTTTGGCTCCCCAGAGTGCTCCTGGCAGGTTGACATTCGCATACCCCAGACTGTTTTTGTTTTTTATGCTTGCTGCTATGTAAATTTCCTTTTGACCCTCTCCAGATTAAAAAGCTGTTAACAAGCTTAACAGCCAGTTAATTGGACTTGAGTGGATGCTAGCATTTTTCTCTCCCCTTGCTCTCACTTTGAAAATTGCAGTGTGTTCCGGAGATATCTAAAGGTGAATTTGGCATCACTGAGCTCCACTTTCACAGCATGCCTACACCTGAATGTCTAAATATCAAAACAAACTTCCATAGAGTTCAAAGACAAGTTAAATCTACAGCACCTAATTTACTGTGGCACTTCAGTGCAGCTTTAAATTTGTGCTGTATTGCTGGAAGTGTCAGTTGTCAATTGAACTGTTAAATGGAGGTCCAGTTTCTTCTCTGAAATTGATGGAAAAGATCCCACAGCACTCATTTGAAGATGGCATTGGAGTTCTTTGAGTCCTAATTAGCATTTATCCATCAACCAGCATTTTTAAAAAAAAATGGCTGTTTGGTTTATTTCCGTTTGTGAGACCTATAAAATGGACAAATTGGCTCCTGTGCTTCCTATATTACAATATTTTCTGTGACCTAAAAAGTTCTTTGGGAGCTGTAAAGTGCTTTTGGATGCCCTGAAGTTGTATAAGGGACTATATGAATGCAAGTTTGTTCTGAAACTTATTTCTTAACAATGCAAATTCATAAAACCACACATTAATCCAATTCTACGTACTTCATCCCTACTTTATGAATTGAATTTCTTGAGACTACCCTCCACACTTCCCCATACCCCAAATCATGTCATTAGGAATCTGAAAATGTGACTTTCTGGTCAATATGGAAATAGACCCATCTGCCCAATTTGTCCATTGCCTTTTCTCCTCTTTAAGCCCTGCTGGATTAATTATATTCTTTTGCTCAGTTCCATGTACTTGAATATTCATATTTTTCAAGCAGCTATTTAATGTCTTACAAAATTTATGGACTTTGTTTCAACAGCAAATTTGTGGTGGAAAATTTAATCATCTTTGTAAACAAATTGTTTCTAATCTCCCAATTCTTTTTGTTATCTTAACTGTGTTAAATAGCAAATGTCTTTCCAGCTATTGCAAACAACTAATGAAGTATTTGTCTCAGCAAACCTTTAATTATATTTGTTGTCAAGGCATTCCTGAGTCGTCTTGGCTCTCGTTTCAAACTAAAAATGCTAATTACTTAAGGCATTATCTGGGTGATTTGCCTGCAGGTTTCTTTGGTTTCAGTGGTGAAGATCTGGCATCCATTCAAAATTTCCTTGGATAGTTTGAGCCTATTATTACATGTCAAAGATATGAATGAAACTGTTTCATACTTTACAGTGAGACAAGCAACAGATAAATGCTGAATCACTGAATTATTTGGGACCTTCACTTTCCAATATCTTGATATCAACAGAGTTACTAAGTGAACTTCAAAACAAGTCTAGTTTTTGCCCATTTCTCATCTACCCAGATTAAAGTCTACAAACTTGTGCAGTAAGGGAAGAATGTATCCTGTTAATTTTGGTGTGGTATGTAAAACCTTGTATTTTAAGTAGTGCCTTTAATTCTCAAGCAGCAAATGAATGATATTACACAAATTTGTGAACAGCAAGTTCCCACAAACCATAAATGAGATTAATGATGTGAACTGACTGAGCAATGTTAACAAGGATTCTAGTAGAACTAAATTGCCCATAGTGTTCGGGCATGTGTAGGTTAGGTGCATTAGTCAAATGTAGGATAATAGCGTAGAGGAATGCATCAGGTGAGTTACTCTTCGGAGGGTCGGGGTGGCCTTGTTGGGCCGAAGGGCCTGTTTCCACACCGTAAGGATTCTATGATTCTGTGATTCTAACGCCCTGTTGTTTGAATAGTGTAGTCAGATCTTTCAATTCCATTTAGAATGGGCTTTGAATTAATGTTGCACCTTAAGCAAGGTTTCTTTAATGCAAAATTCCTTTCATACTTCAGTGAAATGTTAAGACTAGATTATGTACTTAAACTAAAAGGTAGGATTTGAATGCATGACCACCTGATGAGTGTTAACATGTTGCAAACAAAATAATGTAGCATTCATGGATTCAAAAGCATATGATTTTGGATATTTTCAGTATGTTTGGGAGAATGCATCCCCTTCTCTCACAGTTATAACCACAAAGTGGATCTCAAAGTTTGTCCTTTTAATCAAATTAAAGAGAATGGAATTAAGTTATTACTCACTGACTCAGATATTTTGTTGGTGTTCATAATTTATTTATTGGGTGGTTTTATAGATATCTTTTAAGATCACTATTAGTAAATTCATTAGCTAGATAACGGTAGTTTTATAGAAAAAGTGGATTAAGAGCACAAGGGTGCTCTATATAGATTGTATTTATTTTGTATGTCATGATTAATTGTCTTTTTTGATAGTCCACCCTGCATATATCAAATCTTGGAATCAGTTTGCGTTCTCTTCCTGTTCTTCGATATCACACTCTTTTGAATAGACACATAAATGTTGAGAGCATCTGCGTGGGTGTGTTTCAGACACAACAGGATTTGTTTTCCTCTGCCACTGTAGCCTTTCCAGAACGAAGAATACGGGTTGGTCTTCTGTGCACCCATTATACCAGCCCTAGGGCAATATAACATAGCAGTCTCTCTTGATTTATAAATTTGCTAGCCACGTCAAGCGAAAAATATTTAGTTGAATATTGTTACTGTTTTCCCTTTGTTAACAGCAATTTATTCTGCCTTTGATTTAGATCAATGTTTTAAGATTTTAATGAAATATTCACGAATCAACCTTGCTTCAAAACTAAAGTTACATTTTTATGATTTAAATCAAATTGTGTGCTAACGTTTTCTTAAAAGAAGAATCTACTAAATAGAAACATAGATTTGCATTCTCTTGGACAGCAGTTACTCTAGTTCAGAATAAGTACGTACAAACTTTTGGGTTGAATAGGTAATAAAGTGAATTGCTGAGGGAATACTACAACTTGCACATGAGAAACAAGACCCAAGAGGTATAATCAGTACAAGACATGTAATGAAAAGCTGTAAACATTTTATAAAAGGAATCAGGAGTATTTACAGGAATTGAAGCAAGCAAGGTGGTATATTAGAACAAGCATAAGAATGTGGCAATATGCTGTTATAGTAACTGCTTTAGACCAGTTTCATGAATTCCACCATTCAGCTCTTTACATGTCATCTTGCACAGTAGGATGTTTGCAAGTCATTTTAAGAAAGGAAGTGTGATTGAAGAGTCTGGTTGCATATGAAAATAATAATGCCTGTAGGAACTTCCAAATCTGCATGAATGACTAGCTCACTGATAGAAATCAAATGTATCTTGAAAGGTTAACAGTTGTCATAGAACTATGTTAAACTTAAGTAAAGCTTTTCTGATAATCTTGATTTTGTGAGCTGTCAGCAGAATTAAAGATCAAGTTCCAGCCCTTTAAGGTCTTTTTCTTTAACTCTTTTGGTTGAATCTTAACTGCCTGGTTTATAAAGGAACATTTTCACCAGTCTGGCTAAATGCACTTTCATAGAGTTTTACAGTATGCAAAAATGCCTTTCAATCCATTGGATTCATTCCAGTCTTCAAACAGCTATTTACTCTGATCCCATTTTCTACCACTTGGCCCCCAGCCTGATATGCTACAGCATTTCAAGTGTTCATCTAAATAGGAAAATAATGTGAGAATTCTGACCTCTACCACTTTTTCAGGCAGTGGGTGAAAAAACATTTTCATCACATCTCCTATAAACAAACTGCCCCTAGCCTTAAATATATATGAAAAAACACAAAGAACTGTGGATGCTGGAAATAGAAATTGCTGGAAAAACACAACAGGTTTTGCAGCATCTGATAGAGACAAAAAAAGTTGCATATACTGGAATCTAAAGTAGACAAGCAAGAAACTGGAAGAAGACAGCAAGCCAGACAGCATCAAGAGATTGAGAAGTCAACGGTTCGGGTATAACCCTTCAGGAATAGAGGTGGGGGTAGGGGGAGTTGCATATAAAAAGGGAGAGGGTTGTGTGGTTTTCGGTTGGGGGGAAAGGAATGGTGAGGTAGTGATAGGTGAACACAGGTGATGGGTACAACCTTGTTGGTCAATGGGAGGAATGAATCTGGTTGAGAGCTAGAAGGAAAGGTCGGTAGATGGATTGGAAGAGAACACAGAGTCCCCCCTTGTCCTCACTTTCCAACCACGCGAACTCTATCCGCGTTCTCAAACACATTCACCAACTCCAGTTAGACCCCACACTCCCCACCAGAGGTTTACCTACATCTCCTCCAACTTAGTTTACTGCATCTGGTGCTCCTGATGTGGTCTTCTCTACATCAGTGAGACCAAACATAAACTAAGGGAATGTTCCACTGAGCATCTCAGATGGGCCTGAAAGGGCCAGCCTGACCTCCTGCTGTTAAATATTCAATTAGTTAGAATGGAGGTGCAGGTTTTGATTGATTAATATGAAAATCCCAGGATTTCTTTCAAGTCACTGACCCAAGATGACTTAAGGTTTTATCAGTATAAAAGAGGTGATATCTCGGGTCAGACATTTTAGATGAGCAGTCTTGCTGAGAGTCTGTGTTTTAACCTGGAGTCAGATTCATTAAACATCTGCCAAACCTTAAACAAATCAGCAGTAAACTGCCCAGCCTTCAGGACACCATTGACCACAACACTATACATCGTGTCAGGGAAACCTCTGCAAGACATGTCAGAGCATCAACATGGATACTACTATTATACATGGGCACACCATCCACCATGTACATCGCAGATATTCGCGTGATTCAGCCAACATTATCTATCACATACACTGCAGGCAAGAATACCCCGTGCATGGTATATTGGCAAAATCATGCAGACGCTATGACAACGGATGAATGGTCACTGTCAGATTTGAATTGCCAGACAGTGATATTCCCTCCCAGTGGGGGAGAAAGGTCAACAGTCAAAGACATTTGGCCTCAGATCTTCAGGTAAACATCCTCCAAGGCGATCTTTGGGAGACCGAGCAATGCAGAGTAGCTGAGCAGAGGCTGATTGCCAAGTTTGGTATCCACGAGGATGGTGTCAATCAGGATCATGTGCACTATAAGTGACCCCACCGCTCTCGCTCACTCGCGCTCTCTCGCACTCTCACTCATACACTCACATGCAAATATGCCCTCACGTTTGCGCATGCGTGTGCTCTGTCACTCTCTCACGCACACTCATAAATACTTCCTCGCCTGCGTGCACCATGCAAACTCTCACTGTCTCTTTCTCACCCCCCCCCCCATACACACAGACACCACACACACCATCTCACCCTCTCATTCTCTTACACGTGTGCACATGCTCTTTCCCACACACCCTCTCCCTTTTCTCCTCCCCTTTCCCATACCCCCAATATATCCCCCTTCACTAGCGCCTGAAGATGGTTTGGAGGTCCAAATGCTTGTCTTCAAATAAACCTGTTGGATTATAACCTGGTCTCATGTGATTTTTTGACCTAGTCAAACACTGGCACCTCCACATCTTAATTGTAGGAAACCATAGTCGTGGAAGTGTGTTTTTTTACTAGAGATCTGTGGCCAGTGGTGATCCACAAGGATTGTAATTAGTTTGTAATTTTTCTGGATGATTTGGAAGAGAATGTAGGTGGTCTGATTAGTAAGTTTGGGAACTCCCTAAAAATTGGGAGAGCTGAGCTTAATGAAGAGGATTGCCAGAGGATACAGAAAGATCTAGATAGGCTGGAGGCTTGAGCAGAGAACTGGGAGATGAAGTTTGAAGTGATGCATTTTGGCAGATGTAATGCAGGAGGGAAGTATGTGGTACATGGTAGAATCCTTAGTAGCATCAAGATAGAGGGATCTAGGTATATAGGACAGCTCCCTAAAAGCGACAACTCAAGTGGATAAGGTAGTCAGAAAGGCATGTGACATGCTTGCCTTCATCAGTTGAGGCATCGAGCATAAAAATTGGCAAGCCATGTTGCAGCTGTGTAGAGCTTTAGTTAGTCTACATTTAGAATATTGTGTATAGTTCTGGTGCCATCCTACCAGAAGGATGTGGAGGCTGTGGAGAGGGTACAGAAACAGTTTGCGAAGTTATTGTCTGGTTTGGAGGGTATTAGCTATAAGGAGAGATTGGATAAACTTGGTTTGTTTTCATGTGAATGTTGAAGGATGGGGGCGATCTGATAGAAGTTTACAAAATTTTGAAAGGTATTGATAGAATGAACAGTCAGAATCTTACTAGAATTATCGAGGACATAGGGTTAGGTAAAAGGGGCATGTTTAAAGGAGATGAGAGAGACAAGTGCTTTTTGAAACAGTGGCAAGTGCTTGGAATGTGCTGCCAGATGTGGTAGAGGTGGATATAACAGCAATGATTTAGAGGCATCTTGATAGGTCTAAGAAAAGACAGGGAATAGAGGTCTACAGATGGTATAGAAGCAAAAGGTTTTCAATTTAGAAAGGTGTCATGTGCCAGTGCAATCTTGATCGGTGGAAGGGCCTGTTCCTACGCTGTGTTGTTCTTTGTTCTTCACATTAAACTTCTGTTCTCTGGTCTGAGACATGTCTGCCATGGGGAAAAGATTCTCATGATTTATGCCTCAATTTTTGTATATTCAATCAGATACCCCCCTTAACCTCCTCTGTTCCAAAGAAAACAAACCCAGCCTATCAAGTCTCGTCTCTCAACTGATACTACTTATCCCAAGGAACATCCTTGTGAATTTCTTCTGTGTCCAGTGAAGTCACATCCGTCCAATAGTATGTTCATCAGAACTGCGCACAATATTCCATCTGTTTTAGAAAGTTGTAACCGTGATCCTGTATTTTACATCTCAATTTAGATTTCCCGTGTCTAGATTGTTGATGTAAGTCACAAATAAAAAGGGATCTGTCGGGATTCAAGATGGCGGCGACCCAGTAGGTCCAAGTTTGCTGAGCTCTGCCCAGGATCCAGACAAGGTGGGGTACCCACCCTCCTCTCCTGTTTTAAACCACTAAAAATAGCTTTTTCCCAGTTCCTACAGCCATTTTG
Organism: Chiloscyllium plagiosum; assembly: GCF_037043375.1. Lineage (NCBI taxonomy): Eukaryota > Metazoa > Chordata > Chondrichthyes > Orectolobiformes > Hemiscylliidae > Chiloscyllium > Chiloscyllium plagiosum. Next base: position 46,514,273 of record NW_028270172.1, on the reverse strand, counting down.
CACCAAACTTTAGCAGTTTGGTACATTTTAAAATTACCAAAGGAAAAAGATGATTGAGTTCGCAACAGGCTCCCCTCACCGCAGCAACAGATGCGGCAGCCCCGGGGGACTTGCTCCGGGACTTGGTTTAGTGAGCAAAATTAGGGCGCATGGTATTGGGAGCAAAGTACTGACTTTGATTGAAAATTGGTTGGCTGACAGGAAACAAAGAGTAGTGATAAACGGCTCCCTTTCGGAATGGCAGGCGGTGACCAGTGGGATACCACAGGGATCAGTGCTGGGACCGCAGCTTTTTACAATATATGTTGATAATGAAGATGGTATTAATAGTAACATTAGCAAATTTGCTGATGATACAAAACTGGGTGGCAGGGTGAAATGTGAGGAGGATGATAGGAGATTACAGGGTGACCTGGACAGGTTAGGAGAGTGGACAGATGCATGGTAGATGCAGTTTAATGTGGATAAATGTATGGTTATCCACTTTGGCAAGAACAGGAAGGCAGATTACTACCTAAATGGAGTCAAGTTAGGTAAAGGGGCAGTACAAAGAGATCTGGGTGTTCTTGTACACCAGTCAATGAAAGCAAGCATGCAGGTACAGCAGGTAGTGAAGGCGGCTAATAGCATGCTGGCCTTCATAACAAGAGGGATTGAGTATAGAAGCAAAGAGGTTCTTCTGCAGCTGTACAGGGCCCTAGTGAGACCGCACCTGGAATATTGTGTGCAGTTCTGGTCTCCAATTTGAGGAAAGACATTCTGGCTATTGAGGGAGTGCAGCGTAGGTTCACGAGGTCAATTCCTGGAATGGCGGGACTATCTTATGTTGAAAGATTGGAGCGACTGGGCTTGTATACCCTTGAGTTTAGAAGACTGAGAGGGGATCTGATTGAGACGTATAAGATTATTAAAGGATTGGACACTCTGGAGGCAGGAAACATGTTTCCGCTGATGGGTGAGTGCCGAACCAGAGGACACAGCTTAAAAATAAGGGGTAGGCCATTTAGGATAGAGATGAGGAGAAACTTCTTCACCCAGAGAGTGGTGGGTGTGTGGAATGCTCTGCCTCAGAAGGCAGTGGAGGCCCAGTCTCTGGATTCGTTTAAGAAAGAGTTGGATAGAGCTCTCAAGGATAGTGGAATCAAGGGTTATGGAGATAAGGCAGGAACAGGATACTGATTCAGGATGATCAGCCATAATCATAAGGAATGGTGGTGCAGGCTCAAAGGGCAGAATGGCCTACTCCTGCACCTATTGTCTATTCAATGGCAGACACCCGGTCCAGGTGGGAATCTATCTCAGTTGTGCTGCAAAAGCGTGACCAAGAGATCCAGAAACTTGGATAGTGTGTTGGAGGGATGGAGCAACACGCTGTGGCCTCTGAGATCACTGCTGAATTCTCTCCTCTTTACCGCACCCCCCCCCACCCCCCCCCCCCCCCCCCCCCCCCCCCACCCCACCTCTTTCTTATCTTTTCCTTAATTGATATTTATAATTTGCTTGGTTTATCTGGTTGTAGGGGAGTGTTTTCAGATTTTTTTTGAGTTTCCTTGAATATTTTCTGGGATTGTAATTTTATGTATATTTTTTTCATGATGCTCTGTTAAGAATGCCTGGGGTAATAATATGGAGGGGATGGGTTGAATGCCCACTTTTCATTTCCTTCTTATTAGACATTGGTATTTGTTCATTTTGTTTTCCGATGTCTGGGGGCCAAGGGTGCCGCTCCAGCTGGAAGGAGTTGTGGTGGGATTACTGGACAGTAGGAATGCCCCCTGTGTACAAGGGGGAAAGTCCCCTCCTAGTTACATTTTGTTTATTTTAAGGAGTAATGTTTAGTAGTTTTGTAAAGGTTTTTTTTTAAATTTATGCGAATGTTTTATGGTCTTCACTCAATGTCTCTTGTGTGGGGTTCTTCCTCCTGGGGGATCTCTGACTTTCTTGAGCAATCATGGCTAGCCATTTGTTTAAATGGTGCACCTGGAATGTTAAAGGGAGCAACACGCCAATAAAGAGGAACAAGATATTATCACGTCTTAAAAAAAGAGAGTTGATGTAGCCCTTTTACAGGAGACACACCTAACTGATCAGGAGTACTTGAAGCTGCAGCAGGGAGGATTTGGTCAGGTGTTCTTTTCATCCTTCACCTCGAAAATTAGGGGAGTGGCCATTCTTATTCGGAAAAATCTTCCATTTCAATTGTTCAGCCAGATAAAAGATGAGTCCAGACGGTTTATAATACTTTAATATTTGGAGAGGAATACGGGATTTTGAATGTATACTGCCCCTGGCACATGCTTTTAAATTTGTAACAGATGCATTCTCCAGGCTGCTGGCCCTTGGGGTCCATCACATAATTATAGGGGGAGATTTTAATTGTATTATTGATCCTGAGGTGGACAGGATACCTGGGAGCTCTGTAGGCTCTGCGATCTAGGCAGTTGGTTAATTTGAATAGGGAGCTGGGACTGGTAGGTGCATGGAGGTGTCTTCGCCCTGAGGGTAGAGATTTCACGTTTTGCTCTAACCCACATAAGTGTCACACCAGAATTGATATGTTTTTTGTCCCCTGAACCTTTCTGAATTCGATAACAGTCCTGTAAAATAGGGAATATAGCTATTTCTGACCATGCAGCAGTTTAACTAGAATCCAGAGAAAGTATATTCCTGTCAGGGTGAAAGGCAAGGCTGGTAGGTATAGGGAATGTTGGATAACTAAAGAAATTGAGGGTTTGGTTCAGAAAAAGAAGAAAGCATATGTCAGGTATAGACAAGATAGATTGAGTGAATCCTTAGAAGAGTATAAAGGAAGTAGGAGTATACTTAAGAGGGAAATCAGGAAGGCAAAAAGGGGACATGAGATAGCGTTGGCAAATAGAATTAAGGAGAATCCAAAGGGTTTGTACAAATATATTAAGGACAAAAGGGTAACTCAGGAGAGAATAGGGCCTCTCAAAGATCAGCAAGGTGGCCTTCGTGTGGAGCCACGGAAAATGGGGGAGATACTAAATGATATTTTGCATCAGTATTTACTGTGGAAAAGGACATGGAAGATATAGACTGTAGGGAAATAGATGGTGACATCTTGCAAAATGTCCAGATTACAGAGGAGGAAGTGCTGGATGTCTTGAAAAGGTTAAAGGTGGATAAATCCCCAGGACCTGATCAGGTGTACCCAAGAACTCTGTGGGAAGCTAGGGAAGTGATAGCTGGGCCTCTTGCTGAGATATTTATATCATCGATAGTCACAGGTGAGGTGCCGGAAGACTGGAGGTTGGCAAACGTGGTGCCACTGTTTAAGAAGGGCGGTAAAGGCAAGCCAAGGAACTATAGACCAGTGAGCCTGACCTCGGTGGTGGGCAAGTTGTTGGAGGGAATCCTGAGGGACAGGATGTACATGTATTTGGAAAGGCAAGGACTGATTAGGGACAGTCAACATGGCTTTGTGCGTGGGAAATCATGTCTCACAAACTTGATTGAATTTTTTGAAGAAGTAACAAAGAGGATTGATGAGGGCAGAGCAGTAGATGTGATCTGTAGGGACTTCAGTAAGGCGTTCGACAAGGTTCCTCATGGGAAACTGATTAGCAAGGTTAGATCTTATGGAATGTAGGGAGAACTAGCCATTTGGATACAGAACTGGCTCAAAGGTATAAGACAGAGGGTGATGGTGGAGGGTTGTTTTTCAGACTGGAGGCCTGTGACCAGTGAGTGCCACAAGGATTGGTGCTGGGTCCTCTACTTTCTGTCATTTACATAAATGATTTGGATGTGAGCATAAGAGTTACAGTTAGTAAGTTTGCAGATGACACCAAAATTGGAGGTGTAGTGGACAGCGAAGAGGGTTACCTCAGATTACAACAGGATCTGGACCCAATGGGCTGAGAAGTGGCAGATGGAGTTTAATTCAGATAAATGCAAGATGCTGCATTTTGGGAAAGCAAATCTTAGCAGGACTTATACACTTAATGATTAGGTCCTAGGGAGTGTTGCTGATCAAAGAGACCTTGGAGTGTAAGTTCATTGCTCCTTGAAAATGGAGTCGCAGGTAGATAGGATAGTGAAGAAGGCCTGAATTCCTGAAGAAGGGCCTGTGCCCGAAACGTCTAATCTCCTGTTCCCTGGATGCTGCCTGACCTGCTGTGCTGTTCCAGCAATAAAGTTTCAACTTTGATCTCCAGCATCTGCAGACCTCACTTTCTCCTCCTAGTGAAGAAGGCGTTTGGTATGCTTTCCTTTATTGGTCAGAGTATTGAGTACAGGACATTGGTTAGGCCACTGTTGGAATATTGCGTGCAGTTCTGCTCTCCTTCCTATCAGAAAGATGTTGTGAAACTTGAAAGGGTTCAGAAAAGATTTACAAGGATGTTGCCAGGGTTGGAGGATTTGAGCAATAGGGAGAGGCTGAACAGGCTAGGGTTGTTTTCCCTTGAGCGTCGGAGGCTGAGGGGTGACCTTATAGAGGTTTACAAAATTATGAGGGGCATGGATAGGATAAATAGACAGAGTCTTTTCCCTGGGATTGAGGAGTCCAGACCTAGAAGGCATAGGTTTAGGGTGAGAGGGGAAAGATATAAAAGAGACCTCAAGGGTAACTTTTTCACGCAGAGGATGGTACGTGTATGGATGTGCTGCCAGAGGAAGTGGTGGAGGCTGGTACAATTGTAACATTTAACAGGCATTAGGAAGGGTTTGGAGGGATATGGGCCGGGTGCTGGCAGGTGGGACTAGATTGGGTTGGGATATCTGGTCTGCATGGACAGGTTGGACCAAAGGGTCTGTTTCCGTGCTGTACATCTCTATGACTGTATATATGGCGGTCAAGACTGGCGGTGATAAGATAGACTCCCGACACTGACGTATGGACCCTTTGCTACTGAAGGATAGTAAGTTCATAGAATAGTTCTTGCAGGAATTTAAAGCTTTCTGGGACATTAACATAGGTACAGCCAGTAACCCACTGGTGATGTGGGAGACTGCTAAGACATCTGCACGCGGCTTAATTATTTCATATGCTGCGACCTGGAAAAGACAAAAGGGAGACCAACAGGGTCTGCGTTAGGCTCGCCTGAAGGCAGCGGAGTCAGCATACACTGATAGGCTTTGTTAGAGTTCATCAGCATTACCTGTTAGCCTCCTTGCATTAAAATAAATGCAGTTGAACTTATCAGTCCTACCTTATTCTCTGCTTTGTTCCTGCCTGCCCTGACTGTACCAGTCTCAGACTGATACTCACCTGAATTTGCTGTTTGCTAATCTCTTGTTGATGACTCTGATCTCCAGATATGCTTTAAGTCAAAGAGAAGAACAGTCAGCTATGCAGATTTCACCGCTGGGTCAGACAGCAGTGCAGGTTTATTTCTCCATTTGATTCACTTCCCACTTGGTCACTGCCTTTGTCTGTCTTTTGTCCTTTTTAAAGTGCAATTGTTTTGATTTTTTTTTCTCCAAAGTTCCACAACAAATGAATAGCTTATAAAAGAGTAATTACTGCTCCTAGAATTTGAGGAAATCAGCTCCAACACTAAGACTACCTCAAAAAAGAGGAACTTCTACAGTGACAATCTTTTTCCATCCTCCATCTTATATTGCCCAGGATCCTTAGTTTTTATTAATGAAAGTATATGCTGGCAACTCTTGATAAAGACAGAAATTACATCCTGGTTGACTCTTTAAAAAGTCTTTTCTGCAGCTGTGTTATAAATGTTTTACTTTTGGAAGCTCTCAACTCAGCATAGACATTAAATTTGACAGTTAAGTGTCTTCCTCAGGTCAAGCGACATGACATGCAACTCTTCAAGTACTCCTGGAAGTGATGCTGAAAGATTGGACTGGAACCATCAAAGATAGGTCTGTTGCTATAAGAGAGTGTTGAGCATAAGCGGTCAAGTGATGGCATCTTGTACAATGGAAATCGTCAGTATCCCGTAAGAAATGAGCATAGACCTGTTGGAGCACATCCGTACCCGCTAAGAAGGAATTATGTCCAGTCTGAGGAAAGCAAGAAAACTGCTTTGCTGATCAAATATGAGCAATGAGATTAAGGACCACATTTGCCAGGTCATTACTTGTAAGGAACATCAAGCTAGTGAACTGCTCATGACTCATGACTTACCAGGTAGTCAAAATTGTGACAAACTGAGAAGCATAATTTTCAGTTCATTTATGTCGATTTTCTTTATTAACCATCTGGGTAATTTGAATCTGAAAAATACAGTGCATGCTTCCTTTTTATAAGAAAGGGGCAATTGCCTTTGATCACTTACCATTCACGTGATTGATCATGTCATCTTGTGTAAATAAATATTTGAGGGTGATAGTCATCTTACACACCACATGCAACAGCATTGGTGATTTTTTTTGCCAAAACTGAAATGGCATGGATTTAACAATATACAAAGTCAGAGAAAGGTTAATAGCAGCAAGATAAGAGCAAAAGAGGGTGGGAGGAGGGAGAGGTTAAATTACAAAAGGGATATTGATAGTTGGTGAAAAGGGATAAGATAATAGGACCAGTAAAGAAAGAAAATTTAAGGCTAAAGAATGTATAAATTGCACCAGAATCATTACAAGTATTGAAAATATAAGAAATGATCTTGATTTGAAATTGTTGAATTTGGTATCACATCTGGAAGGCTGTGAGATGCCTAATCACAGATAAGGTACTGTTCCTTGAGCTTTGTTGCGGTAGCACAGGGAACCAGGATCAGAGAGTGTAGTGTGGGATTAAGAATTAAAATGCAAGTGATTGGAATCTTGGGATCAAATCAGCAAACTGGAAGAGAAGCAAACAGTGAAGTGCTCACATAGAAGAGACTTCGTCATGAATGACAAATAATGACTATTAAATTTAGAAAAAATGCAAATGAACAGCTATTCATGATCCAGCATTCTGTCTCTATGGCTAATGTTTATGTTAAATATATTTGCATGTTTTATAGTGCTGCAGTTAGGAATTTTAAATTGTTTCTCAGAGGTTCTTTGATCTGTCAATCTTTAATAACCTTCAGTGACTGATACTCTTATTATAATTGAAGGAAAATGGATGTGCATCAATGTTAAGGTTATACCCCCAATCCTATAGTTGCTTTACTTCAATTGCTGCTGGGTCACCCTATTGCATAATTAAGCAGAATTTCAAGTAGAGAAGCAAATGGAATTAACCTGTTTAGAGGTAACAAATGTGATGGACCAAATTACCTTTTGTGCTGCAAAGTTCTAAATCACTGTTTTAGTTGAATGAAAGTTTAAACTTCAACCTGCAACCCATGCTTCTTACATAGTGAAGCTTTGAAATGTAGATAGAAGTATGAGTGGTGCATATGCATTACAGTTTCATTTGAATACCTGTAAATGTGTGGTAATCGGGTTTTAAGATTTATAGTACAATTTTATGGAATTTTAATTTGAAAAGTGATTCAGAGGAAAGTGAGACAATTTAGAAAGTTATACGGGCAATGTGGCTGGCTGTCTGGTTGTAGTTAATGCTGTAATTTTAGATTCTTCAGTTTAAAAATAACTGTGCCAAACTAGCTGGAAAGAGGTTGAGCAAACGTTATACAGTACTATAGCAGCTGTCATTGTGTCATATTAGTGTTTTATGTGATCACAAACAGTGCGAAGATTATTTAATCCTTTAAGCATTCTCCCATATGCATTTCTAATTGCTAGCAAACAAAATATTAGGAAATTGAAAATCTAAAGCTAGCTGTTGTATTTTCAGCACATTTATTTTACAGTATATTTCAGCCCAGCAGTGTTGCAAGAGACGTTACTGTGGTAGGCAGCCAGTCAGAATTAGAAATTCAGGGAAAACATTAATTGCAAAGTGTATCTTAACTTGAAAAATGATTATGAAGAAAGTATTAATTCAAATATGTACTCAATATTCTTTTAATTTTATCAATAATACCTTTTTTTTCCCTCCAAGTTTTGGAAATGTACTGTCAATTTCCTGGGCAATTCCTTCAGAATCTGCTACGATGGTGATTCTGCAGGGTCCTGTTGCACACCTCTCATCTTGCGCTGAAATAACTCTTGTCATGCCAATTGAAAATCTTTGGCCCTCATTCTCCTTGATGCTCTGTATTGACTTTGGTTGCTCCTTAAACTTGGAAATCTGAACTTGATCAAACATCTGGAGACACGTCTAACACCTGATCCCCTAAGATTAAAGAAATCTTCTGACGATTCTATATACGGCATGAATTACAAGCTATAGGTCTCAGCTTGCCCATCCATGATCATAGAATAAAAATGTAGTACCATGGATAAACCAATAATTATGAATATCTATTTGGCTCTGTGCTAATACATTTTATAGTTATACTATACTTATCTGACTTCAATTTTATTTATTAAGCTAAGCTATAAATTTGGTACAGTACTTGAGTTTCACAGTGCTGGTGTAAGCCACTATTCTGGTTAGAGTTCAGTTTCTATCGCAACTCGAATGTTTATCCACCATCTTCTCATGTCACTACTTGCTTTTATTTTAGTAAACACCATGAAAGATCAAGTCTATTACAGATCTGATTTATCTATCAAAGCTGCTTATGTTGCCAGATCTGTTTCCTGCTTCGTCACTAAGATCGATCTTTGTTTTGTAAAAGACCCAGAAGACTAACTTATCTAGAGTCATAGAGATGTACAGCACAGAAACAGATCCTTCGGCCCAACACATCCATGCCGACAAGTTATCCTACATAAATCTATTCCCATTTGCCAGCATTTGGCCCGTAGCCCTCTAAACCCTTCCTACTCATGTACCCATCCAGATGCCTTTTAATTGTTGTAATTGTACCAGCCTCCACCACTTCCTCTGGCAGCTTATTCCATACACACATCACCCTCTGCATGAGAAAAGTTGCCCCTTAGGTTTCTTTTAAATCTTTCCCCTCTCGCCTTAAACATATGCCTTCACCCCAGGGAAAATAACTTGTCTACTTACCCTGTCCATGCAGTCATGATTTTATAAAGTTCTATAAAGTTACCACTCGGCCTCTGATGCTCCAGCAAAAATAGCCCCGGCCTATTCAGCCTCTCCCTCCAGCCCTGGCAATGCGCTTGTAAATTTTCCTTGAACCTTTTCATGTTTCACAATATCCTTCCTGTCGCAGACAGACTAGAATTGCAAGCAGTATTCCAAGAGTGGCCTTAGCAATGACCTGTACAGCCGCAACATGACCTCCCAACTCCTATACTCAACGCACCCACCAATAAAGGCAAGCATACCAAACATCATCTTCACTACCCTAACTACCTGCGACTCTACTTCCAAGGAGCTATGAACCTGCATTCCAAGGTTTCTTTGTTCAGCAACACTCCCCAGGAGCTTACCATTAAATGTGTAAGTCCTGCCCTGATTTGCCTTTCCAAATTGCAGCACCTCATATTGTTCTAAATTAATCTTATCTGTCACTCCTCAGCCCATTGACCGATCTGATCAAGAGTTTAGATTAGAGTGGTGCTGGAAAAGCACAGCAGGTCAGGCTCATCTGATCAAGACTGTAGATGCTAGAGACCAGAGTTGAAAAATGGTGCTGGAAAAACACAGCAGGCCAGGCAGCATCCGAGGAGCAGGAGAATCGACATTTCGGGCATAAGCCCTTCTTCAGGAATCCTGAAGAAGGGCTTATGCCCAAAACGTCAATTCTCCTGCTCCTTGGATGCTGCCTGGCCTGCTATGTTTTTCCAGCACCACATTTTTCAACTTTCATCTGATCATGTACTCTGAGATAATCTTCTTTGCTGTCATTTGCAAACTTACTAACCGTACCTTCGGTGTTCACATCCAAATCATTTAAATAGTTGACAAAAGCAATGGAATCAGCACTGATCATTGTGGTACACATTGGTCATCGGCCTCCGGTCTGAAAAGCAACCTTCCACCACCACTCTGTTTTCTACCTTCAAGCCAGTTCTATATCCAAATGGATAGTTCTCCCTGTACTCAATCAATGTCCTCCATAATTTTTTATGCTATGCTAATTGTATATTGGAACAAATAATGAATTATTTTCAAAGCAAAAGCAATATATTTTAGAAATTGATGACTTTTCATTTTTTTGCAGCTCAATTGGAAACAGAATTTCAAGAGTTAGAGGGTCACTTACTTCACCTGGAGGATATCTGTGAACAATGTGAACTTGAGCGTTACAAACGGTTTCAGATCCTTCAGTTGGAAAACTACAAGAAACAGAAGAGGTAACTAATACAAATTTATTATGGCACAATACTGCCTACATTTCTGGTATTTCAGTGATACTCGAACAATGTAGTACAAAGACGATCACTTAAAATTTCCACAGAGTAAGAATTCTGGCTGTTTTTTCTTGGTTCTCCAGATTATTGTCTGAAGTCAGGATTGTAGGTATTAGGGGAGTTTGTTTGAAGAAGAGGAGTTTGGGATTTTTCTTCCATTAGAGGATAATCTCAAAAGGAGAAGAACTTGCCACTGTAAGAACAGTGAAGGCCACTCGTGACAGAAGAAGCATGGAAATGTGACCCATTCTTGGTTCTGATGGGACAGAGAGTCTAAGCCAAGATTTAAGTCATTTGTTCAGATTAATGGGTTAGGGAGGTCATTCTAGTGGAATGTTAGTGCTGAGGGGTGACTGTATAGAGGCATATAAAATCATGATGAATGTGGATAGGGTAAATGCCCAAGGCCTTTCTCCTAGAGGGGAACTAGAGGGGATAGGTTTAGGGTGAGAGGGGAAAAAGATTTAAAAGGGACCCAAGGGGCAACTCTTTCATGCTGAGGGTGGTGAGTGTATAGAATGAGCTGCCAGAGGAAGTGGTGGAGGCTGGTACAATTGCAACATTTAAAAGGCATCTGGCTGGGTAAATGAATAGGAAGGGTTTTTAGGGATATGGGCCATGTGCTGGCAAATGGGACTACATTAATTTAGGATATCTGGTCGGCATGAACGAGTTGGATAGAAGGGTCTGTTTCTGTGCTGTACATCTCTATGACTCTGATTCCATGAAGCTTGAGAATGACAACTTGCATTTATGTAACTTCACAGATGCAAAGGAGAAAGAGTAAACCTCGAATGAATGTTCAAAGTTTATGTTTGAAGAAAATCCTCAAAAGATTAAAATGTGGAGAAGCAGAAGGATCTTGGGTAGATATTCAAGAGAGGAAGCAGGGTTTGGAGAAGGGTTTTGTTCGTAAGGCACAGAGCCCAGAGGTAGTTTAAACACGGATGTGAATTTTAATTTTGGGAATTTTGGACATCAGGAGACTGAGAGGGAGTGGAACTTAATATGTGGAATAGAATTTTGGATAAGTAGTTGACAACTATTAGGATCAGTTTGTGACAGTGGTTGGGCAATAGATGGACATGGTAATGGTTACATAGAGTTTGTGGTGGAAGCCTTAACAACACAGATAGTGGGAGAAGTTGAGACAAGTGGTGCAATGGTTGAAATACATTTTGAGAGTGTACAATTGGTAGCTGTCTTCATTTATGAGGCAAAGACTGTTGAGCTTTCCAGTGATAAGAAAGGATGGCATGACCTAGCTGAGAAAAAGTAGCAAGACATTAGAGAATGGTGTGAGTGACCATATTAAAGACTTTGTGGCCAGTGTCATCTCACTGCTGTAATAAACAGGAGCCTGATCAGCAAGATCCAACCAAAGGGTTGGAGAAATGATGGATGTGGGTTTAGGAGGTGAAGGTATTTTCAAAACCTTTTGGAGAGGGAAGTGAAATTAGCGGTTGAGGAGTGGTTTGCAAGCACAGATGTGTTGGAAATATTTTAAAATCAAGGAAGGTTGACTGAGGAGATCAAACCTTTTATAATGCCAGCCAGCATGGATATCAGGGAGGGATATTTGATAGACAATTTAAAATATATTTTGAAAAAAGTACTGATTTTTCTAAAATCAATGCATGTTCCTCAGTTCTCAATTGGAACAAACTCCACACTCTATCCCCCGCCCAATTCACTGTGTTATGGTTAAACTAGATATTTTACATCTTTTGGAGTACTATTTGACCCTGAGCCAGACATCATACCCCATGAGAGATTTTTTATTTTTCAATAATTGTCTTGAACTTTGCATCATTTATAGATTTCGCATGCACATATTATCATCTTTTTTTTCTCAACAGAAAAAGAATTGAAGCTTTGAAAGGTAGGGTTTCTTTATATTTGATTATCTTGCTTTTGTTGCCTGTTATTGATAGCAAAGGATTTACTGCCAGAGGACATCCATTACCTCCAGTTTATAAATTGATCTTCACATTCTTTTGAAGGGAGCAATGAATAATCCAAAATGGGAAATGACGTGTTTGTCACTTGGGCAAATGGTGTCATTGTCTTGCCACTGAAAATATCCTGAGCAACAGTAAAAAGAAAAATTCCTTTCCAAATACAACTTCTGATATTGGCTACTAAGGAGCATGGAGGTTGAGATTTTATGCCCCTTTTCATTGAGAGGTCAGAATAAGATTTGATTTATTGTCACATGTATACAAAAATACAGTGAAAAGAGACTTTTCGTGTGTTAAACACAAAGTGTCACCACACTCTAGCATCATATTGAAACATTGAACATAATGCAAGATTTTACTCAATAGAGTTCATCTTTCTCTCTTCTTCTAATCCTCCTTTGCTGTTGCTCCTCCAGTCGCTGTTTGACATCGGTCAGGGTATTTGAAACGTGCTCCTTGGTCTCTATGATGGACTCTGTGGTCTTGATTCATCACTGCTGCACCCGAGCTGGAGCCATGGGCCTGGGGATGCATAGTTTCCATACCACCATGTCTCTCATCTGATGCTTCTCCAGATGCCGCTATTGGCCATTGGGGCCTTCGTCCACTAGGTGCCTGGTCCTAGCCATGGACCTGGATCCCCTGCTCAGCATGTAAGTCTGAACAGAAGGAGTCAGCCCAGTCCCTGCTGCTTGCTTGCTGAGGAACCATGGCTAGAGTGGAGCCGTGTCTAGCTTATCCTGATGTTGCTGCTGCTGTCAGAGGCCTCCTACCTTCACCTGTCACTTTCTAGGCTTTAAAGTTTAAAAAAAAGAGCAAAAATGAAAAGAAGGAAAGAGAGAGAAAGTAGACAGGAGCGGAAAAGCCCTGGGCTCAGTCCTGATACTTCGCCACCAAATGCACATCCCACACAAAGATAGAACCATATCTTAACTGAGTTCTGGTCGGGTGGAGAAGCTCTTTGTGATTGCAACAAATTAGGTCTTAATTCGTAAGATTCCCCTCCCCCCAACCCCCCCCCCCCCCCCCCCCCCAAAAACTAATTTTCTTGAACAATAACCTAAGCTGCGATGGCAATAATGCCATCGGTGGTGTCAATGGTCACTAATTTGTAAAACCAAAAATCAGATTACCCATTTCTGTCTCAGTCTGCAAGATAATTTTCAGCCAGTTAGATGTGTGAACTGTTTATTTTGCTCTTTTTAATCTATTCCTTTCAGCATTGTTCTATTGAATGTAAAGAGGAGAAAGTGAGGACTGCAGATGCTGGAGATCAGAACTGCAAATGTGTTGCTGGAAAAGCGCAGCAGGTCAGGCAGCATCCAAGGAACAGGAGAATCGACGTTTTGGGCATAAGTCCTTCTTCAGGAATAAGGGAGGGCTGAAGAATGGCCTCTTGAAGGGCCTTCCTGAAGAAGGGCTTATGCCCGAAACATCGATTCTCCTGTTCCTTGGATGCTGCCTGACCTGCTGAGCTTTTCCAGCAACACATTTGCAGTTCTTTTGAATGTACACTTGCATCCCATTTTATTCCTTCCAAAATGTATTTCATATTTGCATCAAAATCTTTGTTCTATCTGTCTTCATATGCTGCTGGCATTTTACTCACAACTTGCTCTCTGCCAAACCTCCGCCCTTTGACACCAGTGCTTTTTCACATTACGTTCCTAATGTTCAAGTCCAAATTAGTTTTATACACTGGAGACGAAAGTGGACATTGAGCAGACCCAGCTGGACTATTTTAGTTAGAGGTAAGATAAATGCTGGAATAAGTCTGGGTAGTTCTCTTCGCAGTAACTGCAGAATGATTTAATATAATAATTGTAATAATGACTGTTCAAAGTCAAAAGATGAAGTTGTTCTGAATATCCATGTTGTATTTTTCTAATTTTAGGGTATGGAGGGAGCTCTTCTTTTTGTGATCATATGGGACTTGTAATTATTTTGTTTAGAATATTTTCACTGTGATCAGGTTATCTAATGACTCTTAACTTCCTGAAACATTTTAGACAAGCTTCCAAGTGACCACTGGAGCTATACGGTAACTGTTGCTGGCTGTTATCTTTATCCTCATAAATCAGTTGGAATCTTACAAGCTAACACTTTTTTGCATTGAGTACTTTAACAGGAAATAATACACCTTCTACTTAAAATATGTAATACATTTTTCCAAAGGATATTGAAGAATCCATTTTGTAAATATCATGTCTCAGTAATTTGGGAATTAGCAATCTTGTGCACTACTATTATTTGTTTTGTTGCAACCAAGGCTGGAAGGGTATGCCATCGCTCTAGTCCCATCACACCATGGGTCACAACATAAAATAGAAGTAATTATTCCAGTAATAAAGTGACTAGTTAAATCAATGTCATGTTTTAAACGGCAAGATCAATCAACCCAATTTCTTAATAAGGACAGTTGTTAGCTTATTATCAAAAGAAAAATTATTCAAAACAGATGCAATAATTTTCTATCCTGCATGGTCAATAATTTCTTCTGAGTATATCCAAGAGGCAGATGCACACTTTTTTTTAGAAAGGAAAAGGATTTATGTTTCTAAATTATTGTTATCTATTACATCAAAATTATAAAAGTAAAATAAAACTTGAGCAAACGTAGCTCCATTGGGATGACCATAATTACTTGGATCATTGGAATTATGTGCCATGATATATAATGCCATGATAATGACACACATTAATACTCATTTGAAAATCTGTGAGCACGTTCAGGAGATTTGAGGTGAGTTGCAATCACCAGGGCATGCTGGTCCACTTATTCCTTTTGCTTCATACATTTTGCAACACACCCTTAGTGGTCTTTTGTTTAGGGAAAACAAAAACATGTCTGGTGTTTGTGTTTTACATGAGCTCCTTCCTTTCTACTTCATCTGAACTACTTCCTTATTCGTTTCTCTCTCGTGGACTTAATTAAACTGAGGTCACCCGTCAGTCACCTTTTGCTAAAGTAAAGAATTATAAGACCATAAGACATAGGAGCGGAAGTAAGGCCATTCGGCCCATCGAGTCCACTCCGCCATTCAATCATGGCTGATGGGCATTTCAACTCCACTTACCCGCATTCTCCCCGTAGCCCTTAATTCCTTGTGATATCAAGAATTTATCAATTTCTGCCTTGAAGACATTTAGCGTCCCAGCCTCCACTGCACTCTGCGGCAATGAATTCCACAGGCCCACCACTCTCTGGCTAAAGAAATGTCTCCGCATTTCTGTTCTGAATTTACCCCCTCTAATTCTAAGGCGGTGTCCACGGGTCCTAGTCTCCTCGCCTAACGGAAACAATTTCCTAGCGTCCACCCTCTCCAAGCCATGTATTATCTTGTACGTTTCTAATAGATCTCCCCTTAATCTTCTAAACTCCAATGAATTCTGTCCATTCTGGTATAACGCAAGATATATATAAATTAATTAGAGGGTGGATATAAATTCTAAATGGAGAATAATAGCACCATGATATGTCTGCAGATTGAGGAAAAAATAATAACTCTTCATCTTGTTTCATTCCAGTATCTTATTTTCACTGGGTTTAATGGAAATCAGTTCCAATTATTGGTCTGACAATGCTCAGATGTAAATTGGAGTTAATTTTATAAGCGATGTCCAACCTGGCAACAGGGGTCAAGAAACCTTCACACACACTTCACAGTGACTGATAAAATTAGAGCATTATAATGTGCAGTGATGTGACAAATATTTGCGCACTAGTTTAGCAAACTGGCCAAAACCCATTTATAACTTCAAGAATGCTCCCAGGCTACCTGACATTCATTATAAGTACTGTTTACACAGCTGTTGGTGCAAACCGTGGGGCACAGATACAGTTGAGTTGGAAGCCTAGATACAGTTTAGTTGGAATGGGGTGAGGGTGGGTAGGGCGCTATGTATGAACAGACATTTGATGGGCAGTAACTAGCTGATTAGTCTGGAAGTGACCGGTCATCAATGATAAAGGCCTCCTGCCTGCAACAACTGTTTGGCTGTGTTATGCCTCACAGGGTTAGTGGGCTGGAAATAAAGTCCCACTATTCCTGGAGCCATCACAAAAGTTAATTTTTAAAAGTACTCAGAATTCCCTAATTTTCAGACCATAGGCTCACAGAAAGCATGGCTCAGCTTCCTGTAATTAACAAGAATGACTATTTATTATATGTAAATAGGCTTTAGCTACTGGTAAACAAATATAAACTTGTTAACTCTCTAATCCCCTATAGGATCATCCTTGCACACACGCACAGACTCAAAATAGACCTGAGTATGTGAACAGAAGGAAAGACCAGGTAGGCAGTTCAGTGGTTAGAGTTTTAACTAGCAGGTATATGCCAACAATTCACAGTTTTTATTTGTAGTTAGAATCTAGTTAGTTAGATAAATAGTATATTACAGTTAAGTGCATAAATCCAATTTATGCTTCTGTCAACCTAGATCTAAAAGACAGTTGAATTGAGAAATTTTGTGTACATTTTAAAATCTTTAACTTAGTGATGGCTTCGGAATAACAGGGCTTGATTTCCAGCATGTCCCGAATGAGTTGTAACAAAATTTGGGAGCTTTTCCGTGATTGATTTGAAACATCGGCAACGTGGATCTCGAAGTGGTATTAGTAAATAACAAAAGTAAAAGAAAAACCAGGTTCTGCACTACATTTAGGATACTGGTTATTCTGTTATAACGCACATTTCATCAATGCGAATTTGCTGTAATGTGATTGATTGATGAATTGGGGATGCTATTTCTACAGCACAAACTTTTAAAACGTGTTTGCTTTAACGGAATTACAGCACCAATATTTTAAGCACAGTTTCTAAACTGCAATTTTTCGATAACATTGGTTGTGCTCTTGTGCAACCCTTTGTGTTAAAGAAGAACTGACTGTATTGCATTAGAGATGGCTCTTTAATGGACTTGGCAGGTAAACTGGAGGTAGCATTGCCTGGAAGAATTCTGAAGGAAGAGATCATTGAAGTATTAGCATGGCATTTTTGTTTAAAGGCAATAGAAGAGACAAGTACAAGAGAAATGCAAGATGCAAATGAGTTTTACCCAAATACAATAGATTACTTGCCTCATACTCTGGGGAGTGACCATCAGAATCAGCTGATATTCAATTAGAGATAAAGCAGCTTGAAGCTGAGAGAATGAAGAAGCTAGAGATGGCAAAAAAGAAAAGACAAGAAAAGCACAAAGATAAAGAAAGAAAATGGATTTGAGAAAGCAGGAAACAGAAATGAGAAAATTATTACTACAATTGGGGCTCCCTTTGCCTTTTTTCTTTGGACACCCTCACCATCTGTTCCACTTGCTTCTCTCACTTTAACAGTATAAAGACAATCATTTCCAGCCTCCTTTACTTTTGAAAAAGTCATATTGAACTCAAAACGGTATCTATGTTTCTCTCTTTACAGGTGCTGTAAGACCTGCTGGCTTTCTCCAGCACTTTGTTTTTATTTCCGAGCTTCAGCATCTGCAGTATTTTTACAAAAGTTCAATGACCTTTGTAGATGTTAGTAGTTACTCTCTCCAGTTCATTGCTGGACATTGCAATTGTCTGACTTTACTGCATTTTAAAAAGTTCTATTATACAGCTGGATTACTTAGCATGTGACATGTAACACTAAGGTAATAAGGGAAGTAAAAGTCATGTGATGGTATTAAGTATTATCCAACTAGGTCCAGATCTCTCCATCTGGAGAGAAGAACATTGGAGATTACACTTAATGCTAAATAAAATGTGAATCTTTTTGTGCAATATTTCAGATTGTTTGTCTTTCAAATTATATAGTTAATTTTTTAAAGCACCTTTATATTTTGGTACATCTGCTATAGGAAGGATGTTGTTAAACTGGAAAGAGTACAAAAGAAATCTACAAGGATGTTATCAGGACTCAAGGTTATGGGTTTTAGGGAGAGGTTCTTTACAGTGTAGGAGACTGAGGGGGAATAAGTGTATAAGATCATGAGAGGCATGGATAGAGTTTCCTAGGGAATGGAGAAATAGAGGGCATGTGTTTAAGGTTAGAGGGGAAAGAATAAAAGGGAATGTGAGGGGCAACGTTTTTAACACAGGTGGTACACATATGAAATGAGCTGTCAACGGAAGTGGTTGAGGTAGGTACATTAACAACAATTAAAAGGCATTTAGACAAATACATGAATGGGAAAGGTTTTGAAGGATATGGGCCAAGGGCAGGGAAATGGAGTTAGCATAGATGGACATTTTGATTGGCATGGACGAGTTTGGGCCAAAAGGTCTGTTTCCGTGAGGTAGGACTCTATGACTCTGTAGTGACATATTCCAATGATTTAAACAATCTTATGGTCATGCCAACAAATTTCAGCATCAGTTTTTGTTGCATTCTTTCCATTTTTATGCACTTTTTAAAAAACATGCATAGTGCTGGTGCTCATATATTTTTGTGTCATTTTTAATTTGGTCAGACACAGCACAAGTATTGACCAGTCTGTCCATTTTGAAGATGTAGTAGCATGTTTGGTTAACAGAATAATGAATTTGTACTCAAAGTACTGCTTGTATTAAAATAATTTTACAGATCTCCTATTTTGCAAAGTTTTCAATAGTAAATAAAACTAAAGCAACATTTTAAGGTCCTGCTTTGCCAATAAGAAAAATGATTAATTGTTCCAGTAATATCTTGTTAGGAGTAAGGCTAGAGAAGCACAGTCATTCTAATTCTATTACTCCATGAATCACAACACAATTAAAAAACTTTTCCCAGTTACCAAAGCAGTTTATCTATGTCAAGTTTTAAACTTTAAAAAAATCTGCCAACTCGACTTCTTCAATAAAAAAAATTGCTTTGTAGTCGTGGATTTGTTCGCCGAGCTGGTGTGTTTTTCTGTAAACATTTCATCGCCTCACTAGGTGACATCATCAGTGCATGTTTGATAAGATGTTGGTGGTCTGTCCCATCTGGTATTTATGTCTCTGTTTGTTGTTACTTCTAGTTCTGTTACTGAGTGGTTTGTCTCCAGGATGGAGTTCAATGTGTGTATTGATTGAGTTCCAGTTGGAGTGCCACGTGTCAAGGAATTCTAGTTACATTATCCCAGTTGAATCTGTGTCCTTCGTTGTCCGTGTGTTTGGAAATGAGAGAGTGCTGGTGGCAAGTTGACGTATGGTCAGTTTTCTTCCTGTTTGTCCTATGTAGTGTTTTTCAGTGTTTGGGGGGGGGGGGGGAGAGGGGAGGGTATCTTTTAGATGACATTCATCCTCTTGGATGTGGGTGTCAGGTCTTTAACTTTTTGTGAGGAGCTGGTGAAAGGTGTTTACTGGTTTGTGGGCCACTAAGATTCCCAGGGGTCTGAGTAGTCGGGTAATTATCTCTGATATGTCTTTGATGTATGGATGGTTGCTAATGTGCCTGATCGTGTAGTGTTTTCTTTTTTGGATTTGTCCCCTAAGTACCGGTTTTACTTAAATCCTTTGAATAGGTGTTCCTGTTCCTGTTCTGCCTTCTAAAGTTCCAGGTTGCTGCAGTGTGTCCTTGTCCATTTAAATAAAGTCCTAATACAGCTCCGTTTGTGGATACTTGAGTGATTGCTGTTAAAGTTCAGTATTTGGTCAGTATGAGTGTTCTTCCTGTACACGCTTATCTGGAGTTCCCCGGTAGGTTTACATTCCACTAATATATCAGGAAGGGGAGTCTGCTGTTGTTTTCCTCTTTTTAGTGAACTTTATTCTGGTGATGGTGGGTTTTTTCTCATCATGTATGTTTGATGATGGCAAAGGTGGTCATTCCGGATCCAATGTCTGGGTCGGATGGTGGGGAGGGCTGTCTGTTCTAAGCATTGCATTACTGCTTCTGCTATCAGTCCTGATATCGGGGACCCATTGGTGTGCCATTGATTTGTCTGTATACTTGTCCATTGAATGTAAAATAAGTTGTGAAGAATAGGTCTAGTAATTTTAATATGCTGTTATTATTGATGCTGCTAGTGTCATCAGGTGTCCTAGTAACCACTTTGTCCAGTAATGTAGCAATAGGTTGATGGCTATGTCGATGTCCGTAGATGTGAAGAGTGCTGTTAGATCAAATGAAATCATTACTTCATCCTTTTCTGTTGTGGTGTTTCTGATGATATTAAGGAACTTTTGGAATGG
The DNA here is from genome assembly GCF_037043375.1 of Chiloscyllium plagiosum. Taxonomy (NCBI): domain Eukaryota; kingdom Metazoa; phylum Chordata; class Chondrichthyes; order Orectolobiformes; family Hemiscylliidae; genus Chiloscyllium; species Chiloscyllium plagiosum. Next base: position 46,493,909 of record NW_028270172.1, on the reverse strand, counting down.
TTGTAGCTTCTTGGGTAACTTGTAGGTAGGCGTCACAGAGTGATATAATAGGTCTGAAGGGTGTTCCTGTTCTGTGAACCTTGGGTAGTCTGTAGAATTGGGGTGTGTTGGATCAATCTGGTTTCATCTTTTGTAGGTCAATCTTGTTGATGTTTCTTGCACTGTGTAGTTTTAGTGCCATGGTAATCCTATTCTCGAGTTGGGGATCAGGTCTTTCTCCTGTTGGTAAGTAGCAGTATCGCTGGGTAGTTTGATTGTTTTCTGTATGTACTGATTTCTGTTTAATATTACCGTCATCCTTCCTTTGTCTGCTGGTAGTATCACAATGTTCTTGTCCCTTATAAGTTTCTCCAGTGCTTTCCTTTCTTCTGCAGTGAGTTTGTTCCAGTTTCCTTTCCTGCTTCGGGTTCGAGGCTATCGTCTGTCGCTTATTAGTGTGGCCTCTGGTGCTGCAGGCATCTTTGTAGTTAAAGCTTAGTCCTCGTACCACGGCAGATTACTGAGTCTGTGAGTGGTCTGTCCAAGAGATCTTTTATCCATGTCTCTTCATTGTCTGCTTTTTTTTTTTGTAGTGTGTGTCATTTTTTTGTTTTGGTCCTGTGTTGTCTTTTGGTGATGGCTTGTTCAAATATAGCTGTCGATTCTGGATTGGTGGCGTTGGAGTACAGAGTTTTTTTGGCATGCAATTTCCCATTCATGTTTGTTGGTGTCTCTGATCATAACCTTTAGCATTTTGCTGCCATTCTGTTCTGCTGTTCTTCTTGCTTGCTGGATGTTGACAGGTGGTTTGTATTTTAAATTTGGTAGCAATACCTGTTTCCTGAGGCATTTGTGAAGTAAATACAGTTGTTCGTGGGTTGCATTCAGGTGGATGGCGTTTGTCTGTCATTGTTGAGCTACAAATTTTCACAAGAACTCTTTTTTAAAAAAAAATTGCTTTATTAGGAAAACAAAATTTGTTCAGAAGATACATTCGCTGGTTAACATAGACAGTGTAAATGTACATTTCTTTAAATAACCCAAAAAACATATACACTTTCGGAAAAAAAGAAAAATGTTCTCTCTGCAGATATTTATTTTAAAGAAAACTTTCTAGCTGTTAGGAATATTCTTGAAGGGAAAAAGGATTAGGCATAGAAAATTCTGAACTACATTGCTCTGATTTCTGGCACATGCTGTGAAGTTACTAATTGCATATAATGGCCTCTACATCTCTGAATACAGGCAATCCAATCTCTCTTCAGGACAAATCTGCCACCTGTCTCACCCACTCCAACCCCTCACCCCTCACAACGTGCAACCCTCCACTCCCTCCACACCCTCTGCTCCAACCCCAATCTCAACGTTAAACCAGTTGACTAAGGGGCTGCAGGTGGTAGTATGGCACACCAACCTTTACCTTGTCGAAGCCAGATGCCAACTTACTCACACCTCCTCCTACAGCCGTCTCAACCATGACTCCACCTCTCCTCATCAAACCATCATCTCCCAAACCATGCATGACCTTCTCACTTCAGAGGATCTCCAATCCCACACCGCTTGGTTCTACCTCTTACCCAAAATTCACAAACCTGACTGTCCTGGTTGAACGATTGTTTCCACCTGCTCCTGTCCCACCGAATTCATTGCGTCATATCTCGATTCCGTCCTGTCCCCCATGGACCACGAACTCCCCACAAATGTCCAGGACACCACCCATGCCCTCCACTTCCTCCATGACTTTGGATTACCTGGCCCGCACACCTCATCTTCACCATGGACATCTAGTCCCTATGCACCTCCATCCTCCATGAAGGCCTACAAGCCTGCTCTTTCTTCTTCTCCTGCCAACCCAACCAGCACCCCTTGACTGACACACTAGACAGCAAGAAATGACCGGATCAAGATTGCTATTGTCCTACAGGATAGCTTTGTGCTTTATTTCTATGGTATGCTTTCTATGTGAGCAAAAGGCTAGGGCTCTGTTTACATGAACTATAAAAATTGCAACTTGTATGTTGACTGGTGAAGTTAGTCAATAGTAGAGAAACCATTATCAGTTTCCCAACTAAAGATTTGAGAACTAGAGTATGTTGGACCTCTCCATCTCAAAAACAAATTTGAGCATGGAATGAAGCGGATTAAAGTATGAACAAGTCCTTACATGATGCTGCAGATTCACCCCATTGCCATCAAAATAGTAGCTCTCCTTGCCTAAAAGTTGCACTGTTGCACATGTTTGATAATATTTAAGAAACACAGTAGGATATACACCATGGCAGAGTGCCATTAACATGTTTGCAGTGCAACAGTCAGGTTCTCTTTATCTCCTCTGCAATCTCCATTCAGTTTGTTTAGTTAGGCAAAGAGGTCTACTCCTCCTATTGACCCTCCGAAATACATCCCGTCTTTCCTGAATAATGTAGAGCAGAGCATGCAGCGAGTTGTCGCTAAACCATGCGTTAATCTGGGATCCTCCTTCTGCCAGGCCATCATTTTCTGCATGAGAAAAAGAGACAAGTAGAATAAATTTGGTGGAGTTAAAAATGAAAAACAGAAAAGAGCAGAAAGCATTGTTGGAGTTGTTTATAGGTTTTATAGTGTAGCATCAGGAAATTGAGGTAATAAGGGTAATATAATAATTGGAGAACTTTAATCTTCATACAGACTAGTTAAGCTGGAGGGCACGTTAATGGAATTTAGATAAAATAAATTATAAAATAAATTTTATGATTGATATGCCAAATGGGCCTTTAGGGAAGAGCGACCACATCATGGTGGAATTGTATATTGACTTTGAGAATGATTTAATTAAATCCAAAATTAGAGTTTTAAATCTAAACAAATCAAATAAAGAAGGGTGGGTTGGCAAAGGTAGATTAGGAAACTATAATTTTGAAAAAGTACATGGGTAAATAATGGCTAGGTTGAAAGAATTAAAATTGACAAAAACAACTTCCTCTTAAGGCAGAAAACCCTACAGGAAAAAGTCGACCAACTGTGCCTAATGAGGAGTTAAAAACATTAGATGAAAAGGCTTATGTTGTCACAAAGATTAGTCTGTATGAGAATTGAGGCAAATTAAATTTCGGCAAGAAATTGATCAGGGAAGAGAAGGAAGAAAATGAAATTACATAAAATAGATCGTAAACATTTCAAAAATAAACGAGAAGAGATTAATGAAAGTAACTAAATATTGGAAAAATAATAGGGCTAAGTGCAAAAAGTCTATTTAGACCTGACAACCCGATGTTTTCACAGCAGCAGCTCCAGAGATTGTGGATGCTTTTGGTCTTCCAAAATTCCATTGAGTTAGAGCACTACCTATAATATAGTCGATAATGTACATAATACCATACTTAAGAAAGGAGGAAGAGAGAAAAGCGAGCCTATTATCAAAACATAATATTAGATTAGATTACTTAGTGTGGAAACAGGCCCTTCGGCCCAACAAGTCCACACCGACCCGCCGAAGCACAATCCACCCAGACCCATTCCCCTACATTTGACCCATTCACCTAACGCTACGGGCAATTTAGCATGGCCAATTCACCTAACCTGCACATTTTTGGACTGTGGGAGGAAACCGGAGCACCCAGACGAAACCCACGCAGAGATGGGGAGAATGTGCAAACTCCACACAGTCAGTCGCTTGAGATGGGAATTGAACCCGGGTCACTGGCGCTGTGAGGCAACCGTGCTAACCACTGTGCCACCCATTTTCACGACCTCTGGTTTACAGGGCACTTAGAAAGCCGTATCATTTAGCAGAATTAGCAAGGATTAATGAAAAGAAAATTGTGTTTTATAAATTAGTTTTGTGCTTTTTGTGGACAAGGGGAAACCAGGGGATGTATAGAGTCATAGAGCTGGAAACAGACCTTTCAGTCCAACTCGTCCATGCCGACCAGATATCCGGAATAAATCAAGTCTCATTTGCCAGCATTTGGCCCATATCCCTGTATACCTATCCAGATGCCTTTTGGATATTGTAATTGAACCAGCCTCTACCACTTCATCTGGCAACTCATTCCATACATGCACCATCCTCGGTGTGAATAAGTTGCTCCTTAGGCCCCTTTTAAATCTTTCCCCTCTCAGCTTAAATGTATGCCCTCTAGTTTTCAATTCCCCCACCCAGGGAAAAGACCTCATCTATTCACCCTATCCATTATATAAACCTCAATAAGGTCACCTCTCAGCCTCTGTCACTCCAGGGAAAATAGTCTATAGCTCAAATCCACTAACTCTGGCGACATCCTTGTAAATCTTTTCTGAAATCCCTCAAGTTTCGCAACATCCTTTCTTTAGCAGGGAGACCAGAATTGCATGCAGTGTTATAGGACAGAGGTTGATCCCAAAGAACATTACAGCCAGCGCCGATCCATATCCTCTATCTAAAATCTGTCATCTATTTTCTAAAGGTCTGTATCCCTTTGCTCCCTGCCCATTCATGTATCTGTCTAGATACATCTTAAATGATGCTATCATTCCCACCACTACCACCTCCGCTGGCAACGCATTCCAGACACCCACCACCCTCTGCACAAAGAACCTTTCACATATATCTCCCTTAAACCTTTCCCTTTTCACTTTGAACTTGTGGCCCCTCGTAATTGAGTCCCTGTCTATACCTCTCATGATTTTGTAGGCCTCAAATAGGTCCCCCTCAACCGCCTTCTTTCCAATGAAACTAATCCTAAGCAACTCAACCTCTCCTCGTAGCTAGCAACTTCCTGGTGAACCTCCTGTGCAGCCTCTCAAATCTTCCACATCCTTTTGGTAATGTGGCAACCAGAACTGTATGCAGTATTCCAAATGTGGCCGAACCAAAGTCTTATACAGTTGTAACATAACCTGCCAACTCTTGTACTCAGTACCCCACCTAATGAAGGAAAGTATGCCGTATGCCGCTTTGACCCTCTACTGACCTGCATTGCCACTTTCAGGGAACAATGGACCTGAACATTCAGATCTCTCTGTACATCAGTTTTCCCCAGGACTTTTCCATTTACTGTATAGTTCGCTCTGGAATTGCATCTTCCAAAATGCATCACCTTTCATTTGTCTGGATTGAACTCCATCTGCCATTTCTCTGCCCAACTCTCCAATCTATTTATATTCTGCTGGATTCTCTGACAGTCCCCTTCACTATCTGCTACTCCACCAATCTTAGTGTCATTTGCAAACTTGCTGATGAGGCAACCCTCACCTTCCTCCAAATCATTTATGTATATCACAAACAACAATGGTCCCAGCACAGATCCATGTGAGACACCACTGGTCACAGGTGTCCATTTTGAGAAGCTGCCTTCTACTACTGCTCTGTCTCCTGTTGCCAACCAATTCTTTACTCGGCTACCTAGAACATCCTGGACCTCATGCAACTTCACCATCTTCATCAGCCTACCATGAGGAATCTTATCAAGCACCTTACTAAAGTCCATGTATATGACATCTACATCCCTTCCCCCATCAAATAAATTTATCACCTCTTCAAAGAATTCTATTAGGTTTGTAAGGCATGACCTTCCCTGCACAAAACCATGCTACCTTTCGCTGATAAGCCCATTTTCTTCCAAATGGGTATTAGATTAGATTAGATTAGATTAGATTACAGTGTAGAAACAGGCCCTTCGGCCCAACAAGTCCACACCGACCCGCCGAAGCGAAACCCACCCATACCCCTACATTTACCCCTTACCTAACACTACGGGCAATTTAGTATGGCCAATTCACCTGACCCTGCACATCTTTGTGATGTGGGAGGAAACCGGAGCACCCGGAGGAAACCCACGCAGACACGGGGAGAACGTGTAAACTCCACACAGTCAGTCGCCTGAGGCGGGAATTGAACCCGGGTCTCTGGCGCTGTGAGGCAGCAGTGCTAACCACTGTGCCACCGTGCCGCCCACAATATCCTGTCCCTTAGTATCTTCTCCAGTAGCTTCCCTACCACTGACATCAAGCTCTGTAATTACCTGGATTATCCCTGCTACCCTTCTTGTACAAGGGGACAACGTTAGCAATTGTCTAGTCCTCTGGGACCTCTCCCGTTTTCAAGGATGCTGCAAAGATATCTGTTAAAGCCCCAGCTATTTCCTCTTTTGCTTCCCTCAGCAACTTGGGATAGATCCCATCCGGTCCTGGGGGCTTATCCACCTTAATGCCTTTTAATGCATTTCTTCCCTCCTTATGCCAACTTTATCTAGAGTAATCAAAGATCGATCCATAACTTCAACATACGCCATGTCCCCCTCCTCGATGAATACCAATGCAAAGTACTCATTCAGAATCTCACCCATTTTCTCTGACTCCACATATACCTTTCCTCCTTGAGTGTGCCAACCCCTTACCTCATAACCTTCTTGCTCTTTATATATGAATAAAAGGCTTTGAGGTTTTCCTTAACCCTGTTCGCTAAGGATATCTCATGACCTCTCTTAGCCCTCTTAATTCCTCATTTCTGACTGGTCCTACATTCCCGATATTCTTCCAAAATTTGTCTGACTTCAGTCGTTAGACCTTATGTACACATCCCTTTTCCTCTTGGCTAGTCTCACAATTTCACCAGTCATCCATGGTTCCCTAATCTTGCCATTTCTATCCCTCATTTTCATAGGAATTCTCTATTGAATTCTAATCAACCTCTGTCTAAAAGCATCCCACATATCAAATGTGGATTTCCCTTCAAACAGCTGCTCCCAATCTACATTCCAGCTGAATAGACTGGGGCTATTTTCCCTGGAGCGACAGAGGCTGAGAGGTGACCTTATTGAGGTTTATAAAATAATGAGGGGCATGGGTAGGGTGAATAGACAAGGTCCCAGGTCCTGCCGAATTTTGATATAGTTGGCCTTCCCCCAATTTAGCAATCTGCTCTAATATTGAAAAGTGAAACACCCAGAGAGGCTTGCCTCACCTCATAATCTGTTAAAAGAAGTGCGAAAAGTGGTATAACCTATCTATCACACACAACTCTTTCCCCCAATCTATTATAAAGGAGTGGTTAAATGAAATGAAATCCTTTCACTCACTCTATAATCAACAAGTAACAATTTATTTACCTAATTCCACCAGTGAACAACTTAGGAGAACCACTAACAAACTGAACAATTCCCTTGGAACTACTGACTATTCCCGAATAAAATCCTAATGGTATGCTGTTTCAATAAATACAAGACCCACTTATGTCTCAAAACAATAGAATTTAATCTCTCAAAGTTACAGCTTTGGTACCTCTTTCAGAATGCTCCTCGCCGTCTCCACTGATTTTCTTTCAGGAATGCGCCTCCTTTGAATTCTCAAATCAGGAACGCCTCTCTTGGTTGAATTCTTCTGTCAGAAATGTTCTTTTTGAATTCGATTATATGGAGTATTAGCTAGGAGTACCATGGGGTACCTTTATTAATTAGATGGTGCTTTCTTTGTTATCTCTCCAGATGGCAGTTTGCTCTCTCCAATTTTCTGAACGTCCTCATCCTTTATATCCTTGATGAGTTATTAATTTCTTTACAGTCTGGTTCTACGTAGCCAAAACCATCAGATTTAAATTTAATTGGTTTGTAATATCTAAGTGCTTTTTAAAAATTTGTCTTGTTTGTAAAAATACTTGGCCATTTGATACAAAGTGTTTCAATTTCAGCACTCTCTGTGCACCATCACTTTAAACGACTGTTCAGACATTCATTTTAACTCTAAGCACTGAAGGAATACCATCTTTCAAAGAGACCACACAATGCTTTCACCCAGTTTACAATTTTACATGCACCTACTTCACAAAAACAGTATTCCAAAAGTGGTCTACTCAGACATCCTGTACAGCTGCAACATGACCTCCCAACTCCTATACTCAATGCACTGACCAATAAATTCATGTATACCAAACACCAGCTTCACTATCCTGTCTACCTGTGACTCTACTTTCAAGGAACTATGAACCTGCATTCGAAGGTCTCTTTGTTCAGCAAAACTCCCCAGACCATACCATTAAGTCTATAAGTGCTGCCGTGATTTGCCTTTCCAAAATGCAGCGCCTCGCATTTATTTAAATTAAACTCCAACTGCCATTCATTGGCCATTGGCCCATCTGATCAAGATCTCACTGTACTCTGAGGTAAACTTCTTGGCTGTCCACTACACCTCCAATTTTGGTATCATCTACAAACATACTAACCAATGCCTCTTATGTTCACATCCAAATCATTTTTATAAATGACAAAAAGCAGTGGGCCCAGCACCGATCCTTGTGGCAAACCACTGGTCAGAGGCCTCCAGTATGAAAAGCAACCCTCCATTACCACCCTCTGTCTTTTATCTTCGAGCGAGCTCTGTATCCAAATGGCTAGTTCTCCATGTATTTCATGTGATGTAACCTTGCTAACCAGTCTACCACGAGGAACCTTGTTGAATGCCCTAGTGAAGTACATATGGATCACGCCCACTGCTCTGCCCTCATCAATCCTCTTCATTGCTTCTTCAAAAATCTCATTCAAGTTAGTGTTTGGAATTTCAAAGGGCATTTGGTAAGATGGCCGCACATCATCGGACAAAATTTGTTGACCCAATCAAGTGTGTTCGCATCCCTAAATGGGAACAAATAAAATACAAAAGGGTTATTTTAGAAAATTAGGACTCATGGAATTGAAGTGATATATTAGCATGGAACAAGGATTGGTTAATATACAGAAAACAGTGTAAAATTAAAGGACTTTAAGTTTGGCAGCCAGCGGTCTTTCAAGCATCAGTGGTTGGACCTGTGCACTGGTTGTAACTGTAATTTGCTAAAGATACAAAATTAAGTTAGAAAGTGGTGAGAAGGATGCAAAGAGGCTGCAGAGAGAGAGAGGTTACATGACTGGCAGATGGATTATCATGTGGGAAAAGTCTGAAGCTATCTGCTTTGAAAGGAAAAACACAAATACAGGTTCTTAAATGGTGAGCGAGGAAGAAATGCTTGCATTCAGAGGTGTCCTTGTACATGCAGTTGCAAAGTTAACATGCAGTTGCGATGTACAGTTAAGAAGACATCTTGTTTTCTTACCAAATTTATTGATGGGTGTATAAATAAAAAACAAGGCATTTGTATGGTCAGTCCTCGAGATCCATATGTAGTTTTAGTTAGTTTACATCAGAAAATATGATTTTCCTCAAGGAAATATGAAAATTGGACTGAATTCCTAGACTGTGGAGATTATCCTACGATGAGAAGTTACGTGGACTCAGTTACATTCCCTAGAATTTCAAAGAATGAGATGTGATATAATTGAAATAAAATTCTCAAGAGGCATTGTCAGGTGAAAATATATTTCTCCTCCCTGGGGGATCTAGCAAATACGGTCATAATTTCAGAATGTGGGAGCACTCATTTAGGACTGAAATGGGAAAGTTCCTCCTTTATTAATCTTTAAAATTCTGAACACCAGAGATCTGGATGTTGAGTGCATTCAACTTAGAAGTCAATAGGTTTTGCAGTGCTCAGAATTGAGTGATATGATAGTGCTGGAAGGTGGAGTTGAAGTGGAATATCAACCATGACCTTGTTGATGCCAGTTTAACAATGAAAGAACTCCATTTTTAAGACTGCGATAAGGAGAAAGATTTCCTCTGAGGGTGATGACAGGGTAGAATTCTCTTACCAAGAGGCTGGGTTATTGAATTTATCCCAGGCTGAGTTAGATTCTTGATGGACAAGGGAGTTGAGCTTTATATGGGGTAGATAGGAATGTGGAATTCAAACCACAACCAGCTAAACTATCGCATTATTAAATGGCTGAGCAGGCTTGACAGGCAGAAGGATCTGTTCCTGTTTTTTAAGTCTTATTCTGATGTCCTATCTCCTTCAGTATTCCCCAGCATCACCGATGCCAGTCTTCAACCAATTCAATCCATTTTACGTAATAACCAGAAATAGTTGAAGGCACTGGAGACTGCAGTGATTATGGGCCCTGACAACATTCTGGTAATAAGTACTGAAGACTTGTGCTTCAAAACTTGCCACTCCCCTAGTCTGTCATTCCAGTATAGTTACAAAACTGCCATCTACCCGACAATGTGGAAAATGGGCCAGCTATGATTTGTATGCAAAAATCTGGACAAATTCAACCTGTCCAATTCTAGCGGTCTATCCTCAATCATCAGTTAAGTGATGGAAGGTGCTGTCAACAGTGCTATCAAACAGCATCTGCTCAGTAACAACCTGCTCATTAACATTCAGTTTCGGTTTGGTCAGGATCACTCAGCTCTTGACTTCATTACAGCCTCGATTCACATATAGACAAAAAAGCTGAATTCCAGAGGTGAGGTGAGAATGACAGCATTTGACAACAAGGCTATATTTGACAAAGTGTGACGCCGAGGAGTCCTAGCAAAACTGGAAGCAAGGGGAATCGGGGGGGGGAAAACTCTCTGCTAGTTGAAGTCATAGCTGGCTTATACAAAGACAGTTGTGGTTGTTGGAGATCAGTCATTTCAGCTCCATAACCCCTCTTGGCAGTTCCTCAGGGTAGTGTCCTAGGCCCAACCACCTTCAGCTGCTTCATCACTTCTCTACACTGTTATATGACCAGAAATTAGGATGTTTGTCAATGATTATACAATGTTCAGCATCATTCATGACTGTCATAGAGAAGCAGTCCATGTTCAAATGTAACACAATCTGGGTAATATCAAGGCTTGGGCTGACAAGTAACATGTAACATTTGCGCCACACAAATGCCAGACAATGACCACTTCCAATAAGAGACAATCCAACCAACACCCCCTTGACATTTAATGATGTTACCATCACTGAATCCCCCACTATCAACATCCTTAGGGTTACCATTGACCAGACTAAACTCACCACATAATCACTGTGGCTGCAAGAGCAGGGGCTAGGAATACTGTGGCGAGTAGCTCCCTTACTGACTCCAAAGCCTGTCTATCATCTACAAAGCACAAGTCAGGACTTAATGGAATGCTCTCCACTTACCTGGATGAGTGGAGCTCCAACAACATTCAAAAAGTTAGACACCATCCAAGCCCACTTGATTGGCGTCACATTCACAAGCATCCACTACCTGCACCTTTGGTCGGTAGCAGCAATAAGTGCTTTTCACAAGATGCACTGCAGAAATTCACTATAGATCCTTAGACAGTGCTTTCCAAACACAACCATTTCCATATAGAAGGACAGGGCCAGCAGAATTACACGCAAGTTACCCTCCAAGCCAATCATGGTCTGATTTGGAAATACATCTCTGTTCCTTCATTATCGCTCGGTCAAAATCCTAGAATTTGCTCCATTAAGGCATTGTCTGTGTTCCTACAGCACATGGACTGCAATTGTTTAAGATGACAGCTCACCACTGCCTTCTAAAGGACAACGAGGGATGGACAATACATGCTGGGCAGCCAGTGATGTCCATGTTCCATGAGTGAATAAAAAAACTTATTGTTACATCATATTTAACCAGTAAAGTGCAGTAATTTATGTGTGCTTGTTTCATCTACACTAAGAAACATACTTAGTTGTTTTTTCCAAATTTTTAATCCTGCAGTCGTACTGCACAAATGACCTCACTTCTTAATTTACGTGTCTGAGGTGTGAAATGGTAATGTTCCTTAGATTTATAGAGCATTAAGTAAGTTTTTATTGGCATTTTATGGTAGCATGCTTGTATTTGTAAGCATTTTTTAAGCACTTCTAATTCCAATATTGTAGCTTGGACACACAGTTGTACTATAATTCAAATAAGCAATTATGTCAAGTCCATGTCCAAGCAGCAAAGAATTACTCTGCTAACCACAAAGTGCTAGTAAAGTGGAAACTTGTCAAGGTGCCATAAAACATACACCTATTTTAAGTTAATGAACTAAATGGATTCTCCTATACATTTCCACAATAATGATTTGTGTAAAATGAAATAATAAATTATGGTATCATAAATACTTGTGATGTTTCGAGAATCGTCCCAGAAATAGAAGTAAGCTCAAATTCTGTAATTCAAGAAAAAAATAGAATTAGAACATCACGCAACTCCTCAGATGCTGAAGTAGCCCATTTCTAAGTTCAGCAAGACCTGGACAATGTTGAGGCTTGGGCTGAAAATTGGCAACTAATATTTACACCACACAAATGTCAATCACACCACACAAAAAGCAATGATGATCTCCCGTAAGAGAGAATCTCACCATCATCCCTTAACATTCAATGGTGTTACCCTTACTGAATCCTCCACTGTCAACATCCTGGAGGTTACCATTGACCAGAAACTGAACTAGACTAGTCATAGAAATACAGTGGCCATAAGAGTAAGTCAGAGCCTAGGAATTGGCAGGCCCATAGAAGACAGAGGGTGTTAGTAGATGGAAAGTATTCAACCTGGGACTTGGTGACCAGTGGTGTTCCACAGGGATTGGTTCTGGCACCTCTGCTCTTTGTGATGTTTGTAAATGACTTGGATGAGGACGTGGAAGGACGGGTTAGTAAGTTTGCCGATGACACGAAGGTTGGTGGAGTGGTAGATAATGTGGAAGTCTGTTGTGGGTTGCAATGGGACATTGACAGGAAGCAAAACTGGGCTGATGAGTGGCAGATGGAGTTCAACCTGGAAAAGTGTGAAGTGAATCATTTTGGAAGGCCAAATTTGAATGCAGAATACAGGGTTGAAGGCAGGATTCTTGGCAGTGTGGAGGAAGAAAGGGACCTTGGGGTCAATGTCCATAGATCCCTCAAAGTTGCTACCTAGGATGATAGAGTTGTTAAGAAGGTGTGTGGTGTGTTGGCTTTCATTAGCAGGGGGATTGAGTTTAAGAGCTGCGAGGTTATGCTGCAACTCTATAGAGCCTGGATTAGACCACACTTTGAGTACTATCTTCAATTCTGTTGCCTGATTATAGAGTTAGAATTATAATCCCTACAGTGTGGAAACAGGCCTTTTGGCCCTACAAGTCCATACCGATCCTCCGAAGAATAACCCACCCAGACCCATTCCTTTAACCTATATTTGCCCCTGACTAATGTACCTAACTTACATATCCCTAAACACTCTGGGCAATTTAGTATGGTCAGTTCACCTAACCTGCACATCTTTGGATTGTGGGAGGAAACAGGAGCACCTGGAGGAAACCCACGCAGACAGAGAGAATGTGCAAACTCCACAGGGACAGTGGCCCGAGGCTGAATCGAACCCGGGTCCCTGGCGCCATGAGGCAGCAGTGCTAACCACTGAGCCACCGTGTCGATGACATGAAGGTTGGTGGAGTGGAAGCTTTAGAAAGGGTGCAGAGGAGATTTACTAGGTTGCTGCCTGGACTAGAGGGCATATCTTATGAAGTAAGGTTGAAGGAACTAGGGCTTTTCTCATTGGAGCGAAGAAGGATGAGAGGTAACTTGATATAGGTTTACAAGATGATGAGAGGCCAGAGTGGATAGCCAGAGACTTTTTCCCAGGGCAGAAATGACTATCACAAGGTGGTTTAGGGGAGATGTCAGAAGTAGGTTCTTTACACAGTGGTGTCTGCGTGGAATGCACTGCCAGCGGTGATGGTAGAGTCAGCTACATTAGGGACATTTAAATGACTTGGATAGGCACATGGAAGATAATTCAATGAAGGGTATGTAGGTTAGTTTGATCTTAGAGTAGGATAAAAGGTCAGCATAGCATCGTGGGTTTAAGGGCCTGTACTGTGCTGTACTGTTCTATTATGTTTTAGTAACTCTCTCAACATCTGACTCTACAAAGCCTATCCACCAGATTTAAGCATAAGTCAGGAGTTTGATGTAATACTCCCCACTTGCTTGAATGAGTGCAGTGCCAACAGTACTCAAGAAATTTAACACCAATCAGGACAAAGTCTGAATAATTAGCACTACATCACTAGTATCCATTCCCTTCACCAATGCTCATTAGCAGCAGTGTGTCCGATATACAAGATGCACTGCAGAAATTCACCAAAGTTCCTTAGCACTTTCAAAGCCCACAGCCACTACTGTGTAGAAGGACAAGGGCAACAAATAAATGGGCATAAGACTACCTGCAAGTTCGAATCCAAACCACTCACTGTTCTGATTTGAAAATATGCCAACATTTGTTCTATAAAAATCCTGGAATACTTGGCCTAACCACATTGTGGGTCTACCCACAATACATGGACTGCAGTAGTTCAAGAAGGCCTTCTTGAGGACGACTGGTAATGAGCAAAAAATGCAGGTCCAGGCAACAATGTCCATATACTGTGAATGGATAAAATAAACATTATCTAGTGATTTTTAGCTTTTAAATCTATTAACACTTAACACCAAAAATAGTAGTAGTGTATATTGTAATAGTAGTCAGGATTGTTTTGCATTCACACCAACCTGTACACATCTGAATTGGGGCTTGGGAAATATGTATAGGTGGGGTGTAAACATTTTAAATTCAAATTGCAAATGAAAGTTATATATGCTATAGTCTCAGCACATTTTATTTTATTATATTTTTAAAATTCCAATCTTGATTCTGTTCATGTAATTTTTTTTTCTTTAACATGTTTAAAGATTGTTTGGTGCCTTTTCCCTAATCCCCTACCCTTTAAAATAATGTGTGGTATATTCCAAAGTGTATATTGCTACTACTGCAAATCTCTTGACAGATCGCATTTAGATTTTGTATGGGATATCTACGCAAGCCATGAAGAACTAGCATTCAATGTGTTATGCTTGCCTGACACCACAGTTCTGTCTCTTTCTTTTGTTTTTAAAAGATGCAGATTGCCGGAACAGCTCGGTATCTGGGGTTGTGACTCAACCAATACTGTGCTTCTGTGTACTACTGTTTACTTTCCTTCCTTCAGTAATGTCAGCTCCAGGATCTGCAGAAAGCAGTAAGAGGAATTCCCGTAGGTTAAACTACTCAATATTGCTGATTTGTTTCTGAGAGTCTAATGCCTTTGGTCTGTTTACTGGACAACTATTGTATAGCTAAATTGAACAGAAGATAATATCAATTTCAACTCAGTGTTATTTGTGCAGTTTAAGTGAATGCACACGCCTGCGTTCATGTATATCCTTTTGCATATTCCTTTGTTGCTAATATAAAAAAAATACAAGTATGAGATTGTTATAACAAAGATGTTTTCAAATTCACTGGCTGTGGAACCTTGATAATATCTATACAACTGTCTATAGATATTCTAATCTGATCAATGAATGTTATTTATTCAGTTGGTATTTGATTTTCTGACTTCACTTTTCTTCAAGGAACATTTAGAAAAATTTCCGTGTAAAGAGCTTTATAGTGAGACACAAATGTTGAAAAGTGACAAGTGCTGAAAACAATTTCATTTTCAGTAACAGACTATTCATACTTTGTGTATTATATAAGCTTGACTGAATTAAAGCAAGAAATGCAACTGTACTTTGCAGACTTGGCTGTTGGAGGCTTTTCGATTGTGAAGTAATTTGTTTGGGGAAAACCGACAATGGTGTCAACCATGGCTCAGTTCAAAGCATTTTCACAGTTAGAGCATTATGTCATTACTCCAGAATTCTATTCCAAAGACTGAAACACATAATTCAGGCTGCCACACTAGTACAGAGAATTGTTGCACCGTTAGGAGCGCAATCCTGAAACTAATATTTGAGTGCTGGTGTTTTGAAATAACTGTATGAGAAACTTGTGATATTAGCTGCATCTTTACAGTTCTGTACTGTTCCAGAACTACAATTTTTGTTTTTGCCTTCTGCATTTCAACATTACCATTCCATATTTGTTATGAATTTATTAACACTTAGTGTATTATAAAATAATAATTTCAGACAATGTTTCCTAAGATGGATATTAAAGATTCTGCACTATTTTGCAGAACAGCAGGGTAGTTCTCCCCTGTTCCCATTCCACCCCCCCCCCCCCCCCCCCCACTTCCAACTGATATATATTCCTCAACCAACATCACAAAAACAGATTATCTGGTCATGGCCATATAGCCATTTGTTGATAGTCTAATCAGAAATTAAATAGTGTATTTCCTGAAAGAAAACGCTGACAATACCACAAAGCACTGACTATCTTTAAAGCATATTTGAATGTGCTGAGGTTGCAATAGAAACTTTGTTTATTTATTGTTTTTTAACTACACATTCTGTGAGGGTTGTGGAAATCCAGCTTTCATAGAAGAAACTAAATTTCTTTAAAGCTATCACGTGTAACATATGGATTTGTGTGCTGTATCATTCGGTGTTCGGTGGCATTATTAAATTTTTACTCCCAGTACCAATTTCAAAGTCATAGGAATTATAGGAATAAGTGTTACCTTTTAGAATGCAGGTAACCTGATTTGTATTCTTCAATTTTCATCTTTCACCACCCTATTCACAATCTTAATATGCACCTGTATTTGTTATTGGCTGAATCCTCAGGAGAGCCTTCAATTTAAGTGTTTAGAACACAATTATATGACAGGTAATTTAATGACCGGTACTAAAAACTACTTCATATATGTGCCAGTTATTACATTTCAAAAGCAATGCTCAGTGGTTTTTGGATTGTGGATTTCATATACCTAGCATTTTCACAAAACAAGAGAACAAAATCCGCATCCCTTCACAATGATCTAATTTGCTTTAAACCTGAGTGTTTGCCCCACACTGTTGTTAGTTTCAGCTATTTAAGTTCTAAGTATTCACTTTTTAATCCCTTTGCTACATACACTTTTTATCTGAGCGTTTTGGTTAACAGTGTCACTATATTGCTAACTGTTATTGAAATTAATAATGCTTAACTGACTTTCCTTGCTCCCTGCAGGGAATTCTTTTGATGTAGCATGATGAGACTTGGCGCTTACTCCTTAGGGAGTCTGACATTATCTGCAATTTGTTATCTATAGTCTTCCATTTCTGATATCAAAGTTTAGTTCAGTATTTCCATGCTGTTTGTGCATTTATCAATATTTGCACTTCTATGGATAGCATTTGCAATTTTACAACATTTCAAATTATTTTGCTCATTGGGCATCTGGTGCTTCTGCTTTCTCCATTGTTGAGGTATTTTGGTAATTGCTGCCTTGTGATGAGAGCTGGTGGAACAAAGCTTTATTTTACTTAGTAGTTAACGCTGTACAAGAGAGAGCACATAGCGTTTGTCTTGGCTTATGTTGTTCAGGAAGTTGTGTTGCCTGTATGATGCACAACAGTGACACTTTTGTGTGGTTTCATTTATGATAAAATGGGACTATTTTGAATTGTTTAAACATCTTCATTTTCAATTTGTGATCTTTGTATCCCCAGCTTAACTCAAGTGATTGTCATTAATAAATAGAAGCCACACAGGGTAATTTTTAAAAATGCAGGAAGTATTTGTGTGATGCATAATGATAACTGTGAGCTGAATTTGACTTGTAAGGGACCGATCCACATACTGTGGAAATGTGCATTTTAAAGTGTGATTTAACTGTTTGGCTATCTCCCTCACCCCCAACATAGAGTTGTACACACAAATGTAATTAAGAGGTAATTGCCTTTCTCTGTCTTTTATTTTTCTGTCAGTCCTTCATACAAGAGCTAAAATTATTGTATTACAGTATTTGTTTTTAAGTATCTATTAATCTTAGACGTAAACCTGGATGATATATCAGGGGTTCCAACTGTTTCTATTATTCTTCCATGCTGTGACCCAAAGGAGCGAGACCTCTGGTAATTTTAATGGAAGACTAATTATTTCTTAATCATTAACACAAGGTGAAGCCTAAAGGCAAGATTAGTTTTATGTAAGAACCATGAAACAGCAATCTCATTTACAATATAGGTACATTAAAATAGGCTGCAGGTACCAGTACAACTGTAATCCTTTGACACACAAATGATTTGCAACTAATCTACCCAGATTTACACAATATTTTCCTATAATTTTATATGTCTTGCACTACATGTGGCATAATCTATTTGGAAAAATTACACTGAATATTGCTATTTTAATGGAAAAGAATGGCAACCCTAGTCATGTTTGATTCACTTCCCTGAGGATAAACACATGTTGCTTGAGTCTAAAGACAAGTTAATGAGGTTTGTGTCTGTGGTAACCTTAATTAGATAAGATGAAGGTTGCAGCCTAATTCAATGTGCAATCCCAACAGCACCAAGGCATACAGTAACTCTCTCAAAGTGCAATGTTGATACATTGAATAACAAATAATTCGACCTGCTGCTAATATCTATTTGTATGTTTAGTTGTAATCAAATAACAATTGTAATCCTATTTGTACCACATGGTAGTTTATTTTTCCTTTTCTTTTCCTCTCCATGTTTAATTATGAGTGTAAATATTACTTATATCCTGCTACAACTGGCTAGGGTCCAACTCACTTTTGTTATTTTGCTTTTACAAAATAGATTACCACCTCTCAAGCTCTGATACTTCCTACATTTTTTTAATTCTCCACCTTATGAGCCAAACTTTATTTTTCTCATTATTTAAAGCTACTATCTGGTTGGGGCAAATTGCTTTATTCACATTTAATGTTCCAGATATTAACACTGTTTTTAAAGTATTGTAAAAAGGAAGTACAGAGTTTTACTTTTGACATGCATCTCTAGTCAAAAGGAATCTAAGTTCAGCTTATTACAACTATTGCTCAGTTGGCTGGATGGTTGGGTTGTGATGCAGACTCTTACAAACAGTATGAGTTCATTTCCTGCACTGGCTGAGGTTATTATGCTGGACTTTTCTTGCCTGAGGTGTGGTGACCCTCTGGTTAAACCACCACCAGGTATCTCTCTCCGAGAATAGTCCTATGGTCTGGTAGGACCATGGTGACTTTTTTATTGCCAAACTTTAATTTAGTTTCATATGAATGCTTAATTTTAGTGTGTAAATATTTTAATAAATAAAACAGATTGCTAACTTAGTCAAACAGCAAGGCATGCTAGGTACTTTGGCCAAGTGAAACTCCGAAATCTCTCAACCCACATACTGGACACATTGGAAACACAGCACCAGGAGTTACTGACGTTAGCATAATGTAAAAGGCAACAGTTATTCTGGACTGATATCCCCAACAATTTATCCACTAAACAAAGGAGGGCCCAGACAGAGAGGTAACGAGTCCTGCTATACAAAGGAACTAACAGCGTGCTATCCAAATGATAGACTTAATAGTTTGAAACAAGAGTCAATCTCCCTGACTGGCCAGAACTATAGGAAGTTTCAGAAAACCACCTAAAAAAATATAAAAACATGGGTTCACCTGCAGACCTCTCTTGGAATTGCTCTCAGAATCTCTGGAATCGTCTGAGGTCCTCCGGGGAGACCAACATGGCAAGAGGCCGAGACCAACTGACCATCCAGAGAGAGAGAGAGGAAGAAAGCAACTTTGCAGACTCAGAGTCAAAGCCCCAGCGAGAGCAACTGCGTAAATTAACAAGAGAGTTGGGAAGTTTTGTAACTTAATGGGCCAAATAGGATTAGGGATAGTATGTTTAATATTAAAGATTATTGTAATTTTGTCCTCATAAAGTGGGACTGCTTTAGTACCGACTTGTGTTCATATTGATTTGACCACTTTGGTATTGTGGGGCATTCATAACATTCTGGTTGGAGTGTCTGTAAGTTGTTAAACTGTAACAGACAACATTACTTTCTTTTTGACCTCTATTTCTGAACTAGCACCAACCCTGCTAATGCCCTACCAATTTATTCTGAAGTGTTATTTGAACTTGCACACTGTAATCAAAGGACTTAAGCGAGCCTTACAAAGCAGTTTGATCTGTACGACATAACAGATCACAAATAGTAACTACTGTCACATACAAAACCCTTCAACTGATGTGGAATGATGCTATCTTTTGATCATCAAATATTAATTTGTAGTTGTGAAATAGTAACAGTCCTACAGTTTGCCTTCATTATTTTGCCTGACATTCCATCTAGACTGTATTCTACATTTTTATTGTAAATATTAAGAAGCACAGATATTAAACTGAAATGATGTATAAACTTGGGATTTTTTTTTACCTTTTTCTCTTGTAATTAAATCTGACAGAATACATTTACCAGCTGAATTCTGAGATAGTTATTCCAACATTTGTCTGTATAATTTTAACAGGTGTGCAAGCATATTCACATCTTCCTTTTCTCCTCCACCACCTCTTTCTTCCTGGCACAAGACAATAAAAAGTAGAATGTTATCTACAGATTTTGTTGAGTCATCCTACATGAAATAAATTATATGTTTTCATTATGGGTAAGTTTTCTTACTGTATAAGTGTCACAATGAGAAACAATTTGAAGACTGAATGGGATTCAAGTTTCCCAAGTAAAAATTCAGTCAACAAGAAACAATGAAGATTGCAGCAAAATGAAGACGACTTATTCCATTTCTGAATCTTAGCTGAATGCGGATTGCTTTCTATATTTTTAGTTTGTTGCAGAAGGATGAAGAATGCAGTGACAGTAAATATTCCTGTACTCTGCCTGTCATCTGATATATACCCTACTGTTTGCCATTGAAGTCCAACCTCTTGTTTTCTATCCTCTTGCATCTTTCTATTTTATTTTAGATAGGCATGGTCTCATTCCATCACACTACCAAATTTAGTATTATTTGTAAACTTTACAACTATGCATTGTTTCTAGATCCATGTAACCCAGAAACACGCAATAGACAATATCTTGAAAGATGATCTGAGGAATTGATAGGTCCCAAGAAGCAACAGTTGAACTTGCAAAACTTGGCACAAATAACTAAGACCATTTATAGCAGATGCTTGCTCAAGCCCATGACTCAACAGCAGCTCTTTTGTGTTTTGAGACCCCTATTTAAAAACAGCTGGCCGTACTCAGTACTTCAGTTTCTTCTTGTCTCAGTTTGGGCCTTCCCTGGCCTCACTTCAAGAATGAAAGAGCTACCATACCCATCTGTAGCTGGGATTGAGTATTACCTGCTGAGGTTCAAGGTGACGTGGAGAAGTCACTGTCGTAAAAGACATCATCATATAAACTTTACCCATGAGGACACAAAGGACTGTTTCTAGGAAGAGCTGACCAGTGTTGTATTTGTTCAGTGGTCTCAAGTTATGTACCAAAATGTTTCACTAGCAGCAATGTGTAATTTTAAATGGGCCTGATGTCTCACAAGAGGCTGTCATGTATCTCAGATGTAATGTAACTAGTTACTAAGAACTATATAATCTTTTGTTTATCAAGATTAATCATATCTTTTTCTGAAGGCGTCATGTGGGCATCCTTCCCTACTTAGTATCAGTATGTATACTAATAGCGAGGAGGAGGATTGGTGGCAGTAAATCTATGGAGGACATCTCAAATGATTCTTAGGAAGATCACCTCACAACATTTTACCATGGTATTAGTCGTGTTCAAAACCACAGCATAGAGTCACTACAGATAAGTAGCATTGCTTTTCGGGATAGCCATTAAAACGTATAGTGTTAATTTAAAAACTGTAACCCTAAGCCTTCACTAAGTAGTTGATTAGATTATTTATCTAATGTAATTGCAGTAACATGACTCGAACAGCAAAATGCTAAGTTCAGGCATAATTTTAGGGATTCATTTTCAAGCAGAAATGTGCAGCTGTGTGGTTCCCATTTTATGGTCCCCAAATAGACATCGGAGTTCTGTGTATATTAGATCTCAAAGTTTTAAACAAGTTTCTTGAGCAGGAAATGTGTGAAATTGCCAATCTGTCTGAAATTAGTCAGGAAATATGTCTATCTAGCAAATAGTGACCTAAAATGCATCATTCCAGAGAGTCATACTGTTGTTTGCCATTTGCCTTAAAACCCACTGAAATAATGTACTACAACAGATATTGTTGGAGAAACTCAGCAAGTCTGTCAGCATCTGTGGAGAGAAGGCAGAGTTAGCTTCTCAAGCCCAGTGACCCTTCTTAGGATCTTCAGCATCTGCAGTTCTTTTGTCTTTTTATAAAATTAGTCAGCTTTGTCACTACAATCTCAGGTACAATTCCTTCAGATTTACCAGGGATCTTGACTCTACTTATGTAGATCTCCTTCTTTACAATTTGTTTGTGTGGCTGTGTAGTGGATTTTCAGAGCTGGATATTATAATTAGTCTTGGCTGCAATTCATGAACAACCTGCCATTTGTAGGCCAATTTCAAAGCTTTGAGTAGGAGGTTTTTGGCTCGCAATACATCAGATACTAATAGCTCCTCTGCGATCAGGGAATCATTTTCAATAAGGAGGTATAGACTAGTACTCAGCCTAATGGCAACAAAGATTTTGTTAGTTCCCAAAATCTATTTCGGTTCCCTTCACTCAGCGAATTTCTCAGTGTATTTTACCTCAGCTAATGAGGATTGATTAAGCCTCTACATTTCTTAGCTCCTCAGCTTTTGTTGCAGAGAAGCTCTTATTCTCCAACTAGCTCAATTTCTTTGCAAATTTGCTTTATATTTTGCTGTTTAATTTTAAATAGTATAAACTCAAAGTATATTTAAAATATTAGGGTATAATATATATCTTGGAAATTATGACTTTTATCTGAAGCTCTGCTTTCAATATCCTCACCACTTAATAAAATACTGTAGTTGCTGGAAGTCTGAAATGGAAAGCATCTAAACCCTTTTTCACCCGAAGGTTACACCACATCTGAATTCATTGTTCAATGTTAAGTGAATTAACTATTATTTCTATATGTTATGAAATCAATAGAATAAAAAATAACAATCAATTGGAGATTCATTGAAAAAAAATTGATTTTCTACTGCTGTGGATATATTGTAAAGTTTTTCTTTAGTTTATGTTCTAAATGAAGGTCAGTCAGATTCAACTTTGTTAATAATATTCCTTTGGCAGGCTTCAATTTTAATATTAGCTCTAGACTAATTAGATGACCTGCTTCCGTTTGTAGAATGTATTTTCTGATTTTAACAAAATACCTCTGGGATAAGAATTTTGGTTCTTTCTGACCTAATTCCTGAATATTTTTCAGTCTGTTTCACAGAGTTGTGCAGTTCTAGAAGTCAGTTCATTCAATATGTTACAGATCAGTAGATAATGAATGTAGTTCATTCTTCAAAAAATGAATCACCAAGAAGTCAACAAGTGAAATTCCTTCCTCATTTAGTAAGCTATTTCTCTCTGATCTTTGTTGAAGTACCCACACCTGTTTGAAAGTTTGCAAGATGCCCATGCATGATGCTGAAACTATAGCGTAAGTCCAGAGTTTGGACCGAACCTGATTCTGGATAGAGACACCACTTAATATCCTGGTAGAGACAATCTCCCACTGGCTTTGACTTTGCATGGAGTTCAAAAGGTTCTAAGCTTATTTAAAACTGAAAGGTCTCTTGAGCAACATTCCCTCTAAACTGTGCTGCTCTGAGGATCTGCGCATGGTGATTAGCATGCCAACACCACTTGTATCATTGACTTCTGGTTCTGGAATTTACTGCTACATACAGACCTTAGCTTGTGCAGAAGAATAAAAAAAAGCAGGGATATTGCCCTTTAGTCCACCGTGTAATTAATTTATATGTTTTAGTGCATGTACTGCCTACATACTTGGACATTTTAAATTTGAACTGCTGAGATTAGTTTTGCATCTAATATGAGTCCCAATCAGAGAGTGTATATACAATATTTTTCGACTTGGAGCCAAGTAGACATTTAGTCAGAGATCAGTAATTGCCAGATATATGCAACATAAAGAGTACACTGAGTAGGTTGACTATAGCACTCTCCAGTTTTCTTCTCTCTGTCACCAGATTGATTAATTTTATGTCTTAAATTTGGTTTTAGAATGTTTGGCAGGAGAATAATTTTATGGTTTGCATTATAATGCTCAGTTGGGTTTACATTTTGCTCATGAGTTATCAAATTCCTTACGACAGTCAAATGTTGAGGAAAAGGAATAGAGTCCTTCACATTTCATCTGAACAGACTGATTGATGAAATAAGGACATGCACATTCCACTTCAGTTTGAACAATGGATGTACAACTGCCATACTAATCATTCTATTTAGTCCAATAATGAAGGAGGAGTTGCAGGGAAAGTTTGTAGTGGTAACTGTGTTAAATTCCAAAGTTCTTGAGACTGACCTTCTACTTTACCCTTTGTGTGTACTCTGCATTCTGTAATGATTTATGTGCACATTCTTGCCTGTACTTATTCTTCTATATCTGCTCTGGTTAACCCTTACATTGTTTAAATCCTTCTATGGCCTTATCCCTCCTCATTACTGTAAGAACTCTGCATTGGCATGTTCTTCAGTTCTGTCTGTAATGTCCTGAATTTTCATTACTGCATTGGTGACTATGCCATGTGCTGTCCAGGAATTCTTTTTCTCTAAATCTCTCAATTTCACTACTTTTTAATGGTGGATTTTTAAATGTTCCCTTTTTGATTAAGCTTTTGTACTCATAACATCTATGGCTTTGTAGAATTTTATTTTATTTCTCCTTTGAGAAGCACCTTTGGTGCTTTTACTGAATTAAAGACAAAATACGTGCAAATTGTTTTAGTCTTCGCTCTCTTGGTGAGACATGTACCCATGTCTTGCCTAGGAACAACAATGATACATGATCAGTTGCAGAACAAAACTGGTTTTGAAAACTAATGGGTGGACTGAATGTTCTCTTGATTTTAAAAAAAGTGGTCAGAAAAATTGCACATTACCATGTTAATAGGGAGAGTGTATCAATTTTGATTTTTTAAAAATTAATTTATGTCATGATTTAACCTACATAAAAACGTAAGAACTAGGAGCAGGGAGTTCAGTCCCTCAAGCCTTCTCTACCATTTAACACGATCACGGCTGGTCTCATCTCGGCCTCAACTCGAATTTCCCTGCCTACTTTCCATAGCCCCTCAGCACATTTCTAATTTAAAATCTGTCTGTTCTTCCATGAATTTACCCAACATCTTAGCATCTGTGGTAACTTAAGACAGTGAATTCCACGGATTCATGACTTTTGAGTGAAGTAATATCTCCTCATTTTAGCTTTGAGTCTGCTAGCCCTTTTCCTTAAAACTATAACCACTCATTCTAGGTGACCCACATGAGGAAATATCTCTTTTGTTAATCCCTTTTAACATGTATACCTCAATTAGATCTCTCATTCTTCTAAACTCCAGACAGTAGAGGCCTAAATCGCTTAATCTCTTTTCATAAGACAAGCCCTACCTTTGAAATCAATCTCGTGAATTTCCTCTGAACTTTGTCTAATGCAACTTCATTTCCCCTAAAGTAGGAAAACCAAAATTGTATGCAGTATTCCAGGTGAGGTCTCACTAATGCCTTCTACAGTTACAGCAACACTTTCCCATTTTTATACTCTTTGTTTAACAACAAATGTCAAAATTCTATTTGCCTTCCTTTTTTACCTGTTGCATCTGCAAACTAGTTTTCTGTGATTCATGTGCAAAGATACTGAGATCCCTCTGCGCTCTAAAGGTTCTCTCTATTTAGGTAATAAGTTACCTTTCTATTTCCTGACCAAAATGGTAACCTCAGACTGATTCATGTTAAACTACAACTATCAAATGTTGGTGTATTCATATAACCTATTCATATCCATTTGTAAGTTATTTCTTCATTGCTACCTACTTCTCCACCTGTTTTGTTGTCATCTGCAAATTTAGCTTTATTAATTTTGACCCCTGTACCTTGTACATAGTTGGAATCTGAGGATTGAGTTGTAGGACAACCCACTTTGTATATCTTTCCAGTCAGAAAAGAGTCATTTATCTCAAATCTGCTTTCAGCTGGTTAGCCACTCCCTATTCAAGCTAACAAGCTAGCCCTAATTCCATCTGATCTTACCTGATGTATTTATCTTTTGTGTGACACATTATCAAATGCTTTCTGGAAGTCAAGATATTCTACATCTACATGATCTCCATTATCAACCTATTTAGGGATTGCAAAATAAACCAAATCATTTATATTTCCTTTTATCTTAATGATGTGTTAGGTTGCTACTTAGAAAATTGGATAAACGCATTTAACAGTGTGATTATTGTTACAGCTACCAGTTTGCATCAAGATGTTTCACCTCTGTGACCACTAGGTCATGCTGTTCTGTTTTGATTAGATATTGGACAGTAATAAAACGGGGTATGGGGATTAGAAGACACCAGTGACAATAAACTTTAACAAATGGCAGAGAAAACAAAGGATTAATAACAGATGGTGATTTAACTCCTAATGTACCCTTTTAAACCCCTAACTACATACATGAAAGCTCATTCACAAATATGGCCAATTGAAGGTAGTTTGAAACACGTAATGTGTGGAAAAATATAGACAGGGAAATTAAAATTCTGAAAATCAAGAATTCAAACCACAAGATGGAGTTAAATTTCTTATTTCTTTTGATTTTAGTAATAATGACATGTTGGTGTCAAGAACAGTGGTTGTTCTGTGATTTGATTATTGATCCGATGAGCTTAGATATTTTTTGCATTCTTTCTTTTGCATTTCTAGGTTTTGTTTTGTCCTCACTTGGAGAAGGAAGAGAGAGATTTTCTGCTTGCAGGGTGTTTCTGGCTGCACTGTCCTTGCATATCTGTAGCAACGTGCTACTTGATCAATCTAAGGCTAGTGTTGGGCAGTTTTGCCTTAAAACAAAATCAGGAGTTTCTGAATTATCTCAATAATGAAGCAATCTCACCACTCCAAAAGCAATGTAGTCTTGTTGAGCTAAAAAGGTTCACTGGGCTTTCTACGTTGCAAACCTGGACTGGTATTTTAGCTACTTGGTCGTGTGTGACTTTCTAGGTTATAGACCAAAGGGAAAAAAAGTATGATTACATTTGCTCAGAATCACAGAAGTGTCTTGGAACAGAAGAGGTGATTTGACCTGTGGTGTCTACACCAGCGCTTCAAATGAGCATCATGATTTAGTGTTGCTCTTCTGCCTTTTGTCCAAATCCATGCACATTCTTTCTACTTAAATAATCATCTAAGTCTCTCAGAAATGCCTCAGTTGTACCTCTACCACACTTCTAGACTGTGTTTTCCCGACACACATCCAGACTCAGACCTCTCAATGTTTGGAAAAGATAATCTTGTGAAAGAGGCAAATGAGTTACAAATCACCTCAAATCTGTGCCCACTAGATCTTGGTCTTTTATCGCGTGGAGGTTGTTTCTATTTACCCTATCCAATCCTCTTGCAATTTTGACAACTTCTACCACTCTTCTCTCAAAGGAGAATAATTCTAACTTCTCTATTCTATCCTCCTAACTGAAGGTTTCATCCTTGGAGCCATCCTTGTAATTCTTTTCTGCATCCTCTCCGAGGTATTCATATCCATCGTGTCATGTGGCACCAAGAACTGAACACACTACTTCATTTGAGGTTCAAAAAGCATTTTCTAAAAGTTCAGCATACCCTCCTTGCTCTTATGGCTGAGGTATGAAATGAATATTTGAACTTTGTAATATCAAGATCTAGATTATTAATATAATCAGGAAAAGCAGCACCAAGCTTTGGCGAACGCCACTACAATTCTATCTCTGGGCTTAAATGTATCATAAGATCACTACAACTTGCTTCCTATTACTGAGCCATATTTATTCACACTGCTACTATCCCTTTTATTCTGTGATGTATATCCTTTTCCACAAATATTGGCTTTTTGGAAGCATATGTACACCATATTAACAGCTTTACCCTCCCTGACCTTTTCTGTTGCCTCTCCAAAAACAAACCCTACAGGTTAGTTAAACATGATTTCCATCTTTCCCTCAACAATCTATCTTTCTCCAAATGACTACAAATTCTATTCCAAATAATTGTTTATAGAACCTTTAGCACCATAAACTGACTACTTTTTCTGAATGTTGGACTTGCCCTTAACTGTTTTTTTTGAGTGATAATGTTTGCAATTTTCCAGTCTACTGGCAACTCCCTTGGGTCTAGGGAAGATTAAAAGATTATTTCCATGATGCCTGCAATTTCCATTCCCACACCTTGGATGTATCACACCCAACCGAGGACCTCGTTTTCTTTAACTACGACAGTCTATCTGACACCATTTCCTTATCAATTTTTAAACCTTCTAATGCCAAAGTTTTTCCTCCTTTGTCCCCATGGCCTGGCAGCATCTACTTTAGTGGTAAAGACAGACACAAAGTATTTATTTAATATTTCAGCCATGTCCTATCTCCATATTTAATTCCCTTTTTTGGTCCCTAATCAGCCCTAACACTACTTTTACTATTTCTTTAGTATGTATACAATTAGAAAGACTTTTGGGATTTCCCTTTATGTTGGCAGCTGGTCTTTTCTGATAATTCCTCTGTTTTTCTAGCATACTTTCTCACCTTCCCTCAAACCTTTTGAAT
The DNA here is from genome assembly GCF_037043375.1 of Chiloscyllium plagiosum. Classification (NCBI taxonomy): domain Eukaryota; kingdom Metazoa; phylum Chordata; class Chondrichthyes; order Orectolobiformes; family Hemiscylliidae; genus Chiloscyllium; species Chiloscyllium plagiosum. Next base: position 46,465,635 of record NW_028270172.1, on the reverse strand, counting down.
TAGTTTTTGTTCTCAATTGTATTTTTGGCCTGACACCTGTTAAAAGTACGCTTTTTCTTCTTTATATCAATTTCTATCTTCTTTGTCATCCAGAGAATTTTAGATTTGTTGGTCCTACTTTTCCCCTTTTTAAGGGAATATGCAATGACTGTATGTGAACTATCTTCTCTTTGATGATAACCCATTGTCCAGTTTCAGTTTTTCCTTTGAGCTTTTTGTTCCAATCTATCCTACCCATCTCCATTCTTGTACCTTTGAAGTTGGCTTGCAACCAAAAGATTTTTCCTGCTCTGGATCAACTGGTGTTCTCTCCATCGTTTTAAATCTTGTAATACAATAATAATTGTCTCCTAAATGTTCCTCCCACTGACACTTGATTTACCTGCTCCACCTCATTTCTATTTTTGTTGGACTGGACACTTGTTGCCGTAACTGAATCTAGAAATCTGCTTGCCCCTCTTTTCCATTACACTACCAGTGACTCGGTTCATATTTGGGTTTTTAAAGTCATTGTTATAACAAATCTATAATGTTGGCATCTTTCCGAAATTTCCCTGCAGATTTGTTCTTCTATATCCTCTCTATTAATGGTGGTCTATAGACTACATCAAACATGTAATTTTATCCTTTTTGTTCCTTAGCACTAGCCACATTGTTACTGTCCATTGACCTTCCTGGCCATCTGCTTTCTCTAGCACTGTATGCTCTCCTTACCTAATAGTATTATCCTCCTTCCTTTTCTATCTTTACTGAACACCTTAACCCAGGAATATTTAACACCCAGTCCTGTCCGTCCTTAAGCCAGACCCCTCTTATTGTCACAGCACACATTTCCATGTGACAATCTCTGCCTGCAACTCCTCATTCTTATTAACTCAAGGTCAGAAATCAAGAAGATGCCAGGTTATAGTCTAACAGGTTTATTTGAAATCACAAGCTTTCAAAGTGTTGCCTGTTTGTCAGGTGACAAAGGGGCAATGCCCCCGAAAGCTTGTGACTTCAAATAAATCTGTTGGACTATAATCTGGTGTCGTCAGACTTCTGACCTTGTCCACCCCAGTCCAACACCGGCACCTCCACATCCATCTTATTAACTGTTTGCCATGTATTCACATACATGCGCAAAAACCCTGCAAGTGCTACTGAATTGGGGGTGGGATGAAGAAATCAAGATCCTAGATCATAGCACTGAATAGGAATCTATTTTCCATTATGTTTCCAATGAGGAACTTGAAGAAGTTGCAAGTAGAAATAAAGACAGAAGAAATGCATATTCTTGTATAATCTACAACAGGAAAAGGCTATTGTAAAATGGTGATCCCCTCCTGGATGTAAGTATTAAAGACTAGAGAAAGAAATCAGGGCTGCAGGCACCATCATCACCTATAGAATCTGAGGGAAATTTTCTGAAAATTAGCCTTCATAAATCTTGTCAATTTACTGAAACATTATTCTAGCCACTAGTAGCCCCCAGTGAAATAAACATTAAAATACAAAGATCAGATAAAGCTATTGTAAACGTAGGTTAAAAATGACTTCAAATGACGGCTATCTGTGGCATTAAATTATACAATCTGGCAGGGCATATTTGAGAAAATCAACTCAGAAAGCCAAATTATGCTTGTAGTAAGTCTAGATATTTTGTTGCCCATTTCTGAAAATGACCACCTAAATGCAGCATCTGCCATTTCCGCCACCTTCAGTGGGACGCCACCACTAGATACACATTCTCTTGCCTTGCCTTTTCAACCAACTGTAGAGACTGTTCCCTCTGGGTCCTTGGTTCATTTCTCTTCCATTCCCAACACCTCCCATACCTGCATGGCACTTTCCTATGCCTCACTATCACCCTCCCCCCTCACTATCCAAGGCCTCATACACAACTTCCAGGTAAAGCAACCATTTAATTAGACTTCATTGAGTGTAGTCTACTGTATTTTCTGCTCACAATATGGTCTTCTTTACAGTGGGGAGACGAAACACAGACTGGGCAACATCTTTGCAGACTACCTATGTTCTGTCCACAAAAATGACCCTGAGATTTCTGTTGCTTGTCCCTTCAACACTTCACTGTGTTCCTTCACCAATATCTCTGTCTCGGGCTTGCTATAGTGCTCCAGTGGAGCTCAGCACAAGCTGGAGGAACAGCATTTCATTTTGTGCTTAGGGACCCTGCCTTCAGGACTTAATATTGTTAGGCTGTGAAAGTTGATGCAAAATACCTATTGAGTTCCTTTGCCATTTCTTTGTTCCCCTTTAATACCTCTTCAGCCTCCTGTATTGTCAGTCTGCTGGCTTTCCATTAATCTTCACTATATTATATGCTTTCTCTTTTGATTTTATGCCATCCTTGACTTCTATTGTCAGCCAAGATTACCTCCTCCCCTTTAGTATGTTTCTTCCTCAGGATAAATTTCTGCTGTGCCTCCCAAATTACTTCTAGAAACTCCTGCCACTACTGCTCCACTGTCTTCCCTGCCAGGCTTCCCATTAAATCAATTCTGGCCAGTTCCTTCCTTGTGTTTTTCTAGATGCCTTTACTCAGTTGCAATGCTGTTACATTCTGATTCAATCTTCTCCCTCTCAAACTGCAGGGTGGATTCTGTCATATTACGTCACTGCCCCCTACGGTTCTTCACCTTAAGCTCCCTAACCAAGTATGCCTCATTGCACTACTAAATCCAGAATTACCTGTTCCCTAGTGGGCTGTACCATAAGCTTCTTCAAAAACATCAGCTTGTAGACATTCCATAAATTCCTTTTCTTTGGATCTACAATCAACTTGATCTTGCTAGTCCTCCTGCAAATTGACGTTTCCCCCATGATTATTATAATAGTGCCTTTCCTTTCTCCTGATTTACTTTCTTGCCTACATCCTGACTACTGATAGGAAGCCAGTACTGAACTCCTAAGGGTTCTTTTTCCTTTACATTTCCACAACCCCTCCAATACAGATTCTACACCTTCCAGCTCTATTATTTCTTGCTATTGACTTAATTTTATGCCTTACTAACAAGACGACCCCATCCCCTTGGCCTATCTGACAGCTCTTTCGATAGGATATGTATCCTGGGATATTCAGTTCCCAGCCCTAAACTACTTGCAGCCATGTCTGAGATACCCACAACATTCTTGCTCCCTGTGTGAATGAGAATGTGCGCTATAGGGAAAATAAGCAAACTGAACATAGTACTGTTTCAGTTTCAGTCTGCGCTACAAGCTTGTTTACCTTGTCTTTGTATACTGTGTGCATTTAAGTACAAAACCTGAGTCCTGTATTGACTGCCTCTCCTCCTCATAGTTGTCCCCCTATCTGCTGTGCCTGAAGTTAGATTCCTGACTCTTTCCATACTCTGTTCTATTACTTGTGCTGGAAACTTTACCATATACTGAGTCCTCTCCCTATTACATTTTCCATTATTTTTCATGTACCTGAACTCCCCCTCCCGTTTAGGTTAAATCTGTGATTCACAAGGACTCTGGTCCAAGTATGATTTTGGTGGAAGCCTGTCCCATCAGAACAGTTCCCTCCTTCCCCAGTACTGATGCCAATGTCCCATGAATTGAACCCTTTTTCTTCTTTGAGGAGAAAGTGAGGTCTGCAGATGCTGGAGATCAGAGATGGAAATGTGTTGCTGGAAAAGCGCAGCAGGTCAGGCAGCATCTAGGGAACAGGAGAATCGACGTTTCGGGCATTAGCCCTTCTTCAGGAATGAGGAAAAGATCCTGAAGGGGCTGACTCTCACTGGGATCTAGATCCTGAAGGGGCTGACTCTCATTGGGATACAGTTCCTGAAGGTGCTGTATCCTCATTCCTGAAGAAGGGCTAATGCCCGAAACGTTGATTCTCCTGTTCCCTAGATGCTGCCTGACCTGCTGCACTTTTCCAGCAACACATTTCCATCCCTTTTTCTTCTTACCAACCTTTAACCACGTGTTACCTCCTTTAATCTTCTTGACCTTGTGCAAATTTGTTCATAGCTAAGGTTTTAATCTCTGAAATTGTTACCTTTCTACCTATATCATTGGTACCTATGTGGACCACCAACAGGATCTTTCCCCTCCCACTCCAGTTTCCTCTGCAGCCCAGAGATCGTGATCGTGAACCTGGACACCAGGCAGGCAAGACAATCTTCCCACCATCACCATCACTACCACCACCAAATGGTTCCCTGTACCACAGTACTATGTTCAGTTTGCTTATTTTCCCTATAGCGCACATTCTCATTCACACAGGGAGCAAGAATTTCAAACCTGTGTTATGACATGGAGGTGAACCCCTCTGTTAATTAAACCAAACACCCGAAAAACTTCCCTCAGCTCGTAATCTGTAAAAGTATGAGTGACAGAGAACTCCCAAATTCCACTATTTAAAGAAAATTACATCAATTTATTTTTTTAAGTCTAAAAGTAAACATTGAAGAACAACTATTCACAAGAGTAATCCCCCCTTTCTTTTAACTGCTTAATATCTGCGTCCAATTGTGTAACAATATCCTGTTCCAGTGAGACACTTACTAAAATTACATCAACTTAATTTCAAAACCAGACAGTAACTGTCTTCACTCTTCTGGTTGAAATTCTCCCTCTTTCTTTTTACTGTGAGTGTGTTTCATGTGAAAAGGTACCTTTGATAGAGAGTGTTTCCTAATTTCTTGGAGAGCAAGATGTTAGATGGGTAATTAGCTCTCTAGTTTCTCTCTCTCTGGCAGTGTCTGCATTTTTATACCCTCCAACATCGATCATCTCATTGGTTCAATGTTGGCAAAACAATAAATTCAAACTCAATTGGCTTTTAGTATCCTGGGGCATAATTTAAACTGACTAAATTTGAATTATCAAAACAGCAACCAGTGCTCAGGTATCTATTTCACAGCCAAATGTTACATATTTTCAATTTTCCAGTACACTCTGGGACTGTCATCTGTCATATACACAGGTGCTTATAAGCTCTCAGTTCAGAACAGCATTTTTCTCTCACTTAAAGGTACAGTACATGCCTTTAACTTCATAACACCTGTTAGACAAGCTGATCCCAGGCTTCAGTTTATCCTGTAAAAAGACTTTACAAACTATGAGCCCCAAAAAAGCAAAAAAAGTACTTCTTTCCCCTCTGCACCAATTTCCCACATTGTCTCCAAATTCTCAGAACTATATACTCGCTTAGGCGCACACTTGTTCTGGATGGGATCTCTCCTTCCTGACTGTATAAACTACTGCAGCCCTTGGGTTCTAGGTGCACCCACAGTGCTGTTAGGGAGGGTGCTCCAGGATTTTGACACTGACAGTGAAGGAGTAGTGACATAGTTCCAAGACAAGATGATGTGTGGCTCAGGGTCTTATAGCCGGTGGTGTTTCCATGTATCTGCTGCCCTTGCCCTCCTGTTTGGTTGTGGGTTTGGAAAGTGCCTAATGAGCCTTGGTAAGTTTTATTGCAGATTGAATGTTTCTGCTACTTGTTTTGACAGTGAAGGGAATGAATTGGAAGGTGCTTTTAAAATAAATATTTAAATGATACATTCCGTGAATTACTCAGAGGGCTTAGTAAGGGTTCTCCACTCGTTTGAAAAATAATGGAAGGCATCGGTATAATTTAAACCATTTTCTGTCCTAATCCTTTGCAAAATCAAATTGTATTTGAGCTGATGTATAGTTGTCAATTTAATCTAGTCAATGATGACAAGAGCAAACTTTATATCACAGTTTCATATCACTACATGTCTGATACTGACAAATGTAAAGCACAAGGTGAAGTTGTAACAATCCAAGTTAAATTGTGAGCTAGGACTGGCTATGTCTTTAGTTCTGCCTATTAGAAGAGAGCTATATGCAGATGTTTATTGGTATGCAGAGCTGTGTCCTCCAGTCACTTAAGGCCTGGATTTTATGCTGGTCGGACAGTTGCTATTCCAGTGTAGATCGGAGTTGCACATAGGGACCCTGCAGGTTCCCCATTGTAGCAGATTCCAAACAAATTGTCTGAGAAATTGAAGGACAATTATGGTACACCACCCTCCATCTGCTGGACTTGATCCCCATCCCTTCACCAGACCTGACCCCTTACAACCCCCATCAGTCCAGACCACACCACACCACACAACCTTGCTAGACCCCACTTGATTTGACATAATTCTGCCAGGCTGGACCTGATCAAAAGCACCTCCCCCACCCCGCCGACTGGTGTCTTAAGCCTTACTAATTGAGCATCCTATCTCCTGCCACTCTACCCAGATTCATCCTACTTACCTGGCAACCTATCCTCTCAGCACCCTAACATCACGTACTTATGATTTACTTTACTTACTTACTGACAGTGTAGAAACAGGCCCTTTGGCTCAACAAATCCACACCGACCCGCCGAAGCGTACCCACCCAGACCCATTCCCTACATTTACCCCTGCATCTAACACTACGGGCAATTTAGCATGGCCAATTCACCTAACCTGCATATTTTTGGACTGTGGGAAGAAACCGGAGCACCTGGAGGAAACCCATGCAGACACGGGGAGAATGTGCAAACTCCACATAGTCAGTCGCCTGAGGCGGGAATTGAACCCGGGTCTCTGGTGCTCTGGCGCATCATACTTTGTCAAAGTAGCTGTCAGGACCTTGAAATTTCAGGATATGATAAGGCACCTTACTGCTATGAAATGGGGTTGTTGTTTGCCTTTCCCCATTAGTTCTGTACTAGCAAAAGAACTGTCAGAATGGATATACAGCTTTCCAATTCTGAAGTTGCTCTGAGCAGAGCACTGGGCCTAATTTTCTAAGGAGTGACAGTCTTTCAGTATTTAGGCAATGTTGCCAAATATGCTTTGCCTTTTTAATGTTTTATGAAAATCAACAGCTCTTCCAGACATTGAGTACTTAATTGACTTTTGTAAAGGAATATACAAGTTCAGTCAGTCTCCTCGTGGGAATCTTGTATTACGAACTTGCAAACAATGAGCAAGACTAGGCCAGTTGCACTTCAAGCATGCTGCACCATTCAGTAAGATTATGGCTGACCTGATTTTAACCTCAAATCTACATGTCTACATACCTCTGATAATAATTCATCAACTTAGTATTGTTTGGCTACAGTGTGAACAGCTAAACTGGCCCAAATGAATGACAAAAGTAGATTTTAACAAAGCTACAAAACAATGACAATACCGTATATATTTGTGTATAGGTAGAATTTTGAAGACATTTTTAATCTGAAATTAGGGAGTCGATTTATGCATGAGGTATTGTTTTCAAGGGATGAATATTTATCTACAAAGTAGATAAAAAGGGAAATTTATTTTCCTGGCAATCCCCTGTCCCTGGTTTTGGAACGTTCCCTGCAATATGTTCGGGCTGCGGTAAACCATGGGAAACTGACTCCAAGGATTACAGTAATTCTGAAAACCTGGAGCGGAGGGTAACAGCTTGCGGAGTGGAAAGCTGGAGCGAAGCACAATGGGCAGTGGTGACTCAAATCCTGATGAAGGGCTTTTGCCCGAAACATCCATTTTCCTGCTCCACGGATGCTGCCTGACCTGCTGTGCTTTTCCAGCACCACTCTGATCTAAACTATGGTTTCCAGCATCTGCAGTCCTCACTTTTGCCCAATGGTGACTCAAATGTTGATGTGTCACTGTGAAGAACTAGGGTCAACTTATACATGAGAAATATGGAAAATACAAGACTTTTTGACTAAAATTAAAGGTTCAACTTATACATGAGATTGACCTATACACAGATATATACAGTAACAAAAAAGGAGTTGCCTTGTCTTTTGAATGTTGGCAACTTAAATAGTTGCACAAAACCTGTACTGATTCAGTGATGAAATATTATAGCCCGTTTGGTTTCAGGTCTTGTGTGATCCGGTAGTAGTGTCCCTATCTCTGAGCAAGAAGGCCTGTGTTCAAGTCCCATCAAGTCCAGAAGGTGTGTAAGAACATGTCTGAACAGGTTTATTTAAGAATAGGTAGAGCCTATTTGGTGTACTGCAGTGAGAGTCCATCATTTCAGCTTAATAGGAATCTAATTGATAAAAACAAAACAAAATGCTGGAAATACTTGTCAGGTAAACATCAGTGTGAAAAGACTCAAAGTTAATGTTTCAGGTAGAGAGGATCTTTCATCATAACTGTCATTCCAAAGTTTATGTATGGTTGAAACTTTATTGCTGGAACAGCACAGAAGGTCAGGCAGCATCCAGGGAACAGGAGATTCGACGTTTCGGGCACAGGCCTGTGGGCCTGTGCCCGAAACGTCGAATCTCCTGTTCCCTGGATGCTGCCTGACCTGCTGTGCTGTTCCAGCAATAAAGTTTCAACTTTGATCTCCAGCATCTGCAGACCTCACTTTCTCCTCAAAGTTTATGTATGTTAACTCTGTTTCTCTCCACATATGTTGGATCATCTGCTAAGTATGTCCAGCAATTTTTGGTTTTATTTCAGGATTTTCAGCATTCATAGTATTTTGCTTTTGAACTTAATTGAACTGGTGCTCAGTTCATTTATCAGATGTTTGAAGTAAATTTTAATTTGTAGTTATTATGTCTGTTTTATTAACATTTTTTTTCTTCAACATTTGCTCAGCGACTCAGAGTCATTGAACAAGAATCTCCAAAGAGACTCCCCACTGCACTTGGGGAGAGGTGTGTATCAGGCTGCCCCCTGTCTGGTCAGCTTTATTCTCTCTGCATGGAGTCATTCCTCTGTCTCTTGTGCAAGAGACTGTTGGGCCTGCCTCTGAGCAAGCCAGGACTGAAGGTGGTCCTTTTGGTGTAATTGTTGTAGACAGAGCAACCTAGGGGTTCAGTGCATAGTTCTTTGAAATTTGCGTCACAGGTAGACAGGGTAGTTAAGAATTAATTTCCCATCCTTTCCTTCAGTGCTCAGACTTTGAGTATTGGAGTTTGGACATCATATTGAGGTTGTGCAGGATGTTGGTGAGGCCTGTTCTGGAGTACCATGCACAGTTCTGTTGCCCTGCTATAGGAAGGATATTATTAAATTGGAGAGGGTTCAAAAAAGATTTACCAGAACATTGCCGGGAATGGAGGTCTGTTTGAGTTATAAAAGAACGCTGGATAGACTGGGATTTATTTCACTGGAATGTAGGAGGTTGAGTGGTTACTTTTGAGGCTTATAAAATTACAAGGGGTGTAGATAAGGTGAATAGCAAAGGTCTTCCGCCCAAGGTGGGTGAGTTCAGAACTAGGCTTATTTTTAAGGTAAGAGGAGAAAGTTCTAAAAAAGGATATGAGGGGCAACTGTTTTTACACAAGGTGGTTCGTGTGTGGAATGAACTGCCCGGGAAGTGATGGATGCAGGTACAGTTACAACATAGAGTCATAGAGATGTACAGTATGGAAACAGACCCTTTGGTCCAACCTGAATAAGTCCATGAATAGGAAAGGTTTGGCGGGATCTAGGCCAGATGTATGCTATTCAGACTAGTTTAATTTGGGAATATGGCCAGCGTGGATTAGTTGGACTGAAGGGTCTTTTTTTCCATGCTATATGACTAATTTGTGAATGATAATTGATTGTTACTTGTACATTACAATGAACAACATGGTTGAAAAAAAAAGACAAGTGTAAGGAAAGAACGGAGGAAGTGGCCACCTGGAGCAGATGGGCCCAGGACTCCAAATGCCTACCTTGCCAGTGGTGCCATCTTGTAACCTATGATTCTACATATTCTTGAACATATTCACACATAGATGCAAGAGTATTGTTGCCTCCTTCATTGCCCATTTGTGGGAAAACAAGATCTAATGTAGATTTAAGAGTTTTGAAAGTGATTTAATTGCACTAACCTGGTATAGTCACTTTTTGAAAATTGCACTAACCTGGTATAGTCACTTTTTAATTTTAATGCTACATAGTCAAAACCATCAGAAGGTAACTCTCAGTTTCTTAACTGGTGCATGCATCATTTGTGCATCCTTTGAAATTAAAATATTGGCAAAAAATTAACATAATTGTGTAAAGTATATTTATTGCAATGTATTACATAAGTAAATTTGTCAAATTTATGCTCACAAATAAGTTGCCTACGTTTGATTTTCGTATCAAGTATTCAAAGTCTCAAAGCCTCTATTGTGAACCTTCTTTACCACTGCCATGATTTATTTTTCCAGGGATTCCTGATATGAATGTTTAACTTTTGAACAGCTGCTTTACATTGCCCTGCATTGTGTTGCGACTTGCAAACAAACTGCATCTGTTCACAATCATAGGATTGCCTGGATATTTGCCTCAATTAGGACAAGGTGAGGACTACAGATGCCGGAGATCAGAGTCGAGAATGTGGTGCTGGAATGCACAGCAGGTCAGGCAGCATCCGAAGAGCAGGAGAATCAATGTTTCAGGCACAAGCTTCTCTGATTCCAACAGCAATAGATTCTCAACATGCAGAAACATCTCATTAGTGTAACTAGGCATAACATTTTCATGCCTTTTGATTGAAATCAAGTACCAGAAAGCCTGTTGAGTAGCATACAAAAACCTGCAGAGCTGAATCCTGGGAGTTGTTGATGAAATCCAGGTTTACCTGCCTCAGAGTTGAAAAATTGCTCAGGGACTGAAGGAAAGGGTTCTGTACAGTAGAAGAGGTCCAGACTAGAAGACAGAGGAGGAAACTCCTCTGTCACCTTGAAGTGTTTACCCTTGATGAGAAGATATGGATTAGCTATTGGTACTTAAAGTAGTTAAGGCTCTAGGAATGGATAACATGCGCTCAAGATTATTGAAGAAATTAAGCAAGGAAACTTTTAATCCTCCCTCGAATTGGGATGGTGCTAAACGACTGCAGAATTGTAAATATTTACTCTCTTGTTCAAAGATGTTTGTCAAGATTAGACCAACAATTACTGACCAATCAGTTTACTTTTGCTGGTTGGGTAATGTCCAGAAACAATTATGTGGGGCAGGGTGAGTAGTCACATGGAAAAACACGGGTTAATTCAGAAGAGCCAGCATACGAAAAATTGTCACCTAATTAGACTGTTTTGAGGAGGCAACAGAGAGCTTTGATAATGGAATTGTTCTTCATGTGTTCATGGACAACCAAATGATGTTTGATAAAATGCCATGCAACAGCCTTAAGGAAATATATAGCCCATGAATAAAAGGGACAATAGCAATGTGGTGCAATTACTGTAAACTGTGAGGAGGACGGTGTGAACGTAGGAACTTGAGTAGGTCATTCAGCCTCGTGAGTCTGTTCCTCCATCCAGAGAGATCATGGCTGATCTGTGACCTAATTTCACGTACCTGTCTTTGGCCCACATCCCTTAATACCTTGCTTAACTGAAGTTTATCTTTTCAGATTTAAAATTAAGAATTGACATAGCATCATATGCCATTTTTGGAAGAGTTCCAAACCTGTACTATCCTTTCTGTGTAGAAGTACTTCCTAACATCTCTGAATTGTCAGGCCCTGCTTTTTTAGATTATGTCCCCTAATTCTAGAATCCCCAACCGGTGGAAATAGTTTATCTTTATTGATCATTTCTTTTCATGTTAATATTGTAGAGACTTTGATCAGATCATCCCTTAACCTTAGAAATTCTAGAGAAAACCTATAATTTCTCTTTATAATTTAACCCCTGATGTTTGGGTATCATTCTTTTAAAACTGCATTGTACTCCCTCCAAGGCTAGTACATCCTTCCTAAGATGTGGTGCCCAGCTCTGCTCACAGTGGCCCAAGTGAGATCTAGCCAGAGTTTGGATTAGCTGCACCATAACTTTGCAGGCTTATACTCCAATCCTCTAGATATTCTGTTAGCTGCCTTAATTATTTTCTGCACCTCTTCATATTGTTTTAAAGATCTGAGTGCCTGACCCTCTCAATCTCTGTGGACATCCATCATATTTAACTTCATACTATCTAGAAAGTTCTCTGATCTATCCTTTTCAGTCCAAATTGGATAACTTCACCCCAGCTTGCATTGAACTCCCATCTGCCACAGTTTTGCCATTCATCTAGTTTATCAATGTTCTTTTGTAATTTTTTGCTGTCTAAAATGTCATCTAACTTTGTGTTGTAATATGACTTTCTATGCTGTTATCCAAGTTGTTTATAAATAATGTGAATAATTGAAGCCATTCGGTGTGGAACTGCAAAAGGACATTGACAAGTTGGTAAGGTAGGCGGAAGATGAAGTTTAGTGTAGAGAAATATGAAATGATGGATGTCAGTACAGAGAACATGGAAATACAATAAAGAATAAAGACTACTAGTCTAAAGGGTCTGCAGGAGCAGAGAGACCTGTGCATGTAAGGGGCAGGACAGGCAGAGATCACTTAATAAACCATATAGAATTCTTGGCATCATTAGTTGGGAAATAGAGTACAAGAGTAAGGAGGTTATGCTGAACTTATATAGGTCAATGGTTTGACCTCAGCTGGAATACCATGTACCATTCTGGGTACCACACTTTAGAATAGATGTGAAAGCATTGGAGACAGTACACAAGAGTTTTATAAGAATGGTTCCAGGATGAGACAGTTATGGAGATAGATTGGAAAAACGGAGAAGGCTGAGAGGAGATCTGATTTTAAACATTTTTTCAAAACCATGCCTTGGAGTGATGGGGGAAATCTCGACAGAAATTTCCTGCTCATAATAGAATCAAAAAATGGAGGATAGAGAATAAATGTTTTGCAATAAGAAGCAAGTGCAAGATGAGATTTTTTTTTTTCCCAGAGACTAGTTGGAATCTCGAGTGCAATGCCATGAAGTGAGGTGGAGGCAGGATTCAATTGAGGCATTCAACAATACCTGAGATTTTTAAAATAAACACTATATATGCTTATTGAAAAGTGGCAGGACATTGTCATTGAGCCATATTGCTCAGACAGCTGATAAAGTTGCAATGGGCCAAACTACTACTCATACACTGCAACAGTTTGGTGATTTTGTGACTCTAAAACTAAGGTTGTTATCAGTCTGATTTAGTCTCTTGACAGTTTCCAGGATGGACTCACTAGCCAGGAACAGAGTTTGGAACCAAAAAGAATGGCTACAGTCTTGTTAATATTTAATTGTACCAAGTTTCAGCTCATTAAGTATTGCATGTTGATTAAGCATCTTAATAACATGGCATCAAACGAAGAGCAGTAAAAGCGAGTGTCGTGATAAAGCTATAATGTCAACGTACAAGTAAAACTATTATTCTGCTTTTAAATAGCACTGAGGATCAACATGTAGGTGAGAAAGGCGAAACAGGCTCAGAATTGATCCTTGGGGAACACATTGTTACCAAGCTAAAGAGAGAAGAAAAGCCATTACAAGTGATGACTCTTACTATGATTAGCTGTATAAGAATGGGTGACTGAGAGCAGCCCTTTTATGGCTGAATGAATGTAGAGAGGCATTGAAGAGGAGCTTTGTGATTAAACACCTTAAAGTCTACAAACAGTTTGGGAAGGATGAGAAGGCACAATCTATCTTTTTCACAGTTACATGGGATATAATTTGTGACTTTTTTAAAAAAAAAAATTCAATACTGTCGCAGAAATGGAAATCTGATTGGAAGGATTGAAACATGGAATACCACTCAAAAATGAATGTGGAAAGTAACAATATGTTCAATAAGTTGAGAGGAAAAGTTTTGAAGTGTAGTGGTATTCTCAAGGATGCATAATGGATTTCTGTTTTGAAAAGAGGGGCAATAGAGTGAAATGTTTTTTTTTAAAATCAACTAACATGGGGCCAGGAGAGAAGTTGTGTGGTCAGCAACTTAGTGGGAATAGGGCTGAGGAAATAGGAGGTGAATCTTTTGGACAAGGAGAGTTTGGAGCAGGCATGAGACAAGAGAGAATGATGCAGGTTCAGAGCTGGTACAGATGAGGCTTTAAAATGGTTTTCATTGGAGAAAAGAAGCTTTGCATTTCAGAATGATCCTGAGATGGTGAACATTTCTAGCAGATGAGAGTACCATTTTGTTTCAGCCAGAATGGATGGCGTACCTCTCATTTTTTTCAAGTTTGAACCCTTTGGACTTAAGAGACAACATATGAGGGCTACAGCAAGGGAAACAGCTAGGGAAGGAGAGTGTTATTGTTTTATGGGAGAATAAATCATTGAAAATAGAGGTGAAGCTGAAGATAATCGTGTAAATGCGTAGCTGTAGAAAATTGGTGAACAAAAGATGAGAGTTAGGATTTTGAAAATATATGCAAACTTATCTTTTGCCTGTGGTGGGGATATATGATGCAGAGGTAGGGCTTGCAAGTGGCTTGTAAGTCAAGAGTGATACAAGGAGGTGATCAGAGATGGCCTCACCTGCTATTGATACGATGGGGATGGTGAGATCAATAAGTTGGCAATGAATATGGGCTGAGAAATTACTGAGACGAAGAGACTTGTGACAATAAACTTGGGAGAGAAAGCAAGTTGAATTGCGATGGAGGTTAAAATAATTCAGAATGAAACATTATTTGATGCAGAGACCGAGGAAGGAAAGTAATTCCAATCACACCAGTTAATGGCAATATTGGACAAGTCAGGTCCCAGAGTGAAATCTAGCTTGATATAATTTGGTGATAAATTGCCACATCACTACTCAATTGTCTTAACAAGAGAAATGGTAGGCGATATATCCAGGCAAGAAGTCTTAGTTAATTATAAAGCTGGCATCACCTCCTTAAGTCTCCATTAAAGCCATGGTATTTATGTAATCATTCAGAATAAATTCCTGGATGCCAAGGGCTTTATTCACTATTGAACAGACAGGCATGGGGAAAATGTGTGTAGAGATTTTAAGAGCTAGAAATTCTTCTTATACGATAGCAGGATTACTGATAAATCTTTTTGGGTAGATCACATTTAGAGTTATACAAGGATGGAATACTTTGGTCATTGTAAACATTATGGAGTATTCACCTTAGAGCCCCAGAGGGTTTCACCTGCACCAACTGCACTCAAGGCTGCCTTGGTTAATTTTATGAGCCAATTGACCAGGAATAAAAGCATTGGAGAGGGAGAATTTTTTAAGTATAGGTTCAACCGTATTTAAATCTTCTGCACAGCACCCTGAATGCTTGGAGGTAAGCAACTAAAGTTGTAATCTATCATAGGAACAGAGGAAGACTAGTTGGCCATTCAGCCCCAAGTATACTCCACCATTCAGTGAGATCATGGCTGATCTGTTGCCTAATTCCGTATGCCTGCCTTTGCCCCTTATCCCTTAAAATTTTGTTAAGCCAAAGTCGTATCTATCTCAGATTTAAAATTAATAAGTGATCCCAACATTTAATGACCTTTGTATAGAAGTATTTCCTAACTTCACTCCCGAATAGCCTAATTTTTAGACTGTGCCATCAAGTTCAAGAATCCCCAACCAGTGGAAATAGTTTATCTTTAACTACCCTGTCTTTTCCAATGAATAAACAGGATCAAACCCCTCAAATGTGAGAAATTCAAATAATAGCTTGCTGTCTCATATTGTACTTCTGTCATAGTTGGTCTGAAAAGAGCATAACCCAGCATTTAATCACTGAATTTATATTGAAATAAAATTGTTTTAAAGAGCTGTTGAACAAGAATGTGCTTTTTATCGGAGAAAGGGTTTTAGACAATGGTTGCGATATGGAATGCCCGAAGAAGAATGGGGTGGAAGCTGTTTCAATTGCCCACATTTTTTTATATCCCCAACATTGTTCCCTCTCATTGGTCTGATGTCAAAACAATAAATTCAAGTTCAATTGGGTTTTAGTATCGGGGTTAATTTAAATTAATTGGTTAAATTTGAAGTGTTGCCAAAACAGCAACCAAAACTCAGGTATCCATTTAATAGCCATTTGCTACGTGTATCTGTTTTGAAACAGCCCATCTCTTAGCTGTTCTGTTCGGCAGCTGCAGCTGTACTTTAAATTTACTTTTAAAAATTCAGAAAACACTTTCTATCTTAAAGTGAACATATACTCTTTCAACTTCATAACAACGTAATGGCTGTGAGTACAGGTACAGTGTTTAAAAGGCATTTACATAAATACATGAATAAGATATTTTTGGAGGGATAGGATGTGGAAGTGCCAGTGTTAGATTGGCATGGACAAAGTCGGAAGTCACATGACACCATGTTATAATCCAGTAGGTTGATTTGAAATTGCCAGCTTTCCGAGCACTGTTCCTTCAGGTGAAGTCTGACTTCACCTGACAAAGGAGCAGCACTCTGAAAGCTTTTCATTTCAAATCAACCAATTGGGCTGTAATCTAGTGTCGTGTGACTTCTAACTTTGGAGGAATATGTGCCAAGCACAGGCAGGTGGGATTAGTTTCGTTTGGGATATGGTTGTCATAGACTGGTTGGACTGAAGGATAGTTTCCATGCTGTATGACTTTTTGACTCTAAAAGAAAATTCAGAATTTTAAGATCTTTTAATGGAATGAATACAAAGAGAATGGTGGTTCTTGTGGGGAGGAACACAACTAGAGATAATCAATATAAGACAATAATCAAAAAACCAGTAGGAAATTTAGAAGAATGATGAGAGTGTAAAACCCACTATGGGAGTGTGACTGAAATGAATAAAATAAATGCATTTAATGGAAAATTAGATAAGATGAGAGAAGAGGGTGCGGTGGGTTATGATGGTAGATTTGAATGAGGAATGAAGAAACTTGAATGGAGCATAATCACTAGCATGGATTGGTTGGGCCAAATGTCCTGTTTCTTTTCTGTATATCTTGTGATATTCGATCTCAGTAAAATTAAACATTAACCAGACTGCAGAAGTAATTCATTGATTGAAATTAGTTTTGGATGACTATGAATATGGAAGACCCAACCAAAATGCAAGTTCTTTACCCTGTTTCAAACAGCTTATATTTAGCTGAAATGACAAAGTTGAATCTTTCTGACTGATGGTGCGTAACATACTAGTTCATAATTCTTTTTATCTTTGTCTTTTTTGTATATTCTTATACTTAGATCATTTAATGTCATGTCTTTTTCCATAAGCTTCCTTAAACATATTTACTGTAGCTCTTATGCCAGGCCAAAATTATCTCAGTAATTTGCTTCTGCTTGGTTGCTTGCATCAGCAGCACTGCCACTGTAGTGCCTGACATTGAGTTTCCCAGCAAATACTAACATTTGATCAGTTCTGCAAGACTGGGGGCAACAGCAGTTCTCCTTATTGCCACGTCTCCATTCATGCAATTGTAGCAAGGCCCCAGCTAATATGGACATGTTCTACCATTTGGTCTACATTTGATATCTTTGCCTGAAAAATTTATTTCAAATCCATTGCTTAGTTTATATTCTGGTAGATCTGTTAACAGGCTCACTTATTCTTTATTCAAGATAGATAATTGACTATAGCAATGCTAAAAGAGGAATTTGCAAAATTTGCCAGTTAGGACTTCAACTTGTAAAAACTCATTTGATTTTGCCTGAAAAATGTTCTCAAGATTGATATATTTGAAACTTTGTTTTTATATATTGTGGTTCTATGTTGTACTTGTACTTGTTTATATTTATTAAACTTCTACAAATAAAGTGTATTTGTTTTATCCTGGAAAAATTAATCTTAAATTTAGAGGAATTTGTTAAGTATGTACAAGACCATTTTCTGATTCAGTATGTGGATGTACCGACTAGAGAAGGTGCCTTATTTCCCAAGAGTAGGTCAAGTTTTGCAAGGCAGGTGACTGAGGTGTCAGTGGGGGAGCACTTTGGAGCCAGTGACCATAATTCTGTTAGATTTAAAATAATGAAAAAGGATAGACCAGATCTAAAAGTTGAAGTTCGAAATTGGAGAAAGGCCAATTTTGACGGTATTAGGCAAGAACTTTCGAAAGCTGATTGGGGGCAGATGTTTGCAGGTAAAGGGACGGCTAGAAAATGGGAAGCCTTCAGAAATGAGATAATGAAAATCCAGAGAAAATATATTCCTGTTAGGGTGAAAGGAAAGGCTGGTAGGTATAGGGAATGCTGGATGACTAAAGAAATTGAGGGTTTGGTTAAGAAAAAGAAGGAAGCATATGTAAGGTATAGACAGGATAGATCAAGTGAATCCTTAGAGTATGAAGGCAGTAGGAGTATACTTAAGAGGGAAATCAGGAGGGCAAAACGGGGACATGAGATAGCTTTGGCAAATAGAATTAAGAAGAATCCAAAGGGTTTTTACATATATGTTAAGGACAAAAGGATAACTAGGGAGAAAATAGGGCCCCTCAAAGATCAGCAAGGCGGCCTTTGTGTGGAGCCGCAGAAAATGGGGGAAATACTAAACTAGTATTTTGCATCAGTATTTACTGTGGAAAAGGATATGGAAGATATAAACTGTAGGGAAATAGATGGTGACACCTTGCAAAATGTCCAAATTACAGAGGAGGAAGTGTTGGATGCCTTGAAACGCATAAAGGAGGATAAATCCCCAGGACCTGATCAGGTGTACCCGAGACCTCTGTGGGAAGCTAGGGAAGTGATTGCTGGGCATCTTGCTGAGATATTTGTATCATCGATAGTCACAGGTGAGGTGCCGGAAGACGGGAGGTTGGCAAACGTGGTGCCACTGTTTAAGGACAAGCCAGGGAACTATCGACCAGTGAGCCTGACCTCGGTGGTGGGCAGGTTGTTGGAGGGAATCCTGAGGGACAGGATGTACATGTATTTGGAAAGGCAAGGACTGATTAGGGACAGTCAACATGGCTTTGTGTATGGGAAATCGTGTCTCACAAACTTGATTGAGTGTTCTGAAGAAGTAACAAAGAAGATTGATAAGGGCAGAGCAGTAGATGTGATCTATATGGACTTCAGTAAGGCGTTCGACAAGGTTCCCCATAGGAGACTGTTAGCAAGGTTAGATCTCTCAGAATTCAGAGAGAACTAGCCATTTGGATACAGAACTAGCTCAAGGATAGAAGACAGAGGGTGATGGCGGAGGATTGTTTTGCAGACTGGAGGCCAATGACCATTGAAGTGCCACAAGGATCGGTGCTGGGTCCTCTACTTTCTGTCATTTACATAAATGATTTGGATGTGAGCATAAGAGGTACAGTTAGTAAGTTTGCAGATGACACCAAAATTGGAGGTGTACTGGACAGCGAAGAGGGTTACCTCAGATTACAACAGGATCTGGACCAGATGGGCCAATGGCAGGTGGAGTTTAATTCAGATAAATGAGAAGTGCTGCACTTTGGGAAAGCAAATCTTAGCAGGACATATACACTTAATGGTAAGGTCCTAGGGAGTGTTGCTGATCGGAGAGACCTTGGAGTGCAGGTTAATAGGTCCTTGAAAGTGAAGTCGCAGATAGATAGGATAGTAAAGGAGGCGTTTGGTATGTATTCTTTTATTGGTCAGAGCATTGAGTACAGGAGTTGGGAGGTCATGTTATGGCTGTACAGGGCATTGGTTAGGCCACTGTTGGAATATTGCATGCAATTCTGGTCTCCTTCCAAGGGAAAGATGTTGTGAAACTAGAAAGGGTTCAGAAAAGATTTACAAGGATGTTGCCTGGGTTGGAGGATTTGAGCTATAGGAAGAGGCTGAACAGGCTGGGACTGTTTTCCCTGGAACATCTGAGGCAAAGGGGTGACCTTATAGAGGTTTACAAAATTGAGGGGCATGGATAGGATAAATAGACAAAGTCTTTTCCCTGGGGTCAGGGAGTCCAGAACTAGAGGGCATAGGTTTAGGGTGAGAGGGGAAAGATATAAAAGAGACCTAAGGGGCAACTTTTTCATGCAGAGGGTGGTACGTGTATGAAATGAACTGCCTGAGGATGTGGTGGAGGCTGGTACAATTGCAACATTTAAGAGACATTTGGATGGTATATGAATAGGAAGAGTTTGGAGGGATATGGGTCGGGTGCTGGCAGGTGGGACTAGATTGGGTTGGGATATCTGGTTGACATGGATGGGTTGGACCGAAGGGTTTGTTTCCATGCTGTACATCTCTATGACTCTATCTACCACTCTGAAATGATTTAGTTAGCATTGAAAGGTATTTAACATTAAGGAAATCATGGGTTGTGAGGTTATTGGATTTGAAGATTATCAGATCAGCCGCAATCTCATTAAATGATGGAGCAGTCTTAACAGACTGAATGGCCCACTTCTTCTTCTTCTATGTTTTATAGTCTTATTTGAAAATAATGTGATGAAATATAAGATCAAAATCTTATCTGTGAAACCTAAAAAAAAAGTACCCTGTCAAGCTTTTGTATTGCATGTTGTTGATTATGCCAAATATTTTCTTGTAGTACATTTTGCCCATTTTGACTTAAAGAATATGCTGACAGTATTTAAGCTAAGGTTAAATCAAAACCAGATATTTTTATTTTCATTAATGCACATAATATCTAATTGTTGAATTTTCTGCACATATGCTGCACTTAAAAATAACCTTTTAAGAATGCTCAAATTTGAGGCAAACTTTATATGCAAGTAGATTGTGCTATAGAATGATTTGGAGATGACGGTGTTGGACTGGGGTGTACAAAGTTTAAAAATCACACAATACCAGGTTATAGTCCAGCAGGTTTAATTGGAAGCACACTAGCTTTTCAATTTTTCAATGAATAATTTCAGTTACATCACACTGCAAATTTTTGCTATAAATTCTGTTACGATCGAGCTCTCCACTATCACCTGATGAAGGAGTGTCACTCCGAAAGCTAGTGTGCTTCCAATTAAACCTGCTAGACTATAACCTGGTGTTGTGATTTTTAACTTACTGTAGAATGGTATTGTTTAGTTATCAATCTTGTTTTGAATTCAGTTTATTATTGATTTAACATTCTCTTTTGTGCTAGTCAAAATAGCATCTGCAAAAGACTTAGACACAAGACCGAGCCATGATTCATTAATTATTCAAGTAAAAAGCAGCTAAACTGAGACATATGATTCTAGCATTGCAGTAGAACAGTTCATCTTCACAGTTGGAGAACTGAGCCCTCTGTGCCAGGCTATACCCCAGAAACAAAGGTTGCATAAACAACGGAAGTTTTAAAGGAACAATAGAGGCTCTCATTATGCAAAATAAAATAAAATGTTTTGGGATCAGTGATCTTTGAGTCATACACTGTATTTGATTACCTTTACATCAATATAGGGATATGGTTTACAAAAAGCTAAAATAAACTTGATAAACTTCCTGCAGTTAAACTACATGAGGTTTAGACAGAATCAGGTCTTCAATTTAATGCACAATGTTCAAAGTATGCCTTGTGGATGCTCTTAAAGGGAAGCTAAATAAAGAAGGGAGAGAAAGAGAAGGTTATACTGACTGGGTTTGATGGAGAAAGATAGTTGGAAACTTGTGTCAAGTATAGGTACCAACATAAATTAATTGGGCTGAACTCATCTTTTTGTTCTCTAGTTTTTTTTGGTACAGTTAAACACTTGATGCACCATGATATAAATGCAGAATATACATTTTATTGACGTAATTTTAGGTGAAATGAGTTATATTATTATGGAATCATATAGCAAGTCCTTTCTGCGTGTACTTGCTGTTAAGTGGAGATAGCCCTATATTTTGTCCGTTTTAAGTTTGTCCAGCGTTCCCTTGCACAACATTAATCAAACTGCTTCCACTGCTCATTGAAGATGTTAATTGCAGATGACAACAATCCCTACACGTTTTCCTCCTCTTATGTCACTTTGGTTGTTTTGCCGTTCATATGTGTTCATAACTCCTGGTTAAGTTTCCTCTATCACTGTGGTCAGCCATTCAGTGGTCAGACACCTGTATGCAGCCATGGTAGCATTTTCAGAACTCTGAAATTCTAATTTATTTAGACACTTTGATTGCACTCTAATCAACAGATCCTCTACCATAAAAGAATCTTCAAAGTTGTATATGGTACTGGAATGTGAAAGATTAACTGATGACCTAAACTGAATCTCCACGCACTTATATACCAGTCACTAGGTAGAACCTCAGTCAAGCAGATAGTTGGATGGCATAGTCTTTTGTTGATAATATCTGATATGCCGAAGAGTTAAAGCAACCTATTTATAGTTACTGAGATGTAATTGAATTGATTTGAATTGAATTTATTGTCATGTGTACTGAGGCACAATGAAAAGCTTTGTCTTGCGAACAATACAGGCAGATCGCAGAGTTAAGTAGCATAGATAGTAAGTAATAGGTAAACAGCGGCAAAAAACTAAGAACACAGGTATAGGCAAATGTTAAGAGTTTGAGAGTTGCGAAACAAGCTGGTGCGTGTATTCAGGCTTCTGTACCTTCTCCCCAGGGTAGGATGGATCCTTAAGAATGCTGGTGGCCTTTCCTTGACAGCGGGCCTGTAGATGTATTCTATAGATGGGAGGTTAGCCTTTTGTGATTGTCTGGACCGAGTTCACCATGCTCTGTAACCGCCTCCAATCTTGAATGGTACAGTTGCCATTCAAGGTAGTGATACATCCAGACAGAATGCTCTCTGGTGCACCTATAAAAGTTGGCAAGGGTATTCACCGTCATGCCAAATTTCCTCAGCTGCCTGAGGAAGAAGACATGTTGTGCTTTTACAACCAGTGTGTCCACATGAAGAGTCCGAGAAAGCTTGTTATGGATGACCGCTCCCAGGAGCTTGACACTCTCCACTCGTTCCACATCTGTGCTGTTAATGTGTAGGGAGCCATGAGTACCATCCTGCCAAAAGTCAACAATGAGTTCTTTGATTTTGCCAGCATTGAGAGCTAGGTTGTTCTTAGTGCACTATTTTTCCAGGCCTTCCACCTCCCGTCTTTAGTCTGTTTCGTCGCCATCTGTGATTTGACCAACTGTGGTGGTGTCATCAGTAAACTTGTAAATGGCATTAGTCTAGTATTTGGCAATGCAGTCATGGGTATACAGTGAGTACATTGGGGGGCTGAGTATGCACCCCTGGGATCTCCGGTGTTGAGTGTTAGTGAGAATGGAATATTGTCCCCAGTCTTCACTGATTGTAGCCTGTGGGTCAGGAAACCGAGGATCCAGTTGCAGAGAGTGGGGCTTAGTCTGAAATCACTAAGTTTTATAATCAGTTTCGTGGGGGTATTAGTGTTGAAGGCTGAACTGTAGTCAATGCGTAGGATTCTTACAAAGCTGTTAAGATGCTCTAGAGAGAGCGAAGGGCAAGTGACACGGCATCTGACGTGGATCTGTTGGTCCGATAGGCAAATTGGAGTGGGTCAAGAGTAGTGGGGAGGCTGGAGTTGATTAATGCCATGACCAGCCTTTCAAAGCACATCATGACCACCGGAGTTAGGGCCACTGGGCGGTAGTCATTGAGACATGCTGCATGAGCCGTCTTAGGCACAGGGATGATGTTGGCCATCTTGAAACAGGCAGGGATAGTAGCCTGCTGCAGGGAGAGGTTGAAGAGGTTAATAAACTGTATCTTGTTATCTATAAGACCATAAGACATAGGAGTGGAAGTAAGGCCATTCGGCCCATCGAATCCACGCCGCCATTCAATCATGGCTGATGGGCATTTCAACTCCACTTACCCGCATTCTCCCCGTAGCCCTTAATTCCTTGTGACATCAAGAATTTATCAATCTCTGCCTTGAAGACATTTAGCGTCCCGGCCTCCACTGCACTCCGCGGCAATGAATTCCACAGGCCCACCACTCTCTGGCTGAAGAAACGTCTCCGCATTTCTGTTCTGAATTTACCCCCTCTAATTCTAAGGCTGTGTCCACGGGTCCTAGTCTCCTCGCCTAACGGAAACAATTTCCTAGTGTCCACCCTTTCCAAGCCATATATTATCTTTAAGTTTCTATTAGATCTCCCCTTAATCTTCTAACTCCAATGAATACAATCCCAGGATTCTCCGCCATTCCTCGCATGTTAGACCTACCATTCCAGGGATCATCCATGTGAATCTCCACTGGACACGCTCCAGTGCCAGTATGTCCTTCCTGAGGTGTGGGGACCAAAACTGGACACAGTACTCCAAATGGGGCCTAACCAGAGCTTTGTAAAGTCTCAGTAGCACAACGATGCTTTTATATTCCAACCCTCTTGAGATAAATGACAACATTGCATTCGCTTTCTTAATCACGGACTCAACCTGCATGTTTACCTTTAGAGAATCCTCGACTAGCACTCCCAGATCCCTTTGTACTTTGGCTTTGTGAATTTTCTCACCATTTAGAAAGTAGTCCATGCTTGTATTCTTTTTTTCCAAAGTGCAAGACCTCGCATTTGCTCACATTGAATTCCATCAGCCACTTCCTGGACCACTCTCCCAAACTGTCTAGATCTTCTGCAGCCTCCCCACTTCCTCAGTACTACCTGCCTATCCACCTAACTTCTTATCATCGGCAAACTTCGCTAGAATGACCCCAGTCCCTTCATTCAGATCATTAATATATAACATGAACAGCTGCGGCCCCAACACTGAACCCTGCGGGACACCGCTTGTCGCCGGCTGCCATTCCGAAAAAGAACCATTTATCCCAACTCTCTGCCTTCTGTCAGACAGCCAATCCTCAATCCATACCAGTAGTTCACCTCGAACACCATGGGCCCTCACCTTACTCAGCAGCCTCCTGTGTGGCATCTTATCAAAGGCATTTTGGAAGGCATGACCCTCTATTGTTGAGATTTAATTGTGATCCATCTTCTACCACAAACTACTGAACAGCTCTTCATACCAGCATAGAAAGGATTGATTGCAGCATTTTACTCAAGCCACCAGTGGTTGGTACCCAATCATCTCATCACATGTTATCAAATAATGACAATGATGCTCATCTTGCCACTGTTATGCTCAAAAGAAGTTAAATAAGTAAACCAGATTAATTCAAAGTGCCAGATAAAATTGAATGAAAGATGGTTGTTGAAATGTTGGTAGAATGAGTAATAGATTTTTTAAAAAGTATAACTAATACTTTACTGGATCATTAAGCAAGTTACTCATAACACTGTCATGAACCCCCTGCGGCCGTTCCCCTCAAGAACAAGTATACCGTTTTGGATACTTGTGGGGGGGATGACTTACCAGGGGTAAGTAACGGGGCTCAGGTCTCTGGCACGGAGCCTGTCCCCGTTACTCAGAAGGGAAGGGTGAAGAAGAGCAGAGCAGTAGTAATTGGGGACTCGATAGTTCGGGGCACAGATAGGCGGTTTTGTGGGAACGAGAGAGACTCACGTTTGGTATGTTGCCTCCCAGGTGCAAGGGTACGTGATGTCTCTGATCGTGTTTTCCGGGTCCTGGAGGGGGAGGGGGACCAGCCCGAAGTCGTGGTCCATATTGGAACCAACGACATAGGTAGGAGGAGTGCCGAGGATGTTAGACAGGCTTTCAGGGAGCTAGGTTGGAAGCTCGGAGTTAGAACGAACAGAGTTGTTGTCTCTGGTTTGTTACCCGTGCCACGTGATAGAGATTCGAGGAATAGGGAAAGAGAACACTTAAATGCGTGGCTACAGGGATGGTGCAGGAGGGAGGGATTCCGGTTTTTGGATAACTGGGGTTCTTTCTGGGGACGGTGGGACCTCTATAAACAGGATGGTCTACACCTGAACCTGAGGGGCACCAGTATCCTTGGGGGGAGGTTTGCTAGTGCTCTTGGGGTGGGTTTAAACTAACTCTGCAGGGGCATGGAAACCCAGATTGTAGCTTCAGGGTGCAGGGCCTGGAGTGTAGGGAGGTTAGGAACATGGCATCAATTTCAAAGGAGGGTGCCTGTAAACAGGAAAGTGGCTTGAAGTGTGTATACTTCAATGCAAGAAGTATACGAAATAAGGTAGGTGAACTTGCAGCGTGGGTTGGTACGTGGGACTTCGATGTTGTGGCTATTACGGAGACATGGCTAGAACAGGGACAGGATTGGCTGTTGCAGGTTCCAGGATTTAAATGTTTTAGTAGGGTCAGAGGTGGGGGTAAAAGAGGGGGAGGTGTGGCATTGCTTGTCAAAGATAGTATTACAGTGGTGGAAAGGACGATGGATGAGGACTTGCCATCTGAGGTAGTTTGGGCTGAGGTTAGGAATAGGAAAGGTGAGGTCATCCTGTTAGGAGTCTTTTACAGGCCTCCTAATAGTCCTAGAATCATTGAAGAAAGGATAGGGAAGGTGATTCAGGAGATGAGTGACAGTAATAGGGTGGTTGTTATGGGGGACTTTAACTTTCCTGATATTGATTGGGAAAGCTATAGCTCAAGTTCGTTAGATGGGTCAGTGTTTGTTCAATGTGTGCAGGAGAGTTTCCTGACACAATATGTAGACAGGCCAACAAGAGGTGAGGCCATACTGGATTTGGTTCTGGGTAACGAACCAGGCCAGGTGTTAGAATTAGAGGTAGGTGAGCACTTTGGGGATAGTGACCATAATTCGGTGATTTTTACTCTCGTGATGGAGAGGGATAAGTGTGTACTACAGGGCAAGAGTTATAGCTGGGGTCGGGGAAATTATGATGCGGTGAGGCATGACTTAGGATGTGTGGCTTGGAAAAGTAGACTCCAAGGCAAGAGTGTAAATGATATGTGGAGCTTGTTCAAGGAGCAACTATTATAGATTATAGATTATAGAAGAATACAGCGCAGTACAGGCCCTTTGGCCCTCGATGTTGCGCCGATCCAAGCCCACCTAACCTATACTAACCCACTATCCTCCATATACCTATCCAATGCCCGCTTAAATGCCCATAAAGAGGGAGAGTCCACCACTGCTACTGGCAGGGCATTCCATGAACTCACGACTCGCTGAGTGAAGAACCGACCCCTAACTTCAGTCCTATATCTACCCCCCCTTAATTTAAAGCTATGCCCCCTTGTAATACCCGACTCCATACGCGGGAAAAGGTTCACGCTGTCAACCCTATCTAACCCCCTAATCATCTTGTACACCTCAATCAAGTCACCCCTAAACCTTCTTTTCTCTAATGAAAACAGCCCCAAGTGCCTCAGTCTTTCCTCATACGATCTTCCTTCCATACCAGGCAACATCCTGGTAAACCTCCTCTGCACCCGTTCCAGTGCCTCCACATCCTTCCTATAGTATGGCGACCAAAACTGCACACAATATTCCAGATGCGGCCGCACCAGAGTCTTATACAACTGCATCATGACCTCAGGACTCCGGAACTCAATTCCTCTACCAATAAAAGCCAGTACGCCATATGCCTTCCTCACCGCACTATTTACCTGTACATAACTATTGAGTGTCCTTGATAATTATGTACCTGTCAGGCAGGGAGGAAAGGGTCGTGCGAGGGAGCCGTGGTTTAATAAGGAATTGGAATCCCTTGTTAAATGGAAGAGGGCGGCCTATCTCAAGATGAGACGTGAAGGTTCAATTGGGGCGATTGAGAGTTATAGGGTAGCCAGGAAGGACCTGAAGAGAGAGCTAAGAGCAGCAAGGAGGGGACATGAAAGGTCCTTAGTCGGTAGGATTAGGGAAAACCCTAAGGATTTCTATAGATATATTAGGAATAAAAGAATGACTAGGGTAGGAATAGGTCCAGTCAAGGATAGTAGTGGGAAGTTGCGTGTGGAGGCGGAAGAGATTGGGGAGACACTGAATGAATACTTTTCTTCAGTATTTACTCAGGAACAGGGCATTGTCGTCGATGTGAATACTGAGTCACAAATAAGTAGAATGGATGGCTTTGAGGTATGTAGAGAAGAGGTGTTGGAAATCCTGGAAAAGGTGAAAATAGATAAGTCCCCAGGGCTGATGGCATTTATCCTAGGATTCTCTGGGAAGCAAGGGAGGAGATTGCAGAGCCATTGGCCTTGATTTTTATGTCCTCTTTGTCTACAGGAGTAGTGCCAGAAGACTGGAGGATAGCAAATGTGGTTCCCTTGTTCAAAAAGGGGAGTAGGGATAACCCTAGTAACTATAGGCCGGTGAGTCTCACTTCTGTTGTGGGCAAAGTCTTAGAGAGAATTGTAAGGGATAGGATTTATGCACATCTGGATAGGAATAATGTGATCAAGGATAGTCAGCATGGTTTTGTGAAGGGCAGGTCGTGCCTCACAAACCTTATTGAATTCTTTGAAAAGGTGACGAAGGAGGTTGATGAGGGGAAAGCGGTAGATGTGGTATATATGGATTTTAGTAAGGCGTTTGATAAGGTTCCCCATGGTAGGCTACTGCAGAAAATACAGAGATATGGCATTGAGGGTGAGTTGGAGGTTTGGATTAGGAATTGGCTGGATGGAAGAAGACAGAGGGTAGTAGTTGATGGCAAAGTTTCTTCATGGAGTGCCGTCACTAGCGGTGTTCCGCAAGGATCTGTTTTGGGACCATTGCTGTTTGTCATTTTTATAAATGACCTGGAAGAGGGGTTAGAAGGTTGGGTGAGCAAGTTTGCGGATGATACGAAAGTCGGAGGAGTTGTTGACAGTGAGGAAGGATGTGGCAGGTTACAGCAGGATATAGAGAAGCTGCAGAGCTGGGCAGAAAGGTGGCAAATGGAGTTCAATGTCGCTAAGTGTGAGGTGATTCACTTTGGTAAGAGTAATAAAAAGATGGGGTACTGGGCTAATGGTCGGATACTTGGTAGTGTGGATGAGCAGAGGGATCTTGGTGTCCATGTACACAGATCTCTGAAAGTTGCCACCCAGGTAAATAGTGCGGTGAGGAAGGCATATGGCGTACTGGCTTTTATTGGTAGAGGAATTGAGTTCCGGAGTCCTGAGCTCATGATGCAGTTGTATAAGACTCTGGTGCGGCCGCATCTGGAATATTGTGTGCAGTTTTGGTCGCCATACTATAGGAAGGATGTGGAGGCACTGGAACGGATGCAGAGGAGGTTTACCAGGATGTTGCCTGGTATGGAAGGAAGATCGTATGAGGAAAGACTGAAACACTTGGGGCTGTTTTCATTAGAGAAAAGAAGGTTTAGGGGTGACTTGATTGAGGTGTACAAGATGATTAGGGGGTTAGGGTTGAC
Organism: Chiloscyllium plagiosum; assembly: GCF_037043375.1. Classification (NCBI taxonomy): domain Eukaryota; kingdom Metazoa; phylum Chordata; class Chondrichthyes; order Orectolobiformes; family Hemiscylliidae; genus Chiloscyllium; species Chiloscyllium plagiosum. The sequence continues at coordinate 46,436,796 of NW_028270172.1, read as the reverse complement.
AGTGTGAACCTTTTCCCGCGTATGGAGTCGGGAATTACAAGGGGGCATAGCTTTAAATTAAGGGGGGGTAGATATAGGACTGAAGTTAGGGGTCGGTTCTTCACTCAGCGAGTCGTAAGTTCATGGAATGCCCTGCCAGTAGCAGTGGTGGACTCTCCCTCTTTATGGGCATTTAAGCGGGCATTGGATAGGTATATGGAAGATAGTGGGTTAGTATAGGTTAGGTGGGCTTGGATCGGCGCAACATCGAGGGCCAAAGGGCCTGTACTGCGCTGTATTCTTCTATGTTCTATGACATAAATTTAGCATGAACTGTGTTGGAATTTTAAATTCAGCTGAGGTAGTTCAGTTGGCTGCTGTATTCCCCTAATCAAGTAATAAATGAAATGGTTTCAACAGCAGATGGATCAAAAAAGTTGAAATGGTAATCATTTTCTAATAATCATATGATTCAAAACCAAAAGGTGTGTCCCCGTCACTGAATATGCAGCTGCTTCCTGTTGTATGACAGAAGTTTCTGCTGTAAGCATTAGGATAATTAGGCTGCTTCCAAGATCAACATTTATTGCGGCACCTGACATGACTTTGATTTATAGCTGTACCTCCAATATCAGACTGGTATCTGCTATACTATGGGACCATCTTAGTCTAGAATGTGCTTTTGGTAGGTGTATGGTGATAATATAACTTAGATGTATGCATTTATATGTTCAGCCCCAAATACAGAGACAATAGTTTAAGCTAGATTCCTTAATTAACTAACTTAAAGAAAAGTTAACAATTTGTTCTTAATCATGTAGCTTTGGCAGAACACAGAAACAACAAGGTAATCTAATTAATATCTATGATTTAAAACCCAATCTCTCTTGATGGTAACAACCATACTCTCTCAGACAGACAAGATTTGAGGGATAAATGAAAAAGAAAATATAAGAATGGTAAATTGCCAGTTAAATAAACAGTTTCAAACAGTGGGTGCCAGGCCTTCATGAAGTACTTTGACATGGGCTTGTTCATAGGCAAGTATAACTGTGTATCTTGCCTGAAGTCCAAAGTCATCAGTTAATGCAGTTTCAGCAACTGTCTTGAAATGTTTTACTTATTTCCTACAGACTGAGATTCTTTACTCAGAACATTCAACAATTTTGATAACTGGAGAAAAATCAGATACAGAGCAAAATAAAGCAGCACAGTCTTCAGAAACTTCCAAAAGTCGTCCTGTCCCCAGCCAAAACTTAGTTAACATCCTTTTGGTTGTCTGGTTAGCACCCATTTTCCCTTGATTGACCAATTAAATATCTAACCAGCTGCCAGCCCTAAGCATAGCAACTCAATGCTGATTTGTCTACAGTTCCTTTACATCAGTGATTTAATTGCATTATTTTCCAAACTTTTTATTTTTTAAAGCAAGCTACTGCTCAATTTTAACTTCAACTCACAGTACCAAACTAAAAGGAAAAGAGAAAATAAGAAAAATGGTGATGGTTTCTACAAAGGCAAGAGCCTATAAGAACAGAAAGACTAGGAGCAGGAGTAGGTCATCCAGCCCTTCGAGCCTGCTTTGCCACTCAATAAGAACATGGCTGATCTTTTCATGGTCTCAGATCCACTTACTGCGCTCTCACCATATCCTTTAATTCCTTTATTGATTAAAAAAAATCTACCTTAGCTTTAAAAATGTTTACTGAAGTAGCATCAACTACTTCACTGGGCGAGGAAGTCCTTAGATTAACAAGCCTCTGAGTGAAAAAGTTCCTTCTCATTTCAGTCCTAAATCTGCTCCCTCTAATCTTGAGGATATGCCCTCGTGTTCTAGCTTCTTCTGCCTTTGGAAACATCCTCTCTACTTCAATCTTTAAAAATTATAAAGGGAATAAATATGTTTCTATAAGATCCCCATCATTCTTCTGAATTCCATTGAATATAAACAGAGTCTACTGAATCTCTTCTCATAAGCCAACCCCCTCAACTCCGGAATCAATCTAGTGAACCTCCTCGGCACCTCCTCCATTGCCAGCACATCCTTTCTCAAGTAAGGAGACCAAAACTGCACACAGTACTTCAGGTGTGGCCTCACCAGCACCTTCTACAGCTGCAACATAACCTTTCTGCTTTAAAACTCTTTAGCAGTGAAGAACAAAGTTCCATTTGCCTTCCTAATTACGAGTTGTACCTGCAGACCAACCCTCTGTGATCATGCACAAGGATACCCAGGTCCCTATGCATATCAGCATGCTGCAACTTTTTACCATTCAAGTAATAATCCTTTTTACTGTTTCTCTGACCAAAATATATGACTTCACATTTATTTCATTGTATTCCATCTGTCAGATCTTTGCCCACTCACTCAATGTATCTATGTTCCTCTGCAAAGTTTCACAGTCCTCAGCACACTTTGCTCTGCCATTCATCTTAGTGTCATCTGCAAACTTTGACACCCTACACGTGGTTCCCAACTCCAAATCATGTATATAAATTGTAAATAATTGCGGTCCCAAAACCGATCCCAGATGCACACCACTCGTCACAGAATGCCAGGCAGAATAAAACTCATTTATCCCCACTCTTTGCTTCCTGTTAGTCAACCAATCCTCTATCCATGCTAATACTTTACTTGTAACATCATGCATCCTTATCTTGTGTAGCAGTCTCTTGTGTGGCACCTTGTTTGAAGGCCTTTTGGAAATCTTGGTACATCACATCCACTGGGTCCCCGTTGTCCACCTTGCTCATAATGTCTTCATAGAATTCCAAAAGATTTGTTAAGCATGACTTGCCCTTCATGAACGTAAAAACAATGACTGCAGATGCTGGAAACCAGATTTTGGATTAGTGGTACTGGAAGAGCACAGCAGTTCAGGCAACATCCAAGGAGCTTCGAAATCGACGTTTCGGGCAAAAGCCCTTCATCAGGAAAAAAGGCAGTGAGCCTGGAGCGTGGAGAGATAAGCTAGAGGAGGGTGGGGTGGGGAGAAAGTAGCATAGAGTACAATGGGTGAGTAGGGGAGGGGATGAAGGTGATAGGTCAGGGAGGAGAGGGTGGAGTGGATAGGTGGAAAAGGAGATAGGCAGGTAGGACAAGTCCGGACAAGTCATGGGGACAGTGCTGAGCTGCAAGTTTAGAACTAGGGTGAGGTGGGGGAAGGGGAAATGAGGAAACTGTTGAAGTCCACATTGATGCCCTGGGGTTGAAGTGTTCCGAGGTGGAAGATGAGGCGTTCTTCCTCCTGGCGTCTGGTGGTGAGGGAGCGGCAGTGAAGGAGGCCCAGGACCTGCATGTCCTCGGCAGAGTGGGAGGGGGAGTTGAAATGTTGGGCCATGGGGCGGTGTGGTTGATTGATGCGTGTGTCTCGGAGATGTTCCGTAAAGCGCTCTGCTAGGAAGTGCCCAGTCTCCCCAATGTAGAGGAGAACGCATCGGGAGCAACAGATACAATAAATGATATTGGTGGATGTGCAAGTAAAACTTTGATGGATGTGGAAGGCTCCTTTAGGGCCTTGGATGGAGGTGAGGGAGGAGGTGTGGGCACAGGTTTTACAGTTCCTGCGGTGGCAGGGGAAAGTGTCAGGATGGGAGGGTGGGTTGTAGGGGGGGAGTGGACCTGACCAGGTAGTCACGGAGGGGACGGTCTTTGCGGAAGGCAGAAAGGGGTGGGGAGGGAAATATATCCCTGGTGGTGGGGTCTGTTTTGAGGTGGCGGAAATGTCGGCGGATGATTTGGTTTATGCGAAGGTTGGTAGGGTGGAAGGTGAGCACCAGGGACGATCTGTTCTTGTTATGGTTGGAGGGGTGGGGTCTGAGGGCGGAGGTACGGGATGTAGACGAGATGCGTTGGAAGGCATCTTTAACCACGTGGGAAGGGAAATTGCGGTCTCTAAAGAAGAAGGCCATCTGGTGTGTTCTCTGGTGGAACTGGTCCTCCTGGGAGCAGATCCGGTGGAGGAGTTGGGAATACGGGATGGCATTTTTGAAAGAGGTAGGGTGGGAAGAGGTGTAATTCAGGTAGCTGTGGGAGTCGTGGGTTTGTAAAAAATGTCAGTGTCAAGTCGGTCGTCAGTAATGGAGATGGAGAGGTCCAGGAATGGGAGGGAGGTGTCAGAGATGGTCCAGGTAAATTTAAGGTCAGGGTGGAATGTGTTGGTGAAGTTGATGAATTGCTTAACTTCCTCGCGGGAGCACGAGGTGGCGCCAATGCAGTCATCAATGTAGCGGAGGAAGAGGTGGGGAGTGGTGCCGGTGTAATTACGGAAGATCAACTGCTCTACGTAGCCAACAAAGAGACAGGCATAGCTGGGGCCCTTACGTGTGCCCATGGCTACCCCTTTGGTCTGGAGGAAGTGGGAGGATTCAAAGGAGAAATTGTTAAGGGTGAGGACCAGTTCGGCCAAACGAATGAGTGTGTTGGTGGAAGGGTACTCTTGGGGACGTCTGGAGAGGAAAAACGGAGGGCTTGGAGGCCCTGGTCATGGAGGATGGAGGTGTAGAGGGATTGGATATCCATGGTGAAGATGAGGCGTTGGGGGCCGGGGAAACGGAAGTCTTGGAGGAGGTGGAGGGCGTGGGTGGTGTCTCGAACGTATGTGGGAGTTCCTGGACTCGGGGGGGGGGGGGGGGTGGAATAGGACAGTGTTGAGGTAGGTAGAGATGAGTTCAGTGGGGTAGGAGCATGCTGAGACAATGGGTCGGCCAGGGTGGTCAGGCTTGTGGATCTTGGGAAGGAGGTAGAACCGGACAGTGCGGGGTTCCTGGACTATGAGGTTGGAAGCTGTGGGTGGGAGATCTCCTGATGTGATGAGGTTCTGTATGGTCTGGGAGATGATGGTTTGGTGATGGGGGGTGGGGTCATGGTCAAGGGGGCAGTAGGAAGAGGTGTCCTCGAGTTGATGTTTGGCTTCAGCAATATAGAGGTCAGTGCACCAGACTACCACTGCGCCCCCTTTATCCGCTGGCTTGATGGTGAGGTTGGGAATGGAGCAGAGAGATTGGAGGGCTGCGCGTTGTGAGGGTGAGAGGTTGGAGTGGGGGAGGGGGGTAGACAGGTTGAGGCGGTTAATGTCCCGGCGGCAGTTGGAAATGAAGAGGCCGAGGGCAGGTAATAGGCCAGCGCGGGGTGTCCAGGTGGATGCAGTGTGTTGGAGGTGGGCGAAGGGGTCCTCGGAAGGTGGGCGGGGGTCCTGATTGTGAAAGTAAGCTCGGAGGCGGACGCAACGGAAGAATTGTTCGAAGTCACGGCGTGTATTAAATTCATTGATGCGTGGACGGAGGGGGATGAAGGTGAGGCCTTTGCTGAGGACTGATCGTTCGTCCTCAGTGAGGGGAAGGTCTGGAGGGATGGTGAAAACTCGGCAGGGTTGGGAGCTGGGATCTGGTGTGGGTGTAGAGCTGGGAGTGGGGGCGGAACCTGTAACTGGAGTGGGTGTGATGGTGGGGGGAATTGGGGGTGGAGTCATGAGCAGGGGTAGTGTTCCCCTCGGGGTTCTGGGGGGGGTGGTGGGGATAGTGACAGTGGGATCTATGGGGGGGGCATGTCAGCAGAATGCAGGTGAGTGGCATTGGTGGGGGCGGAAGTGGTGGTGACAACGGCAGTAGGGGTGGCGGACGTCACTGAGCATGTGGCATCAGTGATGATGTGAGGGGTGGAAATGATGTCACGTGTGATGCATGAGGAATTGTGAGGGGTGGAAGTGGTTGTGGGAGTGGCCATGATGGGCGGAAGTGACATCATCAATCAGCGTGGGGGTGGCAGATGTATTAGCCGCATGGCTAATGGCGGAATAGGTTCCGAGGCCAGGGGAATCTTCTGGAATGTTTGAGGAGCGCTGGTTATGGAGGTTGGTGGATAAAAGTTTGTTGTACTTCCAGTTTTTTATGTTTCAGTTGGAATTGAAATACTGTTTGTTGAGAGTATGAATTCTCCTGAGGATGTAGTACAGAGTGGGTCCTTTGCAATTCTGAGAGAGTATGGCCCTCAGCTGAGGCAGGGATGACTGTAGAGAGGTTAGGTGCCGGCGCATTGCCGCAAGTGTGGAGCGGAGGATCTTGAAGGAGAACTGTTGCTGGTGTTTTTGAATCTGTAGTCTGTACTGTTTGTCCTGTTCGGGTCCGAACTCTGCTGGTTTAAAGGTGGTCCGGAGTCCGTGTGGGATGAGTTGGTTATGGAGGCAGGCACTGAGGAAGCAAATGTGGCTGTGGTAGCGAGTTTGTTTCACGACATGGTTGAAGAGCTTCAGGGCAGAGGAAATGACCTGGGAGTTGCAGTGGGAGAGGGACTCCCTGAGATTCTTGTAGAGAGAAGAGGAAAACTTCTTCAAGGCAGGCATCCTTGCAAGAGGATTCGCAGTAGGGTTAAAATCAATGAGGTAAAAACAATGACTGCAGATGCTGGAAATCAGATTCTGAATTAGTGGTGCTGGAAGAGCACAGCAGTTCAGGCAGCATCCAAGGAGCTTCGAAATCGACGTTTTGGACAAAAGCCCTTCATCAGGAATAAAGGCAGTGAGCCTGGAGCGTGGAGAGATAAGCTAGAGGAGGGTGGGGGTGGGGACAAAGTAGCATAGAGTGCCCTTCATGAACCCATGCTGCATCTGCCCAACGGGCCTAGTTCTGTCGAGATGCCCTGCTATTTCTTCCTTGATAATCGACTCGAGCATCTTCCCCACTATAAAGGTAAAACTAACCAGTCAGTAATTTCCCATCTTTTGTCTACCTTTCTTTTTAAACATTTGTGACACTTGGCATCACATTTGCTGTTTTCCAATCTGCTGGAACTGCCCCAGACTCCAGTGAATTTTGGAAAATTACCACCAGAACACTTGCTATTTCTCCTGCCATCTCTTTTAGTACCTTGGGATGCATTCCATCAGGGTCAGGAGACTTATCTATCCTTAGCTCCATTAGCTTGCCCAACACTACCTCTTCCATAATAATAATTGTTTCCAGGTGCTCACCTACCTTTGGCTCTTTGTCAATTACTGGCATGTTATTAGTGTCCTCCATTGTAATGATCGACACAAAATCCTCTAAAGGATCAACGTTTACTTTAGCTACTCTTTTTCATTTTATATATTTATAGAAACTTTTGCTAGTCTTTATATTTCGTGCTAGTTTTATTTTCTCATGTTCTATCTTACTTTTCTTTATAGCTCTTTTTGTGGCTCTCTATTGACCTTTAAAGTTTTCCCAATCTTCTGGTTTCATGTTGTTTTTAGCCATTTTGTATGCCTTCTCTTTAAATTTGATAGCCTCCCTTGTTTCCTTAGTCACCCATGGCCGATTACACCTTTTAAAATCATAGAATCCCTACAGTGTAGAAACAGGCCATTTGGCCCAACAAGTCCACACTGACCCTCCGAAGAGTAACCCACCCAAACCCATTCCCCTACTCTATTATTCTATATTTACCCCTGACTAATCCACCTAACGCACACATCCCTGAACACTATGGACAATTTGATTAAGAGATTGTAAGTACAGTATAAGGTGATTAACATTATACACTGCCATTGGCAAAACTCATACCTCTGTTTCTGCTCTCTCACAATGTTCTAACTTTGTTCTGTGCTGCTGATTTCCTTCTACCCTAGCCTGAAGAAACAAAACTGGTCATAAATATTCAAACTATGCTTTGTCTCTGATCACTTCCTCCTTATCTCTCCGAGGTTTAAAGCATGAACTTATTCCTTGCTTTTCTCTATGGCTCCAGTCGAGAGTGTGGTGCTGGAAAAGCACAACAGGTCAGGCAGCATTTGAGGAGCAGGAGAATCGACGTTTTGGGCATAAGCTATGACTCCAGGCCCTGCTACTATTTGGATGAGGGACTAGTGCAGTTAGGGATATAAGTAGATCAACTGTGCTGTGCTCAAAGTGGCTCCCACATGCTACGTGATGACTGTGAATATATTTCAAAATAATTTAATTGATTGTACAGTACTTTTTGGACATTTAAGGCTGTGAAATTTGCTATGCAAATTATTGGGTTGTTTTGTTTTTTCCATATAGGGCAGAATTTTAGAGGTTCTCTCTGTGGGCTTGCAGAAGGGAGGTGAGCGTTAACATTCCCTGGATGGCCCTGCTGCCAGCCCTCAACAATTGCAGATTAATAAAGTGAGGGCAGGAAAGGCTTAGCGAGATATACCTGCCCTCACCCAAATGAGGCCCAGAAAGGGACAAATTTTATTAGCAATTTAAGGGCTGCATCCTGCTGGCCTTAATTTTCAGGGAAAGAGGGAAAGCACTACATGACCCTGCTTGGACTTCAAGCAGGAAGAAGATGTATGGAGACTGGTTTCTAAATTGGGATTGCCACCAATATTGGCATTCCTCTCCACTTTAACTGTTCCCTCCTTAACCTCCCAATTTTTAGCCTCTTCATCAAAACTCTCCGTGATGCTCCTGGGGCCATTGTCTGGCAGCTCTCCAAGAAGGGACTTAAACCCAAGTAAGGAGCAAGACAGCCATGAACAGCCAATCAACAGTCCTTGGAGGATTAACTAGTAGTAGCACTGTCATGGTAGGCAGAGAATCTCAACGGTTCTTCAGCTGGAGAGCAGGAAATTCAGCCATCCAAAAAAATCATGCCTGAAGTACATATAAATTAGAAAGAACAGCTATGTACTGATAGTAGATTTCAGTATGCATGTGCTTCAGATTGCAATAAATAAAACTGAATGAGAGTTGACAAGCTTTAACCTTCAGAATACTAAAATCTATCCAGAAAAGAAGCACAGTTCAAAAACACAAAGAAATGCTGAGAGTGAAAAGGAGAGTAACAGCTAAGGGCAGCTCCGTAAATGGATAAGATCCAAGAGCAGTGCATACCACATGAAATGAGGATGTAACTTTCCAACCTGATACGTAAAACTACATACATCCGAAACTCTCAACTTCTCAAAAATTTAGAACAAATACAGGTTAGTTCATTTATGTAAATAATTTACAATATTATTACCCAAAATTTGGCATATAATTTGTATGAACATAAAGTAGCCATCAATAATTCTGTCAATAATAAATGTTACCTTTACTACTTTTATCTGTGCTTTTTTTAAAAGACATAACTCCAATTTAGGCAGCAGTCTTTAATTTATAAAAAAACTTAATAAAATTTTCAGAGTTCAGAATCAAAGTTCATGAAATCATTGTCCTACATCTATCCAGATGATTAATTCATTTCCTAAAACACAAGATTCCTCGGCAATAGGAATCAATGCCTTGACTGAAAAGAAGTACAATAGAACATAGAACAGTTGTGCTGACCTTTTATCCTACTCGAAGGTCAATGTTGTGCTGACCTTTTATCCTATTCGAAGGTCAAACTAACTTACATATCTTTCATTTTACTATCAACCATGTGGCTATCCAAGAGTCGCTTAAATGTCCGTAATGTATCTGACTACTCCCACTGCTGGCAGGGCATTCCACGCACCCATCGCTCTGTTTACATAGAACGTAGAACATAGAAGAATACAGCGCAGTACAGGCCCTTTGGCCCTTGATGTTGCGCCGATCCAAGCCCACCTAACCTACATTAGCCCACTATCCTCCATATGCCTATCCAATGCCCGCTTAAATGCCCATAATGAGGGAGAGTCCACCACTGCTACTGGCAGGGCATTCCATGAACTCACGACTTGCTGAGTAAAGAACCTACCCCTAACATCTGTCCTATACCTACCCCCCCCCTTAATTTAAAGCTATGCCCCCTTGTAATAGCTGACTCCATACGTGGAAAAAGATTCTCACTGTCGACCCTATCTAAACCCCTAATCATCTTGTACACCTCTATCAAGTCACCCCTAAACTTTCTTTTCTCCAATGAAAACAACCCCAAGTGCATCAGCCTTTCCTCATACGATCTTCCTACCATACCAGGCAACATCCTGGTAAACCTCCTCTGCACCCGTTCCAGTGCCTCCACATCCTTCCTATAGTATGGCGACCAAAACTGCACACAATACTCCAGATGTGGCCGCACGAGAGTCTTATACAACTGCATCATGACCTCAGGACTCCGGAACTCAATTCCTCTACCAATAAAAGCCAGTACGCCATATGCCGCCTTCACCGCACTATTTACCTGGGTGGCAACTTTCAAAGATCTGTGTACATGGACACCAAGATCCCTCTGCTCATCCACACTACCAAGTTTAATGAACCTAACTCTGACATCTTCCCTACACCTTCCTCCAGTCACCTTAAAATTATGTTCCCTCGTGATAGCCACTTCCACCCTGGAAAAAAGTCTCTGGCTATCCACTCTATCCATTCCTCTCATCATCTTATACACCTCTCTCGAGTCACCTCTCATCCTTTTTTGCTCCAATGAGAAAGCCGTGGCTTCCTAAACCTTTCTTAATAAGGCATGCCCTCCAGTCTACGCAGCATCCTGGATAAATATCCTGTGTGCCCTCTCTAAAGCTGCCTATAATGAGGCGACCAGAACTGAACAAGTTATTCCAATTGTGGTCTAATCAGAGCTTTATACAGCTGCAGCATAACTTTGCAGTTCTTAAACTCAATCCCCTGCTAATGAAACCCAACACACCATACGCCATCTTAACAACCCTATCAACCTGGTAGCAGCTTTGAGGGATCAATGCACATGCACCTCAAGATCCCTCTTTCCTCCACACTGCCAAGAATCCTGCCTTTAGCCCTGTAATCTGCATTCAAATTCGACCTTCCAAAATAATTCACTTCACACTTTTCCAGGTTGAACTCCAGCTGCTACTTATCAGCCAGCTCTGCATCCTTTAAATGTCCCATTGGAACTTACAATAGCCCTCCATACTACCCACTTACTAATCCACCCTTCCACTTCCTTATTCAAGTCATATATAAAAATCACAAAGAGCAGACGTCCCAGAACAGATCCCTGCAGAACACCACTGGTCACTGAGCTCCGGGCTGAATACTGTATATTTACTACTGTCTTCTATGGGTTAGCCATTTCTGGATCCAGACAGCCAAATTTCATTGTATCCCATGCCTCCTTACTTTCTGAATGAGCCCACCATGGGGAGCCCTGCTAAAATCCATATACACCACATCTTCTGCTCTACCTTCATCAATATGTTTTGCAACGCCATCAAAGAATTCAGTAAGGCTTGTGAGGCATGACCTGCCCCTCACAAAGCCATGTGGACTATCTCTAATAAAGCTATGCTTTTCCAAATAATCATAAACCCTGTCTCTCAGAATCCTCTCCAATAATTTGCCCATCACGGACCTAAGACTGACTGGTCTGTAATTCTCAGGGTTATCTTGAACAAGGGAATAACATTTGCCACTCTCCAATCATCTGATGCTACTCCAGTGGACAGTGAAGATGCAAAGATCATTGTCAAAGATGCAGCAATCTCCTCTCTTGCTTCCCGTAGTAACTTTTAGTATATCCCGTTTGGTCCAGGAGACTTATCTATCCTCATGTTTTCAAAATTTCCAGCACATCCTGCTTCTTAACACCAACCAGTTTGAGCATATCAGCCTGTTTCATGCTGTCCTCACAATAAACAAGGTCCCCTTCTCTACAGAATACTGAAGCAAAGTATTTGTTAAGGACCTCCCCTACCTTCCCTGACTCTAGGCACAAGTTCCCTCCACTATCCCTGATCAGCCCTACCCTCACTCTCACCATTCTCTTGTTCCTCACATGAACTGGAAGAGTGGATTTCATCAGCTCCCCGGCATGTTAACTGATATTTGGTATTTGTGTGTTATAACTCACTCAGGGAGTTCAAGTTTGTGTGGGTACATGCATTTTTAGAAGCATGTTATAGTCAAGTGCTACACAATGACAGTGAATGCTCCAAATTTCATTCCAGCACATGGCTGATGATAAGTCTCTTCCACTCCTACATTTGCCATTGGCATGACAGGAAGATTTCCATGTTGATAATCAATCTTTTGGACATACTATGAATACACACTTTCCTTGGTCATTAATTCCTGGAATTCAAACCTAGAGCTTCTGATGCTGAGGCAGCCAAACTACCAAATGCACCACAATACCTCAATATAAACCAATATCTTACAGGTGAAAATGAATTACTACACAAACGTTAATTACTTACTTTGCAAACCGGCAGATGTGTTTCCTTTTCAACTTCAACACAGTGAGGCTTTGAAGAAATCCATCAGATCTATTCTTGCTTTTCTCTGATCTGGTAAAAAGTAAGTTGATGCCAGAAATTACTCTGAGCACTTTGAAAAATTGCTTTGAAAGTCCTCCACTGCTCATCAACTGTCTCATCATAAAAAAATTTTTCCAGTCTACTTTAACCAAGTCCTTCCTCGTCCTATTGTAGTCTCCCTTGTTTAAGCACAGGGCCCTGGTATTGGATTTTATCTTCACACTATCCATCTGTATTCTAAATTCAGCCATCCTGTGATCACTCCTTTCAAGAGGATCCCTAACTATGAGGTCATTAATTATTCCTGTCTCATTACACAGGACCAGATCTGGGATAGCTTGCTCCCTCGTTGGTTCCATTACATACTGTTCAAGAAAACTATCACAGATACACTCAACAAACTCTTCCTTAAGGCTACCCTGACTGAGCTGGTTTGACCAATCTACATATAGATTAAATTCCTGATGATAATTGCCGTACCATTTTTACACGCATAGTTTTTTCTTTGTTTATTGCCCACCCCAAGGTGATATTATTTGGTGGCCTATAGACTTTGCTTATCAGTGACATTTTCTTCTTAGAATTTCTAACTTCCACCCAAATGGATTCAAACTTATTTTTCATAGAACTTACATCATCTCTCAGCACTACCCTGGCGTTGTCTTTGAATATTAGAGCTACACCACCTCCAGTACCTTCCTGCTGTCCTTATGAATAGTCTGATACTCCTGGATATTGAACTCCCAGTTGTGACCATCCTGTAAATATGTCTCTGTAATGGCTACTAAATATTTGCGATGATTTGTGCTGTTAACTCATCAACCTTGTTATGAATGCTGCGAGCACTCAGGTAAAGTGCCTTTATGCTAGCTTTCTTGCCCTCATAATTTCAAACATCTCTAATAATATCTCCTGAGTTATCCTTCTTTTTTATTTCTTTCATAGTCTGCCTTGAACTTAAACCCTCGTGCACACATACTGCTGCTTACCTTATAATTTACCATCATACTTCCTGTCGTTTCCCCTCCCCCCCGACTCACTAGTTTAAAGTACAAGTGACCACCCTATTTATCCTTTTCGCTAGAACACTAGTTCCAGATCCGTTCAGGTGGAGACATTCCCATTGCTATAGATCCCCCAATTTGAAAACTGATGCCACTGCCCCATGAAATGGAACCCCTTTTTCCCACACCATTCCCTTAACCATATGTTTACTTCACTAATTTTCTTATCCATAAACCTATTTGCATGTGCTCCGGGCTGTAATCTGAAGATTATAACCCTCGAGGACCTGTTCCTTAATTTCATTCCTCGTGCTTGATAACCCCAAAACATTGCCTATGTTGTTAGTCCCAACGTGGACCACAATAATTGGATCCTCCCATTCCAATGTCCTTTCAAGCCGGTCAGAGATGTCCTGCACCCTGGCACTGGGCAGGCAACACACCATGCGGGACTCCCAATCCAGCTTGCACAGGATTCTATCTATCTCCCTAATTATAGAATTCCCTATAACTACTACTTGTCTTTTTGCTCCCCTACCCCACCTTTTGAATGGCCTTCTGTACCATGGTCAGTTGGCTCATTCTCCCTGCAGCCCTTTTCCTAATCTACACAGAGAGCAGGTATCTCCTATCTGTTGGATAACGTCAAAAGCTGTGGCTCCTCCACTCCTAAACTCAAGATCCCCCTTCCGGCCTCACTTGCAATCACACTTTGCTGTCCCTGATCACTGACTGAACTTGAATTACTTAACCACCAGGTGTGACTGCCTCCTGAAACAAAGTGTCCAGGTAAATCTTCCCCCTCCCGGATGTGTCGCAGTGTTTGAAGCTCAGATTCCAGATCATCAACTCTGAGCCAGAGTTCCTTCAGCAACCAACACTTGCTGTAGATGTGGTCACTGCAGCTCACAATGGGATCAGCCAGCTCCCACATCACCATACTGCTACAGCACATCACCTGCCCAGCCATCTCTACTTAGATATTTACTGTATTGCTTATACAAATTTGACTTAAACAATTTTTAATACTTCTCTGCGATGGTCTTTTTAAAATAACCAATCAATAGGTAAATTAAAAAAGAAAGTAAATTTTTAACCAATCACGTGATACAGAAGAAATAGAAAAGCCTTACCTTATCAACACACCTCAGAGTCTTTTTTTTTGGTTCGAGGAGGGCGGGTGTGAGACAGTACGCGTGTAGTGTCTCGGGATCAGTGGCTGCCCAAATAAATCAGCTTACTCACTTTCTCAAACTGCAATTCGACAGCAATGGAAGCCACACCTCCCATGTTTTTAAATGTCAGGTGAAGTGGTGTATTTTAGTCAAGGTGGTTGAGGTAAAAACATTGCAATATTCAATAAATAGTTTGCTATAATTGAAGGGTTTGCATGCTAAGAGCAACTGTTTTAATGTTTGACTTTTCTTAAATAATGTGCTTTTACCATTGAATAGTCAGTCCAATTTGTACCAGGTTTTAGTTAAGCCATTGACAGGAAATCTGCACTTCTTCATTTCAGGCTTCTCTTTGGTTTAGATTTTAGGTGTTTCTGACTGGAAGCCCTTGAAAGTGTGACCAACAAAGCCAAGAGTTTTTGTCCATTATTTCATTCACAAATTAAAAGTGGAACTCGCCCATTGAAGGTGCAGTTGAATCAAATAACATAAATGCAGTTAATGGGAGACTAGCTTAGAATTAGAATTAGAATTCCAATAGTGTAGAAACAGGCGCTTCGGCCCAACAAGTCTACACCGACCCTCCAAAGAGTATCCACCCAGATCCATTACCCTACCCTATTATTCTACATTTCCCCTGACTAATGCAACTAACGTACAGATCCCTGAACACTACGGGCGATTTAGCTTGGCCAATTCACCTAACCTGCACGTCTTTGGATTGTGGTAGGAAACCAGAGCACCTGAAGGAAACCCACACAGACATGGGGAGAATGTTTAAACTCCACCCAGTCAGTCGTCCAAGGCTGGAATCGAAACTGGGTCTCTGGTGCTGTGAGGCAGCAGTGCTAACACCTGGAAAAAGAAACAAAAAGATGTGTTGATGAGCTAAGATGGAGGATAGGCAAAGACTCATGTGCGCAATAAACACTGCTGCATGGATCTTTTGAACCAAATGTCCTGTCACTTTGTTTCACTACAAGTTTGGGCATCCATTGTAAGCACATTAGGGGAAAAGATCACTTTACAAATAGTCAGTCCTGCGTGTAATGTGTGTACTTCTTGGCAAAAAAACAAATTCTCTTTTAAGCATAACTTTTATTAATAATACATTGGTTACATATACTTTATAACAGGATAAATATTTAAATATATTAAAGGAAGCAATTCAATTGAGAAAATATTGATGAGGGTCAAAACAGGAATAATCAAAATGTGTGGGAAAAGGTGGCTGGAAGAATGAAAAAAGAGACTATTACTTAAATAGAGAATGGCTGCAGAACTCTGAGATGCAGAGAGGGATTTAAGTGTTTTAGTGCATAGAGTCCATGACAAAGCTGCCTGCTTCATTGGCACCAGATCTATAAATATTCAGCCTTTTTACCTCTGGTTAGTAGCAGCAGTATTCTTTCTACAAGATGCATTACAGCAATTCTCCAAGGCCTTCAAAACCATTGATCATTACTATCCAAAAGCTCTCTGGTTAACAAAAATTCCACAGATGCACTACTGTCTGAAGAAATTCTTCCTCACCTCTGTCTACATCGGAAACCCTTGATTCTGAGAAGTGTCTTCTGATCCTAGATTGTCCCACAAGGGGAAACAACCTTTCCACAGCTACCCTGTCAAGCCCCCTAAGAACTTCTATGTTTCAATAAGATCGCCTCATCCTTCTAAACTTCATTGAGTTTAGGCCCAACCGACTCAACCCTCCTCATAAGAAAATCCTTCCATACTCAGGATCAACTTAGTAATCTTTCTGTGGAAGATCTGCAATGCCAGTGTATCTTATATAAATTATCCTCTGAACTTGGATGATAGCTTTTTGTGATTCGTGCACCCATATATCCCAAACCTCTCTACTGTGTCTTGCTGCAGTCTTTCCCCATTTAAATAATCTTACACTCCATCTGCCCACTCACTGAACCTGTCTGTATTGCCCCTGTGCACTGTCAACCTCACTACTTACCTTCTCACCTATTTTGTAGCATCCACAAGCTTGAAAATAATACATTCACTTTTTTCATCCAACATATTACTATATACTGTAAATAATTGAGCCCCTAGCACTAATTCCTGTGTTACAGGTTGCCATTCTGAGTGCATCCCCTTTTCTTCCAGCTGTCTTCTATTCGTTAGCCAATCCTGTATTAATGTTAATATGCCAACACCACATCATGGGCTCTTTAAAATAGCCTTGATGTGCAGTAATTTTTCAAATACTTTTTAGAAATCCAACTATGTTGGTCTACTGGTTCCTCTTTATCTATCCTGCTTGTTACCTTCTCAAAGAATTCTAACAAATTTGTCAGGCATGGTTTCCCTTCCATAAAGCCATGCTGATTTCTGCTTCATTATGTATTTCTAAATGCTTTGTTATTACATTCCTTACAATAAACTTTAATATTTTTCCCATCAAAGATGTTAAGCTCATTAGCTTATAGCTTAAAAAAATCCAAAGAACTGTGGATGCTAGAAATCGGAAACAGAAATTGTTGGAGAAACTCAGCAGCTTTTGCAGCATCTGTGGAGAGATAGCAGAGTTAACTTTTAAATCTGGTGACTTTCTTCAGAGCTGCCTCTCGTTCAGAACAGCATATAGTGACTCTCTCTTTGTCTCATTACCTTTATTAACTGGATGTTACATTAGGACCAAGGATTCTTAACAGATTCCCTGCAGTGCAGCAAGAGGCCATTTGGCCCACTTAACCCCCAAAGAATATCTCTCGTAATCCCATACCCCTAATTCTGTCCCTGTATCCCTGCATTTACTGTGGCTAATTCACCAGCCTGCACATTCCTGGCCACTATGGTGCAATTTAATGTGACCTGGCTTGCACATCTTTGGGCAATGGGAGTTCTTTGGTTATCTTGTGTTGACTTTGAAAACTTTCTCAGTCCTCTGGCTTACCACAATTCTTTGTTTCATTGTATGTATGTCAAACCAACCTTTAACTTCTGATATTTTTCACTAAACTCCCATTTATGTTCCTGCATAGCAAACCACATCATTTTGCTGCCAATAGCTGCCCACCCCACTCCTAGATCCTGATGATGAAACTGTATCTGAGTTTTCAAGAACTTCTCAGAAATGCTTCCCCTCTCACACCTAATCTTCATGGTAACATGAATTATATGGGTCTTATATCCAAGTTGAAATTCTGGTTTAACTATGTTTGATATGCCAATTCTCTTTTAACTCAGAAGCAAGTGGACAGTTTAAAGCACACTAGTTTACAACCCAACAATCTCAATTTTTCTGGGACTTCGGAGATTATGATCCATTCACTTAACACAAATATTCTGCTGTTGTGTGGTGTAAGGTGGAAGATTATATAATTTTAATATAACTTATTTTAGAGTTTCAATTTAGAAAGAGTGGCACATGGGATTATAGATCTGGGTGCGTAAGAAGGTGTTTAATGATTAACTTGAATGTATTTCTGCAACCATGTGATTTCTTTTAAAAGCAGCATGGGAGAGTGTCATCTCTGTAAAATAATTAGGTTTAGTTTTCATTGGCCAAGTTTTACAAACAGGATAAACAGGCCTTCGATGACTTAGGAACATCTGAAATTGTTATTTTCTTAAGTTTTGGGGCAGTGCCATGGTTCGGAAAACCCTTTTTGGTTTTTGTTTGTGGAAGTCCTGGCTGTAGCTGGATATGTAAGACTGCTAAGAAATAGGTTGCCTCAGTGGAAGGATAATAGTTTGAAAGTTCCAGACCAGAAGTGTTTGGTTAAAACTTTGAGGAGTTATTTTGAAGTGAGACAAGTCTATGCTCCATTGTGTGAATACTCGAGCTTATTAGAATCTCAAGACCAGAAATTGAAGCTACCATTAAATTAAACCCTATAGATGTAATAGAGAAGATAATTCTCTCTGGTGAGAGTACTAGAAAGGAGAGTCCTGGTAGGACTAATTGGAATGTGTTTTAAAATCTGTAACCTGTCTCATGTAAATAGCTTGGCTTATTCTATTTTATCTTTACATTTGCGTGATAAAGTTGTGCTTTATTCTTGAAAATAAATCTGCAGCATTGTGTGCTTATGTTTCAGTGAAAAACCACCTCATTAAAACCAAAAGAAATATGATCGATCAAGCCAAATTTTAGTCTGGATCTGTCTAGTCCACTAATAACACCAGCTGAGATCATAATAGTTATTTCCCACTGTAAACACCTTGCACTTGCTTATAGCTTAAGCAATCTAGGCTACCTTTAAGCTGTAACAGTCAATGTGTTCAGGCTTGCTGTCAGGCAGACTTTAAACAGATCATTTTAAGTTAAAGACCTCATAAACTGGATTATTGTAATGATAAGAAATGTTTTCACTCAGAGGGTGGTGGCTCTAAAATATTCTGTCCTAAATGGCTGTGAATGCTTCATAGTAAAGATGACGTTGATTGGAAGGGACACTAAAAGATCCTGAAATTATGGAGATTGGACATGAAAGTGGAACAATATAGAAGGTTGGCCATGATTTTATCAAATGGTACAGCCAGCTCATGGAACTGCCTTGCAAACTCCTCAATCTGATGTTCTTATGATATGGAGCTACGGTAGGTAAATAGCTGAATGTTAGTTCAATACTATGATCTAATTGAATGATGTGGATATGAGGTATTTGTTGCTATTATAATATGTGGACATCATTTTTATGAATGCCCAGCAACGGATAATATATTAGTGAGTCAAATGTCAGAAGAAATGGACTGTGCTTATATAGCATCAATGTAGTAAAACATCTTGAAGAATTTTGAAGAATTCCAGCAAAATTAGATATTGACCCACATAAAAAAGACACTTAGTCATAAGCTTGGTTGATGAGGTCATTTTTAATGAGTATCTGAAAGAGGAAAGAGCGGTATAGAAATTCAGCAAAATTTAATGAGGAAATTCCAGAGTTTAAGATCTAGATCTTTGAAACACAATCGCCTGGAGTGGAGTGATTAAAATCAGGGTTGCATCCAGGGCCAAACTTGAAGAGACTTGTAAATCTCCCAAAGGCTTATGGCGCCAGAGGAGATTGCAAAGGTAAGGGAGGTAAGATTACCAAGGATTTAAAAGTAAGGATAAGCATTTGACGATCAGTGTGGCCAGACTGCAAGCTAACCTGATAAAATATTGTAGATGCTTGAGAAACTCAGCAAGTTTGGCAGCATCTGTGGAGAGAGAAACAAAGTTAACATTTCAAATCCAGTACGTCCCCCCTTTAGACAAGAGCTGGACAATATTTATTGCAAGTTAACCTTAGTCAATGAGCACAAGGATGTTAGTGAATGTGACTTAACACAAGTTAGGTTACAGACAGCAGAATTCTGGATGATCTCTAGTTTACTGACAGTGAAACAGTCAAATCTAGAGGTTTAAAAAAAACTATTATACCATTCACAACTGGTTAGTGACAGCGTGAGTTGAGAATTGTTTTAAAACAGAAGTTAGGCAGTCTTAATGATGGAAAGGGAATTTGGTTGGATGATCATATTACTATCAAATAAGACAAGAGGTTACACACAGCATGATTCAGCCTCAGATGGTAACTAGAGCAAGAGATTGAGTTGTATTTGAAAACAACTTCAGTCTTCTCAGCATCTGCACTAAAAGATACTGGAATGTAAGGTCCAATTCACAAAGCACTGGTTTGAGAGTAAACTGTATGGAAGGAATGAGGCAGCCAAAGGTCCTTGACAGATCAAACAGCAGCAACTAATTGTTAATCAGATCAGCATGAATGTATCACGTCAGTGTAATCTCAACAAAGGAAAACGAATTGTAATATAAAAGGAAGTGGAGGTAGAGAAAAATAGGCTAAGAAAATATTGAAAATGTAAAGAAGTATGTGGGAAGGGGGTAACAGTTGGTAGAAAAACATAATGAGTCGAACATGGAAGCGTCGAAATAGATATTACTGCAAAATAAAGGACCTGAGACCTTGTAATATATGTCCACATAAAAGAATGTAAAATGTACAGAAAGACCAGAAAAATGAAAGAATTTCAGAAGCAGACATAGTTACATGATCAATTATTTCTTATTGTGAGTTATGCCTTGGAGTAAAAACAGCTGCAGAAAATTTGGATGTTTTAATCCATGCTTATTGAGAGATAAAACTATATCCATCTAGTGAATTTGGAGAAAATAAAAGTAGACACAATATTAGCATGGCTGTTCAATCCCAGTCTGCATTTTATCAACTAGAACTCTCTATTAATTACAAATTCTGATGTCACAGTCCATTCACTTTCTTTATAATTCTGTTTACAAAGGCACAGTAAAGTGACATTCTTTACAAACTATAGAGCTGTCATTTTATAATTAGGCAGATCAATCTACAATTAGTTCTGATATAATGTAATAGTTCTGTTCTTGTGCGATTTCGTTTTATAAGAAAATCGCACAATAGCTGTGCCACTTAAAGTAACACAGCCGGAATCACGTTAAAGCCAATTCACGTTGAAGAAACACTTGTTATGGCAGTACAGACTGTACTTCAAAATTATTTCTTTTGCGAATGGGTTAATTGAACTCTCCAGCCAACACGTTCTTTCTTCCTTCACGCAAGTAGTAAATTGGAAAAAATATGCTTTGATGTAGCTTACGTTGTTGTAGCACCTTTTAATTTTGAATCAATGATTCACATACATAATCAGACAGTTGTGGTTTACTGTAAATTTCATTTTGATGCAAAATGGTTTCATATGCACATCACCAGCATTTACTGAAGCTGTATAGGGAGGGAACTAGCTTTTGTAGTTGGTTTGTACTTAAGGTTCGCACAAAAAGCCCTGAGTGACAGTAAAAAAAATAGTGCTGGATTGCATAGTGCTTCTCTGCTAAATATAATGCAGCATAACATGATCTATTAGCTGGAGGTACTAGACCATATAGAATCCTGTGGACATCTAAGAGCAGTTTGTTATTTGATTATTGCTAGTAACTTTGAGAATGAGTCACACAGGGTTGCAACTCCTGTTTTACATCATTGTTTATTCTTGCAGGTTGTATGTGGTTGAAGATAGATCTATGTAACTAGGACTCTCATTCTGATTCATATAGTTTATATCAAAGATTGATTTTTCTATTCCAGCTGAGTTGGACAGTGAACATGCTCAGAAGGTGCGAGATATGGAGAACACACAACAGCTGAAACTGAAAGAGCGGCAAAAATTTTTTGAAGAAGCCTTTCAACAGGATCTGGAGCAATATCTATCTACAGGACACTTGCAGATAGCACAGAGGCGAGGCAAGTTTTTAAATTATTTCGCTATTTAAGGCAAGGTTTTACATTATTTCATGACTTGTGATAAAATCTACTTTGTACCTATTTGCACTGTATAAGCTGGAGAATTGTGGCATTTGAGGCACAAGATGTTCCATTATTTGAAACATATATGTGTATCTAGTAACAAGGGTAAGATTTGGAGGATCTCAAACAGTCATCAAAAAATAATTTGAGACTCGGTGAACAGCACGTCAAAGTAAAGAGCAGGAAAAGAAGCTCCATGCAGCTAATGTATCCCTTTTAGTAACGTCTATACTGCTCAGCGGTTGGGACTTAGAAGATTTGCCACACTTATCAGCTGAAAAGAAGTTGGCTGAGAGAGAAAATGGAACTTCAGTGCAGCTGAGAATGGGGATCTAATATGCCCAAGAGCTGCATTTCTTTGCAGCTGAGAAAATATATTTATTTTAACTGAAAAGATTAATAGTCCCAAACTGGATCACAATGAAATTTGGCAGTCTTGTCCAGGATTATAACACAGTACCTCTATGGAACCTTCATATAAAGTCAGTTTTTTTGTTATTTTGTCTGATGAATTTGGTGAAAACACTTGCCTCTTAATATTTCTGGTATCTTTTGTTAGATGTATGAAGAAATTCATTTTTAATAAGTACCGTATACACTTGTGTATCAGTCGAATATTGAAGACAGACTTTTTTTTTAAGATGAAGTTAGGGACGTTGACTTATATACAAGGTATTGTTTTCAAGGGCCTGAAATTCATGCTGCAGTTCGAAATACTGTATTATTATCAGAAATCAATTTGATCGCACAACTAATCCCGGGTAAAGAAGAATCCTAAATTCTTACAGAATCCTAACCTTCTACTGTCCAACCTCCTGCCAGTTCTGGGTCAAGAACACAAATTTTGCTACATTCTCTGATACAGTACATGGAGTTCCAATCACTCTGTGACGTTCGGGTGGGCGGGTTCCTTGCCCACAGGCCACAGCTCTGATTGGCTTGTGGTTGCCAATCAAGCTGAGGCAGTGATGTCATTGGAGACAGGTGACTGCACTGCCTCCCCACCGTGCACTTGCTCGGGGCTGTGCTGATGGAAGGCACTGGAGGTTCATAGCCTCGCACCAAATTGAGGGAAGGAAGGAGGAGAAGAGAGGGGGAGGGTAGCCATAGGGGGAATACAGGAAAGGCCCTGTTACACAGCAGCTCACTCAACCGCTGATTAATGAGTGGCAGTTGTGAACGCCTCACATCATCCAGCAAGTAACACTTTAACCAGCAGAAAGGGAACGAGGTGTCTCACTCTGTGCCTCACTCTCGTTTTCCACCCCCCAACAACAAGTGTGGGCATGGCTGGGGAGAACTGTCATTTTTTCCCCCAATAATGTTCCTTTCAAATAGTTTGACATGTTTTATTCCATTATAGATGGAATTTAAAGTTGTATCATCATAGTTAGAGATGATAATGGACAGCCTTCCAGGCTCTACCACAATAACTATTTCCCACTAATTTCATATGATAGTGTGGTAACTTGCCATTTTTAAAGTTGATAAATACCGATAGACTTAGTACCAGTCTGAATGAATTAAAACATGCTGTAGTAAATCAAGTATGGTAAATAGTCGTGAATGAATAGAGATGTGATATAGTAAACAAAGAGCAATGAATAGAGTTACCGATAGGAATGAATGAATGCAATTTTGTTAAAATGGGTTAATGCGAACATTGACTTATTTTCTTCATTAAGCAGATACTTTCTGAATAATTTTTCTGAAATTTCATAGATTTATTAAAGGGAACATTGTTTCCTTTGTAAGAGGTTTGTAATGTGGTATAGTAGAATCGACTTATGAGATATATGGAAAATACAAGACTTTTTGGCCAAAATAAGGGGTCAACTTATACAAGAGATTGATTTATACACGAGTACATATGGTGGTTATTTGGCAATTTCATTCATTCCATTCTGATAATGTTGGAAATTTGTTTTAGATTAATAAACCTACATGAGAAAACTACAGCAATCAAATGTATACACCTGGGACTGGGTGAAGTGGAAAGATCATAACTTGACACATAAGGGTTTATTTACATTTGTGTTAATTGGGGAAATAATTGTTTGAAGTTACTTCTATTTCAAGTATTTTGGACAGTATATATGACTTTTTCCTTTTAGAATGTTGTAGATCTTCTCAGTTTCTGTGATGCGATTTGTGACAGCTACTAACATACAAACAGTGTTGTCAGAGTACATTATGATAAATGATTGGCCTGAAGCCACCTCAGTGAGATTGAAACTCTTGTTAAAAAATATTTATTCTTTTCAGCTTTGTGGTTGCAGAGGTTTGCATGTATGGAGTAAAAGCTGGTTCATAGTTTTTGACTTATCAGGATTAGTGAAGATTTGGAGCCCTCAAAGAAAATAGCTGAGTTGAGATTGAAATAGTGTGGTGATTTATTGAGAAGAAATGAAATGTGGTGAGACAAGTCATAGAGGTGGGACTACCAAGAAGCGGGAGAAGAGGAAGTCCTGAGACCAGATAGAAAGATGCGATAATGAGAGTCTTAATCACAGTGGGATTGGAGAGGAATAAATCACTGAGTGTGGTGTGGGAAGAACATAGACAAAGGTTATCACCTAGCATTGTGGTGACCGCAAGTTCATTTTTCAATGAGAAAAGCTGAAAGAAGTTACAGAGTATGAACAGGGAAAAGTGTTCATAAAGAACAGCAAAAATGTAATCCTGTTAAGTTAGTATAACACTTCAGAAGTAAACATTCCACTGAGTGTCATCTTTAAGTGTTTACCTTGATCTTAAAGGATGTTTGGGTCAATTGATTACTTCTATGGTTAATGTCCTCACACCATTTAAAATTGGAACAAGAGTAATCTATTGATCCTGTCAAACATCTTTTACCATTCAGTTAGATCATGACTGATCTGTGCTTCTAATTACACTTACATTATTCTTTGGTATTCTTCTCAAAAAAAAATCTGTCAATGTCCATTTTGAAATTCACATTTCATCCAGCATTCACAACCTTTTAGGAGATAATTTGGGCATGAAAATATATTTTGATCCTTTTTATACTTCAAATCAGCTCTCAAATTTCCAAAGTACCAAGCCAAGTTTGTGTAACTTTCTGTTGTAATTGAAAAATGGCATGTTACAGATTCATTCTCTCATATCTCATGTATCAAAGTTGAGAAAACACAAGAAAACCTAGTAAGAAGTGGTAGACTAATTGGTAAAGTTAGATGATGTGGGATTCAGTGCACGCTTGCCAATTGGGTGCAAGATTGGCTTTAAGATAGGAGACAGAGGGTGGTGATGGGAAGTTGTTTCTCAGACTGGAAGTCTGTAATCGGTGATGTTCCACAGAATTTGATACTGGGTCCACTTTTGTTGTTTATATAAATGATTCGGTTGAGAATATAGGAGACATGGTTAGTAAGTTTGCAGATGACACCAAAATTGGTGGTGTACTGAACAGTGAAGAAGGTTGTCGAATATTACAAAGAGATTTTGATCAATTGGGTCAATTGGCTGAGGAGTGACAAATGGAGTTTAATTTAGATAAATTAAGGCATTGCTTTTTGATAAAACAAATTGGGGCAGGGCGTATACAGTTAATGGTAGGGACTTGGGTAGTGTTGTCGAACAGAGAGCTAGGGGTTCAGGTTCATTAATTCTTTGAAATTTGTGTCACATATAGATAGGGTGGTTAAGAAGGCTTTTAGCATGCTTGCCTTCATTGCCTAGACCCTTGAGTGCAGGGGATGGGACGTCATGTTAATGTATGTAGAGGATGTTGGTGAGGCCTCTTCTGGAGTACTGAGTACAGTTTTTTAGATTAGATTACATTAGATTACAGTGTGGAAACAGGCCCTTCGGCCCAACAAGTCCACACCGACCTGCCGAAGCGTAACCCACCCATACCCCTACATTTACCCCTTACCTAACACTACGGGCAATTTAGCATGGCCAATTCACCTGACCTGCACATCTTTGGATTGTGGGAGGAAACCGGAGCACCCGGAGGAAACCCACGCAGACACGGGGAGAACGTGCAAACTCCACACAGTCAGTCGCCTGAGGCGGGAATTGAACCCGGGTCTCTGGCGCTGTGAGGCAGCAGTGCTAACCACTGTGCCACCGTGCCGCCCACAGTTCTGGTTGTAGGAAGGACATTATTAAACTGGAGAGGATTCAGAAAAGATTTACCAGGAATTTGCTGGGAATAGAAGGTTTGAGTTACAAAAATGGCTGGATAGACTGGGACTCTTTTCACTGGAGCATAGCAGGTTGAGGAGTGAGCTTATAGAGGTTTATAAAATCATGAGGGGCATAGATAAAGTGAATAGCAAAGATCGTTTCCCTAAGTGGGGGATTTCAAGATGAGGGGGCATATTTTTAAGATGAGGGAAGAAAGATCTAAAAAGGACACGGGGGCAACATTTTTGAGACAGAGTAGACAGTGTATGGAATGAACTGCTAGAGGAAGTGGTGGATACAGGTACAATTACAGCGTTTCAAAGACACTTGGATAAGTACATGGACAGGAAAGGTTTGGAGAGATATGTGCCAAATAGAGGCTGATGGGATTAGTTTAGTTTGGGAACATGGCTGGTGTAGAATAGTTGGACCAAAGGGTCTGTTTGGCTATTTGCTATTGCTGTGAGAAATGCTGGATACTACAGAAGTTCCACATCACGCCATGTTAGATCTAATATTCATCAATTGTGTACACATTATTTAAAAAAGGTTTCAAAGAAGATAGGTTTTTAATTTGAATTGTTAATCTCTGTACTTCCCATTCATTCTCGTAGAATTCTGCATAATTGGTCATATGGTGAGATTGATTATAAGGCATCAACAAAACAATCTACAGAAATTGCTGGAAAAGCACAGGAGGTCTGGCAGCATCTATGGAGAGAAATCATAACATGTTCTGAGGAAGGGTCAGTTAACCTGAAATGTTAAGTGTAATGTCTCTCCACCGTTGCTGCCAGACCTCCTGAGCTTTTCTAGCAGTTTCTGTTTTTGTTTCCAATTTACAACATCTGCAGTTCTTTTGGTTTTTAACAAAACCATTTATTTTTGACGCATAAATGCTTGCTGCTTACAAAAATAGCTGTGAAATTGATTTCTCCAACTAATCACTGAGTGGTCAGTCAGCTCCTTAAGCAAATGAATTTTCTGGTAAGACTTCCTGTCTTTTTCTTTTGCCAGTGGTTAATTTTTGTTCCACTCAAAGAAACAGGTCTTCCCTATCCACACTATTCAAACCTTTAATTGTTTTGTGCATCTCAAATAAGTCACCCCTCAGCCTCCTGTGTTTGAAGGAAAACAACCTCACGTTTTCCAATCATTTCTAATAGCTGCAGTTTTCAAACCCTCACAAGGTAGTTGTAAACCTGCTCTGTACTCTCTCTCTGTAAGCAGTTATGTGCTTTCTGAATGAGGTCACTGGAACTATATGCAAAACCTAGCTCTGGCCTAACCAGTGAATGCAGGAAACTTTGTTTTAACCAACATGTTTATCAACAGGCACTCTTGATAAACTAACAAAAATTATATACTTCAAATACTCCATGATTTGGAGATGCTGGTGTTGGACTGAGGTGTACAAAGTTAAAAAGCGCACAACACAAGGTTATAGTCCAACAGGTTTAATCGGAAGCACTAGCTTTCGGAGCGATGCTTCTTCTTCAGGTGATTTACTAATGAAGGAGCAGCTCTCCGAAAGCTAGTGCTTCCAATTAAACCTGTTGGTCTATAACCTGGTGTTGTGTAATTTTTAAACTCAAATACCCCACTCTATCACGATGTTGAGTATTTATGCTGTAAAGTATAGCAGTGATATGTATAGCCCCTGCATTATGTTTCTATTACTTAGTGTGTTTTCACATTGTTTTTAGACAAAGTTTTGATGTTTTACATAGTTTATTTGAGGGATATTGATGTCTCGAAGCTTTGGTTGGTCAGGGTTTACTGCAGTTATGCGTACGTGACTATTTGGAATATTTGATCAAGCGACACTCTCTTGGTCCCTTGGTGTGGGTTAATAAAATGTTTGCTGTGCTTCCAGCATTTCCTGCTCTTGTATTCACCCAATGAAATAAATCATCCTATATCCCTCCATTACAACCTTTATCCACCTGTCCTACCACCATCATGTGGACATGCAATCCAATGTCTCTCACTTTCTCCACTCCTTTCAGAATGCTTCCAATTTTTTTGTGCATTCCCTTGCTTTGTTTATCCCAATGAAATGCATAACCTCACACTTCTTTTGATTGTATTGCATTTGTCACTTTTCTGCCTACACTACCAAATCATTGATATCTTCCTGCAGTCCACAGTCATCTCTTTTTCGCTATCAACTATCTGGTCAATATTTGTGTTTTCTGAAAACTTACCCATTCAGCCTCCTACGTTTATGTGTAAATTATCCAATACGCACATAGCACAAAAGGAAAAGGACTCAAAAGTGAGCTGTGGAACATGACTGGAAATTGCTTTCAATTCACAAAACACACTTGTAGATCATTACCCTTTGTTTCCTGTTACGGAGCCAGTTCTGAATCCAACTCGCCATATTTCCTTGTATTCCAATTATCAAGGGAAACAATTTAAGACAAAAGAATTAAAGGGGATATGAAGAGAACCTTCTTCAGCCAGAGGGTGATAGGTGTCTGGAAGTTATAGCCAGTTTAGTGATTGAGTGTGCTTTAGTTTTTATTTAATATTCTGCCTTACGGAGCCTTGTCCAATGTCTTATTAAAATCCATGGAGACAACATACACTGCACTACCTTCATCCACCCTCCTTGTTACTTCCTCAAAAACATTCAATTAAGGTAATAAAACATGACCTATCCTTAAAAACAACTTGCTGACTACCATTGATCACTGACTATCCATATCTCTCAAAGTAGCATTTAAATCTGTAGGATCAATGCTTATTCCAGTAGTTTGCCCACCACTGAGGTCAGACTGACTAGTCTACAATTATTTGGCCTATTCCTTGCACCATTTTGAATAGTAGTAAGACATTTCAGACCTCCAACCTTTGGTGCCCTGCCAGTTAGCTATTTCCTCCTTGGCTTCCATTAAGTGGATACAGTTCATTTGCCACTAGTTATTTATCCTCCTTCAAGGAATTCAGTCATCTAGTACTTAATTTCTTATTATGCTTATTTGAACTAATATTGCACACTCCTCTTCAACTAAATTGTATGCATCATTCCTTTGTGAAGAGAGACAAAACACTCATTTAGAAACCTGCCCAAATCTTCAGCTTCCATGCACAACTTACCATGTACATCTCTAATAGACCCAGACCTTTCTTTAGTCATTCCCTTGTTCGTAATACACTTTGGATTTTCCTCAGTCTTACTGGCAAATATCTCTTCATATCCCCTCTCTGCTTTCTGAGTTTCCTTTTTCACTTAACTCTGAACTTTTTAAACTCCCCTAAGATTCCTAAAATATTACCCTTTTATGAGACTGCCATAAGCTCTATTTTTCTGCTTTGTTATACCCTTTTAGCTCCTGGATAAAGAGAGGATTCTAGACTGGGCAATGCAAACCCTTTCTTTGTGCGAACATGTCTACAATGAGACATTGGAATCTTGCTTTTGAATCCTCTACATTGATTTGCTATTGACTTCCCTTCAAGTAAATATAACCAATCCACATTTTCCAGATCATCTCTCAGCTTTGTAAAGGGAGGCAATGTCATTATGATAAAGTCACTGGGCTAGTATTTATGGTGATCCAAAGTAATTCTCTAGGGATAAAGGTTCAAATTCCACCATAACAGATTGTGAAATTTGAATTCAATAAAAATGTAGAATTGAAAGCTAGCCTAATGGGAGTCATGTAACCATTATCGCTCTTCACTAATGTGCTTTTGGGATGGAAATCTGTCATCCTTATCTGATCTGGCCTACATGTGACAGCACCTACATCTGACAGCAATGTGATTGCCTTTCAAGCACCCTCTGAAATTGCTTAGCAAGCCACTCACTGAGAATGAAGGATGGGCAATGAATGCTGGCCCAGGTAGTGACCCCCATATCCTAAAATGGAAAAGTTTCGAACTTCCATCCATCTGCCAAGTTTCATTTCTTAAGACTCCATCTAGAATTATGCCCTTTCTTATGGAAGTCTCGCATGTGAGCTACAAAGTTCTCTTGAATACAGTTCAAGAATTTGGTGCCCTCTGTGCCTTTCAGACTACTTGTATCCCAGTTGATATTTGTTGAGACCAGGAACAATGATGCAATAATATTTGCGTTCCTATCTTTTAACATCCCTCAGATCTGCTTTCAGGACCATATTTCCATTCCAAGTCATAGGTATCAATGTGGAGCAGGATCTCTTGTTGATATCTGACTTTGAGTCTTCTTGTACTCTACTTCTAAGATAACCGTCATGCTTGCAGCTATGTCATTGATAGAAATCAAGTTATAAATCTCCAAATTTTATCTCTATGGCTGGAATTTTGTCATCAGCCTTATTACTTCCATATTTAATGTGCCATTTTACTTGCTGTCTGAGTGCAACTCTTAATCTTCCTGCTTGATGACATCAGCTTGCAGTTTCCACATCTACAGTAAAGCAAATGTATTAGATTATATTCCCTACAGTGTGGAAACAGGCCCGTTGGTCCAACAAGTCCACACCGACCCTCCAAAGAGTAAACCCACCCAGTCCCATTTTCCCTCTGACTAATGCACCTAACAATATGGGCAATTTGACATGGCCAATTCACCTAACCTGCACATCTTTGGACTGTGGAGGAAACCGGAGCACCCGGAGGAAACCCACGCAGACACAGGGAGAATGTGCAAACTCCACACAGTCACCTGAGGCTGGAATCGAACCTGGGACCCTGGTGCTGTGAGGCAGCAGTACTAACCACTGAGCCACCGTGCTGCCCTATTAGTTGACAATGAACTTAGAATAACACAATCCTATGAACAATCTAAGTTCTTTCTTCTCTTTGCTTTTAAATTTCCCTTAGTTGTTACCTATGTTGAGTCAATCCCTTCATGATCTATTTGGTGACTCACAGTATGTTATGTCATAAAGAATACTTCAGTTTTTTGGTTTTGATGCCATATTCTTGATGACAATCCAGAACTTTGTTCAACATTAATGTGTGTCCCTTCTATCTTACTGCTAATTAGATGGTCATCTAAGAAACTAGAAATTCGTCTCATTACCAGTGTACCTGATCGATGACACTCTGGAACATTAGGATTCATAACTTAGAATCAGGTAATTTTACAGTATAGAAGGAGCCATTCGACCCATCATGTCTATAATTGCTCTTGAAAGAGCTGCTCAGCTCATCCCATTCTCTGGCCCTATCTTTGTAGCCTTTTAAATTTATCACTTTCAAATAGATGTCCAGCTCTGTTTTGTAACTCCTTATGGAATCTCTCTCTATCCATCTCCCAGGCAGCACATTCCAAATCCTAACAATTCTGCATAAAGAAATTTCTCCTTCTCCCACTCCTATCTCTCTTGCTGATAGTCTTGACATTGTCTGTCAGAAATTCACCTGCACCTCCACACACATCATTTACTGCATCTGCTGCACCCAATGTGGCCTCCTATACATTGGGGAGACAGGCCACCTACTTGCGGAACATTTCAGAGAACACCTCTGGGACACCCGCACCAACCAACCCAACCGCCCCGTGGCTGAACACTTTAACTCCCCCTCCCGCTCCGCCAAGGACATGCAGGTCCTTGGCCTCCTCCATCGCCAGACCATGGCAACATGACGCCTGGAGGAAGAGCACCACAAGGGTTGAATGCAGATTTCTCCAGCTTTCTCACTTTCCCCCCCCCCCACCCCCCCACCTTTTCTCAGTCCCAACCCTCAGACTCAGCACCGCCTTCTTAACCTGCAATCATCTTCCTGATCTCTCCGCCCCCACCCCCTCTCCGGCCTATCACCCTCACCTTAACCTCCTTCCACCTATCGTATTCCCAGCGCCCCTCCCCCAAGTCCCTCCTCCCTACCTTTTATCTTAGCCTGCTTGGCACACCTTCCTCATTCCTGAAGAAGGGCTTATGTCCGAAACGTCGATTTGCTTGTTCCTTTGATGCTGCCTGACCTGCTGCGCTTTTCCAGCAACACATTTTTAAGTCTTGACATTGTGACTCCTAGTTACTGACATACTAACTAATGGAAACAGAATATCCTCCTTTACTCTGTCAAAATTGTTTGAAGTTTTGAACACCTTAATAGGATCATCTCTTAATCTTCTCTGCTCCAAGGAGAATGAGCCCAATTTCTCTACTCTTTCCTTGTATCTAAATTCCTTATTCCTGCTATCATTCTGTTCCATTGAAGTTCCTCCAGTGCTTTAACTTCCTTCCTGAAATATGGTGCCCAGAACTGAACACATTATTCCAAATGTGGTCAGGCCAATGATTGGTAGAGGTGTATTACCACTTCTTTTTATACTCTATGCCTCCATTTACAAACCTAAGGATCCTATAAGGCTTCTTAACAACTGTTTCAACATGCCTGGCCATCATCAGCGAATCATGCACATAAACCCCAAGGTCCCTCTGCTCCTGTACTCCCGTCACAGTTGTACCATTGAGCCTGTATTGTCTCTCCATGTTTCTTCTGCCAAAATGCATTACCTCCTATTTCTCTGCATTGAAATTCATCTACCCAGTGTCAGTTCATTTGGCCAACTTGTCAAGTCCCTCTGAAGTCACTTTGTCCTCTCAATTCAGTATTCTCCCTTGCTTAATGTTATCAGCAAATATAGGTATTTTTGCCCTCAAAGCGCATATCCAAATAATTTTTAAATCAGAAAAAGCGTGGGTCCCAACACTGATCCCTGGGGAGCACCACTTTCAACTTGTCTCCAATCTGAGAAATGCCCACCTGTACCAACCCCTTTCCTGTCTTTTATCCAATTTTTAAACCATGCTACTGAGACCCATCAATCTCAACAATTCCTGATTTGCTAAACAATTTGCTATGTTGCTCCGTATCTAATGCCTTATGAGAGTCCAAATATACAATATCCATAGCACTACCCCCACCTGCCTGTGTCACCTCGTCAAAAAACTCGATTATATTTGTCAGATTTGATCTGCCCTTGACAAAGCCATGCTGATTGTCTAACATAAACTTAGAGAAAAATAAGTGTAACTTTACCTTATCCCATATTATGGCCTCCATCAGTTTTGCCACTGGTGATGTCAGGCTGACAGGTCTGTTGTATCCTGGGTTATTGTTTGCCCCTCTCTTAAACAATGATGTCGCGTTCGCAATCCTCCAATTCCCAGGACTAATCCTGTGCTCACAGAGGCTTAGATAATTTCGATCTTAAATGGTAATCTATTGTACCAGTCTGAAATGGCAACAAGGACAGGATGTATTTTTTTTTACATTTCATTTGAGATGCTAAGGATTGAAGAACATTGTTACACATCATTGAAACTCCTAAAGTTAATTTTGAGGAAGTTTGAACAATTTGAAAAATGGTTGTGTGCTGTTCATGTTTAGGTACACAGTCTGTGGACTGCATTGTTTAAACAAAATGGTGCCGAAGAGGTCTATACTAATCTGAACAGGACTAATATAATTGCAAACAAGAGTTTCACATTTGGCTGCAAGTGAATAAAATAGAAGATAGGGATAATGTACATGGTTTCTTTAAATAATCTCTGCTGCTTCCCCACATCATCATTCTTACATACGTAAAAAGGGGGTGGTTGGGACAGCATTGGTGAAGTGGGGTTAGGTGAAGGCAGGCAGAAGGTACGACCTGGTTGGTCAATAGGAAGAATGAATCCGGTAGGTGGCTGGGAGGAGTGGAAGTGGGAGGGGAGGGGCTGGGAAGGGAGTTGGGGAAAGGGAGGTTATTTGAAATTGGAGAACTCCAATGTTGAGTCCTCCAGGCTTCAGGCTGACCAGGTGAAAGGTGAGGTGTTGTTCCTTCAATTTGCAGTTTGGTTCATTGTGGCAAAAGAGGAGGCCAAGGATGGTCATGTTGGAAAGGGAGTGGGAAAGGGAATTAAAATGGACGGTAAGGGAGGTCTGGTTGGCCCCTGTGGGCCCGGCTGAGATGCTCAGTGAACCACTCCCTAAATTTACATTTGAATAATTTCCCCAACCTCTGCACTACATGAACAGTAAATGATTGCCTCCCTTCAAACACTGCTCACTTTCCTTTCAATCCCAAAGTCATTGGACTCTAAAATTTGACCCCTTACCCTGAAAAGCTTAGAACTTGTTTCCTCTGTAACATCTTGTTTGAATCTCTCCAAAACTACCTCTGTCCCTGCCATAACCCCAAAATGACCCATAATTAAGTCATAAAACATAGCCTCTGTGACCAGTGCAGACTGAACTCTTCTGTGTTGTTTGGTGTCCTGTGTCACTGTCATTGTCCAGTTCACTCTTAACCAGTAGAAAATATCCAGAAATTGCTTCTCTTATTGTAATATTCAATACATGGTTCTCATTCCCTCATTTATATTTTGGTTATATTATACACAGTCACGCCATCAGGTTTCACAATAACATTGACAGTACCACTTTAATTTTTCCATTGCCTGTTGACCCCTCCACTCTGTATATCCAACTGTTTTTCCAATATCCAGCCTGAGAAACAGCAGTTTCCTCCAGTTAAACAATGGGATGACCACAATGATCAGTTTTGACTGTTAAAATCTTTGTATTCGTGTCAGTGAATCTATCGCTTTTCCCAACTATTCTTTTAGACTGAACCACATTGGTTCTCAATCTTAGCATCCTTCCTATCATTACATCCCTTCAGAGTACAGATAGTCACTTACATTGCATGCCTTATGCATTTTTCACATCTTTAGACTTAATTATTCTAATGTACCCCAGCTAGACCTCCATCTATCACCCTGTAAGATATCATTGAACCATCTAAATGAAAGACACTATACCAATGTCAATTGTCTATTTTGTAATTAAAAACAAAAGCTTGAACATTGGCATTGACGGTGGTTTTCATTCCTTGGATCTGATAGGAATTTGCGAGGTAGTTGTCACATTATTCATCTAGTTTTAGGGTGTAGGTTTGCTCGCTGAGCTGTAGGTTTGATATCCAGATGTTTCATTACCTGGCTGGGTAACATCATCAGTGGCGACCTCCAAGTGGCGACCTTCACTTGGAGGTCGCCACTGATGATGTTACCCAGCCAGGTAATGAAACGTCTGGATATCAAACCTACAGCTCAGCGAGCAAACCTACGCCCTAAACCTCAACTTGAGCTACAAACCTTCACAAACCTTGCGATCACCTAGTTTTCTTCCTATTTGTAGTCGATGTATTTTCATCTGTTCCAGGTAAGGGAGTGATATGAACATGTAGCTTAGGAGGAAAGACTAGAAGAATAAAGAATAGAAGAGCTGTATCAATTTGGAATGGTGTAATTTGTGGATTCACTTTAGAGACATTGGAGGTCGAGACTGGAGAGTAAAACAAAGGGAAATTTTGCTGGTGGGAACGAACTATAAAACTGTTGTGATGCAGGAGATAGCAATTAAGGCTATTGTGTCAACATGGGCTCTCTGAGCATAGTTTGGACCACCAGGATGACAGCAAAATGTTGTTCTCAATTAGTTGGAGAAGATGACGATGGTGTTGATGTTTAAGTAGATAATTATGACCAGAAGTTAAAAGATCCTATTTTAAAGCTTTTGTTATAAGACAATGTAATCGTTTGAGCATTGAAAGATATTTTGTTTCTTCAAGCATTTTGGTTTCCAGGCCCATTAATGAGTATACTTTGCAAATGTCAGATTTTCTTGTGTTGTTGGAGATTTCAACATTTGAAGCTTACTGTTGACTGAAATAAGTGACCTTTGAAAACAAATTTTTGAACTATTTTCCATAAACAAAATGGTACCAAGAAAAATACTAGAACATAGAAGATTTGTGTATTGTTTATAAAGTTATAAATTTAAGATTAGTTTGGGAAAATGCTATCTAAAAAATTAAAGTAGCAGAAATGGCATGAAAAGGGTACAGAAATTAGAAGCAAAAGAAGGTGATTAGCTGATTGTGCTCAAATGTCAGTTTTAGTTTCATTTCATTAGCTATTTCCTGTCGTGGTTTATCATTATTACAATAAATAAAACTAATCCAAACAATTGAGCAAGTTTAAAGCAATACTACTTATACATTTTGACCCTGAAACAAATACAAGTTGACCATTTAAACAAAGTACTACTCCTAGGCGATGATGAATTTCATCCAAAAGATGTCTGTTCAATGTTTATAACAGACGTTTTGCTTTCACTATACAGGGGTCCCCAGTTTACAAACATCTAACTTTGGAACGCTCATACATTTGAACACAATCCAGTCCGGGGGTGTAATTTTGAAGACCTAATATACAAATGTATCTTCTACTTGTGATTAGCTGTTTTATACTATCCTGCATTGCGTTCTGACTGTGTACAAATTTGACTTGCGACCCCTGTTATTGTATCCTGTTGTTCATCACTAAAACGGCACCTTTCCATTAAAAATTTTAAAAATCAAATATAGCCTCCTGTCCCCATCTTTTCTTTCTCCACCACAAATTGTTGCCTCAAATCTCCCTAAGTCCTCTGCCTTCATTTTGAACAGTTGCAATTAGAACATGGACACTCAGCAGATCAGAGTTTCACTATTGTTTCTTGCTGCCTAACCCAAACTCTCATATTTCTCTAACCTATATCCTTGGCCTCATGTTAGCTGCTATTGTTAATGGTTCCCTTTTTTCTGGGTTAGCATACCTCACCCTTCAAATTTATTATCAACTTGTTGAAAAAAAAAATGTCCTTACCTCTATGACCTTTTGAAGTGTCATTCCACATCCCACCTCTATTTCTTCTAGAGTTCTTCAATAAGAACTTAAGCAATAGAAATAGGAATGGGTCATTTTGACCCCTAGACCAGCTCCACCATTCAATAAAATCATGGCCATTATCCTTGTTGGTTGGACCTTCATAGTCCAAAATCAATATCCTTTGATAACCAAAACTCTGACTTTACTCTTTAATATAACAACTGAGCATCCATTGTTCTCTGGGGTTGAGAACAAATGTTGGCTTCATCTCAATAAAGCAACAAACAGACACTGGACTGCCATTATGTCGTCAACAAAAACACAAATGCTTCATGTTTACAGGGAACAAGTAAGATAAGGTAAAGTTGTCAGAATCCCAGAGAACCATAAGGCTGTTGTATCATTAGAGTGAGTCAACTAGTTAGTGGTGGTTTAACTTGAGGGTCACCAAGCCTCAGGCAAAGTGAGAAGGCCCTTCAAAGAGGGGAGCAAGTAATAAAAATCTAAATCAAAAAACACAAAAAGAACGTTAAGTTTTTGTGTCTCCAGTCCCTGTGACATCTACCAGGCATGCTTCATTTTCAGGTCCATCCAGGAGTAGGCAGGATGGAAGAAGAGAAACAAATGTCCATTAAGATCAACTACCTATGATGGATTACATCAGACCTCCATCTCACGAATGGAACTACATTTGACATTTTCTGTCGTAGCTATAATTTTTGTGGTATCTTGTTCTACGCTACATAATAAACTTTATAGAAAAGTGTCACTGGGGGAAAAAGTGTAAAAGAAGAAACCTAGATCTTTGATCATCTCTCTCTCTCTCTCTCTCTCTCTCTCTCTCTCTCTCCCCCAGCTCATGTAAACATGAGGAAAATTGTCCAGGTTACCTACAATCTCTTTGAAATGTCGTTTTTTTTAACTGATGCTTCTTCTGCAGTCAGCTATTTGCATGTTTAACATGTTGCATTAAATTTGTTACATCTAGAAATGGGATGCTGAGCATTGTTGGTGAAAGGCTTTAAGACATTATTTAACCAAAGGTCTGAGGACATTAGCTTTGCAGACAAGAGTAAAAGTTAGATCACCTATTGTTGTCAGTTGTAACTTCAGTTCTATGCTGCTGTTGATTTGAGAGTGCTTTAGGACAATATCAATTTTGAAATTATAGTATTGTAAAGAAGGTGAGTCTCCCTCTCCAAATGTTTGGATTCAATACCATGCTACTAGTGCACGATTATACTTTATTTCCAAAGATGTTGACGAAGTTGCCTTTAAAGAGGGAAATCTTGATTTAAGTGTTTCAATCATTTTGTTAAGAATTAAATATGACTTCTGGATTCACTGTGAAAAAGTTAGTTGCTATTGGTAGTTCAGAATAGGATACTGCAATCTTAAAATGATCATCCTCATTATCCCATGGCTCAGTGTTCTAAGGTTCACCACACTCTTGGTTTTGAAAATTCACTCTTTGAGGTCAAATAATCCAAATGACAAAAACATTTGATTCTTATACTTTCACTGGAGCTGAAAGGTTTTTGCTGCCAAGAAGTACATATATACAATAGACAATAGGTACAGGAGTAGGCCATTCGGCCCTTCAAACCAACACCACCATTCATTATGATCATGGCTGATCATCCACAATCATTATCCTGTTCCTTCTTTATCCCCATAACCCTTGATTCCACTGTCTTTAAGAACTCTGTCCATCTCTTTCTTGAAAGTATCCAGAGACTTGGCCTCCGCTGCCTTCTGGAGCAGAGCATTCCATATATCCACCACTCTCTGGGTGAAGAGGTTTCTCCTCAACTCTGTTCTAAATGGCCTACCATCTAAACTGTGTCCTCTGGTTCTGGACTCATCCATCAGCGAAAACATGCGTCTTGTCTCCAGAGTGTCCAATCCTTTAATAATCTTACACGTCTCAATCAGATCCCCTCTCATCCTTCTAAACTCAAGTGCATAAAAGTCCAGTCGATCCAATCTTTCAAGATGATAGTCCCACCATTCTGGGAATTGACCTACGCTGCATTCCCTTAATAGCCAGAATGTCCTTCCTCAAATTTGGAGACCAAACCTGCACACACTACTCCAGATGCGGTCTCACCAGAGCCCTGTTCAGCTGCAGAAGGACCTCTTTGCTCGTATACTGAATTCCTCTTGTTATGAAGGCCAGCATGCCATTAGCTTTCTTCACTGCCTGCTGTACCTGCATGCTTGCTTTCATTGACTGATGTACAAGAACACCTAGATCTCATTGTACTTCCCCTTTACCTAACTTGACTCCATTTAGATAGTAATCTGTCTTCCTGTTCTTGCCACCAAAGTGGATAACCACACATTTATCCACATTAAATTGCATCTGCCATGCATCTGTCCACTCACCTAGCCTGTCCAAGTCACTCCTCACATTTCACCCTGCCACCCAGCTTTATGTCATCAGCAAATTTGCTAATATTACTTTTAATGCCTTCATCTATATCATTAATGTATATTGTAAACAGCTGTGGTCCCAGCACCGAACCTTGTGGTACCCCACTGGTCACCGCCTGCCATTCTGAAAGGGACCCGTTTATCACTACTCTTTGCTTCCTGTCAGCCAGCCCATTTTCAATCCAAGTTAGTATTTTGTTCCCAATACCATGTGCCCTACTTTTGCTCACTAATCTCCTATGTGGGACTTTATCAAAGGCTTTCTGAAAGTCCAGGTACACAACATCCACTGGCTCTCCCTTGTCCATCTTCAGTTACATTCTCAAAGAAATTCCAGAAAATTAGTCAAGCACGATTTCCCTTTCATAAATCCATGCTGACTCTGAACTATCCTGTTAATGCTATTCAAATGAGTCATAATTTCATCTTTTATAATTGACTCCAGCATCTTTCCCACCACTGGCATCAGGCTAACTGGTCTATAATTCCCTATTTTCTGTCTCCCTCCTTTCTTGAAAGGTGGGACAACATTAGCCACCCTCCAATTAGCAGGAACTGATCCTGAATCTATAGAACATTGGAAAATGATTACCAATGTATCCACAATTTCTAGAGTCACCTCTTTAAATAACCTGGGATGCAGACCATCAGGTCCTGCGAACTTACCAACCTTCAGACCTAACAGTCTATCCAACACCATTTCCTGCCTATTATAAAGTACCTTCGGTTCATCCATTACCCTAGGTCCTTCAGCCATTTTTACATTTTGGAGATTGCTTATGTATTCCCCAGTGAAGACAGATCCAAAGTACCAATTCAACCCTTCTGCAATTTCCTTGTTCCCCATAATTAATTCACTCGTGTCTGTCTTCAAGGGCCCAATTTTAATCTTAACCATTTTTTTTCTTTTCACATACCTAAAAAAGCTTTTACTATCTTCCTTTATATTTTTGGCCGGTTTGCCTGCGTACCTCATTTTTCTCCGTATAATGCCTTTTTAGTTATCCTCTGTTGCTCTTTAAAGGTTTCCCAGTCCTCCGGCTTCCTGTTCATCATTGCTATGTTATGCTTCTTCTCTTTTATCTTTACCGTAACTTCCCTCGTCAGCCACGACCGCTCCTGCCTCCCCTTAGAATCTTTCTTCCTCTTTGGAATGAACTGATCCTGCACCTTGTGCATTATACCCAGAAATACCTGCCATTGTTGTTCCACTGCCACCCCTGCTAGGGTATTGAACCGTTGAACTTTGGCCAGCTCCTCCCTCATTGCACCTTTGTTCAACTGCAATACTGACAATATCTAGAAATCTTCCAGTGAGTAAGGTTTTCAGATGACTTAACTGGATTTTCAACATTCTGGGTGTTGAGGCACCATCTCTCTCGACACTACAAAGTCAGAGAATTTTCCCTCAGTAATACTAAATGTGCATACAATACCTCCGAACTGAAAGGAAAATACAGCTGGTTGTTTTCATCCTGTTCTGTTTCCGATATTCACGTTATATTGTTAAAACAGACCTATTTATTTTTCTGGTGTTGGTGTATTTGTTTAATGTGTATTTTTTTTAACCCAGAGCCCATTGGAAGTATGTCTTCGATGGAGGTAAATGTTGACATGCTGGAGCAGATGGACCTAATGGATATGTCTGACCAGGAAGCACTAGACGTGTTTCTCAACTCTGGTGGGGAGGACAGCAGTGAAATCTCCCCAGTGTTAGGTAAAATAACAAATCTTTCTTATTATCTGGTGGCACAAAACTGAATTAACTATCTATATTGTGACATATGGATGCAGAGATGGGCTGAGAGGTGGCAGATGGAGTTCAACCTGGATAAATGCGAGGTGATGCATTTTGGAAGGTCGAACTTGAAAGTTGAGTACAGGATTAAAGACAGGATTCTTGGCAGTGTGGAGGAACCCAGGGATCTTGGTGTGCAGGTACCTAGATCCCTTAAAATTTCCAATCAGGTGGACAGGGTTGTTAAGAAAGCATATGGTGTTTTGGCTTTCATTAACGGGGGATTGAGTTTAAGAGCCGTGAGTCCTTGTTGCAGCTCTATAAAACTTTGGTTATACTGCGCTTGGAATACTGTGTCCAGTTCTGGTTGCCCTATTATAGGAAAGATGTGGATGCTTTAGAGAGGGTTCAGAGGAGGTTTACCAGGATGCTGCCTGGAATGGAGGGCTTATCTTACAAAGAGTGGTTGACTGAGCTCGGACTGTTTTCATTGGAAAAAAAGGAAGCGGGGGGGGGGGACCTAATTGAGGTGTACAAGATAATGAGAGGCATAGATAGAGTTGATAGCCAGAAACGTTTTCCCAGGGCAGAAATTGTTAACACGAGGGGTCATAGTTTTAAGCTGTTTGGCGGAAAGTATAGAGGGGCGGAAAGTATAGAGGGTGGGTTCTTTCATAGTTTGTGAGAAGATTTGCGGGTTCTTTACGCAGAGACTTGTGAGAGCATGGAATGCGTTGCCAGCAGCAGTTGTGGAAGCGAGGTCATTGGGGATATTTAAGAGACTGCTGAACATGCATATGGTCACAGAAATTTGAGAGTTCGTACATTAGGTTTACCTCACATGAGGATCAATGGTCGGCACAACATCGTGGGCTGAAGGGCCTGTTCTGTGCTGTACTGTTCTATGTTCTATGTCAGCAAACACCATAAGTTGCAGAAGTGAACTGAGTTTTTAATTGGTAATAATTGCATTTATGCTTGAGAGGCATGCAGAGGATAAATAGACAATGTCTCTTCCTGGGGTGGTGGAGTCGAAAACTAGAGGGTGAGAGGGAAAAGATTTAAAAGGGACCTAAGGGACAACTTTCTTACACAGAAGGTGATGCATGTATGGAATGAGCTGCCAGAGGAAGTGGTGGATGCTGGTAAAATTAAACTATTTTTAATAGGCATCTAGATGGGTAAATGAATAGGAAGGGTTTAGAGGGATATTTGCCAAATGCTTGCAAATGGGACTAGATTAATTTAGGATATCTGGTCAGCATGGATGAATTGAACCGAAGGATCTGTTTCCATACTATAGGTCTCTGCGACCTTATGACAGATATTTCAAATTTGTAATCTGTTGATCTGTAATACACATACTTTTATTAGACTTTCTCTATATATTTTTTCATGGAATATGGGCATCATTGTTGAGGTCAACATTTATTGCCCATTCTTGATTGTTTTTGAGAAAATTGGAGGTGAATTACAATGGTATCAAATTGGAAAATAGTTTGTGAGCTGCCTTAGTCCTTTTGCTTTGCTTCATATGTATATAATCCAGCAAAGGTCATGTTTTGTTGCTAGTGTGGACTTCATTCTGTGTTATATGACCTAACTACATTACATGGTGAGATGCTGAAGTCACGTTTGTAATTTGATACAAATGCATTGGTTGACAGCCTTGATGGTAACAGAAGATAAACAAGGTAAAACTTGATGTTTCCACCCACTTAAAGTCTAATATTTCCACTCATTTGAAGAGGTCTTGAGGTACTTATTTGAAATAGGAGCAGAAGTAGACTATTTGGCCCATTGACCCTGCTCTGCCATTCATTAATATTATGGCTAATTTGTTTGTGTTTCCAATTCATTATTTCCTACTACCCCTGGTAACACGATAGATGCTGAGGGATTGTTTCCCTTTGTAAGGGAGTCTGGGACTAATAGGCACAGTCTCTGAGTAAGTGGTTGCTCAGGACAAAGATGAGAGATTTCTTCTGAGGGTCATGTATCTGTTGTGTTATTTACCGCAGCAAGCTATACAGACTATGTCATTAAGTATATTCGAGACTAATTTTACTCAGGGATTCAAGTTTACGGGGATAGGGCAGAAAAGTGGAGTTGAGGATTACCAGATCAGTTATGCTCTCATTAAATGGCACACATTTGCTCTTATGTCCTATGGTCCTGAAAGAGCAACCCCTGTGTTTAAAACAGTACTGATTAGATTACTTACAGTGTGGAAACAGGCCCTTCGGCCCAACAAGTCCACACCGCCCCGCCGAAGCACAACCCACCCATACCCCTACATTTACCCCTTACCTAACACTACGGGCAATTTAGCATGGCCAATTCACCTGACCTGCACATCTTTGGACTGTGGGAGGAAACCGGAGCCCCCGGAGGAAACCCACGCAGACACGGGGAGAACGTGCAAACTCCACACAGTCAGTCGCCTGAGGC
The DNA here is from genome assembly GCF_037043375.1 of Chiloscyllium plagiosum. Classification (NCBI taxonomy): domain Eukaryota; kingdom Metazoa; phylum Chordata; class Chondrichthyes; order Orectolobiformes; family Hemiscylliidae; genus Chiloscyllium; species Chiloscyllium plagiosum. The sequence goes on along the minus strand of NW_028270172.1, from coordinate 46,393,753 downwards.
GGGAATTGAACCCGGGTCTCTGGCGCTGTGAGGCAGCAGTGCTAACCACTGTGCCACCGTGCCCCCCATACTATAGTACTGTCTAGTTTGGACTCGCCCACAAGAGGATAAGTCCTTTCCATGTTCATCTTAAGACCATTCAGGATATAACACATCTAGATCAAGTGACCTCTCATTCTTTGAAACCCTCCACCCAGTCCAACTTGTCTTGTAAGAAACTTATTTCAGCTATCAATGTTCCTATGACAGTGCACTTAGATCTGTCTTTAAATAAGGAGATCAAAACCATATCTATCGGAGATGTGGATCTGCCAACATCCTGCATAACTGAAGCATAGCAATTTTACTTCTTTCTTCAATTCCTTTCATAATGAAGAATAACCTTCCTGATTATGTCCTTTATCTACATTATGATTCATGAGAACACTGAAATCCCTTTGCACCTTTCAGTCACTCTCTGTTTATGTAATTATGTGAAAGTGAACAACCACATTTTCCCACATGCACTCAACCAATCAAATCTTTGGGTGGCACGGTGGCTCAGTGGTTAGTACTGTTGCCTCACAGCACGAGGGTCCCAGGTTCAATTCCAGCCTTGGGCGACTGTGTGTGTGTGTGGAGTTTGCACATTCTCCGCGTGTCTGCGTGGGTTTCCTCTCATAGTCCAAAGATGTGCAGGTCAGGTGAATTGGCCATGCTAAATTGTCCATAGTGTTAGGTGCATTAGTCAGAGGGGAATGGGTCTGGGTGGGTTATTGTTCAGAGGGTCGGTGTGGACTGGTTGGGCCGAAGGATCTGTTTCCACAGTAGGGAATCTAATCTTCTGCAAACTCGTCTGCACAACATATATATGTGTGTATTAGTGAGCCAGACAGTTTTTTTTCAACAATTAAAAATGGTTTCATGGTCATTAATAGATTCTTAATTCCATATTTTTAAAATTGATTTTAAATTCCAGCATCTGCTATGGGGGATATTCAAACTTGGGCCCCAGAACATTAGTGGAGTTTCTGTGTTAATAGTCTAGTGATAATATCTCTCTTAATAAGGAATGTTGATAGCATAGATGAAAACCTATTTGCTGGTTATAGAATCTGGAACGAGGAGGCCTAGCCTAACATTTAGAACCAAGTCTTTCAGGAGTGAAGTGATAAACCACTCTACATGCAAAGTTTAAAGTTTGAAATTCTGTTCTCAAACAACACTCAAGGTAAGGTGAGCTAATTTTAAGATTTCAAAACCTTTGCAGCATTAGCAATTGTCCATGTCGACTAATCATGTGGAATTACTTTGTACTCCTAACCCTCAAGAAATCGGAGAGTGCTTGCTTCTTTTGAGATACAAAAGGTGTTCTGTAATATCTCAATTCATTCAAAATGATGACTACATCACAATTGATTCTCCTTGTCTGATAGACAAAGGACACTTCCTTTCATATTGTTTTTAGGGAAACTTGGTTTATCACTGTATTTCCCCCTTCATCTTACTAGTATGATAAAGGTTAAGTAAAATTAACATGAAGTTGATGCTGTTTACAGTTCAGTCTTTTCAGGTTCAAATGGTTGTGACATGTACTTAACACTGGCAAATTGTATCTTGATTAATTTTTTATGAAAGATTTTTTCTATCTTAGTGCCCTAGACTTTAGAAGCTGCTGTCCAATTCTTTTGTTGATTTTTAAAACTTTTGTTAAACCTCTTATTGTTTAGTGCAAGTCTGCCATCTTGTGGATAAAGTTAAAAATCACACAACACTGGGTTATAGTCCAACAGGGTTATTTGGAAGTACTAGCTTTTGGAGCGCTGCTCACGGAGTTAGGGAAATGAGCATGTATGTGCCTCACTCAGTAAATGGCTAAATGATATTTATGAATCTAACACTTCAGGGTAGAACGGTGGCTTAGTGGTTAGCACTGCAGCCTCAGAGCGCCAGGGACCCGGGTTCGATTCCAGCCTTGGGTGACTGTGTGGAGTTTGCACATTCTCCCTGTCTGTGTGGGTTTCCTTGGGTGCTCCGTTTCCTCCCACAGTCCAGAGATGTACAGGCCAGGTGAATTAGCCATGCTAAATTACCCATAACAATAGATACATTAGTCAGAGGGAAGTGGGTTACTCTTCGGAGGGTCAGTGTGGACTTGTTGGGCCGAAGGGCCTGTTTCCACACTGTAGGAAATCTAATCTAATCAATTTGATACTTTCCTTATAGATACATATTTGTACAGACATGCAGATCATGACAGGTTAATATGACAAATAAAGAAAGCAAACAACTAAAGGGATAGAGACATTACATGAAAAATAATGTAGAACCTTCATTCAGCTGCAATTATTATATGAAAGGAAAACAAGACGAAGTTGAAAAATTCATAAATTAAGATGTATTTATCAGGAATAGAAAATAGAACATTACAGTGCTATACAGGCCCTTTGGCCCCTGATAGTGCACTGTCCTGTGAAACCAATATAAAGCCCATCTAACCTACACTATTCCATTCTCTTCTGTATGTCTATCCATTGATCAGTCTCATCTCTGGTTTCCCAGAGAATCCTTGGATAAATCCCATACGGCCCAGGACATTTATCTATTTTCACACTTCCCAGAATTTCAAACACCACCTTGTTGTGAACATCAATCCCACCTAGTAGCCTGTTCCTCAGTATTCCCCTCGACAACATTGTCTTTTTCTGGTGTGAATACTAACAAAAAAATATTCATTCAGCGCTTCTCCATCTCCTCTGATTCCACACAACACAATGACTGAACATGCTGGCATTCTTTTCAAGAAAAAGACCTCAATCAGGTAATTTCTTCAAATTAAGATAATGAAAGGGTTTGATAGCCTCGAAAACTTAGAGGCACCAATGCAAGAAAAAACATTACAGCTGAAAAATGTGTTGCTGGAAAAGCGCAGCAGGTCAGGCAGCATCTGCAGTCCTCATTTTCTCCAAGAAAAAACATTAGTCTAATAGCAAATTAATGCGAAGCTTCTTTATTTAGAAAGTGGAGTTGGCTAGGGCTTTTGCCCCAAACGTTGCTTTCACTGCTCCTTGGATGCTGCCTGAACTGCTGTGCTCTTCCAGCACCACTAATCCAGAATCTGGTTTCCAGCATCTGCAGTCATTGTTTTTATCATACGAAGTAGTTGAGAGGAATAAGAAGATACTTTAATAATAAGATCTTGATCAATTGGGTCAATGGGCTGAATAGTGGCACATAGAGTTTAATTTGGATAAATGTGAGAAATTGTATTTTATTCCTGAAGAAGGGCTTATGCCCGAAACGTCGATTCTCCTGTTCTCTGGATGCTGCCTGACCTGCGCTTTTCCAGCAACACATTTCCAGTTTTGGTAAAACAAACAAGGGCAGGACTTACAGTTAAAAGTAGAGCCTTGGGTAGTAGTGTAGAACAGAGAGACCTAGGGGTTCAGGTACATAATTCATTTGAAGTTTGCAGCATATTTTTGGATGGTTAAGAAGGTGTTTCACACATTTGCCTTCATTGCTTAAACGGTTGAGTAGAGAAGTTGGGATGTCATGTTAAGTTTTTATTTGGTGAGGCCTTTTAGACCATAAGAGACAGAAGCAGAAATTAGGTCATTTGAGTCTGCTCCACCATGCAATCACAACTGATAAGTTTCTCAACCTCATTTTCCTGCTTTCTCATTGTAACCCTTGATACCCTTGACAATCAAGAACCTACCTATCTCAATCTTAAATATATTCAATGACCTGGCCTTCACATCCTTCTGTGGTGATGAATTCCACAGATTCCCCACTCTGGCTGAAGAAGTTTCTCCATATCTCCATTCTAAATGGTCTTCCCTTTACTCTCAGGCTGTGCCCCCAGCTCTTAGTCTCTCCTACCAATGGAAACATCAACTCTGTCCAGGCAATTCAGTATTCTGTAAGTTTCAATTAGATCCCCTGTCATCCTTCAAAACTCCATTGAATATATACTGAGTCCTCAAACGTCCTTTTCATTTTAGGTTCATTCTCTTGAACCTACTCTGGACCAGGACTTCTTTCCTGAGATATGGGCCCAAATTTGCTCTCAATACTCTAAATGTGGTCTGCATTATAAATTTTCAAGTACATCCCTGCTTTTATAATCTAGTCTCCTCAAAATAAATGCCAATGTTGTATTTGTCTTCCTAACTACTGACTCAACCTGCAAGTTTACCTTAAGAAAATCCTAGACTAGAACTCCCAAGTCACTTTGCACTTCAGATTTCTGAATATTCTCCCCATTTTGAAATATCCATTCCTCTAATCTTTCTACCGAAGTGCATGTCCTCACACTTTCTCACGTTGAATTCCATTTGCCATTTCTTTGCCCACTCTCCTAACCTGTCCAAATCCTTCTGCAGCCTCCCCGCCACCTCAATAGTATCTGTCCCACTACCTATCTTTGTATTATCTGCCAACTTAGTCAGAATGCCCTCAGTTCCTTCATCTAGACAGTTAGTGTTAGGACCACAACCTTTCACTTTAAACACTTTAAACATACCACTGGTCACTGGCTGCCATCCTGAGAAAGGACCCTTTTACCCCCACTCTCCGAAAATTGGCTGTCTGGCAGGAAGCAATCTATGCTAGTACTTTGCCTTGCCTTGAACACTGTGGGTCTTTGTCTTACTCAGCAGCCTCTTGGGCGGCACCTTGTCAAAGGCCTCCTGGAAGTCCAGGTAGATAACACCCATTTGCTCTCCTTGGTTTAACCTATCATTACCACCTCAAAGAATTCTAACAGATTTGTTAGGTATGACCTCCCCATTGATGAAACCATAAGACATAGGAGCAGAAATTAGGCCATTCAGCCAGTCTGCTCTGCCATTCAATCATGGCTGATAAGTTTCTCATTCCCATTCTCCTGCCTTCTCCCTGTAACCCTTGATCCCCTTGACAATCAAGAACCTATCTCAGTCTTAGAAAGCTGTGGAAGTCAGGTCTTTGAGTGTTTTTGTGGCAATGAATTCCATAGATTCACCACTATGGCTGTGGCTGTCTCCTGATCTCTGTTCTAAAAGGTCTCCCCTTTACTTTAAGGCTCTGCCCTTGGGACCTATTTTCTCCTATCAGTGTGAATGTTGGAAAAGATGTTTCATTGTCAGGCCATTCAATATTCTGTCAGTTTCAATTAGACCCTCGCTCATCCTTGCAAACCGCATCACGTATAGACCCAGAGTCCTCAAATGTTCCTCATATGTTAAGCTTTTCATTCTTGGCACCATTCTCGTGAATCTCCTCTGAACACGCTCCAGGGCCAGTACATCCTTACTGAGATATGGAACTCAAAATTGCACACAATATTCGAAACCTGATCTGACCAGAGACTTATAGAGCCTCAGAAGTACATCCCTGCTTTTATATTCAAGTCCCCTCAAAATAAATGCTATCATTGCATTTGCCTTCCTAACTACTGACTAACCTGCAAGTTTGAGAGAATCCTGGACTAGAACTCCCAAATGTTTGCACTTCAGACTTCTGAATTTTCTCCCCATTTAGAAAATAGTCCATGCCTCTTCTTCCTGCCAAAATGCATGACCTCGTACTTTCCAATGTTGTATTCCATTTGACATTACTTTGCCCACTCTCCTAACCTGTCCAAATTCTTCTGTAGCCTCCCCAATACCAACTGTCCCTCTGCCTATCTTTGTATCATTTGCAAACTTAGCCAGTTCCTTCATCTAGATTGTTGACATATAAAGTGAAAAGTTGTGGTCCCAACACTAACACTTGTGGAACACCACTGGTCACTGGCTGCCATCCTGAGAAGGACCCTTATATCCCCACTCTCTGCTTTCTGCCAGACAGCCAAGCTAGCATCTTGCCTCAACACCGTGGGCCCCTATCTTATGCAGTAGCCTCCTGTGTGGCACCTTGTCAAAGACCTTCTTGAAGTCCTGATCGATAACATCCATTGGCTCTCCTTGATCAAGGGCTTATGCCCGAAACGTCGATTCTCCTGTTCCCTGGATGCTGCCTGACCTGCTGCGCTTTTCCAGCAACACATTTTCAGCTCTCCTTGATCTAACCTGCTCTAACAGATTTGTCAGGCATAACGTCCCCTTGAAGAAACCAAGGACTTTGTCCTATTTTACCACACTTATTGACTGAGGTTAGGCTAACGAGTCTAATTTTCTGTCTTTTGCCTTACTGCCTCCTTAAACAGGGGTGTCATGTTCATGATTTTCCAGTCCTCTGGGACCCTCCCTGATTCTACCAATTCCAAAAAGATCACTACTAATGCCTCCACTGTCTCTTCAACTATCTCCTTTAGAATTCTGGGGTGTGGTCCAGATTATTTATCCACCTTCAGGCTATTCAGTTTTTCTAGCACTTCCTTCTTGGTGATAGCCACCATACTCAGCTCTGCCCCCTCTCTCTTGAATTTTTGGGAAATTACTCGTGTATTCCACCGTGAAGACTGATGTAAAGTAATTAAATTGCAAAATTAGAAGGCTGTGTCAATAATTCTTAATGACAGAGTTTTATTAATATCAGGTTGTGATCATTGTATCGTTTGTCATAAGCAAGTCTTGGACAGGATCTATCGGTTCACATTGACACGTCAAATAAACCATATTTGACAGAATTTGTGATTTATAAAATAGACAAGGGCATTGATAGGGTGAATAGCAAAGGTCTTTTTCCTGGGTTGGGGGGGGGGGGGGAGGAGAGGAGAGAAAGAGAGGGGAAGAGAGAGGAAAGTTCAGAACTGGAGGTATATTTTTAAGAGAGGAGAAAGATTTAGGAAGGACCTGAGGGGCAATGTTTTCACACACACGGAGGTTCTTTGCCAGAGGAAATGGTAGGTGTAGTAGTTAACATGTAAAGACATTTAAGCAAGTACCTGAATAGGAATGATTTAGACTGATATGGGCCAAAAGCAGACAAGTGGGACTAGTTTATACTAATTTGAGCACACTTCAGTAGGTATGACAGACATCTCAACAGAACAGAAAAATCCCTCCTTCAGCCCACAGGTCTAGGATAATGTGTTCAAGACCCTTTCTCTCATAGGTTGATCTATATCTTGCATTACTGAAATTCTTTCCTGTTTAGGTTTCCCTGCAAAACAATCTGATGGAACACTCAAGGCATCTTTTTGGTGCCATCACATACTTTAAACAGGTTTTGCAGCTCTGAAATAAATAAATGACCATACATCAACCTTCAAATTGATATTTGTATGTAATTATTGGATTCCTATGTGATGGTTTATGAACAATCCAGAGTAAAGGCAGCATTGTGGCTCAGTGGTGAGCACTGCTGCCTCACAGCACCAGGGATTCAGGTTCAAATCCACCCTTGGACGAGTGTCTGAGTGTTTCCTCTGGGTGCTCCGGTTTCCATCCACAGTCCAAAGCTGTGCAGGCTAGGTGAATTGGCCATGCTAAATTGCCCATAGTGTTCAGGGACATGTAGGCTAGGTGCAGGCTTCTTGGGTCAAATGGCCCATTTCCACACTGTAGGGGGAATTCGATGAAGTAGTGACAGCGGAGTAAAGGCCATCATTTTCAACAGCTAACAACAATGCCATTTTTCTCTTTGTACAGGGTCCAAGTCTGAGTCACAACAAGGTGAAATAACTCTGCAAGTGCCAAACCAAGATGACCTAAGATTGAAACTATCTTCCTTCTCTTCTACCTCTGCTGACAATGCCAGTCACAGTGTGAGTGAAGATGATACTCCACTAGTTCAGTCTGACGAGGAAGAAGTTCAAATAGACACAAGCTTAGTCACAATGAATTCAGATTTAAAAGAGAATGCTGACAGTGATTCTCAGTAAAGTGTGAGATATTATTTGAAACTTTGTTGAAGGTTACTGAATTTTGAATTGCGTGAAAGATATATAATGGATAATCCACATCCTTTCCCTTTTGAAAAAATGTAAATTCCTGTGTCTGCTGATACTACATGCTGTAGTAAGTTACCCATTTACTTCAAATACAGAAGCATATGTCGCAGGCTTGACTAACAAACCTTCCCATCTAAGATATTGTTCACCTATCTATGCACTATGCTTAATGAATCGATATGTTGCCTTATTCTACCACATAATTCCCAACATACAAGTATCCTTTAAATCCCAGTTTGCTTGTTTGTGTTTTTCACTAAGGCTCTTCTAGCTGACTTCATTGTGCACTTTTCACCTTTAAATTAATAAAAGGTTTTGCAGTAGCTTCACTGCCAATTTTCATCTGAATCAGTGCAACCAAAGAACTGCTATGTCTCCACATATTTTTAAACTTCTGTCCTTTCATATCTCCCTCTAAGTTTTGACCAAGTTTGATCACTTTGTTCTTTCACAGGGTAGCCAATTAAATAACATTTCAAGATTAGATTTACCCCTCCCATTTAAATAAAATACAAAGTGAGCCCTGCAATGCCAGATTCTTGGAAATAAGTATAGTTGAGTTCCTGCTACACATCAGCTACCAGTACATTTACAGATCAATTTTGTGCTATATACAAACCAATACTATTTACAGTGCAGAATCAAAGGTGTAAAGATGGGGTAACAAATTAACAAAACTTTAACTTAATGTACTTGATCAATGTCTTTAATGTGAACAGTTAAGAGAGGAACAACTCAACTTCACAGGAAACTGCTCAAAAGTTTTATTAAACTTTCAAGTACAAACCTGAAAAGTAAAAAAAAATTGCAATTACAACGTGAACTTTCCGCACAGAAAGGAAAGGTGCAGAGCAGAACTAATAAATTAAATGTCAATCAATCAGTAAGCAATAGTCAAATATGTCTGCTCTCAAAGAAACAACAAAAATACATAGTAAGGCCATAAAAACTGGACAACCACATTTGAAAAACACTTGAAATCAGTTATGTTGTTAAATACTCCAAGCAGTTCAGTCTTCTGCAGAACAACAACCAACTAACAACTGGGAAAAAAAAATAAAATGACTTCTTGACAGTCACCACTGGCAAGCTCAGTGCAACATGGGTAGCTACAATTAATGTTGCATTTTCAGCAATGAAAACTAGTTATAATGAACAAATGTTTCCCTTTTCTTTTTTAATAAAATACACTGAAAGGGGCAACAGCTACACCATTATTTGTTCAGTGATGTAAGCAGCACTTAAATGTTACAAGAAACCCTGTAAGCGTCCAAAACCGATGAAGAAACTGAAACATAAGGCTTTTCTTCATCTCGTTTCTCCACCCCAACCCAACCCACCCCCACAAAAGGCTCAAGTATTTAAAACAATTTACAGGCATATATACAAACTTTATTTTTGTTTTCTTTTTTCTTCTTTAATCTTTATTTTTTTTACAAATATGGAAAGTATAACACATAGAAATGAAGGAGATGCATTTTCACATTTCACAAAGAAATATGCACGTCCTCTAGTGGCTCTCCATTGTGACCATCTCATCAATGAACTGAATATTAATGCTGATTCAAAAAAGGAAGAATGTAGAAGGAACACAGATGAAAGTGGAATTAAAATGGAATGTCACAAAGATTGCACATCTACAAAGGCGAAACAGGGAGCCCTGCTTCAAGAACTGGATAAAGGACACCATTGTAGGGTTCTCTGATAAAATGATTGACAGCACCAAAAACTTTATGATTTGCTAATGAAAGTCAGGCACAATTTCCTCCAGCCAGGCAGCCTTATTATTACAGATGCATAGTGATGTGCTGGTAAGGAGAAAAATATCACCTTTACTTTACTTTCAAAATTACCATTTTTATACTTTGTAAACCAGATCAAGTATCAGCTGCCATGACTCTAAAAACAATAGAACAATTTTCTAAATAGAAAAGCAAACTTTTCAGCTTACACTTAACCAAAACATAAAATTTAGCCAAACTGAAGCAGTTTCTTTCAAGTTTTACCTCCCCTTTCCTCCAAAAAGCTGCTCGCATGACTGAAATTGCAAGATAAAACATACAGCACTTAACTTCAACCTAGTTCAAACGGGTTTAAAACATCCCACCTGTTCACAGTAACAGAAAAAAAATCAAACTTAAAGAGGTTTGCTTCAGCCAAAAGGGCAAATGCAAACTTGGATTACGGTTCAGCCCTTTGACTTGGTTTTAAAACAGTGAATGAAAACACCACTACTGCATTCCAAGGAATACTGCCAACTGCAGTGGTTCTGGTGTTCCTAAAAATAAGCCAACATTTTAATGCTAAAACAAATTTTTTTTCCTAAAAAAAAAGTCATCTTTAGAGCTAGTGCAAAGACAGCTTGCATTCTTCTAGCAAGTACTCACAAATTATAGTACAAAAAGAACAACTGAGTACAAGACTTGGCAACTTCATGGGGAACTTGTAGCACTTCTGGACAAGGATGAAAGTCTAGTTGCTGGCACATCAATGGTTGCTCGTTTCCGAGGCCCTCTTTTCAGTGCAGGCTTGCTGGTACTTGTATTGTTGTTGCTGCTATTAGCTGCTGCTTTTCCACACATTTGATTGACTAAATTGTTTATTTGATCCTGTAATGTTAAATGGTTTAAAAAAGATACATTTATTATAGCTAACAATTTTTGACATTTGCACAAAGTATTGACATTTAACAAAACTGAATGAAAATCTGCCTCTACTATGTTACAGTCCAGTTCTGAGCTGTCTTGGGACTGTGACAAAAAAAAGACCTACTCCCAATTCAGCACCAATTGACTGTGTGACTCATACAGGCCCCAAGAGTTTGGAAATAAGAAAGAAAGGAACACAACTGCATAAGAGGGAGCATCAGATTAGTCTTTGTTTTAAATTGAAGTCTGATAGAACTGAGCTAGGGGTGGGTATGAGCTTGAGTGGAGTAGGATAACAAACGCAAGGCAAGTCCTAATCACCTCTCACCCATGGCACTGAAACTCAGTGAATTTTAAGTCTTAGACTTCAACTGCATGCCATTAGTTTATTAATCAACATGAAGCAGAAATGTGATTAACTCATGCTACACAGCAAATCAGAGAATGCCTAAACCTTCCTCGGTAAGGCCCAGAGAAACAAAACTTCATTCTTCATCTTGTACAAAAACCAAACATTAACTTTCATGACTGTAATTGGAGCCCAACGACGTCAACAAATCCCCATCTATATACTGATGACCATCAGAACAGGAGTAATCTAATTTTCTTCTTCTGCCTTTCATGACACCAAATTTCATACACTCACCTTTGTCACATTTCTCTTAACACCTTTAGATAAAAAAAAAGTTAATTCTAGATTAAGAGCATATACAGGCTTCAGATAGATGTGCATGCTATTGGCTCAGGAGAACAAGTTACGATTGATCTATGCACGATATGGAGGGAGACCATTTTAACTGCCCACATATATGTTTTATGCCATCACATAGGATTCATTTGACTTTTTGTCACCTGGGTTTGACCTTACCTGAGACTGCATAATGCTGACACAGAGTGCCAAAAATTGGAAGAATTTCATTCTACAACACTAAAAACCCTGATAAACAATGTACAGCAGTCATGAATATGGACCCTGGAAGAACAAATAGATTTCTTCAGTCAACTGATGGTTTTCAGGAAACTGAGTGTGATTATAATCTTATTTAGTAAACCAATGGCATCACTGGCAGAATGCCTGCAATGATACACTATTAACTGTTTCTGCTTGCTGACAGGTTGTAGGCAGGGCCACAGATTAATGCTTCATTCAAAAGACAGCACCTCCAAAAGTGCAGCATTCGCTCAATACTGCACTCACATCATGTTTGGTTTCTGTGTTCATGACATGTACTACAACTTCAGCCTACAACTTTCTGACTCAGAGGTAACAGGGCTACTAATTGACTAACTGGCAAGACTTTTAAATGATGGTAAGTTACAGCAGTAGTTTAACCAAGGTTCTCGCTACAGCAACTTAAAAAATTCATGATTTTTACAACCTTTAAGGAAAACTGCTTGGGAACACCACCACCTGCAACGCCTCTTCCCAGCTATGCAATCATCTAGCTTGGAACTCGATCACTGACCTTTCAGTATGGCTGGATCAAAACTGTGGAATTCTTTCTCCAACAGCATTCTGGTGCACCTACACTCAAAGGGGCTCAGCAACACCTTCTCCAGGGAATGTAGGGATGGGGAAATGCTAACTTATCCAAGGATATCCACATCAGTGACTGAAGAAGAAATGTTGAGGCCAGAGTTATTAAATGATGAAAACTCAGTTTTGTTTGTAACCACAGGGAAATTTTGATAGTTATAATCAAATGAAAGATCAGTTCTGGCATAAGACCATCAGCATTTTGAAACTTCTGACTAAAACCAAGGATTCTGCTTTAAGGAAATTCAAACTGCAGTACCACTTACATGATTGAACAAACACAGAAATAAAATGCTACTGTTACTTTCAGTAGTAAAGATTTAAGGAACTTTCATTGGACTGTGCTACAAAATTGTTTCACACTGTTTGGAAGATAATAGCAATTCTGCTAATTATTTGCTTTAAAACTGATTCATTTTTATTCTTGACAGTGGGTAATGATTTGTTAATGTTATTTGCTCTAACAAACGATAAAGGAGAAGCTGAGATTTCCTGAATTTAATCATATTAGGAATTTTAATGAAAGTTTCAAGTACAAGGATTCAAAGAGTGTGTAAAATGACTTTTTATTTGGCACAGTTTTTGTAACTATGAAGTAACATGTTGTGACATCTAAAAAGTTTGCTCTCCTTGTAAATCTACAAAGGAATTAATGCCTTCAGCTGACAGCTTCTATATTTAATCTGCCATGCAACAACTTTTATACTGCAAAATACAAGTTTATTAATGAATACTAAATTCATGTTTATTAATTTTAAGTAGATACTTCCCCACAGTGACAGAAGGAAGTTATGACTAAATTAACCTCTTTGGCTTTTAAACAGAGACATAATAGATTGCTTTTTGTTTGAAAGAGGCATTCATCACAAAAATATTGTTGGCACAGCAAGAGTTTTAAGAGTTTTCATAATTCATCAGTAGATATCAAAATCACAGCATGGCAATGATCTGGATTTAAGTTTTTGCCTTTCAGGGGTTCAGATTTTAATGCAAACACTTCTGTCTTTAATGGGCATCATTTGTTTCAAAAACTGGACTAGGTTAGATGAGTTGATGATTTGCTGTTTCCACCATTCAAGAGGAGAGAGTTGCCAGAAGTTGGGTAATGGAATTAGAATAGAGTAAGGTGTATACTCAAGGTAGCTCCCATTCATGAAAAAGAAAACTCTTTTAAAAAAAAACATAGAAAATAAAATTGAACTTTGACATCTTGCAGCCTCACAATGATGTTCTTTGGATTTGGGATATTCTGAATTGATAAATTTGACATAGTTGCAAGGACAGTGTCTTTTTATTTTTGTGCCTTTATAAACAGTGTACTGCAATGAGAAAGAACTAATTTTTTTAAAAAGGGGTTTATCAGGACAGCTATATAATTCCACAACAAAGACCTTGACACCAATTGTGAACTCTTGATTCTTGTGACTATGGGTTTCTGCAATATGCGGATGATCAGGAGCTGAGGAGCTGCTTACAAATTAAGCTAATTGGTTCTCAGCTAACTGGGCAGGTTGGAAGTGGAAACAAGTTACAGAGACACAGACACAAAGAGGAAGATGCAGAAGTTTCCTGTTGTCTGCAGTAAAAACAAAGTCAGTTTAAACTTTAAAAAAACCAGTTACTTTTCCTGCAGCAGTCACTATGAGTTGAGACTTTGGAATTGATAAATCAGAGTTATCTTTCAAGTGGATCAGTCACTCTATACTACTTAGAAACCAATGGAAGCTTCCAGAAAAAGACAACTGAACAAAGGCTTGGCGGAAGCCAAATAAAGATCATCTTAAAATTGGAATCAGGAAACAAAGACCACTGGACTGACTTTACTCCATCAATAATCTACCTTTCCTTATGTGCATGTGTAAGTAAAAGGGGGGAGTTGAAGCATTGATTAGAGTTTCAGTCAGCGGTGTTATGTGCCAATGGTTCATATCTGTTTATCTGTAGCTATAGTTTAATTACTTATAATAAACAATTATTCTTCTTTAGAATGAAAACCTGGTCCATTATTTCTGTCAACCTTGGTCTGAAAGGCAAATTGGGGCCCTATGCATTCCTTAAAACAACATAAATGCTCAATTTACATTGCATCACCCCAGTGGGTCATAATATAGGTGACTTTGGATATAAAAGCTCTTCTCAATGAGAATAAACAAAATTTATGATACCTTATTGAGGTTTATAAAATCATGAGGGGCATAGATAAGATGAATAGCAAAAGTCTTTTCCCTAGGGTGGGGGACTTCAAAACTTGTGGGCATATTTTTAAGGTGAGAGAAGAAAGGAACTATCCTGTGTGAAAATCTATGTGGAAGAAACTGCCAGAGGAAGTGGTAGATATAAGTACAGTTACAATATCTAAGAGACATTTGGACAGGTGCAGGAATAGGAAAGGTTTAGAGCATGCCAAACGCAGTAAAGTGGGACAAGTTTAGTTTGGGAAATTTGGTCAGCATGTACGAGTTGGACAAATGTTCTGTTTCCATTCTATATGACTCTATATGAAGACTCTATATTGGACAATAAAGTTCCTCTAGGGGTCACAAATAAGATGGAATAATAATTATTCTGAAACATTGAGTATGAAGTTATCAAAAGTATGAGGTAAAAATAGAGAAAGTACACTACCAATGTTTTTTTCCAAATTCATCTTTTTCTTTACCTCAATTGGAAATAAATCACCTGGGCTCAAAATATATCAATGCATATTCTAGTGAAAACCACAAAAATCTGGCATAAAATACCTTGGAGATGTTGGCACATATTGCTTATGTTGAGCACTGAAGATTGCATTCTATCACCTAGGCACCAAACTAATGTGATGAGGTGAGGGGATGAGCAAATACCTCAAAACACCCTTGACCTCTTCAAGATACCAACTGAAAGCCCAAGAATGACTTGTATTAAATCTCATCTGTGACATGCCACTGGGCTAAGGCAGTGTGCATACACAAATGTGGCTTAGAGCATGTGAAGCAGTAAGCATACTGAAAAGCATGACAAATTTTCACTGAAGTTTATATCTCAGATAACACTTATTTGACCACAGCCTAGCATGAATGGTTAATATAGCTCAGTACAGTGAGACTACTTTATAAACTGTCAAGGAATTGACACATAATAAATAAGACACGCAATTTTTAAACAGGGTAGAGTGACTGTCAAAGGGCGTAAAATCAAAATAATTAAAGTAGGTCGCAATTATGGTAGGGAGAAATTAGCAAGAATGACCCTCAACATAGAAACTGATAAGAGAACTATAACACACATTTCATTAACACAAATTCACTGTAACATGATTGACAAATTGAGGACACTTTCTGAAGCTCAAACTTTTAAAACACGTTGGCTGTAACATGATTACATCACCAATAGTTTAAGCGCCGTTTCTAAAGCGTGATTTTTCTATAATGCAGCGTTGCACAAGAGCACAACCATCACATTACAGGAGAACTACCTGAATGTAATTTTTCAAGCCATGAATTTCTGGTAACCTGTAGTTTTCTTTATAAAACATTATGATGTCGCAGAATGTACTGCTTAAGATGAGAGTTTAGATGTCTCAGTCAACATAATTACTTAGAAATTGCTGGGTCTTCTGCAGCAGGAAAATAAGAGTGGAGGGTGAAATGCAGGTTCTGCCCCTTAAGGCTGTTGATATAGAGCCTTATGAGAATATTTAGAGGGACTTTAAGGTTGAAAGAGTTAAAAATCTAAAAGCATACATGATAAAAATTAACTGTGTTTTTAACATTCAAATTAACTAATGGCAGGTAAAGACATTTCCAGTGCACAAGACAAGATTGTTGTTATTACAGGCTAAGAAAAGGAATATAATCCTAGAATCTCTAGTGTCGAAATAGGACCTTCAGCCCAACAAGTCCACACTGACCCTCCAAAGAGTAACCCACCCAGACCCATTCCCCTACCCTATTACTCCACATTTACCCCTGACTAATGCACCTAACCTACATATCTTTGAACACTATGGGCAATTTAGCATGGCCAGCTCACCTAACTTGCACATCTTCTGGATTGTGGGAGGAAACCAGAGCACCAAATTGTCTGTACTCTCACCTCATCGTGCTTAGACAGATAGTCATGAATCTTCAAATGTAATTTCCACTGATTATGTATTTAGTTTTTAAGTCTGGTTCATTTGGATGGATAGAAACAGTGCTGGTTATTATTTCCTTACAGATTCAAAAAAATAATTCGTAGAGAAATTGACAGGAAAAAGTTAAACAACCAGGTCTGGGTCTGTACATATATGAATGAGCCATAATTGGAAAGATTGGGCTGTGGTTTCCATAAATTAGCTATGAATCAAAGTCAGGAGACAAGGAGTGACCTTACACATTTCCAGAAAGTGAGAAGCAACCTTTATGAGGAGGCTGAGGGCCTCAGAGCCATTTGGACATCCAAATTCACCTCATAGCTTATAAACTAAGGTATAGTCTCACATATGGCGCAGAAGCATCTGAAGATTGAGAGAATTATACAGGGATCTGGACAAGAATGGTAGGAATCACATACGTATGCAAAAAAGCCCAGGGACTGTGTTGCCTTTAAGTTATATTTTCGTTAAGATCTTGGTGATTATTGTTTTAAATATGAAAACTGTTATAGACTACAAGAAACCACTTATATCAAATTTAAATTGAATAATTGCTGATGAAGAAATATAGGAACAACTGTTCTTGCCACTGGTAAATAATTTCACAACTATAAAGGAAATCTAGAGGCTTATAATTGAGTTAGAAAGTATATCTGGGAGGAAGGTCTATCAATACCCTATTGAGTACTGGAGTTAAAATCTAATTTAAGCAGGACAGATTAAGAAAAAGGCTACTTTATATTCTTGATTGTCTTAATTAAAGATCCTGCTGTAAGTTTTACCCAAGCTTTAGTAATAGAATCTTTAGATAATTGAAAAAATGATGCAGGATTCCAGAATAAATCCCTGCAGTTGACCTATGATATCATGAAGACGTATTTGAAGGGACCTTCATGGTTGGTTACCCCAGAACCAATGAAGTTGTATTAGGTTAGATTAGATTAGAGTCATAGAGATGTACAGCATGGAAACAGACCCTTCGGTTCAACCTGTCCATGCCGACCAGATATCCCAATCTAGTCCCACCTGCCAGTACCCGGCCCATATCCCTCCAAACACTTCCTATTCATTTACCCATCCAAATGCCTCTTAAATGTTGCAGTTGTATCAGTCTCCACCACACCCTCTGGCAGCTCATTCCATACACGCACCACCCTCTACGTTAAACCTTTGCCCCTTAGGTCTCTTTTATACATCTTTACCCTCTCACCCTAAACCTATGCCCTCTAATTCTGGACTCCCTGACCCCAGGGAAAAGACTGTCTATTTATCCTATCCATGCCCCTCATAATTTTGTAAACCTCTATAAGATCACCCTTCAGCCTCCGACACTCCAGGGAAAACAGCCACAGCCTGTTCAGCCTCTCCCTATACCTCAAATCCTCCAACCCTGGCAACATCCTTGTAAATCTTTTCTGAACCCTTTCAAGTTTCACAACATCTTTCCGATAGGAAGACCAGAATTGCACGCAATATTCCAACAGTGGCCTAACCAATGTCCCGTACAGCTGCAACATGACCTCCCAACTCCTGTACTCAATACTCTGACCAATAAAGGAAAGCATACCAAATGCCTTCTTCACTATCCTATCTTCCTGCGACTCCACTTTCAAGGAGCTATAAACCTGCACTCCAAGGTCTCTTTCTTCAGCAACACTCCCTAGGACCTTACCATTAAGTGTATAAGTCCTGCTAAGATTTGCTTTCCCAAAATGTAGCACCTCGCATTTATCTGAATTAAACTCCATCTGCCACTTCTCAGCCCAATGGCCCATCTGGTCCAGATCCTGTTGTAATCTGAGGTAACCCTCTTCATTGTCCACTACACCTCCAATTTTGGTGTCATCTGCAAACTTACTAATTGTACGTCTTATGCTCGCATCCAAATCACTTAATGTAAATGACAAAAAGTAGAGGGCCCAGCACCGATCCTTGTGGCACTCCACTGGTCACAGGCCTCCAGTCTGAAAAACAAACCTCCACCACCACCCTCTGTCTTCTACCTTTGAGCCAGTTCTGTATCCAAATGGCTAGTTTTCCCTGTATTCTGTGAGATCTAACCTTGCTAATCAGTCTCCTTACTGAAGTCGATATAGATCACATCTACTGCTCTGCCTCATCAATCTTCTTTGTTACTTCTTCAAAAAACGCAATCAAGTTTGAGAGACATAATTTCCCATGCACAAAGCCATGTTGACTATCCCTAATCAGTCCTTGCCTTTCCAAATACGTGTACATCCTGTCCCTCAGGATTCCCTCCAACAACTTTCCCACCACCGAGGTCAGGCTCACTGGTCTATAGTTCCTTGGCTTGCCTTTACCGCCCTTCTTAAACAGTGGCATCATGTTTGCCAACCTCCAGTCTTCCGGCACCTCACCCGTGACTATCGATGATACAAATATCTCAGCAAGAGGCCCAGCAATCACTTCTCTAGCTTCCCACAGAGTTCTCGGGTACACCTGATCAGGTCCTGGGGATTTATCCACCTTTAACCGTTGGATTAGATTGGATTAGATCCCCTACAGTGTGGAAACAGGCCCTTCGGCCCAAATATGTCCATACCAACCCCCCAAAGAGTAACCTATCCAGACCTATTTCCCTCTGATTACTGCACCTAACACTATGAGCAATTCAACATGGCCAATCCACCTGACTTGCACATCTTTGGACTGTGGGGGCAAAGCAGAGCACCAGGAGGAAACCCACGCAGCGATAGGGAGAATGTGCAAACTCTATACAAACAGTCGCCAGAGGCTGGAATCGAACCGGAGTCCCTGGTGCTGAGAGGCAGCAGTGCTAACCACTGAGCCACCGTGCCACCCTTTAAGATACCCATACACCTGTGAGAAGGATACACAATAGAGGCAGATTCAGTTTGTAATCAGAATATACACAGATTTCCAGAAACAAACCTCATCATAGCGATACATCATCTTCAATCCCCGACAAGATTTCTGCTTTTCTACATGGCGAAGAGCACACTCGAGACAGAAGACAACATTCTCATTTTCTTGTACCACCTGGATAGGAAGAATTTTGTGGGTCAGTACTTCAAATTGGTCAACATACAATCAATTTCTTGTCAAAAAGCAGAACTTTTGTTGGAGTCCTACAGAGGTACAGTTAAAGTATTGCTGGTATAACATTTTGAGATTTATGGAGAACAGTGCCACCTTAGCTTACCTGAAGTGATTCTTGTGTATCTGATTATATAACTATTTCCATCTCTCCTAAAGACCAATCCAGTATTAGTTTCTGACCTGTATTCCACTGCAGATTAGTCTAAACGAATCCAGACTATAATATTTTGAAATATATTAGAATACTTTGGGAACTTCAATGTCTTAGTCCCTTCCCTGTAAGTGAAATTGTATTTGCAAGACCCAGCGAGAGCTTGCAATTTGCCAAGATACCTAGATAAAATTGAAGTGTGTATGGAGATCACTGAATAACTCTCTTACTTTTATTTAAGCTTTTGATTTTTACATGTTATCTCATCCTAACATCTTTGGCTTCAGACAGCAGTAGTATAACATTGCATTTGACCAGGACTTAAAACAAAAGCTTGCATTTCTGTAGTACCTTTGATGTACTTAAGACATTTCCAAAGTGATTTGCAGCCAATGAAGTACAATTGAACTGACTAGCATTATAATGTAACATGATGGCAGCAAACGCGGATACTGCAAACTCTCACAATGAGCAAACAAATAACTAGATTATCTGTTCACTGACATCATAAAGCAGATAAGAATTGACATGAAACAAGTTAGAATTCCCTTGCTGCTCTTCAATGGAATCTGTCTAACTAATAGTCTGGTCCTTGGAGTAAAATCTCAATCTGAATGGGCTGAATGTTCCCAGCACTGTATGGAAATGTCAGGGTATATGAGATAAAATCTCACATTGGGCTTCTTCAATATTTCAATGGAGAGAAAACTGCTACAGCTGTGCCAAGGCTGTGTAGGTGTCAGGTTAAACTATAGCAATGTAGCAGCAGCAGAGATACACTGTAAAGTTTGCAATAGTTATATTTAAACTTAATTATCTCTTCGGGCAAACAGCAACAAAGCAGATCTATGACTGCTCTTAAAGAGCCTAAATCAGGATTTGTGCGTGGTGGCCCCTAATCTACCTTTTTTCATTGAGCAAGCAGCAATCTGGCTTATCATTATCTGAAGACTTCAGTCAAGATCTCACGTTTGATTCAGGCAGAATAAGAAACTTTTTTTTGAGAGAACAGTCAAATTCAAATAGATTTACATAGCTGTCCAACTCAGGAAAAGCATTTCCAATTAAACATAAATCAATCCCACAAACAGACTGCAATTAAACTGAATGACATAGCATCATATTAACAAACATTGTCCCAACCACAGTACTAAAAGTAAATTAGGAAAATTTTCAGTGTAACATTAATTTTGAATTATTACTTTAATCCCACAATAGAATTAAAGGTGAATGGACATTATTTTGGATATTAAGATGATTTGAGAGACTCAAGTTACAAGGAAAGGTTGAACTGTTTGCCATAGACAAAGAGGAAGAGTCAAGAGTGTGTTGCTGGAAAAGCACAGGTCAGGCAGCATCCAAGGTGCAGGATAATCGACGTTTCAGGCAAAAGCCCTTCATCAGAAGAGGAAGAGGTGACCTAATGGAGATTTTCAAAAATACTTGGTGTTTTGAAAGAGCAAAAAATTCTTCCTCAGGTAAGTGGGTTAATAACTAGAGTCTAATGGTATTGCAGACTGTCCAGAGATGGCTCACTTGGTCGACCTCAAGTACGGAGGGCTCTCCTTATGAGCAGAGCTTCAGCCTATATTCATTGGAGTTTAGAAGCATGAGATGTGACCTTATTGAGACACATAAAAGATTTCTAAGGGAATTGACAGGGTATATCTTAAGTTGTTTTGCCCTTGTCGACATCAGAAAAAGTGGGTCACACATCTAAGATATGGATAAGGAAACATTTCTCTCAGAAGGTACTGAATCTAAGGATTCTTTTTTAAACTGCAGAGGTCTGTGGATGCTGGGTCATTAAGTTTATTCAAGATTGAGCTAGACAGATGTTTAATCAGGAAGGGAATCAACAGTCTTGATGTAAAGACAGGAAATTGGAATTGAGGGTTCTCAAACCAGCCATGACCTCAATGTATGGTGGAGCTGATTGGCCTACACCTGCTCCTACATCTTATACTCTTATAGAGTCATAAATCCAAAATCACTGACAAAAGATCTTGAAGGGAGATGTAGAGAATCCTTTTCACTCAGTTGTGTGGAATAGTGTTCAATAACAACCAAAATCAGTGAGTGGTGAAAATAGCCTCTTTGTTGAGCATCTGCAGTCGCACAGTTTGAGGCAATGCAATTCGAAGTACAGTTCTTACAGTAGCCTCTTTGTACACAGTTTTTACATACATGAACATTTTAGCACTAAGGTGTTATGTAACTGTACCTATTGTACACAAAAGTCTGTGTGACATCTGTCCTGGGGAAGCAGGAAATGGTTTAAATTTTCAAAGTTTGTGCGAAGATTTGTAGCTCGGGTGCTCGTTGTTGTGGTTCTGTTCGCCGAGCTGGAAGTTTTTGTTGCAAACGTTTCGTCCCCTGGCTAGGCGACATCATCAGTGCTTGGGAGCCTCCTGCGAAGCGCTTCTTTGATGTTTCCTCCGGTGTTTATCGTGGTCTGTCCCTGCCGCTTCCGGTTGTCAGTTTCAGCTGTCCGCTGTAGTGGTTGGTATATTGGGTCCAGGTCGATGTCTTTGTTGATGGAGTTTGTGGATGAATGCCATGCCTCTAGAGACAAACAGTCCTACCACAAATTCAACCCAAACTCTGGGTTGTATGTCGATGACACGTTTGTAATCATTAAAAACACGGAAATAGAAAAACACACCGGATCATCAACGCCACACTCACAGGAATCCGATTCACGAGAGAAGAAGAAAAGGATAGCCAACTCCCATTCCTAGATGTGATGGTACAGAGAACACCGAATGGAGAATTCACTACAAGGGTATACAGGAAAGCCACACACACAGACCAAGTCCTAAACTATGAAAGTAACCACCCCAACACACACAAACGAAGCTGCATCAGGACACTATTCAAAAGGGCCACAACACACTGCAGTACACCAGAACTGCAAAAAGAAGAAGAGGATAACCTATACAAGGTATTCGCCAAAACGGATACCCGCGCAACTTCATCAACAGATGCCTAAGAGAAAGACCACGGAACGAGGACATACCACAACCAAAAGGACTAGCCACACTACCATACATCAGGAGCATCTCGGAACTGACAGCCAGACTACTGCGACCCCTAGGACTCATAACGGCACACAAACCAACAGCCACGCTCAGACAACAACTCACCAGAACGAAGGACCCGATACCCAACATGAGCAAAACTAATGTAGTGTACAAAATACCATGCAAGGACTGCACAAAACACTATATAAGACAAACAGGAAGACAGCTAACAATCCGCATACATGAACATCAACTAGCCACGAAACGACACGACCAGCTATCCTTAGTAGCCACACACGCAGACAACAAGCAACATGAATTCGACTGGGACAACACTACTATCATAGGGCAAGCCAGACTGAGAACAGCCAGGGAATTCCTAGAGGCATGGCATTCATCCACAAACTCCATCAATAAACACATCGACCTGGACCCAATATACCAACCACTACAGCGGACAGCTGAAACTGACAACCGGAAGCGGCAGGGACAGACCACTATAAACACCGGAGGAAACATCAAAGAAGCGCTTCGCAGGAGGCTCCCAAGCACTGATGATGTCGCCTAGCCAGGGGACGAAACGTTTGCAACAAAAACTTCCAGCTCGGCAAACAGAACCACAACAATGGTTTAAATATTTGCTAAATGTTACTCCTGATTGAATTAGAGTGTGCCTACCCATTCTGCTTGCATAATAAAGAGGTGTTAGTTCTTTTGTCTTTTAAGTTAGTGACCTATATGATCTACATAAGACCTATATGATCTAGACAAGTTAGAAATTATATGTGCACGAAAAAGTATAAAGGATAATAAACTGATCTACTGCAGCTTGTTGCGAGATTTTATTTATTATTACTAGTTTTGACAGTTCTTTACAAGTTCATTCATGCAGTTTCATGGCAGCACTGTTTTGATTGTAAAGGAGATAGTGGCACTATTTAGTATGTATTTAACAGGTACATTCTAATCAAGGAAACTATATGATGTTCTGCAATCTATTCAGGTCCCGAGAGACGGTTGCTAGGAGCTGATCAATATCATAATCTTTCCATAATTTCAGGTGAGTCATGGAGACACATGACGAGGATGGCATTGTTCTGATTAGGTTACAGTATTAACATTTATTCAGGGGTAGCCTTTGATATAGAAACAGATCTAAACACTGCTTGCAGTAGTAGGCCGGCAAGGAATGAAGGTGTAAAGAAGCAGTAATGGGTTGGAAGGGGTGTTTTAATTTAGTCTATCTTGTAATAGTAAAATGTACTACAAAAACACAGTTTTATGAATGAATGAAAGAAAACACGGTGTAGTAAACTGATGAGCGAGTTAGTAAAGAGTTACGAATGAATGAATGGGAATACAGTATTTAGTAAATATAGAGCACTTGTGAGTTAAAAGATTGGTTAATAGGCCTATAATGCAATCTCACAGTTGTCAAGATTTTGAATGCTCTATCTGTTAAGGTGATGGAAGCTGATGCTGGATGGTTAAAGAATGAAGAACTTTCGAAATCTGTACAAAAAGCAAGATGTATGATTAAGCAAAGGGTCTTTCAAAGGGTCAAAAGATCTTTTTTTTTCTGCAAATTTCAATGATTTTACATGGCTTCATTTTTGTCACTTCATGAACAGCTGATATGAGCCCCACATTGTGAGCTGCAAACTAAATGTAGCCTTGGATAGTAACTGAATAGCACAGGTGTCAAGGTGTAAAAGGATAAGAGCAAAAACATGCTCGAATCTCAGGCATTCAGGTGACTTTCCTAACTTAGCTGTACCTTCTGCTTCTAGACTGACACCAGCACCATCATCCTCTTCAAATTTATTTAAACTTTGTAATATCAGTAATTATTAACTGTATTATTTTAATCAGTGACTTCCTCTTCTCTCCAAAACGACAGCGCTCAACAACTAATTTAGTTGCCCGATGTCATAACCCTAATCCTTCAACTATGAAGTCCACACATTACATGTCAGCAGCCTAATTTCCTTGCAAGACAACTGCCATAGGAACATGAGTAAACCATTCAGTCTTGATGTCAGAAGACAGAGGATGGTGGTAGAGAGCTATTGTTCAGATTGTAGGCCTGTGACCAGCCAAGTGCCACAAGGATCAGTGCTGGGTCCACTGTTCTTCATCATTCATATAAGCGATTTGGATAATAATATAGTTAGCAAGGTTAGTAAGCTGCAAACGACATCAAGATAGGTGATATAGTGAACAGTGACAGTTATCCAATAGTGCAATGGGATCTTGATCAACTGTGCCAGAGGGCTGAGAAATGGCAGATGGAGTTTACTTTAGATAAGTGCAAGGTGTTGCATTTTGGTAAGACAAACCAAGGTAGGACTTACACTGTTAATACCAGGTCCCTGGGGAGTGTTGTCAAACAGAGAAATATAGGAGAGCAGGTTCATAGCTCCTTGGAATTGGCATCACAGGAAGACAGGATGGTGACGAAGGCATTGGGCACACTTGCCTTCAGAAGTTGGAATGCCATGTTATGGCTGTACAAGACATTGGTAGGGCCACATTTGGACTATTATGAACAATTCTGGTCGAATTCTGCTACAGGAAGGACGTTATTAAACTGGAAAGGATACAAAAAAAGATTTACAAGGCTGTTACCAAGACTGGAGCATAGGAGGCCGAGGAGTGACCTTATATCGGTTTATAAAATGAGAAGTATAGATAAGGTGAATGAATAGTCAAGACCTTTTCCCCAGAATCAGGGAGTCCTGGAGGGCATAGGCTTAAGCTGAGAGGGGAAAGAATTAAAAGATACTTGAGGGACAACTTTTCACACAGAGGGTGGTGCATATATGGAATGAACTGCCAGAGGAAGTGATAGAGGCAAGTACAATTACAACATTTAAAAGACATTTGGACAGGTTGAGGGGCACATGGGCCAAATGTAGGCAAATGGGACTTGTTCAGGTTAGGAAATCTGCACAGCATGTACAAGTTGGGTCAAAGGGTCTGTTTCCATGCTGGATTACTCTATGACTCTAGGTTTGTTGAGATTGCTCCACCATTTATGGACAATCAAATATTTCAATAACCATATAAGGCCCATAACCCTCTGCACCACTGATAATCAAAGATGCATCAACCTCTATAAATATACTTGACTGAATTTCTACAGGCTTCTTGGTACAGAATTCCAGATATTTACCACTTTCCAAGTAAAAATAAATTATCATTATCTCAGTCCTAAATGGTACCTCTATTGCCATGTCCTCAACATTGAGATGTAAACCATGAGGTCCCGGGGGCTTATGAACATTTAGCCCTATCCAGTATAGCCTTCTTTTACTAATATTACCATCCTTTTAACTCCTCCATCTTCCTTGACACTTGCACTGCCTTCAGTGAAAACAAACAATGTAATCATTTAGCTCCTGTGATAGTTCTCTATTCCTCATCTTAAAGTCTTTTAGTGGGCCCACTTTCACCTTTATAAAACCTTTTCATTTTTACAGCCCAATGTATGTTATTTGTTAGTTTGCATTGTATTTTATCATTCATTTTCTCAATCCTCCACTATATTTTAAAAAAATTCCCACCCCCAGATTTAATATTTCTGGCCACTTTATAATATTTTTCTTTTAATCTTATACAACCCTTACTTTGTCAGCCAAGGTCGACTGACCTTTTTTTGAGATTTTGCACCTTGAATGAATGTCTAATGTACAATGCACTCAGCAGCACTAACACAGAATGGGCACTCTAGATGATAACAGAAGCAGCAGTGCTGGTTGAATTTTCTCCATATTTTTCTGTGGAAAACATAGCTGTCCACCTTAATTACAACAGTCCAACTCAGTATAATCACAAAGTGGGATTTCTAGACCTCTATGATTCAATGCAGTAGCATAGTTATATTTATACAGTCTAGTCCTTTTCATGTTCCAACAAGATCCTAAAACAGTTATAACAAATAGAAAGCATTTTGAATATAGTTTTACAGTTGCATAGCTAATTTGTCAAGAAGAATAATTGGATATCTCCTCTGGTGATGCAGATTGAGGAAGTAACATTGAACTAGCTTCAAGGAAACTTTCGTTACCTGTTGATCTGTGCAATAGAATCTTTTGCATCCACCTGAGAAGCAGACATGAACCTGGGCTTAATGTTAAAAATTTCTATCATGTCAACCTGTATTATCTGCTCAAATCCTGGTTTGCATTTATATGGTTCCTGAGCCTTTGGTACAGCAGTGAAAATTTATCCAGCATTCTGTAGCGATTTAGTTGGTTTTAAAAGTATTTGAGATAACTGATGAACATAAAACTCAGTATGTGAATGCAATTTTTTTCTTCACTTCTTGACTAATGTCATATCATGCATTGCATTTACCCTCCCCTACTCTCCACTGATGTTTCCTTGCAAATATGAGATATTCCCTTGTGTATGATTGGGCTAGGAACAGTATAGGAGAATTTTCAGCAAGACTAGAAGATAATATTAAACAAAGCAACACAATAACTTTCTATTCATGATTATCAATTAGAGTACTATGCTCAGATATTGAACATCTCCATTCCCACCACAACCAACCTTTCAACTCACCATGGATAGGTAACACAACTGCTGGCAGATTTGGCATCTCCTCTCTGATGTTTCTGAGGCTGACCATTTCCTTGGTTTTTTCTTCATATCCATCATGGAGAGGTGGCTGTCATGGCTACCATAGCGAGCTGACGAATGCAAACCTGCGTCAAGCAGCTGCTGCCGCTGCCTCGACTCTGTATCCCTGAAAAAATATTGGAAATATTACTATTTTCAAAAACTAAACGGATCATATCATTGGTAGAAGTACATTATTAATTTGTTGTGATATAATGGAAAGCCAACATTGCATTTTTCAATTAATCTTTCAGCTATGTAGCCAAATAAATCATCTGCACATTTTGATCATCACTGGATTATACTAGAGTAACAATGAAGCAATTCCAACACAAATATGGGAGAAAAAGCAAAAGAACTGCAGACACTGTAAATCAGCAGTTGCTAGAAAATCTCAGCAGGTCTAGCAGCATCTTTAAAGGGAAATCAAAGTTAATGTTTCAGGTTCAGTGACCCTTTCTCAGAACCGTAGGGATCACTGGACCCAAAACGTTAACACGTATGGATGGCTTACCCTCAATGCAGCTACTGGGATGCCACAGGATCAACACAGGGTCTTAACTATTAATAATCTATATTAATGACTTCAATGGAAGAAAAGAGCGTATGATAGATAAATCTGCCAATGAAACAAAGGCTGCAGGAAAACATGTTGGATGGAGGACACCAATAGTCCTCAAAAGCGATACAGACAAGTCATGTGAGTGGGCTAAAATTTAACAGTTGGAACATAATTGGGAAAACGTGAGGTTGTCCACCTGGGTATAAAGAGTAGATAAGTAGATAAGTAGAACAAAATTTAAATGGAGAGCTACAGAAGGTGATGCTACAGAGGGATCTGAGTGGCTTTGTTAGTGAGTCAAAGTTAGCATGCAGGTCCCAAGTAATTACCTGTTCCCTGGATGCTGCCTGACCTGCTGCGCTTTTCCAGCAACACATTTCCAGCTCTGATCTCCAGCATCTGCAGACCTCACTTTCTCCCAAGTAATTACAAGACAACTATATTGCAATAAGTAGGGAATAATGACAGAAAATGCTGGAAATATTCAGCAGGTCAGGCAGAATCCGTGCAGAGAAAAATAGACAATGTTTCAAGTTGTTGACTTCCATCAAAACTGAGAAAAGTTGAGATAAGAGGTTTTGAGATAGGGGTAGATGGGACAAGTACAAAAAAAACTAGTATTACATGCAAGACAGAATGACAGACTCAAATGACAGATCCTCTATCAGCAAAGGGAAAGGTGATACAGTAAGAAAA
The DNA here is from genome assembly GCF_037043375.1 of Chiloscyllium plagiosum. NCBI lineage: Eukaryota > Metazoa > Chordata > Chondrichthyes > Orectolobiformes > Hemiscylliidae > Chiloscyllium > Chiloscyllium plagiosum. The sequence continues at coordinate 46,365,451 of NW_028270172.1, read as the reverse complement.
GAAACAAAATATATGTAACTACGACAAATGTGCTGTAAACTGAAGGTAAAACAATAAAAATAATGAAAGGGGGTGCTCATGGTCTGAAATGAACTTTACAGACTTCTGGACTCGCGTTAAGTACCGAAGTGAAAGATGAGATGCTGTTTCTTCCAGATTAAATTCAACAATTTCAAATTGTAAGAGGCTTGGTGTCTCAGTTCTGTTTCCTTTTCTTTGCATGTTTTAGATGCTCATTTGTTTTTCAAATCAACAGTACAGTATACCAGTCACATATCGTTTCTTTTCTTGCCCCATAATCATTCCCTTTGGCCTTGGCAAACAAACTCATCTGTCAATCTCTCCTGGCTTCCACCTGTTTGCTCTTGATCCATCTACTATTTACTAAAGACCTATTACATCTCTATCATTTCCCACTTTTGATGAAAGGTCATCAACCTCACAGATTTGTTTTGTCTTTCTCTCCACAGATGCTGCCAGATCTGCAAATATTGCAAGTATTTTTTTATTTCAGATTTCTAGCATATGTACTGTTTTTCAATGTATAAAAGTATGGAGGTCTTGGTATAACTGTACAGGAAATTAGTAAGGCCACATCAACTGCACAACATTCAGCACCATTTGTGATGCCTTAGAGGCTGAAGCAGTCTGTGCCCATATGTAGTAAGACCCAAGTAATATTCAGACTTGCATTAACAAGTGAAAAATAGCATTCATGCCCCCATAATGACCATCTCCACAATGAGTTTCTGATCAGCAACCCTGGTATTCAAAGGCATTGCGGAATCCTGCATTGTCAACATTAGATGGGTTACCATGGATCAGGTTAAATGAACCAGCCATACCATGCCTAAGAGCAAATCAAAGGCTGGGAATTCTGCAACAACTAACTCATCTCCTGTATCCCCAAAGCCTATCTACTATCTACAAAGCATAACTCAGAAGTGTTATGGAATACTCTTCATTTGCCTGAATGGATGCAGTCCTAACAACACTGAAGCAGCTCAGAATCATCCTGGACAAAGCAACCCATTTGAATGACACCTTCAACACCAAGGCATAGTGGCAACATCAGTAAGATGCGTCATAACAACTCATCAAGGCTCCTTCAAAAGCACGTTTCAAACCCACCACTTCTACTAACTAGGACAAGGATGGTCGCTGTTCAAGAGCAGCACCATCTGCAAGCTCCCGCCCTGACCTGAAATCACATCATTGGGTCAAAATCCTCAAACTCCCTTCCTGTCAACACTACCAGTGACCTACAAGGACCGCAGGGGTTGAAGTCAGCTTGCTATCACATGGTCAACAATGACTTCCAGCGCATCTCCTCCACTTCCCGCACCTTTGCCCTTGAACCCCATCCCACTAACTGCAAAAGAATAGAACACCCCACCCCACCCCCGTCCACCCCATTAATCTCCGGATACAACGCATTATCCTCTTTGCTTTCCGCCATCTACAATCAGACACCACCAGAGATAAAGTTCCTTCCCCACCCCTATAAGCATTCTGTAGAGATCATTCCCTCTGCGACTCACTAATTAGATCCACCAATCCAACCTCTACACTCGGCACCTTCCCTTGCCGCCGCAGGAAATGTAAAACTTGCAACCACCCCTCCCCGTCACCTCCATCCAAGGCCCCAAAAGGATCCTTCCACACTGGCAGAGATTTTCCAGCACATCCAAATAACTGTGTCCGCTGCTCTCGATGTGGTCTCCTCTACATTGGAGAGACGTGACTCTAACTCGCGGAACGTTTCCGGGACATCTCTGGAACACACATCAAGTAACCCCACCGTCCTGTGGCTGGTCACTTCAACTCCCCCTCCCACTACGTAAGGACATCCAAGTTCTGAGCCGCCTCCACCACCAAATCAAGCCCCCTGACGCCTGGAGGAAGAACACCTCATCATCAGTCTTGGGATCCTCCAACCACACGGCACCAACATCGATTTCACCAGTTTCCTCATCTCCTGTTCCCCCACCTCATCCCAGATCCAACCCTCCAACTTGGCACCACCCCCTGTAACTGTCCTACCTGTCCATCTTCCTTTCCACCTATCCACTCCTTAGTATCACCATCACACCCGCACCTTCATCTACATACCACCTTCCCAGCTACCTTCCCCCAGCTCCACCTCCACCCTCCTATTCATCTCTCAGCCCCTTCCCCACAACATTCCCGATGAAGGCTTATGCCCGAAATGTCGATTCTCCTGCTCCTCAGTTACTGCCTGACCTGCTGTGCTTGTCCAGCACCACACTTTTGACTCTTGTTGCCATCACCTCCAAGCCAACAAATGACAGGCAATAAACACGGCCTAGTCAGCAACATCCACATCCTATGACCGAATATTAAAAACTGAGAATACTACTTTCAGATTTGATCTCCCTTTCATTCATAGAAGGACCACTCAGCTAATTCCTGGGATAAATATTCAGCAAGTTGAGACTTTACTCTCTAAATGTCATTTGAAAGAGACACAAGAGAGATATGAGAGATATTTGAATGAGAGATAAGTATTACCCTTCTTGAACTGGGGGGACACTGTTTTAGACTGCGAGTTCCTTATTTTGAATGGAGATGAGGGGGAATTCTTCTGGCAGAAGGTTGCAAATTTTTGGAATTCACTAACTCAGAGCAGCGAGGTTGCATTATTGAGCTGGCTGCAATTTGATTTACAAAGGAGTCAAAATTATGAGGATACGGGCAGAAAAGTTGAGATGAGGCCTCTCCATCAGGTCAACCATGATATACTAAATGGAGTAGCAGTCTTGGGTGGCCTCTTCCTTCTACTTTTTGATTATCTAATGTCAATTTCCAGCAGTCAATGGTTAAAGTGGGCTGCAACAGTCTACGAGAATTAGCTCTTTGGCAAAAACCACGCTTTTTCTGGCGTGTGGGCTAGTTTTCTGGTGCAGTTATTTATGAGAGAAAGATTTCAAATTTCAAGTCTTTCAAGTAGGACTCTTACTGCTACACAAGAAAACGAGTCTCTCAACCCAATAGTCTCAGCTGGTAATGCTTCCTTCCATTGAACAATGCTCATTGCGGATCATATATTTACTTTACTACTATCTGGGTGACACACAAATTACTTGACTTTCTTGAGGTGCTTAACATTGTAAGATATGGGAGCAGAATTAGATCATTCATCTCATTGAGTTTGCTCTGCCATTCAATCATGGCATCTTTCTCAACCCAATTCTCATGCCTCCTCCCTGTAACTCTCAACTCCCATACCAATCAAGAACTTATCTATCTCTGTCTAAATAAACTCAATTACTTGGCCTCCACTGTCCTCTGCAGCAAGGAATTCCAAAGATGAATCACACTCTGGCTGAAGAAATTCCTCGTATCACTTCTAAATGGTCATCCCACTACTCTAAGGCTGCGTCCTCGGGTTCTGGTCTCTCCTACCAGTGGAATCATTTTCGCCATGTCCACTCTATATAGGCCTCTCAGTATTCTGTAAGTCTCAATCAGATCCCCTCTAACCCTTCCAAACTCTACTGAGTACAGGCCTAGAGTCCTCAACCACTCCTCATAAAACAAGCTCTTCATCCTCTAGGTCATTCTTGTAAACCTCCTCTAGACCTCTCAAAAGCCAGCATATCAATACAAACTCATGACTAATATAACTCCCATGCTTAAGGTGGGAGGGAGGCAGAAGACTGGAACTATAGGTGGTTAGCCTGACCTCAGTCGTTGGCAAAATTTTAGAGTCCATTATTATATATGTATTAGATTAGATTACTTACAGTGTGGAAACAGGCCCTTCAGCCCAACAAGTCCACACCGACCCGCCGAAGCGCAACCCACCCATACCCCTACATGTATCCCTTTTTACCTAACACTACAGGCAATTTAGCATGGCCAATTCACCTGACCTGCACATCTTTGGACTGTGGGAGGAAACCGGAGCACCCGGAGGAAACCCACACAGACACGGGGAGAATGTGCAAACTCCACACAGTCAGTCGCCTGAGTCGGGAATTGAACCCGGGTCTCTGGCGCTGTGAGGCAGCAGTGCTAACCACTGTGCCACCGTGCCGCCCATATATGAGACTGCAGAGTACTTGACATGCATAGTAAAACAGGGCTGAGTCAGCCTCCCTCCCTCCTTAAACATGAGTGTAACACTAGTCATTTTCCAGTCCTCTGGAAAACCCTCCCTGGCTCCAGTGATTCCACAAAGACCACCTCAGCTGTCTCCTTCAGAACTGCGGTGTAGTCCATCTGGTCCAGGTGATTTTATCCACTTTCAGACCTTTCAGCTTCCCCAGCCCCTTCTCCTTAGTGATGATCACTGTACTCGCCTCTTTCCCCTACTCTCTTTGCTTTCTAGTATGCTGCTGCCTTCAAGATTTACAACTCGGATGTCTCCAATCTTTCCTCATCATTTCAGTACAATTCTATTCAGCACACTGACAAGTTGGTGTAAGATGTATTCAGAACAGGAATACATGAACAGTGTCCAATCTTTTTCTACAATATAGCAAATATTTGTGCATACAACTAATTGTGTACAATTTTAGTGACAGGCATCAAATATCATTTGTCAAAAGCTAGTACGCTGTTCTCACAGATTAATACAAAGTGCTACATTAAAAATTTAACAAACAGGCTCCAAACTCTTATTACCAAAAGTACTCTTAAAATTTCTGAATAATATACCCACTATTTAAGGGAGTTTAACTATGTGCAATCTGCATGAGGCAGGCTGCATGTAGTTTACAGAGAAACGTTAGTGCAGAACATTCCTTATTCAGAAATTTAGCTGGACTTCCTGTACAATATATATAAAAATATCAAAAACAAGAGGAGTAGGCTGTTCAGCCTATCGTCCCACTTTGTCATTTAATGTAATCACATCTGATCCTCTATCACAACTCATGATTTCGCCCCATATTGTAGAATACCTTTTAGCCTCTAGAAAATCAATTTTTTTCACGAAACACATACTGTGACTTGGCTTCCATAGCCGGTGATACAGAATTTCATAGTTTCACCATCCTCAGTGAAGACATTTGTTTCTTATCTCAATCCAAAATGACTTATCTGGAGACTGGAGACCACAGACCATGACCAGGACTGCTCTGGCCTCCCACATCCAGTCTATTCAGCTGAGTCACAATTTTGCATGCTTCAATGAGTTTAGATTAGATTACTTAGTGTGGAAACAGGCTCTTCGGCCCAACAAGTCCACACTGACCCTCCGAAGAGCAACCCACCCAGACCCATTCCCCTACACTTACCCTTTCACTTACGGGAAATTTAGCATGGCCAATTCACCTGACCTGCACATTTTTGGATTGTGGGAGGAAACCCACGTAGACACGGGGAGAATGTGCAAACTCCACACAGACAGTTGCCTGAGGTGGGAATTGAACCTGGGTCTCTGGTGCTGCGCAGTGCTAACCACTGTGCCACCGTGCCAGCCTTAAGAGATCTCCTCTCACTATTCTAAACTCCAGTGAATATGGCCCCAGTCAGCTCAATTTCTTCTGATACAACAATCTTGACTTCCCAGGATTTATCTGGTGAACCTTCACTACACTCATTCTGACACAAAAACATCTTCTCTTAGGTGAGACAATGGAGGCTGTGTATAATACTCCAAGCGTGGTCTCACCAAGACCTTGGATCTTCTCTCCATCATAAGGTCAGAACTGGGGATGGTTTTTGATGACTGCACAACTTTCAGCTTGTGACTCAACTCCTGACTGCCCAAAGCTTGTCCATCATTTGCAAAGTACAAACAAGGAGCGTGATGGAATACTTCTCACCTGCCTGGATGAGTGCAGCTCCAATAAATCTCAAGAGGCTTGACAACATTAAGGACAAAGCCGTTAGATGCATTGGCACCACATCCACAAATAATCCCTCCATCACTGATGCACAGTAGTAGCAGTGTGTACCATCTACAAGATAAACTGCAGCAATTCACCAAGGTTCCTTATACAGCACCTATCAAATCCACAACCACTAACGTCTCGTCTCTTCTTCAGTTCTGGACTCTAAATGTTAGCTCTGTTTTCTCTCCAAAGATGCTGCCAGTCCTGCTGAGTTTCTCCAGCAATTTCTGTTTTTGCTTATTTCAGATCTCCAGCGTCATTTTTTTGTTATATTCTCGTAACATTATTTGGGATAAAATGGGAAAGGTTTGGCTGATTAGGTAGAGTCAGTATGGATTTTTCAAGGGGAAATTATATCTAATTGCTGATGTTTTTGAAGAGGTAACAGAAAGGGTTGATGAAAGCAAAGCTATGGATGCGGTATACATGGATTTCCAGAAGGCATTGATATAATGCCACAAAAAACTGAGGGATGTTATAGTTCATGACCACAAAAGGTACAGCAGCTAAATGAATACAAAATAAGTTGGATGATAGGAAACAGAGTAATGATCAATGGATATCTTTTGAGCCAGAGGAACATTTGTAGTGGAGTTTCACCACAGGTGACTATTGGGACCCTTGCTTTATTGATATACACTAATGAGCTCGACCTTGGTGTGCAGGGGCAATTTCAAATTTTGCAGTTGACATTAAAAAGGAAGACAGCATGGAACTCCAAAAGAACATTGATAAGTTAGGGGAGTGGGTAGATAGGTGGCAGATGAGGTTCAATGCAGAGAAGTGTGGGGTGATGCACTTTGTCAAAAGAACATTAAAAGCTAACATAAAATAGGAGGTACAATTCTAAAGGGGGTGCAGGAGCAAAGAATCCTGGGTGTATATGTGCACAGATCATTGAACATGGCAAAACAGATAGAGAGAGCAGTTAATAAAACAAAGTGGTATCAACCTTATTTATAGAGGAATAGCATATGAAAACATGGAGGTGATTTTGAACTTGTACAAGACACTCGTATGACCTCAGTATTTTGTATAGTTGTGGGCACTACATTAGAGCAAAAATGTGAATGCCTTGAAGGGATTTACAAGAATACTTCCAAGAATGAAGAACTTCAGTTAAGAGTATAGAATGAAGAAGTTGGGTTTGTTTTCCTTGGAGAGAAGGAGGCTGAGAGGAGATTTGATAGAGGCTTTCAAAATCTCACTAGCAGTCTGCATAGAGTAGATATGGAGAAGCTGTTCTCTCTCAGTAAAAAAAGGATATAAACTCTAAGATAAATGCATAAACATAGCAAGTTTGTATAGTATGGAACACACTGCGCAGAGTTATGGTGCAGACAGGTCCAATTGAGGCATTCAAGAGGGCATTGTATGATTATTTAGTATGAAACGGTGCAGGGATAATGGGTAAAGGTATAAGATCAGCACTAGATGCAGGAATAATGGACTGAATGCTCCATAATAATTGTGATTCTGTGAAATGTAGTTATTAAATGGAATTAATTTGTATTACAAATCATTCACCTCATTAACTTGTCCTTTATGCACAAACAGGGGTAAAATTAATGAGTAACTAGTGTTCCATAACATTTAAGCTATAAAATTGTGTTATGCGCTCTTAACAATGGATTCATTTGTAAAGGAAACCCCACTTATATTTAATGCTCTTGACCAGTAAAAGTAAGCTTCCTTTCTCACCTTAAAATATTTCAACTAAATGCACAAAAAGGTACCTGAGTTCTTTCAAAAGTGAAGAAACGTGGCTTAGTGTTGACCCACTTTCTCGTTTCGATTCTGCTGTTGCAATAAGGTAAAGTAGTTTTTCCATGGAAAATGCATTAGCAATGTACCGCCGTTTCAGGTCCTATACAGACACAGCAAAACACTAGTTAGATGGAGAGAAAAACACAGCATACCAAAGACCAGGGTAACACATCTTCAGCAGTAAATGCTGGCTCTCAAATTTAATTCTCTAGTGGAGATAAAATGAAAAATAAATGCTTGGGTTTAGATTAGATTACTTACAGTGTGGAAACAGGCCCTTCGGCCCAACATGTCCACACCAACCCTCCAAAGAGTAACCCATCCAGACCCATTCTCCCCCCCCTGACTAATGTACCTAACACTACGGGCAATTTAGCATGGCCAATTCACCTGACCTGCACATCTTTGGATTGTGGGAGGAAACCGGAGTACCCGGAGGAAACTCACACAGACACGGGGAGAATGTGCAAACTCCACACAGACAGTCGCCCGAGGCGGGAAATGAACTCCGGTCCCTGGTGCTGAGAGGCAGCAGTGCTAACCACTGAGCCACTGTGCTGCCCACAATAGTCCAGCACAATCACTTGCTTTTTGACAGTAGAAACCTGAAATAACCTACAGCACCAAAATGAGTTGAGACCTAAGTAGTGTGAAAGCAGTCAGAGGTACTCCAATTTCATTAATTGAAATGAGGTTAGGGCAATGAGCAGCACCCACACAACCTTCAGTTACTTACACAGATAAGGTTATTGCTGAATTCCCCAAAACCCAGAGTCTCTTACATAGAATTGGGGTACTTGGCTAGTCCCTTTCCCTCATGCAGACTTAGTGCCTCCCATTGTAGAGCTGAGCCATTTGCCCACATCAGATTAGAGTTTTAATTGGCTCCACTACACCTTACAAAGATCAAGTATGACCAGTATGACTGATGGTTTTGTCAGATGGCTTTGCCCACCATTCCTTCGCATACAATACATTCCAGCAGTACCAAAAAGAAATTTTAAATTAGCATATTTATTTCAAGCAAGATGATGTAGTAAATTGTGTCTGTTACCTTAGCAGCTTCATAGCCCATATTTAACCATTCGGTAGTTGCAAAATGTACAGCTTCTGAAACACTGTAGCCACAGCACACTTTGGAGACGAAGGCTCCTGGAGAACATACAATAAATTGGCCACTCTGCTGTACAGTACGACATACTTTGATCCCCTCCTTACACAGGACCTCTGGAGAGATCTAGCAAGACAAATATTTACCAGTTAAGAAACAAAAATCCAGTTTGTGTAATATTGGTCGATAGCAATAATTGGATTTTACTTTGGAAAAGAGAGAAACAAGTGAAATAACACAACTCAATGCAATTTAGAATGTGCTGCTTTTGAAATAACCATTTGAATTTCATCAGTTAATATAAGTTCAACAACTAATAAATTTATACTCTTGCAATGTCCATAACACACAGCAACATAAAAGTATTTAATGTTTCAAGTTTAAAATGGCATTGTGCGCTAAATATATATTCTTCAAAAACAAATATACCATAAAATAGCCAATTTAGTATAAAATAAATCCATTTTTTGCTATTTGTGGAGGAGAAGTCATTTTGTTTGGGAAGGAGTTAACTGGGGTTGGTCTGCACACTGCCGAAGCACTTCCAAAATATCATGGCTGATGACTGAAGTTCAAAACGAAGCTATTTCTCTCTGCAGGCTCAGAGTTCCCAGATCTGAGTTAATTATGCCCATAGTGCTTCAGAGCACCGTTTCAGATTGACAAGCAAATCCAGCTCTCTAATGGAAGTTAAAGGAGGAGACAAGACACTCAGCAAGTTTTTCCAAGTGTTCAGAAATATAGGCTTTCAGAATTAATGTGTTCAGTGAGTTGAGTGTCAAAAAAAAAATTCTAGCAGTTGACGAACACACAAGAATTCAAAAAGATTAATTTGCATTGTTTCATTTTAGAGATGTGTGCCATTGGCTAAACACTTGCTTGACTATTAAATGTTTGAAAACTACTGAAGATGGTTGCGTAGTGATATACTGTCATACATCAGAACTTGCAGCAATTTAATAATGATCTTTAGTTTTTGGGACAGCGGGGTTAGTTGAGAATTGGATATGGCACAGAAACCCATCATAATACTTCAAGCAAAATTGACAATGTTGTCAAGATACAAATTACTACGCAATACACTGCAGGCAAATATAATATGGATTACACATCCCCAAAACACTTGCTTACCAAAGCCTAGAGAACACAGATGCATGTCGATAGGGCTTAGCAACCACTGGCTATGAACAATGATACTGTTTAGGTTTAACGAACCAAAACAATGCAGTGAACCAGCAGAATGATAAACTGATGAGGTTACATTAGGACTTTGGTCTGCAGTCTAAGTTATTCATGGGTAAGAGTGTGCACACTGTTAATAGGTACATAGCATTCAATCCTAATAGTGTGCACACTGTTAATTGGTACATAGTATTCAATCCTACGATGGGTGACAATGAATAAGGGCAATGTGTAAAGGACAGCCAAATGCTAAATTAGTGGAAAGTGAAACAATTAAAACTCTTCACAACAGAAAATATTTTGAATAGGTTGTTTGAAAAAGTGTCACTGAGTTGAGCTGAAACACAGATAGTGGATTATGAGTAAGATTATTTTCATAAAGCTATGTATTTTCAAGAATAAGGATCATCATTATTTCATTGAAATCAAGTATAATAATTTGTGTAATGCTGTGGTTAGTCAACTGTTCTTCTTGAGATTGGACTATATCCAAATATGTACGTTCTAAGTCCTGGGGTCAGATAGGGTGGGTGGTGGTGGTTAAACATCTCTGGTTTTAAAGTTTTCAGAAAAGATAGTAAAGAAGTAAGCAGAGGAGTGATGTTTTTGGTTAAGGAGAGCACAGTGATGCTGGAGAAAAAGGATGCCTCAGGGCACTAAAAGGCAAAATTGAATTGGCTAATCCCAAGGAGCAAAGACTGCATTTACATTGCTTGGTGCAATAGTGGGAAGGATATAAGGGATTGAATCTGCAGGGAAACTATAGATATTGCAAACAATATGAAGTACTTATAATAGTAGTGTAACGGGCAAAGAGTAGCAAGTGTTCTTAGTCCACATTCACGACAGTTTCCTCCAGTCTGTGTCCAGTCCAACAAAAAAAGGAGGTACTGCTAGACTTGGTTCTTGGAATAAGATGGGCCAAGTAGAATGAGTGTCAGTAGAATAACATTTGGGGGCCAGTTCCGATTGCATCACAAGGTTTAGGATGATGGTAGAGAACGACAATGAACAATCTAGAGTAAGGGCATCAACTGTCACAGTGCCAACTTCAACAGGGCAAGAACTGAGCAGATTGGTACCAAAGGTTGGCAGAAACAACAGCTGCTGAACAATGAGCTTTCTTTGAAGAAATGAATCAGGCAGACACAAGGTACATTTCCTCAAAAGGGAAAAGTAGGACAAACAAATTAAGAACTCCCTGGTTGAAGGGGATAGAAATAAAGTGGAAAATACAACTGAGAATCAAGCTCAGTACAGAAGAGAGGTGAACATGTAAACATGAGAGGCAGATGGCATTTGAAAAATACTTGGAATCTAACATATAGAGAAATCCCAAAGTATTCCAAAGGCACATAAGATAGTGGCATAAGATAGTAAGACCATTAGAGATCAAAAAGTAAATTTATAAATGGAGGCAGGAAACATGGCAGGGGTGTTAATTGAATACTTTCACTTCTTTATGAAATATATGCTGCCTGAGCCATGTGACAAAGGAGGATGGCCAGACACTAGCAGGGCCTAAAGTTCATAAGGAGATGGCATTGAATAAATTGCTAACATTAAAAAGTTGATAAGGTATCAAACCGGATGAGATTCACCTAAACATATTAAAGGAAGTGAGTGTGAAAATTACAGAGAGACTGACATTAATCTTTCAATCTGGTGTCAAAGAACTGGAGAATTGCAAAAATTATACCTTTGTCCAAAGAAAGTTGTAAAGACAAGCCCAGCAACTACAGAGCAGTCAGTTTAAATTCAATGGTGGGAATATTGCAGCAACTGCTATTGTGGACAGGATCAATTGTCAAATGGAAAAAAAACTGCTAGTTAATTTCAAAAAGGTTTGTCAAGGAAAAATAGTGTTTTGGAGTTTTTTTTGGAGGTAACAGAGATCATTGATCACAGCAAGGTCAGTATGGAGATGTGCATAGATTTCCAAAAGCATTTGATACAATACCACAGAACACTTGAGGGAAGTTATAGCATATGGAGTAAAAGGTCGCTGCAAAATTGACTGAGGGGCTGAAAACAGAAATAGCTGGTGGGTATTTTTGGTCTGGTGGAAGCTTTGTTTTTATTGGGAGCTTTGCTGTTTCTCATACCTATATGATATAGATCTTGGTGTGCAGGGAATAAATCAATTTATTTGTAATATAAAATCCAGGAGCACTTTAAATTGTTAAAGGGACAGTATAGATCTTCAAAATGACATTGACAAGTTGGTGGAATGAGTGGATAGGTAGATGGCAAATGAAGTTGATTACAATGAAACATTTCAATGCAAAGAACATGGCGAGATAGTAGAAAATAAGGTCTGATTCTAAAGCATTTGCAGGACCAGAGACTTGGCTGTATATCTGCATAATTCATTAAAGGTGGTAGGACAGAAAGAGAAGTTAATAAAATCATACAGTACTCTTGGAAGACCTACAAAGTTTCTCATTGACTGGGTTTTCTCCGTCAAGAAGGTCCAGTTGGCATTTAGGATTATAGTAATATTTTTCAAGTTTTCAGAACTATTTTCAAAGTCCTCTTATTTGATTTTGCATTTATTCAACCTTTGAATTAGAGTCATAGACATGTACAGCACGGAACCAGACCCTTCGGTCCAACTTGTACATGCCAACCAGATTCCTACCTAATCTAGTCCCACCTGCCAGCACTTGGCCCATATCCCTCTAAACCCTTGCTATTCATAGGCCCATCCAGATGCCTTTTAAATGCTGTAAGTGTACCAGCCTCCGCCACTTCCTCTGGCAGCTCATACCATACATGTAACACCTCTACATGAAAAACTTGTCTCTTAGGTCCCTTTTACATTTTCCCCCTCTCACCCTAAACCTATGCCCTCTAATTCTGGACTCCCCACAGGAAAGACTGTCTATTTATCCTATCCATGCCCCTCATAATTTTGTAAACCTCTACAAGGTCAGCCTCCGACACTCCAGGGAAAACAGCCACAGCCTGTTCAGCCTCTCCCTATAGCTCAAATTCTCCAACCCTGGCAACATCCTTGTAGATCTTTTCTGAACCCTTTCAAGTTTCACAACATCCTTCCGATAGGAGGGAGACCAGAATTACACGCAATATTCCAACTGTGGCCTAACCAAAGTCCTGTACAGCCACAACATGACCTCCAGCTCCTATACTCAATGCTCTGACCAATAAAGGAACGCATACCAAATGCCTTCTTCACTATCCTATCTACCTGCCTATCAGCAACTTCAGCCACTCCTCAACCCATCTGATCAAGATACCGTTGTAACCTTCTCTGCTGTCCACTATATCTCCAAGTTCGGTGTCATCTGCAAACTTACTAACTGTACCTCTTATGCTCGCATCCAAATCATTTATATAAATAACTAAAAGCAGTGGATCCAGCACCGATCCTTGTGGCACTCCACTGGTCACAGTCTGAAAAACTACCCTCTACCACCACCCTCTGTCTTCTACCTTCGAGCCAGTTCTGTATCCAAATGGCTAGTTCTCCTTGTACTTCATGAGATCTAACCTTGCTAACCAGTCTACCAGGAGGAACCTTGTTGAACGTCTTACTGAAGTCCAGATGGATCACGTCCACCACACTGCCCTCATCAATCCTCTTTGTTACTTCTTCAAAATACTCAAATCAAGTTCGAGAGAGTAAACATGAAAAAGTCTTGAACTGAAAATGTGTTTCAAATGAAACAAAATGTGGCATAGAGTAGGGAGGCTATGTTGAACTAGTTAACTAGGACACTAGTTAGAACTCAGCTGGAGTATGGAGTACAGTTCTGTATACCGGGAAGATTTCAGGAAGGATGTGAATGCATCGGAGAAAATGCAGAAGAGATGTACAATAATGGTTTCGGGGATGAGAAACTTGAGGACAGACTGGAGAAATTGGGACCTACTTGGAGAGGAGAAGGTCTTTGATAGAAGCTTTCAAAATCATTAGGCATCTGGACAGAGTAGATGGTGACAATTGTTCCTCCAGTACTTGTAATGGAATCAAAAATCAGAGGACAGAAATTTGCAAAAGAAGTAAATGCAAGAAGAGAAATATTTTTCTGAGTAGTTAGGGTCTGGAATGCACTGCCATGAAGTACGGTTGATGCACGACCAATTGAGGCATCATGAGGGCATTAGAAGATTAGATTAGATTTTTTAGATTAGGTTAGATTAGATTCCATACAGCGTGGAAACAGGCCCTTTGGCCCAACAACTCCACACCCACCCTCCGAGGAGCAACCCACCCAGACACATCCCCCTACATTTACCCCTAACACTACGGGCAATTTTATCATGGCCAATTCACCCATCCTGCACATCTTTATACTGTGGGAGGAAACCCACGCAGACACGGGGAGAATGTGCAAACTCCACGCAGACAGTTGCCCGAGGCAGGTAATTGACCTTGGGTCCCTGGTGCTGTGAGGCAGCAGTGCTAATCACTGAGCCACCGTGCCACCCTAAATAGGAACAACATACAGGGTTACAGGGAAAAACAGAATGACAGTGAGCCAACATGCTCAGAAAGCCAGTGCAGACTACAATGAGAATGAATGGTCTCTGACTGCACTGTAATACTTCTGTGATCCTGAGATGCTGTGTTTCCCCCTTCCCCCAATTACATAATTGCGCGTAATTATGGCAATGTTTATCAAGTTCTCAAAACTATTTTCAAAGCATTTTTGTTAGCTTTTATGTTTCTTCAGCTTTTAAATTATATAAGTAAAAGTGGTAAAATCTTGACATGAACTGAAAATATTCTTCAAATGAAACAAATGGCAACATACATTTGGCTCTGACTGCATTTTTTCAATTACAAAAGGGATTACCAGAAGTGATAATGGCTATTTACCAGAGGGCTGCTAGATAAGTGGGCATGTGGACAACATACGGGGGAGACACTGGGGAGAAAGCTGGGTGCTAACTATTCAGCAGTTTATTTTTTCTAAATAATATTTTGAGGCCTTTCCGATACAGTTGCTGCTGTAGTAGGACATCAACATATCCTATGTAACTACAAAGCAGAGGAGAACGGACAAGATTTAGTGGAAAAAAACACTAAGACCAGCCAATGTATCGAAGTACCACGAAAGGAATTAATGCTGATTCATGTCATAAGCCAAACCTACATATTCAAGAATTCTGACCTGTGGAAGTAACATCTTGTCCAGTTTTTTTTTAAATGAGCCTCAAGAACAATTACCTCATTTTAAAAACAATTTAGAATTTAGGAGCTAATTAGATAATCACAGTGATTCCATACCTCAAAGGCAAAGGAATTACACTGGCTATATAGAAAAGGGAGTCGTGAAAATAAAACTGGTTAATCAGCTCCTGCTTTACTCCACATCTAAACATTTTGCACGCAACGTGGAGTGCTTGATGCCAACATTGGATAATGAAAATGAAAAATATCCTATTCTCTAGCACTAACATACATCACCTCTTGAGTACAAAATAAAAAAAAAAGAACCAGCTTACATTCACAAAGCACTTTTCACACCCTCAGGACGTCCTAAAATGCTTCTCAGTCATGAATTGCTTTTGGAGTGTCGTCATTGTTATTATGTAGGCAAATGAGACAACCAATTAGCAAACAGCAAGGTCTCAGAAACAACATGAGATAAACAGCACGTTAATCTATTTTAGTGGTCTTGGTTAACGGATAAATGGTAGCGAAAACACCAGGAGAACTCTCCTGCTCTTCGGTCAATAGTGGCCATGAAATCTTTTATAGCTACATAAACAAATTGATGGAAGTTCAGTTTAACATCTCCTCTGAAAGACAGAATTTCTAATTCATGCATTTCAAAATAAACAAAAATGATAGAAATACAACTTACTAGACGACGTGCAATAATCCTTCCTTCCACATACTGATTAGTAGCTGACTTGGGTTGACTGGATATTGTCAAATTATGTTGTAAAATGGAATTGGGAGTTATAAAGATATTATTTTTCTAATTTTCTTCCCCGCATGTAGGAGAAGCAATTTAGTGTTTCTTACAAGTGAGAAATCAACAGGTAATATGGAAGAGAAAAATCACAATACAAAAGTAATTGAACATGGTGAATTTGATGGGGCCATTCATCTTGGCTAGATTTTAATACTGCAATACAAAGGAGTTGGAAAACTCTCCATTTGTTTGAAGACTGCAATTCAACAACTTCAACACCATTCAGGGAAAAAATGCAGATTTATACTCATCGACAAACATAAACATTCATTTCCTCAGATGCAGTGGCAGTAGTGCACACCATCTACAAGATGCACTGCAGCAACTTGCGAAGCCTCCTTCAAATGTCCCCTTTAAATTCTTGACCTCTAATAACTAAAAGCACAAAGGCAACAGTTATCACCATGACTTGATTTTGTCACTGCTATAGGGGTAAACTTCTGAAACACCCTTCCTAATAGCACTGTTGATTAATCAACAGCACATGGACATCAGTACTTCAAAAAGGCAGCTCCTCACCACCAGCAATAAAGGCAATCTTGCCAGCAATGTCCACATCAAAAAGGAAGAATTTTTAAAATTCAATTTATATGATCAATGTCATATTTCTTTTACACTAGAAAACAGCAAATTCTAGTCACCAATTATTAAGTTTAATTTTTAAATTTAGAAGGAAATCACTACTTTGAACTCCAGCACTTTTTAAAGTGACTGCATACTTCAACTAGTTAGATGCTGGAGTGAAATGTCAAGATAAATCAACTTCATATTGTTTTTAAATTAATGCCTATTTTAAATCACCCATAGTGCTCCCCTTCTATCGCCCATGTCTTGATTGCAGATTAATTTGTGTAACTTGCCAAACATCACCAAGTTCACTTCAATTTCAGTGAAGTGCGATAGGCACAGAGAAAAACTCTCTCACTATTTTGCACTTTTAACGACCTACTTAAAGTGGCAAAAGCTGGTAAAAGGCAGAATCTAGACTCTCACTTGTTAATTTTTGCCAGTACATCCCAGTTACAAGGGCTGCAGTACTTAGCCATCCTATTCACATGCATATAGAAAGTTTTGTTCTTACCATTATATTACTTTCAAGCATGTCCAGCCCTGATGTGCCATTAGCTTGCAGCAGGGTATGCACCACTTCATCAAGTTTGCTCTTCTCCTCAGCAGGAATACAATACCTGGAGAAAGGAAGATAGCTGAAAATGTTATAGTCCAAAGCTTGAGGCAAATAGGACATACATGGCACCAGTTACTAATCTGGACTGCAGCTTGTGGTAGTGATGAGGTTACATTTTTCAGAGCACCTATTTAATCTGTGGAAGATTTACAGAGACATCCAACAAATGACAAGTAGCCCAGTGATCCCAAAAAGACAAGTTTACCAACTGTATACAGGCAATAGAGGATTTGTTGCAGAGCTGGTCATTTTTCTTGTTATTCCACCTCCCCCCCCACCACCCCTCCCCCCACACACCCCACCCCAACACACACACACAGTCGTTTTGAAAGGTTTAAAAGGCTTACATTGTCCATGTATATTTGTTTTAAAAAAGTATTTTATAACATTACAAAAATGCTCCAGAAGGCAGGCCTTGCCCAAATATCAGTGAGGGTATACTCACCATCCTGTTTAAAGTTCAAAATCATTGCGGAGGTATGGTCTTCAGACAAACATACAAATCTTCACTGCATCTCCAAGTCTTCATTAAAAAAAAAGTTTCTTTGCTTAACTCCATTCCAATTTAACTCTCTCCATTCACTGGACTGCAGCTGGAGTGTTTGCATTTTGTCAAAACTTTTACCATCGATTGCCTCAGTTAATATGTAATTGAACTAAGGTTGTCATAAATTTAATCCCTGATCTAAACTGACTTATTAGTCCCAGCTGGAACTATAGGAAGGTTGTTGCTAATAGAAGAACACAGTTGGTTTCAAGTTCGATATCAGTAGAAGCTGTAACAATAGAGACAAATATATGGATTGAAAATTGATAGAGAGGAGATACTGGAAAGGCTTGCTCGGCTTAGAGCAGAAAAGTCATCTGGTTCAAATGACAGAAATATACAGCATAGAAACAGACTCTTTTGTCCAACTCATCCATGCCGACCAAATATCCTAAATTATTCAAGTCCTATTTGCCAGCATTTGGCCTATATCCCTCTAAACCCTTGCTATTCATATACTATTCACTTCTCCTGGCAGTTCTTTCCATACACTTACCACCATCTACATGAAAGATTTGCCCTGTAGGTCCCTTTCCCCTCTCACCTTAAGCCTATCCTATCTAGCTTTAGATTCCCCCACCCTAGGAAAAAAGAACTTTACTATTCACCCTATCCATGCCCCTCATGATTTTATAAACTTCTTAGCCCCGGCACTCCAGAGAGAATAGCCCCAGCCTATTCAGCCTCTCCCTACAGCTCAAACTCTCCAGCCCTGGCAACATCTTTGTAAATTTTTTCTGAGTCAGAGGTCCTGGGTTCAAGACCCACCTCCTCCAGGGACATGTCATAACATATTTGAAGAAGCTGATTAAAACATATCTTGACAAAAAAAAACTTTGAGGAAAGAAGAAGGATTTTTTTCCCCCTCAGGCCGCAGAACAGAGAATGGTGCTCACTAAAGATTGGATGAGCCCCAAGGATCCTTGCTAGGATTATTACTTTTTGTGGCAAATAGTGATGACATTAATCAACTGTAACAGGAAATAAATTGGCTAACAGAATGGATAGACAAGCGATTAATAGAAGTTAATACAGAGAATTATGAGATGATGAAGAATGGAGGAGTTAAAATAGAATAAAAAGCAAGGCTTTTAAAGAGAGCAGAACCAGTGGACACGTGCAAATGTCTTTGAAAATAGCAAGACATATTGAGAGAGTGGCTAGCAAGGATTATTGAATAATGGCTCCATACACAGAAGTATTGTCCACAAAAGCAGTGAACTTATGCAAATCGTACATAAAGCTCTGCTTAAGACACAACTAGAGTAGGATGTTCAACTCTGGTCACCACTATGTAGGAAAGATTCAGGGATCCTTGAAAGGGTGCAGTTGAAGAATTTTAGTTATACTGTTAGATTGCTGAAGCTGAGATTGTTGTCATTCCAAGGCAATTGAGGAGCGATATGACAGATGTATGTAAGACCATAGCAGGTAGAACATTTGTACTCAACAGTAGCAATTATCTTAAATACTGTCGATGAGGGTGACGGAAGCAGAGACAGATTACAAAAGGAAATTGAATAGGCGCTTGAAGGAAACAAATTTGCAGAGCTATAGGAAAACAGCAGGGGACTGGGACTGACTCAACTCTCTACAGACATAGACTCAGTGGGCTGAATAGTCTCCTGCTGTACCATATTGATTCCATGACAAAGCTCCTCCACCTCAAATAAATTGGCAATAAGTCAGGCTAAAACATGAATGTTTGGGTGCAGAAGCTGAAATAAAATTTTCATTTGATTTAATCAAGTCTGCCATTAACCTTATGCTAAATTGTAGAATATAATCCAGAAGTTTGACATGGCAACAACCAAAAGATTCAGATGCTATTTTTCCAAATTTCACCAAACGATCTACTTGATCAAAATTAATTGCAGTTCCTTCTGAACTAACAGCTTGTTAGTATAAACATTTATGAACTGCAAAGGCATCTGGTTGATCAGAAATTATACATAAGCATGGTTGCTCTGGGTTGACCGTGTTCCTCAGTGATTGGTTCAAGAGGAACTGGAACTTCGTAAAACTCTTCTAAAAGTAATTTTATTGCAAATTAACACTCCAACAGAATCAGATCAAATCTGTCGATCTTCCAAGGCATTTCAATCCTTTTTTTATTCTTTGAATCGTATATACAGAGGAACCACGATTATCAGAACGACACGGGCAAGGAGTATTTTGTTCGGATAATCGAATACACAGTTTAGACAAGCGTTGGGACCTTGCGATCTTATTCAGATAATCAACTTTCAGATAATCAAAGTTCCTCTGTAGTAATAATACCCCACCTGCCACAGAGGAAGCACTGGAACAAACAGAAAACTTATGTAAGTGCTTACAGGAACAATTGGAAAATGTTAGGTCTCACAAAAAAAATGTAATTGTCATGCCATTCACAGAAGCAGAATTGTTGGAATAACCAAATTTTACTGCTGAATTATCAGTGTTTCTTCAGTTGATTTAGATGCAAAGTATATTGGATGTGTTTGGGTCACATTTCTGAAAGTTGGCTCACAATATTCAAAGTAGTGGTCAGGAGGAGTTTACTGTTCCCATAAATCAAAGGTCTTCAAACTATTAGTGCAGACAGAAGCCATCATGACCAGGGTTTACAGAACTAATTTCAGTTTACAGCTCTACACGTAATGGTGAGAGCACTTGCTTGGGATGACTCTTGGAGAAATTTCTTCTTTAAGACTGGCTACCTAGAAGGCTAGATCTGAGAGCAGTTTGCATTCATGGAGCTTGTGCCAAACATGCGATCAATATTTCCATAAAAATCTGAATGTTCACATTCAATTGAACTGAAGCTGTCCATAAATAGCACTATTAAGGGGCATCTCAACTTAAAGAGCTTGCTCAAGAAAATAAATTACATTTCAATCTGTTTCAACGATTTATAAATATACCTGGGTTTGCTGCTTTGCATCTCACTAGGATGGCACAAGACTCAAATCCGCAAACCTCCGCAGCACTGAGCTTTATCGGACCCTTCGATTATGGCATCAGGTCTGACCAGGAAGCCTCTGTCCACCCATATGCATCTCAAGATGCACTGAATTAAGACAAAACGGTGTCAACTCCAGTGAGCCACACAAGTAGTTTGCAAAAAAAAAGACAATTAAAAACAGTGCAGAAAAAACTGAAACTGAGGAAGGGGCAGGTTTGAGAGAAGAGGAGGAAACCAATATCATGATTTAAACGAACAGCAAGTTGCACCTCATTTCAGCCCGTCTTTTAAAGTGCTGAACACTCTGCCTGTCTGACACAGATATGCTAAGTTCTGTCCATGCTGGCTAACTGGTCATTTGATTAATGCAATTTAAAAGGTAATTTAAGGATATGGACAAAAAAATTAACTCACTTCTGTGTCAGTGAAGCAGGTCTTCAGTTCAATCTGGTGGAAGAATTAAAAAAAAACTATTATCCTCAACAATAAAGTACTTGGTGACACTTGATGACCAAACTAATCAAGTGAGGACCAGCTACAAGCAGCTTCATTTATAATGAGGCAATGAATTCAAAAAGAATCCATATCAGTAGCTAACCTGGGCTTTTTAAAAAATATATAAATAAGGCAGGTGAATTCAATTCAGAATGAAACTGAATTTTCAAAAGAAAAAAAAGACTTCGCTGTTTGGAAAAACGGATTTATTCTGAGTCCGTTCTCTGGCATGAAAATTCAAATCAGAACTCCATAAGTGCATCCAAAGTTATTTTCCATACTGGTACCCTACAATACAACATTAAAGAAAGAGATATATCTGGCAAGAATTGACCTGTGTGTGTGTTGGGTGACAGAATTAGGCTAGTTAGCCAAACCCAAATCCAGAGGTAATCGCTGATCAATCCAAATCTGCTCTGCTAAAAGTGGGGCTTGCAAGGGAGAGACTCCCCTCCCCAGGACAGGCACTTACCAAATGCAATCAGCACCAGTGTGTAAGTAGTCAATGTATGGAAGGTGGTTTTGGTCTCGTGACCAGCATGAGGTAGTGAAAACCATGCCAATATTTAGCCAAGGAATCGTCACTCCTAAAAAGAAAATATAAATTGCAGCAAAATCAGGACATAGAGGCTGACATTTCCTTAAAAAAAAACCTCTAAACGGGTTACTGTACATGAAACACAGCCATGGTTCTCCAAGACCAGTTTGTTTGTCCACAACAATTTATACTAGCAAAAGTCTATAAAAATACAAACATGCAAAGGGAAAGGATAGAATTAACTATCATGATAATTCCATCCCCATGGAAGGAACAGACACCACAAAACAGTGGTAATGCCATCTCACCAGCAATCCACAGGCACAGACTAATGTCCTCAGAACACAGATTAAAATCCCACCAAGGTAGTTGGTGGAATTGAAATTCACTGAATAATAAATCTGGAATTGAAAGCTTGGTTCAGTAATTGTAATCATAAAAATCCCTCTGGTTCATTAATGTCTTTTAAGAAATGAAATCCAACAAACTTACCTAGTCTGGCCTATGTATGACTTCAGTCCGAAATATGGTTAACTCTCAACTGTCTTCTGAAATAGCCTAGCAAGCCACCTATATCACAAAGGTAATGAGAGATGGGCAACATGATGCCAGTTTTGCCAGTTATGCCCACATCACTTGGAAACATTTTTTTCCAATGTCCTCTCATTTTTTGGTAACCATGTCATTGTGGTAAAGAGGAAAGAAATGGCTATGACCTATTCATAAAATGAAAGTTTGGGAAATTTGTCTCCAACCTTCAATGGAAATCCAACTCCAGGAGATGGGTGTTACCTATGATGCATCACAATTTAAATTAACTGTCCTCTTTAATGGTGTCAGAAAATATCAAACTCAAGGACTTGGTGAAGGGGTGATCCCATACTCATCAAGTTGTGGAAACTTGTTTTAAAGCAGTGATATTTCTTTGCTAAAAAAAAAAAAATTATTAGGCTTTAACCTATATTTTTACTCAATTTTGTTGGAGTACTGTCTCACCTTACAATTTTTACTTCCTTCAAACAATAACCCGCCTAAATAATTTGAGAAAGGTCCACCATCTTAAATTTAATAATATCTTCTCTCCCCACACCCACTCTCAAAAGTACTTCTCACTTACTCCACATTCCTTACCTGACAAAGCACCAAAGTGTCGCAGGATGGACCCTGAATTATTAGGAAGGACTGTAAGGTTCCATCCATGCCTGTGGTAGAAAAGATAAACATTTGAAAATCTGAGAAACATCCCCTCACCTTGCCCTCACAAAATAATATTTAGCTAAGAAAAATAGGCTGTTGAAGCTCACATGATAAACACAAACACCCTGTAATTTCCATCATGATATCTCATTTCTAAAAGCAAACATTACCTTGAAAAAGGTTCTGATTTCCCAACAGGGAACCCACTCCCGTGTGCTTTTGTGTCTACTTTTCCAGAATGCACTGCTACGTGGGAGTCTTTCTGCTCCACAGCCCTCCAGTATTCTTGCTGTTGTAATGAAAAGAGAGGGAAAGTTACTGTATAACCTTCGAAATTGCCATGACACAGTTTCAGAGACATGGTCCTGCATCTGTAACATTAAATTCAACTATGCAGTCATCAAAAATGTGAACAGCACACACAAGCTTCTATCTGCAAACCACATTTTCCTTAAAGACAAGGTCAACCTCAAAACTGCAACTGCAAATCCCTGGAAAGCTAAACATATGCTATTTGAGTCTGATTCAAGGGGAGCACAAATATGCATACTGAAATATTAATAGTATCATAAAGAATCTGAAAGACAAAATCCATAAGAAACAGGTGAATCGAGAATTGCATTCAATCGTTTTTGGATACAAACTCGCAAGTTAGATCATCCTTCGTTTTCTGCTGAATATAGTAATAGCCTATCTAGCAGGTCACAAAAGGCTTGGCTCATTCGATGTCATTCTACTATCAAAACAATCCCAACAGTGCTCCTCACTGAGCTCTTTCTAGAATTAGGTCAGTGCCTGGACCATAACCATTCATCTTAACAATTTATTCCAACTGGGTTCCTTTGTCCTTTGTACATCACGGTTTTACTTGGTTATATGAAAATGAAATTTTGGATTTAGTGATGAATAAATATCTTATGTACGCCACAGGATTCTTTGAGGTCTCATCTGTACGATCCAGACAATCACCAGTGATCACTACATTGTGAAGTTCAGGATGAGGCGGAGAATGACACGCAATATCCAGAGTAAGAAAAATCATTTGCTGAAGAGCAAACCTAAAACAGCACGAGAACAGAGCTCTGCAGGATTGACCGGAATTATGTGTCGTCTGGAAAAGCAGTAACTGAAGAATGGGCTACTTTCAAAGAGGAGATGGTTTGGCTACAGTCAAGTATTTTCTTCAAATGGGAAAAGTAGAACAAACAAAACCAGAGCTCCTGGATGAAAAGAATATTGAAATTAAGATAAAGAACATATGCGTGCTTATGACAAATATTAGGTAGAAAATAAAATTGAGAACTAAGACGAATATTGAAGGTGAAAAAGCAATTAAGAGAGGCAAAGAGGAATTAGGAGAAAAGGCTGATAGCAAAAATCAAGCCGTGTCACAAAGACCTCTACAGCCATATAAAAGGGCAGTATGAGGAGGAGTTAGGACAATTAGAGGGGATTTACACCTGGAGGCAGGGGTCATAACTATTAAATGAATACTTTCCATTTGTCTTTACCAAAGAGAGATGCTATCGTGGCCACGTCGTCAGAGGTGGCAATACTGTCACTAGAAGGGCTTGAAATTGGCCAGACAGAAGTGTTGACAAGACACCAGGATTGGATGAGATGCATTCAAGGATTTTGAAGGAAATGTGAATGGAAATCGCAAGGACACTGGTCACAACCTTTCAGTCTTCCCTAGACTAAGGGAAGATGCCATAACTTTGAAAAATTCCAAACATTATGGTCTTGTTCAAGAAAGTTTGCAAGGATAAGGCCAGTCATTGGAAACCAGTTATTTAACTTGAGGTGGGAAGCTTTTAGAAACAATTGTTTACAATTGAATTAGCAGCTACATGGAAAAAGGCAGCTTGAACTGGAAGGGAAAAAAAAACGAACTTGGAGTTTTTTTTTGAAGAGGCAACAGAAAGGCTTGATGAGGGTTTTGCTGTTGATGTGGTGTATATAGAATTTCAAAAAGGTGTTGAATACAATGCCACATACCAGACTTGAGGGGAAAGTTATATGTCACGGAACAGGCAGTAGCAACATGGACACAAAATTAGCTGAGGTGACGTGAAACAAAGTACTCATTAATGGTTGGATATTTTCCAGGGTGAAGGAAGGTTTGCAGTGGAGTACCACAGCAGTTAATATTTGGACCAGGGGTTTTTCTTAATATGTAAAAACAATCTAGATCTTCATATACAAGGAGCAATTTCAAAATTTGATGATACAGAACTTGGGAGAATTGTAAACTGAGAGGAGGAGAGTGTAGAACTCCAGAAACATAGTCAAATTGATAGAATAGGCAGATAGGTGGCATGATTTTCAAAGCAGAAGTTTATGAGGTCATACCTTTTGGAAGGAAGAACATTGGAAGACAATATAAAATGGGGAGTACAACAACAGATGTTGCTGATGGAAATGTGTTGCTGGAAAAGCGCAGCAGGTCAGGCAGCATCTAGGGAACAGGAGAATCGATGTTTCGGGCATTAGCCCTCCTGAAGAAGGGCTAATGCCCGAAACGTCGATTCTCCTGTTCCCTAGATGCTGCCTGACCTGCTGCGCTTTTCCAGCAACACATTTCCATCTCTGATCTCCAGTATCTGCAGACCTCACTTTCTCCCCAACAGATGTTGCTGGGTGTATAAATGCACAGATTATTGAAAGTGCAGAAGAAGACAGCACAGTAAGCATAGGTAACTCAGCTTTTAATAATAAAGCCACAGAGCTCAAGAACAAGGTGGTGATGTGGAACTTCTGCAAGGTACTGTTTGATCTCAGCTAATGGACTGTGCACCATTATTGGTGCCACATTATATGAAGGATGTGAATGAATTAGAGAGACTGTCAAAGAGGTTTACAAGAATGGTTTCAGGGACAAGAAACTTTAATTATAAGGATAAATTAAAGAAATTGAGACTGTTCTCCTCAGCCAGAAGGTGGCTAAAAGGAATTGTAAAAGGACCAAGAAAAGGAGGGCACAGATATAAAGTGGTATACAAAAGAAATAAGGACCAAGTTAGGGCATGGAATAAAGTGCCTGGAAGTGTGGTGGAAGCAGGTTCAATTGATTCATTCAAGACAGCATTGGATGACAATGGAGAAAAGGCAATGGATTAGCACTGGGTAATGATGCTCACTTCACAACCCGGTGCAGACACGATGGTCGAAATGGCCTACTTCTACACCATAACACTTCTGGTGATTTTGTGATCTTTTCCAAGGCTTAAACCTCATTAACTCTCTCAGGACCAGGCTGAAAGAGTATCAGAATCATAGGTAGGAACCCTGAAATTGTTTGATTAGGAAACTCTGCAAATTCAGCACGACTTCTGGAATTTGAAGATAAACGAAGTGAATAAGATGCTAGGCTACTAGAAATTCATGCTGTAGTGACTGGCAAGTAAAACCAAGAATGAGTTAACTTAGTTACTGATCTGTAAAGCAAAACAGTCTGCCAATAATTATTTGTAAATACAAAATATGTATATAGCAGAAAGATCATTATTGCTCCAAAAACAAATTATCAAATCAACGATTGTGTGTGTCAATAGGCACTTCAGAAATTGGCTTTACCACAGCACTAAATTTTTGCTCGACCTGCTGTCAACCTATAGTGAACCTAAGCCTGCAAACAGGTAGAACTTTGCATTTAGGTTTTTAGAACATGTTTTGCAAAATATATACTTGCAAATCCCAAAACTCCTATTCCTTTTTTATCTTTCCCCACGGGCAAGATCTTTAAACACCAAAGAAGATACATATCTTCCACGTTCACTTCCAATACACAATTATTATATTGACTAATTAATGCCAGAAATTTTAAGTCAGATTCCTAGTCAAATTCTTCCCTTGATCTCCCATAACCACCTCCTTTCCAAATCCTATTCTGTATCACCTTGTACTAAAACCATAAATGCATATCATCGGGAATATCCATTTAACTTTATCAGTCTGTTCCAGATATTTCATTGTAATCCCTAATCACACATTTATACATAAACAAAACTATTAAAATGGGTACATGTTAAAGTTTATGTACAGCTTCAGACTCCTACCTCCACTTCAGCTGCTGTTGGTTCCTTACTAAAGCACATATTCATCATGTTTCTAGCCGTCCGATAAAATGTTGTCAGTGACACAGATCGTCCCTGTACAAAAAAAATCAATTCAGAGATTCAAACAATTCTAATAGTTCCCAATCCAATAGTGCTGTTTCCCAAATCATTATAACACCAAGTAGGTTGTTAGGTACATTTTCTCTGTTTAAGATACTTAAATATCATGGACATTCCAAGTCTATCACCCCCAGCACAGAGTCATCAGGTGCATGGGAACATGATTACCTCCAAGTCATAGAAAACTCTATTCGTGGATTTACATTATTAACTTCATCACAACTGGGTCAAATTACTTAATTCATAGCATTACAGCAGCATGTGCAGTATGCAAGCGGCTGTGGATCAAAAACAGGGGGCACTATCATGACAACTTCTCAAGTGCTCAGGGAGTTGCGCACTCTCAGTATTGCCATTCAAATAAAAACCTGCTTGCCATTTAAGATGAATGCAGAAGATCCCATGACATCATTTAATCAAAGGCAACGAGTCCCAGTCTCCTAAATAGCATTATTCTTTCAACCAACTGAGCTAAAACAGATTATTTGTGTGTCTAACTATAGTTTTGTCAGAGATTGCTGTGCATGTTACCTATCACACGTCCCAATAAAACTACAGATACTATCATTTCAAAAATGCATAATTTGATGTTAAGTGCCTTAGGATCTACAACATCATAAAAGACAATACATAACTGAGATATTTTTCCTCACGTCTGGCAGAACAGATGAAAAATAATACATTAAACTGACTTCTGTTTTTAAAAAAGTGCACAAAAGCAAGCACTTTTCCCCGCTAGCATGTAACATCTCTCTTATGACAAGAAGTCCCTGAATCCTGACTGAGAAAGAGAGGGGACACTGAACAGAAGCAAAGAATTTAAAGCATGTAGCAAATTTTTTGGTGAAAATTAGCTGCAGGCTTCTTAAAGTAGAAACCAACATTGAACTGAACAATTTTTTGAAAATAAAGCCAAAGTAAAGATTCCCTATTTAGTGAAGAGCCACTTCTGAGACCGAAAGCAGAGGTTATCGTGGAAAATAAAAGCTCATGGCGTAGTTTGCAATATACAAGCATGGGGACAGAAGATTACCAGCTGACAGAAAACAGAGTCTGTATATATGGGTCTTTGACTAGCAGGATATGATGAGTGGAGTCCGACAGGGGTCTATGCTGGGGCTTCAAATTGTTAATTACAAATGACTGGAACAAAGGCACAGCAGCAAATTTATAGGCATCATTAAGGTAGGCAGAAAATTGTTGTGAAGAAGTTAAAAGCAAGTTTCAGACAGATTATAGATAGATTGAGTGAATGGGCAAAAAATTTAGCATATCTGACAGCATCAGTGGACAGAAAACAAAGTCAACTCTGTTTCCTCTGCACAAATGCTGCCAGACCTGCTGAGTTACCCCAGCAATGTGTTTTTGATTCAGATTTCTAGAACCCGCAGATGTTTGTTTTAATCCAACAGATGGCGTCTTATGTTAGAATAGTGAAAGTGTTTACATCGGCTAGAACAATTTTAAAAAAGCAGTGCTACTTAAACGGAGAATTCCAAGGCATACCAGGATTTGTATGTTCTGGTGCCTGAGTCAAAGTGGTAGTGTGAAAGCACTGCATTTAATCAAAGGACAATAATGGGATGTTATCCTTTATTAAACAAGAAAAATCAAACACAGAAGTAAGGATATTATGCTTCAGTTATGAAGTTCTGGCGAGGCCACATACTGTGTGCAGTTCTGGTCTTCTTATTTAAGGAAGTATATAAATGCATTGGAGGTGGTTCAGAGATTGTCCAACTTAGAACTCTGCCACTGAACTGAACTGAACTTATTGTCACGTGTACCGAGGCACAGTGAAAAGCTTTGTCTTGTGAGCAATACAGGCAGATCATATAGCTAATTAGCATTGATAGTAAATAGTAGGTAAACAGCAGCAAAAACAAAAACACAGGTACAGGCAAATGTTAAGAGTTTGAGAGTCCATTCAGTATTCTAACAACAGTAGAGTTGAAACTGTTGCGAAACTGATGCGTGTTCAGGTTTCTGTACTTTCGCCCCGATGGTAGAGGTTGTAGAAAAACATTGCCAGGGAGGGATGGATCTTTGAGAATGCTGGCGGTCTTTCCTTGACAGCGGGCCTGGTAAATGGATTCTATAGGTGGGAGTTTGGCCTTTGTGATTGTCCAGGCCGAGTTCACCACTCTCTGTAACCGTCTCAGATCTTGAATGGTACAGCTGCCATACCAGGTAGTGATACATCCAGCCAGAATGCTCTCAATGGTGCACCTATAAAAGTTGGCAAGGATATTCGCCATCATGCCAAATTTCCTCAGCTGCCTGAGGAAGAGGAGACATTGTTGGGCCTTTGTAACCAGTGCGTCCACATGAAGAGTCCAAGAAAGCTTGCTGTGGATAACTACTCCCAGGAGCTTGACACTCTCCACGCGTTCCACCTCTATGCTGTTAATGTGTGGGGGGGCATGATTAACATCCCATCGAAAGTCAATAATGAGTTCCTTGGTTTTGCTGGCATTGAGAGCTAGGCTGTGCACCATTTTTTCCAGGTATTCCACCTCCCATGTAGTCTGTTTCATTGCCATTTGAGATTTGACTGACTATGGTGGTGTCAGAAATTGGAGGAGTCAGGGTCAAATATTGTTAAGACAGAAGTAGATAAATTCTTGTTAGACAGTGGAATCAAGGGTTATCGAGGAAGATAGGAAGATGGAACTCGAAACACAGAGCAGCTATAATCTCACTGAATGGCGTAGCTCGCTCGAGTCTGAATAGTCTACTTCAGCTCCTATTTCCAATGTAGAGATTATTTCATCAAGACAGTTACATGGAAACACTCAGAACTAGAAGACAACAGTGCAGTCCATCTGACTGCTACCAAGATATTTTTAAAAACACACTGCTCCCTAAATGTAACCCACAATCACTTTCACCAAAACAAAGAGCTCTCTTTAATTAGGTGCCATTTTATGCGCTCAAGGGATAGTCTGTTTCAAATATTTCCTAAGCATCTTCACTCTTTCAAACTCAATTTTGTAGCCTCAGTCCCAGTTTCCAGTTACATCAAATATTTAAGAGATCCCAACGTAAAACTTTAAAGTTTTATTAAAATTTGTAAGTTACGAGCAAAACATTCATTCCGGAGTCTGAATGCAAGTGCCTAATTCCTAGTCTTGCTGCACACGTCCTCTATATCAGCCTCAAAATTTTCATGCATTCTGAAGAAGGGTCACTGGACCCAAAATGTTAACTCTTCACAGGTGCTGGTAGACCTGCTGAGTGTTTCCAGAATTCCAAAATTCCCATGTTCTCATTTCTATACATTTCTACACAAAATCACATTATTGCTGGAATCTATGCTGTATGAGCCCCTCTGGCTCCACCCTCAGATCTTGCTTTTAAAAACAAAGATTGAAAATCCTGAAGCTAATTTACTGGAGCACTAAGAACTATATGAAGATGGAGGTAAACAGGTGCGTGTGAGGGGACCTTGACTTACCAGTTCTGGAATAATCACGGTTTACAACGATTAAGGCAGAGGCAATCAATGGAGTGGTCAGAAGATTGAGTATCAAGTTTCAACACTAAGAGCAATATGGAATACATCCAGGCAGGTGAGCATCCTTAGCAAGGAATCGAGAGATGTGGAAACCCATTTCATTTGTTTAGTGAAATAGCAATATTATGTACTGCCAGTCTCAGAATGAAGGTGCAGCAAGGAGTTTGGAGTGAATTGGTGTCACCTCCGCATTGATGTTAAACAGGCTAGCTTTGCATTTGGTGCAAAATGGATACTCACAATGTATCTAAATTGGATATCACACCAACAGTCAATAGTACTGCAATAAATGCACATCAAGCAGTAGCACATTCTTGAACCACAAAATGGTTAAAAGTCTGTGACAGTTCATCAGGGTATGTGAGGAAATATTGTTTACGGAACTGCAATGATCATATTGGGATAGATTAGAATCTCAGAATCATGCTTCTGCAGAAATGTATTGTGGAGGAAAAGCAATAATCAATCATTTTCAAGGTGGCAGAGGACGAATCTAGCAAAGGATAAAGAGTGCTATGAACTGGTGAAGAATCTAATTGATGGCATTCAAATCATAGAGCAGCAGGGGATAGGAGTAGAGGTGCTACACAAAAAAAAATCTCGGACAAAAATCCTCTAAAATTAAACAAACAAGTTTACAAGTTTCTCCATTAAAAACATTAGTTACTTGTACAGTTATTATTACCTATGATCAATATTGTCTTATTTTACAGTGTTACGCTCCCTTTGTAATAACAAGACGGAACTTCGAATCTAGTAGCAGCTATTCCTACTTTAACCCATATTTATCACACAAGTACAAGTACTAGGTTGGGGAGAGGGAGGAAATAAATCCAACAAAGATTTTCAGGGCAACAGAATCTAGGTGGAATTTACTGCCATTGATGAGTTACACATTGATAAGTGCTCAAGTTACACAATTCAGAGACAATGCTGGGTTAACCTAAAAGAGGGGAGGTAGACCTCCTGCTGGATCTCCAGCTAGCAGGCAAAAGCCCTATCATCTCCGTCAATACCATTTCCACTAAATGTGAATTACTTATTTGTCCATATTCATAAGCAAATTTCTAAAAATGTTAATTTCACATGTTAAAGAATCTCAGGCTTTCCTAAACACTTTGAAGTCAATGAATAACAGTGACTTGCTATATAGCTAAAGAAACTGGCACTTTGTATCATGCAAATTCCCACCAAAAGCAAAAATGGCAATTGCCAATTGAGCTACCTTTTTTGGTGATGGTGGCTGAGAGAAAATTGTTGACTTGAACCCTGGGCAGAACACCTCTTTTTTTCAGAGCCATGAAATCTTTTGACATATAACAGAGGGAGCACACTAGCTTTTTACATATAACAGAGGGGGCACATAGGCTTGATATCTCATCCAAAAGTCAGCATCTCCAGCAGTGCAGAACTGCCTCAGAACTTCAGCAAATAGTCAGAACAGGCTTCATCTCTCCATTTGGAACCCAAAGTCTTTTGACTCTGAGATAAATGTTACCATAGAGGTAAATCTAATATTAAAGGTAAATCTAATACATGGATCATTTAATAAAACACAAATTATGAATATTTTAATTTTAATACTGCAAATGAATATATACTGAAATCAAAATAGACTCAGGATACAGGGAGCATCAATTGTGACTCAGCTGCCAACACAGTAATCAAGCTACTTTAAAATCTTCTAGGCTCAACAGTGAATTCAATTATTTCTAACCATGAACTTTGCCAAACAAATTCTCTTCACGATCCAGGCTGGCAAGCCATTGTAGTTGCTGCCAGTTTGCAGACTCGAGACAGCAAAAAGAGTCCCACTCAACTTAAACTGAGTTAAGGCCGGTATTCAGGAAATTGCACACCCTGGAACGTCCACCTACGTCTAGTTTGCAACAGTTAAATTCCATAACAAACATCCAAATCAGAACCAATCAAAATAAACATCTGGTTAAATGGAAGCCAGTACTGGCCCAGCTATTTCAGTGATTGCAGAACCAGTCTTTAACAAAATTCGCTCTGGACTCTAATCCTCAAATTTGGCACAACACCTCAGCTAGACTGCGAAGCTGTACTGGGGAACCTTTACAGACTAAGGGTAGAACTTCGGTTCTGGACCCTTATGAGAAGCAGCTGGTTCGGTTACCACTGATTGTGGTAAAACAGCTCAGGCCCAAGCTTTATGGGGTGAAATTTGTTGAGAAATATTCAACTATATTGCCTCAACATTTTTCAATTAGAAAATGGCTGCTTGAGTAAAGTCCTAATTAAATACCCAAAAGTTTTCCAGGAAGGTCTAGGGACTATTAAAGGAGCCAAGGCCATCTTGCACGTTGACCAGAAAGTAATTCCACTATTCTGCAAGGCCTGTCTTGTACCATTTGTCTTATAGGCAGAAGCAGAAATCAGAAGGCTAGAAAATGAAGGAAACATCAAATCAGTCTGGTTTGCAGAATGGGCAGCACCAGTCATAGAGTTTCTCGAGTTTAGCAGGTTGGCTTGCCTTTGGGGGGGGAGGGGGGGGGGGGGTAGGATTATAAACAAACAGTAAACTGCTGTCCACAGCTGGATAAATACCCAATCTCTCACAAAGTGGATTTAGATGCATTGCTGGCAGGGGGCTGTCCTTCACGAATCTGGACATGAGCCTGGTGTACTTGCAACTGCAGTAAGATACTATAATTAATACCCATAAAGGTTTGTACCAATATACAAGACTGCCATTTGAGGTATCGTCAGCCTGTTGTTGTGGTTCTGTTCGCCGAGCTGGGAATTTGTGTTGCAGACGTTTCATCCCCTGTCTAGGTGACATCCTCAGTGCTTGGGAGCCTCCTGTGAAGCGCTTCTGTGATCTTTCCTCCGGCATAAGCACATCGACCTGGACCCAATATACCGGCCACTGCAACGGACAGCTGGAACTGACAACCGGAAGCGGCAGATTCAAACCACTACAAATGCCGGAGGAAAGATCACAGAAGCGCTTCACAGGAGGCTCCCAAGCACTGAGGATGTCACCTAGATAGGGGACGAAACGTCTGCAACACAAATTCCAAGCTCGGCGAACAGAACCACAACAACAAGCACCTGAGCTACAAATCTTTTCACAAACTTTGTATCGTCAGCCTGTGCAATTTTTCAGAGGACAATGGAGAATATTTCAGAAGTGTACTCCAGGACGCCATTTATTCAGATACATGCTAATAAGACGAAAGACCAATAAGGAGCATTTAGAGAACTTGGACATAGTCCTTAGACATTTCTCCCAAGTGGGCATAGCCTTAGAAGGGAAAAATGTGTTCCTGGCACCCCGGTGGCCTACTTGGGCCACAGAGTTAAGTGGACTGAGTTACGCCAGTTAGAGGATCGCTTGAGGGCAATCAAAGGTGTTCCAGCTCCCACATCTTTACCGAAGCTTAGGTCTTTCCTTGGGCTAGTGAATTATTACGAAAAGTTCATATATAACCTGGCCTCCATCCTGGCAGCTTTGCATCAACTCTTCAGAAAGGGTCAACCTTGGAAATGGTTGTGTAGCCAAGCTATAGCTCTCATGGAAATGAAGAAAACAGCTTTCATACTTAAAGGTGTTGACACAATATGATCCCGAGAGAGAGATCTGGTATTCACCATACTGCATTGGCACTAGCTCATAGGTGGCCCAATGAAGAGGAACGCCCAATGCCAATGCATCCAGAGCTTTAGCTAATGCAGAGCGTAAACACGTCTAAAGAGAGTAGGAAGTCAGGAAGATCCACTAATATCTTTACGGACAGAACTTTGTAATAATTACAGACGGCAAACCCCTGATACGTCTACTTAAAGAGGACAAAGTAGTGCCACCCATAGCTTCAGGGCGAATTCAGCGGTAGGCACAAATACCCAAGTGCATTTTTTCCAAGTTGGAACATGTCACAAGTAGCACATACACCAGCAGTGGTACCATCACTAGAAGAGTCTGCAATGGTCTTCAATTTTCAGGACACACTTTCGGTCACAGCTGACAATAGCAGACTTTGGATGCAGAAAGACCCCGTACTGGCAAAACTGAAACAGCTGGTATTGATGGTGGAAACCAAAGGGCCATCGTGACCAGAATTGAAATCTCTTTGGACCTGGAGAGACCAGATCACAGTAGAGGACAGTGTATTATTATGAGGAGCAAGAATGATTGGCCCAAGCAAAGGGCACCACCAGATACTGGCTGAACTCCACCAGGATTATCCAAAAAAAATGTCGGTAGCCAGGATTGGACACTGACATAGCCAAATTCGTGGGACAGTGCCAGAGTACCACCAAAGACAAAAAAAAACACCAAACACAGCATTCCCATATTCAAGGGAATGGCCAAGTAAATATTGGACTTGGTTACACTTCAACTATGCAGTTTCTTTCATGGGCTCAATGTACTTATTCATTGTGGCTGGACATGCACAGAGTTCATTTGTCAAAGACAGGGACAACAGAAGAAAAACTGCATGCATCTTTTGCAATACACAGATTTACAGACGTGTTGGTCACAGATAATGGGTCATCATTTATCAGCAGGCATTTGAGTATTTCCTAAAATTGAACGGTATTAGTCACCTAAGGACAGCTCCATTCCATCCATCATCCAATGGTCTGGCAGAATGTGTAGGGTTAAAGAAGCAGGGTTAAAGAAACAGCTTATAGCTTCACTAGACACCAAACTGTCCCAGTTCCTATTTGATTACAGGACCATCCCTCATGGAACTACAGGAAATAGCTCCAGCAGAGTTGCTAATGGGGTGAAAACTTTGCATCAGTTTATATCTGATTTTCCCAGACCTGGGGAGGGAGAGGGTAAAACGGCATTAGGAACTCCAATGCCAGATACAAAACTCTACTAAATGAGACAAACAGTTTACTTCAGGGGATCAAGTTTAGTATAGGAACTATGGGGAATGGTCCTAGATGGATATGAAGCATGGTCAATGTGAGGTCAGGTCCAGCGACTTATAAAGTTAAGGTAAGTGCAACAGTCGAAGTCACCAGTTAGACTGAACACTCAGACTCCACATACATACAGCATATATACATTATTTAACTTGTGCAGAAGGGGAACAGCTCAATGCCCATGCCAGCTGTTCCACCAAAACAATAGAGAGCAGTTGCACTTGTACAGTGATACATCCAATTGAGTGCTCCTATGCTTTCAGCACTCCTTAATTTGCATAGATATTTACCAATCACAGACATGTTTTAGCAGGCTGTAAGGCAATGGGTAAGGCATGGATAAAGGCCAATTAACTCCCATCCAGCTTCTCTGAGTTGTCCAAGCGTAGCTGGCCCCTGCCCAGGGACTTTGTCATACACAACTGGGGTGGCACCAATCCATCTGCTATTAGATAAAAGGCAGATTTGCTTGCACAAGAATTTCATTGTAGGTGCTAAACATGAGTTTCATAGGAGCAAGAACAGACTAGAAGTGAGGTTTAACTCTTTAAGGGCCAGTGTTCCTTTAAAGTTTCCACATGGTCCCAAGCACATGGACCGCACAAAAGCTGCAAACTCACCAACAATATGAAAACAAAATGCACCTGGCTCCTCTACTGCCTTTCAAACCATTCCGGAAACCATGGATCCTCCCTCTCCATCAAACGTTGAAGACACCTCAATTGGAGATGGGCACAGCAGATGTCATCGCTTCGACAGCCTGAAGAGGAGAACTAATTTCTTCTAAGACGCTCCAGGAGCAAGAGGCGAGATACTGTACATTACACGCGACCAGTATCAGAGGCAGAATTAGAGGAATCTTAGCCGGTGTTAAAACACCGCAGGAGGGACTACAAGAAAAAACACAGCCTATATCCTCAGGCTCAGAGGGGGAGGGATAGAGTGATTGTAAAGAGGTCAGCCAGGTGGAACTCATAGAATGAATTCCCTGAATCAGGCTGTTAGTCTGGTCCAATGAGAAAGCCTTGGCTGACAGAGATGCACAGGCTCTGAGGGACATGGATCAGTGCCAAAAACACTCAGCATGTAAATAAATGGTGACGTGATGACGGGATACTGGTCGCTATGAGGTTATTTCACACCCAACCACCCCCACTTTCATGATTGGCTTTAAATATTATTCATCATACAGCACTAAAGTCATAGATTCATACAGCACGCAAACAGACCCTTCGGTCCAACCAATTCATGTCGAACATAATCCCAAACTAAATTAGTCTCACCTGCCTGCTCTTGGCCCATATCCAAACCTTTCCTATTCATGTATCTATCCAAATGTCATTTAAACATTATAATTATACGTGCATCCACCACTTACTCAGGACATTCATGCAACATGCGAACCACCCACCCTCTATGTAAAAGATTTGCCTCATGTCTTTTTTAAATCTCTCTCCTTCCCTTAAAAAGTGGACCCCCTAGTCTTGAAATCTTCCATCTCAGGGAAAAGACAATTACTATTAACTCCATTTTCAAAATTCTTGTATATTCTGGAATTTACATTCTGTCAAATAACATTTTGCTTATTATCAGATGAATAATTGTATCTTTATTACAATCAGTAACATTCCCTTTGCCTTTTGTTCTAGGGGACCTTTCTCAATTAATGTCTTCCAGTCTCTCCTATAACCCAAACACTGCCTTTTGTTCTTCTTCCACGTTCCCCTTTTCACTGACATAAAACTCAGCATACTTCCACACTTCCTTCAATTCTAAAGTTTATTTGACTGAAAACACTGACTATTTCTTTCTTCACACTTGCTGTCAGACCTGCTGAGTACTTTCAGCACTGTTTTTACTTCACATTTCCAGCAGCTGCAGTATCTTGCTTTTAATAAACCAGGCTACATGCTGCACACAGATAACATTAAAGTGATTGATGCAATTTATAATAGTGGCAGCACTACTTAACCACAAAGCTGATAATGGTCTTCTGTGGTTAGCCAAATCATGAAACTGTGGTTTTCAGAAAAAAAACAGATTAAAAGTAATAATACTTTTAAAAATAAACCAGATGGACTGTTATTACGTCAACACTTCTAATAAGTCATTCCTTGGATGCAAAATGTTTTGACATCAAGAGTATGAAGATGCTATATTGACAAAATTTGATTTTTTAAAAAAACTTTGCAGTGTTAAGTTACTTTAGGTGAAAACATATTGTTATAGGCGAACCTTTTCAGATTCTACATACATTACATTTTTATGTTAGCTTTACAAAATTGAATCTCTTTTCATTCCAATGTATGTAGTCATTTCTTCTAAAGCACGATATCCTGTGCAATCCTGCAGTGTATAAGAATCACCCAATACAAATAACACTGAAGTGTTGGTGATGGGATCGCGTTATCGCCAACACGTTTTAAAGGTTTCTGCTTTAGAAACAGCATCCCCTATTCGTCAATCACGTTACAGCAAATTCGCATTGACAAAATGCACGCTAAAGCAGAACAACCTGTATTCCTATATCTGTGCTGGATAAGTCTGCTTGAATTCAAATTACCTAGCTCGCAATCAGTTTAAACAGAATATTCAAGTAGAAATCTTGCTGTTAAGTTAGACAACCAAATTTTATAGCCAAAAGTCTGACAAGGAAATTGTTGATTGCAAATGGTGCAGTGCTTACAATACTATTATCAGTCCATAAATTGTCAATTTCTGAACAATTAATAAACTGAAAAACTGTAAACATCATGAACTTCAGAAAATGCAGACAGAATTTTGATTGTTTATTCATTTTGTTAAAGTACCAAATACTAGCTGATTGCTTGTGAACTAGATCACTAAGTGCCAGATATGTTGCCCAATTTTAAAGCAGGAATTCACAGAGTACCAGAGCTCACAATGCCAGTTCATTGTCCAACTGACATCTACACATGCAAACCTTCCAAAGCAGTTGGAGGGCATGCAAGCAGGAATGGAAATGCTAACTAGTTTCACAAACACATATTACAGATATAATAACAAAGCTTGCTTTTCTGATTCCAAAAGTTAGCTATATGATAGCTTTACCATTGAGCCAGCAACAGCAAGAGGTGTGGCACAGGTAGCAGTACGAATATGTGAGAAAGTAAGTGAAAATGATGTTTGACATTCAGAAATGGTCAATACTAGTAATTCCGATTAGGAGACTGAATGATTGTAAAAGAGCTTATAATTTTCTACTTTTCAAATGGGATACTTGGATGAAGTCAAAAGCCAACAGACTGGCAGAAAACCACATCAATAAACTGCAAAGTTTCTCCATCTTTCTGGAACTAGTGACAACACCAATTCTAAAGCAGCAGACAAACCATTCTCATGTTGAGATTTAGGTTAGAATTATTCTTCATTCTTGCTAAGCAACTTTCCATTCATGATCATCACACAAGTTAGAAACCAGAAAGGCCTAAAACACAAACTGCTAAATTGGAATTATTTCTACTTGAGGGCTCAACTTCTAAGGTAATTAGCATTTTTGCACAAATTATTTCTATAGCTAATGGGAACGAGGAGAAATAATACACAAAATCTAAGTACCTTTTTGTATAACTACACTAATGGCTTACAGAAGGGAAGATGAAAGAAGGAAAAGGTGCCAAAAGTTGGTGGACGGTGCAGGTACCAAAAAGTATTAAGACAAAATTGAGAAGAAATGGGTTACTTGAGCATCAGTGCAATTGTAATTTTCACTTTACACAGTAGAATGTTAGGGAGTCAATGCTGCAGCTATCTGGAGGCACGAACATCTCTCTTTTACACAAGGGTTGTAAAATTAATCTTCCCTCCCCAAAAGAACTCAAGACAGAATATTTCTTAATTCACTGGCATGCTCATTGCTCTTGGTACAAACTGATGAGATCATTAGATATTCAGCAGGCTTACTTTTATATGTCCAAGAGACTCAACGTGGACATAGCCAACCTCTAGGATACAAGGTGGGTAGAGGCGGGTTCACTAAAAGAAAAGGTCTACATGCTTTATTGTCTGAGAAAGGGCGCTAATGAGCCCAGAGAGCACAGAGTCAGCTTCACTGTTAAGAGATTCCATCGCACTAAGCAACAGGGGAACCTGCGCATCAACATCTTCAATATGTCCCAGCCAGACCTTATGCAACTGTTCTCAAAGGCTTTTGAGAGAGAAATCAGCGCCTCGCAACACGGAGACCCCACCACAGAGAAGTGGGAAATCTCGCGGAATACCATGTACCACACATCCCGGAGTATCTTTGGGAAGACGACCTGCAAGACACATGACTGGTTTGAGACTGAGGCAACCAAGATGACCCCTATCATTGAAGCCAGGCGTGTCACCCAAGCAGAGTACAAGCGGTCAGCTAGCAGGAAGAACCTGCAGATTCTCAGGGCTGCCAGGAACAAGGCTCAGCAGACTGCCAGGCATTGCACTAACAAGTACTGGACACAGTTAAGTGAGGAAATTCAGATGGCTGCTATAATGGGGAACATTAGGGGAAAATACACAAGCATCAAGGCGGCACGAGGACCAACTCAGAGCAAGACAGCCCTCCTCAAATCCTTTACTGGGGAAATAATCACAGAAAATGGCCAGCAGATGGAGAGGTGGGTTGAACACAACTTGGATATCTACTCCAGAGTAACAGTGCAGCTTCCGAGCTAAAAGATCAACACTACACATGATCTCCTCCCTTCAACAACTGCATAAGTGCAGAGAACAGAAAATGCCTCTGTATCTCGCTTTCATCGACCTGATCAAGGCACTCAACCTGGTCAGCAGAAACAGCCTTTTCAAAGTTCTCCTGAATATCGACTGCCCACCGAAACTGCTGAGCATGTAACATGAAGGGGACAGTGCAGTTCAACAGCAGCTGAGAGTCTTTGACATCGACAGCGGCGTTAAACAAGGCTGCATCCTCGCTCCCACACCCTTTGGGAATTTTTTTTGTTATGCTCCTGAAACATGCCTTTGGCACCGCAACAAAGGGGATTTACTTACACACTACATCAGATGGCAGGCTCTTCAACCTGGCCTGTGTTAGAGCCAAGACAAAAGTAACCGCAACATTCATGAAGGACATGCTGTTTGCCGATGATGCTGCAGTTGCAACACATATCCAGCAGGAACTCCAGTTACTGACAGATCGCATCTCTCATGCTTGTAAGGATTTTGGGCTGATTATCAGTCTGAAGATGATGAGCGCCCTGGGACAGGACACAGAGGCACTACCGGTCATCACCATCGACGACTACAAACTCAATGTCGTCCATCAGTTTATGTATTTTGGCTTGTCCCTCAGTGACAGCCTCTCTGGACAGAGGGATCAATAAGAGGAGCAGGAAAGCAGCCTCAACCTTTGCTCGCCTCACGATACGAGTATGGACAAATCCCAAGCTGACAATGAAGACGAAAATGTCAGTCTACAATGCCTGCATCATAAGCACACTGCTGTACGGCAGTGAAACGTGAGCTACATATGCCAGACAGGAGAGAAGACTGAACACCTTCCATTTGAGGAGTATCAGCCATATCCTAGGTATATCCTGGTAAGACAAAGAGTGTCCAAAGCAGCGGTTCTATCTCGGGCTGGCCTTCCCAGCACTTAGTCTCTGCTGTCTGAGCAGAGTGCGTGTTGGCTGTGCCATGTCCACTGCATGGAGTATGGCCTGATCCCAAAGGATATCCTCTATGGAGAGCTTGCATCCGGGAAGAGACCCACAGGGTGTCCCCAGCTGCGCTACAAGGACGTCTGCATGAGGGACATGAAGGTGCTTGATATCATTACGGAGTTCTGGAAAAGGCTTGCAGCTAACCACACGAGATGGAGAAGTACCCTGAACCAACACCTCAAAACGGGAAAAAAAGCTAGTGAGCGCTGCAGCAGACAGATGTGACCGGGACTGTCACTCCAGCATTGGTCTCTTCAGTCACAAGCAATGTTGCTTCAGGGAAGCAGAAAGCCAAAACAACGAGGATGCAACCTATGGTCAGCCATGACCGAAAGGGGGCTCACTCACTTTTATACAAGAACTGTTTCTTCGCTGCCAAAAATGCAGCCAAATTATGCTTTGTGTTGAAAGGTGAGAGTAAGTGTTATACAGGAGAATAGTCACCAGCACCGAAATGAGCAAAAGAGGTGCATGTAGTGCTTCTGAAACAGCACAAAAGAGCAGGGTCTGCAGCTTCGCAAACAGGGTGTGTGTGTGTGCGTGCGTGCGTGCGTGTGGTGTGCGGTCAGCAGCTTCATTAACAGAAAAGCACACCTTCATAAGAGAACAGTATCAGTGGGAGATAAAATAAAATCCAGCAGCAGGAAAGTCCCTTCAATCAGTTTCTACCTGCCAGAGCCCCGAAGTCCATGCCACTGAAATACAGGCAGCTGCACAGAGGGTATTTTTTTTCCATGTAACCTTTGATCAAGACACATTATAACAGCTAGAACAGTTAGAAAATTCAGTTCTTAAATATTTAACAAAGTAATTAAGTAGATAGAGATGACTGGACAAGCAATGTACTGCAGCTGCAGTAGGTGGAAGCTGGTGGATACCAGTGCAATCCACAGTGACCACATCTGCAGCAAGTAATGGCTGTACAATGAACTGGAATCCAAGCTGCAGACTGGTAAAGTATCAGGAACAGGAGAGGAACCAGGACGCTATTCCAGGTTCAGTCACATCCCTTAAATTAATCACATCACATCTGAACTACAATCAGGGACACAACGGTGTAACCATGAGTGAGACAGCATTGCAGTTCCAGAATTTGCTGTTTTAATCAGGGGTTTTGATCCCAAAGTGGATAAGGGCATAGACTGTGATAAGACTACAGCATCTTGGTACAGCACATCATTCATGTGAGAGGTGAAAAGAAAAAGGAAAATAGTAATAGGAATAGTAGAGTTAGGGAAATAAATACAATTCTCTTCAGCAAAGGCAGAGTGCAAAACACTGTTTCTGACCTGGTGCCAAGGTTCAGGACAGCATTGGTGGACTGTGGAGGAACTTACGAGTGGAAGGGGAAGGGGAAGGATTCAATTCCATGTGAGTACTAACCACATAGGTTTGACGAGAAAAAAGGTTCTGCTGAGGGAAAACCCCTGACTATAAACAGCAAATCTGAATTCTGAAACTCCATTGCTGTCTCACTCATGGTTACACAAGCAACTCAGAAGATTTCTGAAGAAGGGCTTATGCCCGAAACGTCGATTCTCCTGCTCCTTGGATGCTGCCTAACCTGCTGCGCTTTTCCAGCAACACATTTTTCAGCTCTGATCTCCAGCATCTGCAGTCCTCACTTTCACCAAGCAACTCAGAGCTAAGTAGAGCCACAGAGGTAATAATCACCAGACTACTACGTGATGCAAGTGCATATTAGAACAGGACAATTAAGAATAGAGGGGTATCAAGGGAATCGGCATGCGGCAATAGCATGAGGGAAGAGAGCTGTTTTGTCGAGGCGGGCTTCATTTGAACCAATGTCCTGGCAAATTAGTTAATTAGGGCTTCAAACTAATTAGTGGGAGAGAGGGTTTAATTGAAGCGAAGTTTAAAAAAATCAAAATGAAACTAGAGCACAGTAGTACAGGGCAGTAAAGAGGCGAATGAAAATCAAAGTGCAACAGGAAGGGTATAAAACATATGTGAAAGAGTGCAATAGGATTTAGAACTAGAGAGAGAAATAATGGTAAAAAGTCAAAACTTAAGGCTCATCATCTAAATGCATGTAGAACTTGGAATGAAATAGGTGTGACTGCGCAACTAAAAATTAAGTTGGTAGCAATTATTCAGATGCAGTTGTAGGATGACAAGGACTAGGAACTCAATATTCAAGGGTATTTAACATTCATGAAGAATGCACAAGGAGGATTTAAGGTCGCATTCTCAGAATGGAAGGCATCAGTGCAGCAGTGTAGATCATGTTATGGAAATCATTTGGGTGAAAATAACGAATAGTGAAGGAAAGATGACACAGGTGGCAGCTGTCAAGAGGCCCCTGAAGAGTTGCCTCACTGTAGGACGAAGCACAAATCAGGAAATAATGGAGGCTTGTAAGAATTGTCACGGATGATTTTAATCTGCATATTGACTGGACACGACTAACATAGAAGGTGAATTCACAGAATGCATAAAGGGTAGTATCTGAGAGCAATACATTGCACAACCTTGGGACAGGCTATTTTAGATTTAGTTATGTGGAATTAACAGATTTGGGTAGTTAGGTGTTCTCTAGGGGAGCAATCACAAGATGGTAGAACGTCAAATTTAGTTTGACAGACAGTGATTCAGGGCTAAATCTAGTGTCTTTAACTTTAACAAGAAAATTACATAGGAACGGAGAAAGGGTTGTCAAAAGTGGGCTGGGGAAAATATGCCCAATGGTCAGTAGCTGCAGAGATAAAGACGACGTTGTTTGAAACATTCCGGAACTCACTTGATTCCAGGCGGGTTCTAGTGGGTTGGAAAAACACTCATGGAACTTGTCTGTTCAAGAAGGGAAAAAGAGGCAGAAAACAAGAACCTACAGGCCAGTTCTTGGATCATTATTAAGAAGAGCAGGACCAGGTCTGAATGGGATGCTCTTTGGAGGGTCAGTAAAGATTAGATAGGTCAAATGGCCTCTTTCTGCATTGTAGGGATTCTATGACTCTTAATTAGTACAGGGTCAACAACATTAAAAAAAATAAATGCACAGCTCTCAGATCGGGTGCGAAAGAAACAGGTTTGAATTCATGGACATTGGCACCTTTACCTAATCCTTTGTCTACCTTACTCATTTTTTTGTCTTTCTGGGCTCAATTTCCAGCTATTGTTTGCTCCTTATCCTCCCCGCTCACGTCATCCAATCTTCACTAACTTTTCCCTAGCCACAATCAGTTCGCAAAACTTTAACTCTGCTTTCTCTCCACAGATGTTGCCAGACCTGCTGAGGTGTCCAAGAAATTTCTATTTTTGTTTCTGAGGGCATTTTCAGGATAGTATTGTGTAACTAGTAGTGTGCCACAAGGATCAATGTTGTGGCCACATATGTATTGACTTTAAGAGAAAAGTGAATGTACTATAGCCAAGTTTATGGATGACACAAAGGTAGGTGGGAAGACAAGTGGTGAGGATGACAAGAAAATCTGCAGAGGGATGCAGATAGTTTAAGAAAGCGGGCAAAAGCTTAGCCCTCTTGAGTTCTGGAATATTGTGTTGAAATGTGAAGCTATGCACTTTTGTAGGAAGAGGTGGTGGTGAATATTATTTAAATGGAGGGAAAGACTGCAGAAAGCTACAAGTAGTTCTTCTATAACATG
This sequence comes from Chiloscyllium plagiosum, assembly GCF_037043375.1. Classification (NCBI taxonomy): domain Eukaryota; kingdom Metazoa; phylum Chordata; class Chondrichthyes; order Orectolobiformes; family Hemiscylliidae; genus Chiloscyllium; species Chiloscyllium plagiosum. Next base: position 46,320,756 of record NW_028270172.1, on the reverse strand, counting down.
ATGGTTGCATTCTCATATAACCCCGTGTTATACAAAAGTCGCACTTTAGAAACAGCACTTGAAGTGTTGCCAATGTAATTGCGTTACAGCCAGCGCACATTTTAGAAGTTTGTGCTGTACAAACAGCATCCCCAATTCATCGATCGCATTACAGCAAATTCGCATTAACGAAACACATATTATAGCAGAACGATATGTACAGATCAGAGGGATTTGGGAGTCCTCACCATGAATTCACAACCAGCTAGCATCCAAGTGAGTAATAGGCAAGGCAAATGAAATATCACTTTATTTCAAAGGGATTGGAATATCTAAGTAGGGAAGTTTTGTTAAAATTGTGCAAGGCGCTAGTTGGACCACAGCTGCAACACTGAACAGTTTTAGGTCTCCGATCTAAGGAAAGAAATTCTGGCATTGGAGGCAGTCCAGAGAAGGTTCACTAAGCTGATACCAGGTATGGAGAGAGTTTTGAGGATAGGTTGAGTAACTTGAGTTTACAACTAATGGCATTCAGAAGAATGACAGGCAACCTCACTGAAATATACAAGATGCTGAGAGGACTCGTCAGGGTAGATGCAAAAAGGTTATTTCTCCTTGTTGCAGAGCCTATGACCAGAACGCTTAACCTTAGAATAAGGGAGTGCACATTTAAGTTAGAGATGAGAAGGAATTTCTCTCTCAGTTGTGAATCTGTGCAATTTTTTTCCTACAGAGGATTGTTGAGACTGGGTCATTAAGTACCTTCAAGACTGAGATGAACAAATTTTTAATCAATCAGTAAGAGAATCAAAGATTATGAGGAAAAAACAGGCAAGTGGAGCTGAAGATGATCAGATCTGGCACGATCACATTGAATGGCTGAGCAGACTCGATGGATTGAATGGCCTACGTTTTATGTCCTTATATAGACATCGGTATTAAATATCAGCATTAAATGTCATCTTGAATATGTTCCAAAGCAAGACATCAACTAATTCTGAATTTTCCAGCCATACCACTAATGTTTTTCTAGAAAAGCATCACAGATTTTGTCAATTTCATTAATGCTAATGCAATGTTTGTTACTGTTATTTACAAGGACATGATCGTCAGAGGATGCTAATGAACCTAACTTGATTAAATGGATAACTATTCTCTTGAAACATTCAGTTTGTGATAACAAAGGGAGGGACAGGATTAGGTGTCAGCATACCTTCAGTTTATAAATGTCAATCATGTGCAGTGACCTCTTGCATTATAATGCAAATGATTTAGGATGCAGATTTTTGTGAATGTACACACCTTATATATACACTTGTACAAATCACTGAGAACTTCGTCATCTTCACTCTCCTTCTTTTCCTGAGCAAACAATCGCCGCCTGCCTGTTTTCAATTCAGTGTCTATTTCTTTAAGCTTATTCCGGAAGCCATTTTTATGCACCACACCATTTACCAGCCCATTTTTTGGCTCAAACCTGGGCAGTGACTGAGACTTGTACGTGCTGTCCGAATGTGCTTCCAAGGGCCCTTTCCTCTTCTCCAGGTTCTCTTTTTCCATCAATACCTCTTTCTCCAGCTTCTTGTGCTCTTCCTGGGAAAGGGAGTCATAGGAGAGTAGGAACTGACAGTAGGCCTCTTGCAACTTGGCCAGCCTGTCCTGTGCAGTTTTAGGAATTCGCAGCATGTCTGCTAACTTATTCCACTTCTTGAGGTCAGTCACTTGTTGCATGCCGCCCATGTCATTGATCAGCTGATAAAACCGGGCCAAGTCCAGCTCACATCCTCCTACAACAGAGAACCATATCAACGTGTGAATGTTCAACGTCAGTGCAACTATATTTGAAATAACATCTGTGAAAAGGTCGGTGAAAGGTTATTCAACTTGATAAGTTAAATATTGTATATCACCATCAAATCAATACTACACTGGTAATTTTGCCTTTAATTATAGTCGGTTTTACTAGTAACAATTATGTCTAATCACAATTAAAGGTTGATTGTAAAATAAACAACTTATTAGATTTCTTTTGGGGTGCATTATACTCCCAGAACTACCATCTATAATAAAAACACAAGGATAATGTTTAATCATGAATTGTATTTCATATGAAATTCTAGCATACATTTGTATACAGGCTAGGATACAAACTACACCTTAGGAGGAAAAATTCTGGAAACAGTTCCTGCCTCTCCTCCATTTAAATATATATTCGTCAGTTAAAAGTCACCTAAAATATACACAGCAGTGTGCCATCATATCAGATCCTCTAATCATATTGAGAGCTGGGCACAGCAGTGCCAGATGGTATTTAACTCTGATGCACTTTGGAAGAATAAACAAGATTAGGAAGTATTTAATGAATGGCAGGACACTGAGTAGATTACAAGAACAGAGGGATCGTGGGGTAAATATTCACAGATCCCAAAAGTCAGTAAACATAAGCTGCCAGAGGAAGTGCTGGAGGCTAGTACAATTGCAACATTTAAAAGGCATCAGGATGGGTATATGAATAGGAAGGCTTTGGAGGGATATGGGCCAGGTGCTAGCAGGTGGGACTAGATTGGGTTGGGGGGAGTGCACGCACAGCTGAGTTGTAAAGATTATGAGGGGTACGACAGGGTGGATAGAGAGCAGCTGTTCCCCTCGGTCGAGGAGTCAATCACAAGAGGGCAGTTTTTGGGTAAGGGGCAGGAGATTCAGAGGGGATTTTGGAAAAAAACATTTTCATTCGGCATATGGGGGGAATCTGGAGTGCACTTAGGATTGCTGTGGAGGCCAGAAACCTTACAACCATTAGAAAAATACTCAGATGAGCACTTCAAATACTGTAACATTCAAGGATATTGGACAAGTACAGGAAATTGGGATACAGCGCACCTTTAGTGGTTGTTATATCAGTGTAAACTAGTTGGACCAAAGGCTCTGTTTCCTTGCTACATGACTCTATGAATCTACGTACATAGTCATATAGATTCATACAGCACAGAAAGGCCCTTTGGCCCAACTAGTTCATGCTGACTAAGTTTCAAAAAGTAAAGTAGTCCCATTTGCCTTATGTTCCTCTAAACCTTTCTTATTCATGTACCTATCCAAATGTCTTTTAAATGGACGGTACAGTGGCTCAGTGGTTAGCACTGCTGCCTCACAGTGACACAGACCCGGATTCGATTCCAGCCTCAGGCGACCGTGTGTGTGGAGTTTGCACATGCTCTCCATGTCTGCTGGGTTTCCTCCCACACTCCAAAGATGTGCAGGTTAGGTGAATTGGCCATGCTAAATTACCCACAGTGTCCAGGGATGTGCATGTAAGGTGTATTAGTCAGGGGACATGTAGAGTAATAGAGTAGGGGAATGGGTCTGAATGGGATACTCTTTGGAGGATCGGTGTGGACTTCTTGGACCAAAGGGCCTGTTTCCACATTGCAGGAATTCTATAAAATGTTGTAAATGTAGATGCATCTACCACTTCCTCTGGCAGTTGCATACACTAGCCACCCTGTGTGGAAAAAGTTGCCGCTCAGGTCCCGATTAAATATTTCTCCTCTTAATCTTAATATGTCACCTAGTTTTGAACTCCCCATTCTAGGGAAAAGACTTTTGCTATTCATCTTATCTATGCCCTCCACGATTTTATAAACCTTTTGCGGTCACCCCTCAACCTCCTATGCTCTCGTAAAAGAAAGTTCCAGCCGAGTCAGCCTTTTCTTATTACTCAAACCCTCCAGTCCTGGCAACATCTTGGAAAATCTTTTCTGAATCCTCTCCGATTTAACAATGTCCTTGTTTGGCAGGACCACCAGAACTGTACATAATACTCCAAAAGTTAACAAAAACTCAACACATTAAATATTATTCATGGCCTGACGCTAGCCTAAGAATTGATCAAGATCTGGTATTTAGGGGGATCTGTACCACTGGATGCATATACATTGAAAATTTAGCAGTATGAAGTAATTTTTATTTCATATGGACATTAAACACAAGCGCAAATCAAGTGTTACAATCTGTATCGAATTTAAAGCAGATTGAGACTTCATGCTGTAACTTCAAGGCTGTATTTCACAGAATAACATAGGAACCGCTCACTGTGCAGTAATTCTACAGCTGTAATTTAAACACACATATTGTCAGGGAACAAACTGGATAGTAAAGCTCTTAAAATATGTCTTTAATGCTTGTAAAAGATTTTAGAAAAAAAACTAAGACAAACAAATTGTTGAACTTGAAATAGTGAAATTGTTGCAGCTTTCATAACATAGCGGTAGCATACTTACTTAGTGGCAAACGCACTACCAGCCATTAATCAGTCATCACTGGAACATAACTGTAAATTGAGAAAGTTGAGCAAACTAGATTGCATTTCCAGAGAACTGTGGCAGATCTAAGAGGCCAAAATCCCCCCTTTGTGTTGTATACTTATATACAAGAGTGTGAAAATTAAGCAGCAACTCCACAAGGGTCTTGGACCTCTGTGAAACAAAGCAAGCTTATTAACCAGATTGAAAAATCATTATTCTGTGTAGAATCTGAACCTCAAAACATGAATACAATGTCAAATCAAATAAAGGAACATAATACATAGGCCAAAAATAAATGAATGTTCAGACGTGGCTTCTTCACTAGATAGCCAGTGGACAGGATCATAGGATGCAGAATTAATAATCAAAGGTCAAAGTGTCATACAACTGATGTATACATTGAACAAACCTAGATGGCTGTTAAGTTTTTAATCTCTTAGAATGGGGTTGCAGGCGCACATACACACACTTTTACACACTATTTCACACATTCCTCCCCACCCTCCGTCTCTCACAGGTATATATTCAGTCACACTTGTGTATACACTCTATCAAGCACACGCGCACATTCAGATACTCCCATACACATATAAGTCTATGGGGTGAATTTGTATTTTTCAGATACATTGTATTTTGTTCAAAAAGCACCTAATCCGGTGCGAGGGCGGTGGGGGGGAACGAGAGAGAGAGATAGCAAGTGTGAGAGAGAGCGAGACAGTAAGTGCAAGACGAGAGAGAGAGGGAGAGACAGCAAGTGCAAGAGAGAGACACAGACAGAGACAGAGAGAGCACACGCACGCGACAGAGAAACAAAAAGACAGAGCAAGAGCACGAGAGAGAGAGCAAGCAAGAGTGCTAGAAAGAGTGTGAGAATGCCAGAGAGAGAGCACACGCTAGAGACAGCACGAGTGCCACAACACCAGGGAGAGCGCGAGCGAGCCTGCAAGAGAGACAGGGGCAGAGAGAGAGAGCAAGAGACAGAAGCAACAAGAGAGAGAGTGCCAGCGAGCAAGTGAACACGAACGAGAGAGCACCAGAGAGAATGACAGTGAGAGAGAGAATGATGGGGACGAAGAGAGAAGGATACAGAGGGAGGATAAATGGCACACAGGAAAAAAGGGATGGGGACACAAAGGTGATGCACATAGAGAGAGGGAGGAGAGGCAAAAGAGGGAAACAGAATAACTGACGTAGAGATTCATGCAAGGACAGCGTATGAGAAACGGGGGGGGGGGGGGGGGGGGGGGGGGAAGAAAAGGATGAACAGCACCCAAGGACAAAGCAACTGATGTAGAAATAAATACACATCTGATCAGATAGATATGGGTCTTACAATATTGCATGCTTCCAGACAGGAAATAGTAGAGGCTCTGATCGCAAACTTTCAAACACTTGTGCATGCTGTGCAACATCAACCAATCCACAAATGCACCATGCAGTTAAATACTTTAAAATGGCCTACTGAACCCATTTGGAAGTCAAGTAAGTTAAAACAGCTGAATGTCAGATGAAATTTCATGCATATAAATCGATAGACAATACATTGTCTGGAACATTAGTAAGTGCCATATATTGAAGTATTACAAAGGTATACACAGAAGACAAATAGGAAGTCAGATATACAAGTCTAAAATGACAATTTAGAAACTACGTAATGTACGCTGGATACTCAATCTTATCAAGCAGCCACAGAAAACAAAGACAATTAAATCAATGATAAATGATTGCTTAGGACGCAGCAGGTTTAGAAGGTGCTGTCTGTAAAGGGTTCCTAAGAGTTTTAAATTTGTTTTGAGAGTACACTGCGGTCACAGTGGTGGATGGGGTGCCAATCAAGCAGGTTGTTCTGATCTGAGTGGCACTGAGCTTCACGTTAGGGCAGCATGGTGACTCAGTGGTTAGCACTGCTGCCTCACAGCACCTGGAACCCAGTTTCAATTCCACCCTCAGGAGACTGCTTGTGTGGACTTTGCACATTCTACCTGTGTCTGCATGGGTTTCCATCAGGTGCTCCGGCTTTCTCCCACAGTCCAAAGATGTACAAGTTAGGTGGATTGACCATACTAAATTACCCATCGTGTTCAGGGATGCGTAGGTTAGATGTGTCAGCCATGGAAGATGCAGGGACACAGGGACAGTGTAGGCGTATCCTCTTCAGAGGATTGGTGTGGACTTGTTGGGCTGAATGACCTGTTCTCACACTGTAGGGATTATAAATTAGTCCTGTTGAATTACACTCATCTAAGCAAATGAAAAGTATTCTATCAAACTTTTGATTGACTTACAGTTGACACTACAGCTTCAAATCATCAGCTAGTTAGTCACTACAAAATTTGCAAGTTCTGACCTGTCTTTTAATTCATTCATGGGATACGTGCGTCATTGATTGGGCTACCAATGATTGTTGATCCCTCGTTGGCCTTGATAATGTAGTGGTGAATTGCTGTCTTGAACTCATGCAGAAAATTTGTTTAGGTGCACCCCTAAGGCTTTGGGAACTGAGTTCCAAAACAATGATGAAACGTTAAACATTTCCATAGTGGCTTGGAAGAAAACTTGCAGCTGATGATATTTCCATCCTTGTCCTTCTAGATGGTAATGGACAAGGGTTTGGAAGGTAGTGCCTAAGGAGCCTTGGTGAATTCTGCATTGTGTCTTATTGATGGTATTCATTGCTACAATATCTATACAGCATTTCTGGTTAAGATTTTTGCCAATGGTAGCCCCCTAGGAACATTACACAAGCACTGATGTATGCGGACACGATCTGTCTCATTACTACATTTTCTACTTCATTGTCCAAGGAGTCACAAATGACACTGAACACAGGTACTACAATTAAAGCGAGCATCCCCATTTTTGGCCTTCTGATGGAGAGAAAGTCTTTGGTAAATCAGCTCAAGACAACTGAACCTAGAACACTACAGCATCCTCAGGATTTCCTGTAATGATGTCCTCAGATTTGATACTTGACCTCTAATGACACCAACCAGTGGATATTCACCCCTCCCTGATTCTTACTGACTCAGTTTTACTAGGGGTCCCAGATCCCACACTTTTAAATGTTGCCTTGACATCAGGGGATATCACTCTTACATCATCTCCAGAATTCAGCAGTTCGATCCATGTTTAGATCAAGGCTGTATTGTGGTCGAGAACCCAGATTGTGCATCAGTGAGCTGATTATTATTGGGCAAGTGCTAGTTGAAAGCACTTTGATTATGCCTTACATAATTTTGCTATTTATCAAGAGTAAACTGAGAGGCACAAATTGGCCATTTTGGATATCTTGCTTGGTATGTTCAGGACATACCCGGGCAATTTTCTACGTTTTTGGGCAGATGCCTGTCTTTAGGACACACACATGCATTTTGTTTTACAATGTTAGGTAGATGAGTGGCTTACTTAGAGGCAGGACTAATTCTGGAGCAAAGGTTTTCAACATTATAATCAGGATAATATCAGGGCCCATAGTCTCTGCTTTATTACCTGATTCTTGAGGTAATGTTGAGCTAGTCAATTGGCTGAAAACTGTCAATCTTCATCATTGCAAAGGTGGCAGAGACAGATCATCCACTTTGAACATCTGGCTGAAGACAGTTGTAATTGCCTTGCCTTGCCTTTTGCAGAAGGAGTTCAACTAAGAAGCTACCAGGGTGCAGAATTTCACTAATGTGGGAGACTAGAGAAACTGGTGCACATTTCTTCAAATCAAAGACTTTTGTAAAGAAATGTATTTAAAATGATTGATCAAATTAAGATTGGGAAAAATTACTTCCACTAATTAGTGAATAGCTAATGAACTTAATTCTAACATATAGAACATTTATTTTCAGAGCATGAGAAACTCTAACAACAAGTGAAAACAGAATACAAAACAGTCTTTAAAAAGGAAACACAGGAACAGAAAATAGCTGCAGAAATAGACTATTCAGCCCCTCGAGTCTGCACCACCATTCAGTTCGATCATGGCTTATCATGCATTCTCAATACCCCTTGATCCCTTTAGCTGCAAGGACCAAGTCCAGCTCTCTCTTGAACATATCTAATGAACTGGCCCCAAAAACTTCCTGTAGGAGAGAATTCCACAGGTTCATAACTGAGTGAAGAATTTTTTTCCTCATCTCAGTTCTGGATGGCTTGCCCCTTATTCTTAGACTGTGACTCCTAGTTCTGGAATTCCCAAACATCAGCAACATTCTTAGCAAGTTTTGAGAAGATTTGTAGCCCAAGTTGAGGTCCTGGATGTACATTTGCTCGCTGAGCGGGAAGATTCATTTCCAGACGTTTCATCACTCTACTAGGTAACATCTTCAGTGGGCCTTGGGTGAAGCACTGCTGATAAGTCCTTCTTTCTATTTATATGTTTGGGGCTCTTGGAGTTGGTCATGTCATTTCCTGTGGTGGAGTCACTTCCTTTTTTTTCCACCCTCGGGGGTAGTAGATGGGGTCTAACTCAATGTGTTTGTTGATCGAGTTCTGGTTGGAATGCCATGCTTCTAGGAATTCTTGTGCGTGTCGAGAAGCATGACATTCCAACCGGAACTCTATCACAGGAAATGGCTGGAGGCCCACTGAAGAGGTTACCTAGTAAGGTGACCAAACGTCTGGAACTGAACCTTTCAGCTCAGCGAGCAAACCTACATCCAGATCAGCAACATTTTTCCTGCATCTAGCCTGTTCAGTCCCATCAAGATCTCATATGTTTCTATGAGATCATCCCTCATTCTTCTAAATTTCAGTAAATACAAGCCCAGTCAATCCAATATTGCCTCATAAGTCGACCCTGTCATCACAGGAATCAGTCTGGTGAAGCTCTGCTAGACTCCCTCAATAACAAGAAGGTCTTTCCTCAGAGTAGGAGACCAAAACAGCACATAATATTAAAGGCGTGGCCTCACGAAAGCCCTGTATAAATGCAGCAAGACACCCTTAACTCTTGATACTCAAATCCTCTCGCTATGAGGGCCAGCATGCCATTAGCTTTCCTCACTGCCTGCTGCAACTGAATGCCAATCTCACATTGAAAAAAATGGAAGAAATCGCCTGTCAAGGAGGGAGAGGAATGGAGCAAAGTAGACAGTTCTTTCAGGGAACCAAAACAGGCCAAATGGCACCTCATTACGCTATTTTAAAATCTACAAAAAAAGGTTAATAGAAGCGACACATATTTGTCTCGGAAAGCACACACTGAAGGTGACATGCAAACTGTGAAGTAAGTGAAACCAGACATTTGATCACATCATACCAGTACAAAAGTAATAGAATTATTAAAGTAAAGCAAGATTCATACAGGTCCCAATCAGATTTCATCCAAATTTTGAAGTAAATATTCAGTGTGCTCCAGCAAAGGTTTGGCACCTTGATTAGATTGAGGTTGTTGACATAAAATATGCCAAATGCAAATAACTGAATATCGCAGCTCTGGTTGTGCATTTTAATGGCCATCAGCAGGTGCAGTTTTAAAACTACATTTTGTACAAAACAGTTTGGAATTTGAGGCTTAATTAAAGAAACCAAAGTTCTAAACAAAGTTGCCTTGGGCTATATCTAAATAAAGCTACAAATGTGCATTATACATAGGTACACAATAAAAGATTGGATGGCCACAGTATAGCAGAGTACTAAACATTAAATTAGATCATGCTGTCCGTTTCTGCAGGATCTCTACTTTTCCCACACTTGATTTTCCCAGCAACTAATAGTCACCCTGGTACATTTCCTGCCTCCTCATAAATATCAGGCTCTAGTCTCTAGAGCAAAAAAAGAGAGGATACGCTGCATGTTTTAAAAATACTGTGTGGAAGAGTTTTGAACTAGGGGATATATATATATTTATGGTCATTAATATATCCAAGAAAAGCATCTTTACCTAGACTGAGGAAGAATGTGTAAATTGCTGTACATGCAGTGAGTGAGGTAAAACACATCGGGGCTGAAGGCTAAATTATTCAAAGTGAGTTGGTTCAGACTTCTTACTAGGATAGCTCATTAGTTCCAAGAGAAACTATTTACTTAAGACAGCAAAAGACAGATTCTGCACTAGCAAATACTGTGGTAATCAGTTTGATTCTCTTGCAGCTGTTAAGAAAATGAAAATAAAAAAGAAAAGAATGGATTGAACCTTGCAGAAATGTTGTTAAAAGCAAATTCAGGCAACATAATTCAAAATGTTACATAGAGGTGGCCTGAAATAATTGTCTAATGGACACATTGCACTGAATTGTTAAACGGAACGTTAAGAATAGTTAAGATTTTCTGCTTAATTACAGGAAAATGTTGTGCTTGATCCGATGACATTAAATCCAAACATTCAGTGCTCCTTTCCATGAAGTTGGGATTCCTTTAAGTGGCATAGCTACATATTTTACAAATCTGCTGCAAAATCTGAAGTTATTCTGTTGCGTTTTTCTACATCACTTGACATCAATTTAGAAGACAAAACAAAACTGGACCAAGGAACAACACAAAATGAATCTCAATATACTCAAATTGCTTTATAATTTTGCAGGTAGCAGTGAAGCTACAGTTGTTGGTGTTAACCCCCAAAAAAGTTGCCCACAAAGATCCAGCAATCTTTGTGCTGGAGATTTCTCTGTTCATCACATTAAACTGAATCTAGCGCAAAGTCAAAGGCAATTCCAGGCATATAACAGTGATATCATCAAGCAGGGGATGCGAAAAACCATATCAAAGAATTCTCTCAAAAAGCAACTTAAGTAAATACACTGATTATCCCTTCATACATCATAACTTTTAAACAGAGCAACAGAACCTGCAAGATCATTAAAAAGTAAAATTAAAAATGGAATTATCAATAAAAAGTTCACATTGCATAAATATAAAACTGGTCACAGGACTATAGAGATTGTTTAGAGACAACTATAGGTTTTTCTACAACTAAAAAAAAATTAGAATTCAACTATGTAACATTTTCAGGGGGGCTAAAACAATGGTCTCAACAGGTCATTAGTTATTAAAGTCTGAGGTTGGAAGGGATGTCATTGATGCATCCTGTGGCACATTAGGAATCACTAATACAAACACCTGGATTTCTTTATCTCCACATGTGGAGAACAAAAATTACTTTAGTTTTGCAGTTAACATGACAAACACCTACAATTCTGCTATTATTACAAACAAAATTAAAATGATATATTGCTCATATATATGAAAATCATTTCATGTAAAACTGGTGATATGGATAATGTATAGTAATAGATGGCTTACCTATGAGTGGGGGCTCATCTATAGTAATGCCCTGAGATCTAAGGTGTTTCTTGATACAAGCTAGTCGTTGTACATTGGGTCCCCAGCGTCTACCCAGTTTATGCACATGCTGAATCTGAGTCACAAACCGCATTTCATCATTCAATTTGCACTCGGGTCTCCAGTCAGAGGGAGGGATCACCCGGCACATGCCATACTTCTCCGTCTGAGTTCGGACAGATTCCACATAAACTAATGGGTCATGAAACTCCTTCTGTGTAGGCCTGAGAACAGGAATTTCTCCAACCAGTGCCATGCCAACCTTGGTGCCTTTCTCCTGTTTTACTGAAGAGTCTTGTGGCTTGTGCGAGGACTCTGTAGCTGAGGTAGAACTATTTTCACTGGAGGCACTTTCCAATTTGCTCTGTGCTTGTTTGCTTGGGGTGTTCTTACCTAAGGATGCCTTCCTAAGCCTCTGTCTTTCACTGTTTTTTACTGGTGTTTCATACTTTATTCGTCCATTAGGTAGGGATTTTTCTTTTGTATTTGCTTTATTATCTTTAGCTCCTGCTGTACATGTGTTAGCTTTCACTCTTTTTGAAGGTGACTGTGGTTTCACTATATGGTTGACCTCCTCATGCCTCCTCTTGGAGGTCCGCAGTCCTTCTTTAAATTCTCTGACTTCAACTTTAGCAGATGTTTTCCCATTCATCTTTCCATTTAATTTAACACAACTAAGGGCAGCACCATTTGAGTTTGAATGGGATGTTCCATTGGATAGCACCTGTTTTCTTGATTTTGCATTGCTGCTTTCGGTTTTCCCTGAGATTGTATGGTTAACAGCTACACTGGAATTGACATGGTTCAGTTTGGTTTCCTTAACCGGTTCTTTCTTGGCTTTGGTGTATGTAACATTTCCTTTTGTCACCGTTGCAGTGTACTTCACAGGTTTGGCCGGTGATGGTCTGACCTCCCTAGTCTTTTTGGCACTAGATGCAGTTGCGCCTAACGATGGGGTTTGGGCAATACCATTCAACCCCTTTGAAACCTGAAACAGAACAAAGAAGTAATTAACATAATCATCTCTCAAATGATATAAAAACCTGTCTGACAGTAACTAAACATGTACCTTAGAAGTGACCATTTCCATAGTGCCTGATCATACCTTCAAGAGGTACAATACTGCAAATGCAGTCACTGCTACCTAGACAAACACCAGTCATTTTGAACACAGCAAAACCCCATAAGGGGCACATCTAATTTTGATAGCGTGTTGGCCAAGGGAACAATCTTGGTTCGGATATCAGGAGAATTCCTAACTTATCTTTGAGCTTTGCCACTGGATGTTACAAGTTCAAAAGGAGGCGGAGTTACTTCATAAGGGCAGTGCACTGCATAATGCTGCATTTCTCCAGTATGGACTAGCAGAATAAGCCTAGATTTTGAATACATATCCTGCAGAGATATTTAAACTCTCAATCTTCTGAGACAACAATACTATAAGTGAGTCAAGCAGATATATATTAACAGGGAGATAAAAATAGAGACCTTTTGTTTTTATAAACAGAGAAAAAGTATATATAAACTATGTTCAGTATTAAAACATTTATTTTAAATTTATTTTCATTTTTCATGATTAAAATCTAAACCATTTTGGTTTATGGTGGGATTGAGATTAAGAGAGTGGCTCGGTAGCGGTACTTTTCCAGACTCATTGTACAAGCATAACCAACATTTTAAAATGAAAATGTGACTAGCCATGTGTATTGTATATACCAAGTTTTTCTCTCCTGTAGAATGTGGTTTACTACCTGCACAACATCTCATACTGTCTACACACACTTACATCCAAGATCTGTTGCATAATGTCACCTCAAGACTATATCTCTTCTCAGTTCTGTTTTATACTCGAATGGCAGCAATAAACAGTAGTTGAATAACCATGCAATTCTGTCTTCCCTTACAATTAAAATCCCAACAAAGTAAGCTATATTACCATGTTTTCAAATGATGATAAAAATGCAACATCCAACTTGGTTTTTCTGTCCCTAGAAAATAGCTTTGATGGCACAATTCAATTCTGCAAATCCAGCAATTAACTATATCATTCAGACCTAAAGGTGTCCAGGTTTGCGTACAGTTCAACCCAGACTACTTTTCTCTGTAAGAGCAATGGTAATATGGATTCTACAAATAAATTCAGTGCTATTAAGTCAGGCTGAGGGAAGGACAGAAAAAATGTCCTAAGTGCTCATTCCTAAATAATGCATAGTTTATTCTTGTGGGGATTACAGACAGACTTTACTGAACACTGGACAGACTGAGACTTTTGGGAAGAATCAGCCAACTGTGAAGAAAAGAATCAGAGCAAGGGAACTACATCTTTTAAAATAGAGGATGTAAGCAATGGAAGGTCTCACAATAATTACATTTTGAGAACAGAAAGCAAAGGCTAAAAACATAATACTGACAATCTAAATTCTATCAGGATGGTTTGTACTGGCATTGAAGCTTATGATTGTTAGACACAATGGAGCGATGGGAGAAGGCACAGAAGAGGGTAAAGTACCAAAACATTTTATGATACTAACATCAGCATGTCATACAAAGGTATAATGAGTGGCTACATGGGTAGCTCAAATAAAAGATTCTCCAGTACCAACTGTAACATCATTAGCAAGACAGCCCCACTTTCTAGAGTCATAGTCTGAGAAATGTACAGCACGGAAACAGACCCTTCGGTCCAACTCACCCATGCCGACTAGATGTCCTAAATAAATCTAGTCCCATTTGCCAGCAGTTGGCCCATATCCCTCTAAACCCTCCCTATTCACATATCCATCCACATTCCTTTTAAAATGCTGTAAATTGTAGCAGCCTCCACTATTTCCTCTAGCAGCAGTTCATTTCATGCACCACCACCCTTTGCATGAAAAAGTTACCCCTTAGCTCCCTTTTAAACCTTTCCCCCCCTCACCTTAATCCTAGTTCCTCTAATTCTGGACTCCCCCACCCCAGCGAAAAGACCTTGTCGATTTACACTAACCATTCTTCATGGTTTTATAAACCTCTAGAATGTCATCCCTCAGCCTCAGGCATTCCAGGGAAAACAGCCCCAGCCTGTTCAGCCTCTCCCTGTAGTTCAAATCCTCCAACCCTGGCAACATCCTTGTAAATCTTTTCTGAACCCTTTCAAGTTTCACAACATCTTTCCGATAGGAAGGAGACCAGAATTGCACGCAATATTCCAACAGTGGCCTAACCAATGTCCAGTACAGCCGCAACATGACCTACCAACCCCTGTACTCAATACTCAGACCAATAAAGGAAAGCATACCAAACGTCTTCTTCACTATTCTATCTACCATCGATTCCACTTCCAAGGAGCGATGACCTGCACTCCAAGGTCTCTCTGTTCAGCAACACTCCCCAGGACCTTACCATTAAATGTATAAGTCCTGCCCTGATTTGTCTTTCCAAATTGTAGCACTTCACATTTATCTAAATTAAACTCCATCTGCCACTACTCAGCCCACTGGCCCATCTGATCATGATCCCATTGTAATCTGAGATAACCTTCTTCACTGTGCACTAGGGCAGCACGGTGGCTCAGTGGTCAGCACTGCTGCCTCACAGCACCAGGGTCCCAGGTTCGATTCCAGCCTCAGGTGACTGTTTATGTGGGTCATTCTCCCTGTGTTTGTGTGGGTTTCCTCCGGGTGCTCCTGTTTCCTCCCATAGTCGAAAGATGTGGTCAGGTGAATTGGCCATGCTAAATTGCCTATAGGTTAAGTGCGTTAGTCAGAGGGAAATGAGTCTGGGTGGGTTACTCTTCGGAGGGTCGGTGTGGACTAGTTGGGCCAAAGGGCATATTTCCACATTGTAGGGAATCTAATCTAAACCTCCAATTCTGGTGTCATCTGCAAACTTACTAACTATACTCTTATGTTTACATCCAAATCATTTATATAAATGGCAAAACACAGTGGACCCAGCACCACTGGTCACAGGCCTCCAGTCTGATAAGCAACCCTCCAACATCACCCTTCTGTACTAGGGTAGAATCCCTACAGTGTGGAAGCAGACAATTCGGCCCATCAAGTCCACAGTGACTCTCCAAAGAGTGCCCCACCCAGACCTTATCCCTGTAACCCTGCACTTCCCATGACCAATCTACCTAACCTGCACATCTTTGGACTGTAGGAGAAAACTGGAGCACCAGGAGGAAACCCATGCAGACACAGTGAGAATGTGCGAACTCCACACAGACATTGCCCCAGGGCTGAATCAAACCTGGGTCCCCGGCATTGTGAGGCAACAGTACTAACCGCTGACCCACTATGCCGCCCTTGTGAATTGAAGCAGCAGGAAATACATTTTGCCCAGGAATGCCCTGTAAGTCAAAATCAAGTGGGCGGCATGGTGGCACAGTGGTTAGCACTGCTGCCTCACAGCGCCAGAGACCTGGACTCAATTCCCGCCTCAGGCGACTGACTGTGTGGAGTTTGCACATTCTCCCCGTGTCTGCGTGGGTTTCCTCCGGGTGCTCCGGTTTCCTCCCACAGTCCAAAAATGTGCAGGTTAGGTGAATTGACCATGCTAAATTGTCTGTAGTGTTAGGGGCAGGGGTGAATGCAGGGGAATGGGTCTGGGTGGGTTGCGCTTCGGCGGGTCGGTGTGGACATGTTGGGCCGAAGGGCCTGTTTCCACACTGTAAGTAATCTAAATCTAAAAGTGGGCGGCATGGTGGCACAGTGGTTAGCACTGCTGCCTCACAGCGCCAGAGACCTGGACTCAATTCCCGCCTCAGGCGACTGACTGTGTGGAGTTTGCACATTCTCCCAGTGTCTGCGTGGGTTTCCTCCCACAATCCAAAGATGTGTAAGTCAGGTGAATTGGTGATGCTAAATTGCCCGTAGTGTTAGGTGAAGGGGTAAATGCGTGGGTCGGTGTGGACTTGTTGGGCAGAAGGGCCTGTTTCCACACTAAGTAATCTAATCTAAAAGTGTGGTTCAAGCAAGAGGGTGCGGTTACAAATAGGACTACTTTGAAGACTGGCTACATACTGGTTATACACTACAAGACTTCTTTTTAGGACCATCTTGAGCCAACTGTACCATTCGATATTCCAGTAAAGGTTCAGATTTAATGGGGAAAGCACTAAATAACCATACTAGAAGAGCACAACCCGACCTCGAGTTCACATTCTGCAGGTATTCCTGCATTAATCTGAGACCTGCTATGGTTGTAATTCATGAGCACTTAAACTCAATCAAGACTTTGATATGGATACAATGTAATCAAGATGGAGGACGGGACAAAATTCCTCAAATTCCAGAACAGTAATTACTGTTTTATTAGCTGTTGCATTGTCTTGGAACTTTAGTAGAAAAAAACCCAAAACAACGACACTTTAAAAAGAAAAAGCACAGACCACATTGGTCAGTGAGAAAAAGAGAGAAAGAAACCTACACTGCTATCTCACACAGCAGTGAATCTGCACAGCTACTGCCTTTGCTGTTTTGAGTTCTAGTATTTTTGGACAGACTGCGTCCGAGAAACATTAAACAGCAAAAGTCAGAGCTGACCTTGGAGGAACCTGTGTTGGAGAGCTCACAGCATGGCAGCAGATAACTGCATGGCTTTTAAGTGTAACCTTGCTGTTATTTTTCTTTGTAAATCTACAATAGTGAGTAGAGATGTTTCTTTTTGATTCTATGTTTTATTGAGATCTGTCCCTTCATTAAAATTCAAAAATATAAAACATAGGTACTAAACTAGCCTGGACGAGTGTTTTTTTTTAGAGCAGTAAGACTGTGCTATTTTCTGGGTCTGCAGACTATTAAGGAACAAAGATAGCCATTAATAGAGTGACGTGCTCTTCCTGTCAGATGAGAGAGATTAGGGCGAGTTTCCATGATTATATCCACAGTGTTTGGTTGTGATCCTGTCAAATCGTACAGATTGGTTGGAGCAGCAATTACAGGCAGTGAGAAATTTACAGGACCTTGGCAATGTGATGGATGACAGTTATTGAGAGGGAGAAAAACCGCAGATACATTTAGGTAAATGGGCTACTTCCAAGAGAGCAGGGCAGGGAAGCAGGTAGTGCAGGAGACTCCTGAGTTATTCCCATCTCAAACAAGTATGCTATTTTGGAGAATGGACTGTCAGGAACGTAGCATGAACAGCCACATTTCTGGTACCAAGACTTGCTCTAATGGGACAAGGGGTACATCAGGTTCCAAGCGATCGATAGTGATCGGGAACTCGCTTAGTCAGAGGCACAAACAGACATTTTGATGGCCGACAGTGAGAAATCAGAATGGTGTGTTGCTTTCCTGGTGCCAAGATCAAGGGTGTCTCAGAGAAAGTGGAGAATATTCTGAAAGGGAAAAGGAACAGCAGAAGGTCATTGTACACATGGGAACTAATGACATAGGAAGGAAAAAGGATGAGATTCTGAAGAGACAATATAGGAAGTTTGGCATGAATTTAAAAAGGAGGTTCTCAAGGGTAGAAATATCTAAATTACTCCCAGTGCTGTGAGCTAGTGAGGGTAGGAATAGGAAGATGGAGTAGATGACTGTGTGGCTGAGGAGCTGCTGCAGGGGACAAGGATTCACATTTTTGGATCATTCGAATTGCTTCTGGGGTAGAAGTGACCTGTATAAGGAGGACTGATTGCATCTGAATTGAAAGGGAGCTAATATATTGGCAGGGAAATTTGCTAGAGCTGCTTGGGAGGACTTAAACAAGAAAGGTGGAGTTGGGACCCAGGGAGATAGTGAGGAAAAGACATCAATCTGAGACTGGTAAAAACAAAGCAGACAACGAGGTAGGACTGAAAAATTAAACTGCACTTATTTCAATGCAAGAGGCCTAACAGGGCAGATGAACTCAGGGCATGGGTGGTAACATGGGACTGGGATATCACAGCAATTTCAGAAACATGGCTCAGGGACGGACAGGACTGGCAGCTTAATGTTCCAGGATGCAAATGCTACAGGAAGGACAGAAAGGGGGCAAAGAGGTGGGGAGTGGCATTTTTAGCTAGGGTTAACATTATGTCTATACTTAGGGAGGATATTCCTCGGAAAATATCGAGGGAAGTTATTTGGGTGGAACTGAAAATAAGAAAGGGATGATCACCTTATTAGAATTGTATTATAGACCCCTAATAGTCAGTGGGAAGTACAGAAACAAATTTGTAAGGAGACCTCAGTTATCTGTAAGAATAACAGGGTGGTTATTGTAGGGGATTTTAAATTTCCAAATATAGACTGGGACTGCCATAGTGTTAAGAGTGTAGATGGAAAGGGATTTGTTAAGTGCGTACAAGAAAATTTTCTGATTCAGTATGTGGATGTACCTACTAGAGAAGGTGCAAAACTTGACCTACTCTTGGGAAATAAGACAGGGCAGGTGACTGAGATGTCAGTGGGGAAGCACTTTGCGGCCAGCGACCATAATTCTATTAGCTTTAAAATAGTGATGGAAAAGGATAGACACAATCCAAAGTTAAAGTTCTAAATTGGAGGAAAGCCAATTTTGACAGTATCATACAAGAACTTTCAAAAGTTTATTGGGGGCAGATGTTCGCAGGTAAAGGGACAGCAGGAAAATGAGAAGCCCTCAATAATGGGATAACCAGAGTTCAAGAGACAGTATGTTTCTGTTAGGGTGAAAGGAAATGACTAGAGAAATTGAGGTTCCAATCTTTGAGGAGAAAGTGAGGTCTGCAGATGCTGGAGATCAGAGCTGGAAATGTGTTGCTGGAAAAGCGCAGCAGGTCAGGCAGCATCCAGGGAACAGGAGAATCGACGTTTCGGGCATCAGCCCTTCTTCAGGAATCCTGAAGAAGGGCTTATGCCCGAAACGTCGATTCTCCTGTTCCCTGGATGCTGCCTGACCTGCTGCGCTTTTCCAGCAACACATTTTCAGCTCCAAATTGAGGTTCCAGTCAAGGAAAAGAAGGAAGCATATGTTCGGTACAGACAGCAGAGATTGAGTGAATCCTTAAAACAGTAGAAGCCAGAAGTATACTTAAGAGGGAAATCAGGAGAGCAAAAAAAGGGGACATGAGATAGCTTTGGCAAATAAGGTCAAGGAGATTCCAATGAGATTTTACAAATACATTAAGGGCAAAAGGGCAACTAGGGAGAGAATACGACCCCTCAAAGATCAGCAAGACAGCCTGTGTGTGGAACTGCAGGAGATGGGGGAAATACGAAACAAGCATTTTGCATCAGTGTATACTGTGAAAAAGAACATGGAAGATATAGAATGTGGGGAAATAGATGGTGACATCTTGAAAAATGTTTATACTACAGAGGTGGTGGCACTGGATGCCTTAAAGTGTATGAAAGTACATAAATCCCCAGTACCTGATCTGATGTACCCTAGAACTCTGTGGGAAGCTAGGGAAATGATTGCTGGGCTCCTTCCTAAGATATTTGGATCACTGATTGTCACAGGTAAGGTGCCAGAAGATTGGACGTTGGCTAACATGGTACCACTATTTAAGAAAGGTGGTGCAAAGAAAAGCCAGGGAACTATAGACCAGTGAGCCTGACATTGATAGTTGGGCAAGATGTTGGAGGGAATCCTGGAACAGGATTTACATGTATTTGGAAAGGCAAGGACTGGTGGAGGGCTGCTTTTCAGACTGGTTACCTGTGACCGTTGTGTCACAAGGATCAGTGCTACATTCACTGCTTGTTATCATATAAATGATATGGATGTAAACATAGGAGGCATACTTAATAAGTTTGCAGATGACACCAAAATTGGTGGTGTAGTGGAGAGCAAAGAATGTTACTTCAGAGTACAATAGAACCTTGATCAGATCAGCCAATGAGCTGAGGAGTGGCAGATGAAGTTTAATTTAGATAAATGTGAGGTGCTATAGTTGGAACAGCAAATCAGGACAGAACTTATACATTTAATGGTAAGGTTCTAGGGAGTGTTGCTGAACAAAGAGACCTTGGAGTGCAGGTCCATAGTTCCTTGAAAGTAGAGTCGCAGGTAGATAGAGTAGTGAAGGAGGTGTTTGGTATGCTTTTCTTTATTGGTCAGAGTATTGAGTACAGGAGTTGGGAGGTCATGTTGCAGCTGTACAGGATGTTGGTTGGGCCACTTTTGGAATATTGTGTATGATTCTGGTCTCCCTCCTATTGGAAGGATGTTGTGAAATTTGAAAGAGTTCAGAAAAGATTTACAAGGATGTTGCCAGGGTTGGAGGGTTTGAGCTACAGGGAGAGGCTGAATAGGCTGGAGCTGTTTTCCCTGGTGTGTCAGAGGCGGAGGAGTGACCTTATAGTGGTTTATAAAATCATGAAAAGCATGGATAGGGTGAAAAGATAAGGTCTGGGGTGGGGCAGTCCAGAACTAGAGGGCATAGGTTTAGGGTGAAAAGGGAAAGATTTAAGGGGCAATATTTTCACGCAGAGGGTGGTGCGTGTATGAAATGAGCTAGCAGAGGAAGTGGTGGAGGCTGGTACAATTACAACACTTAAAATGCACCTGGATGGGTATATGAATAGGAAGAGTTTAGAGGGTCCAGTGCTGGCAAATAGGACAACATTTATTTAGGACATCTGGTCGAGTTGGACTGAAGGGTCTGTTTCGGTACTGAGCCCACCTCAACATCACAGATAATTTACTAATATGCAGAAAAGAAAACAATAACCTCAAATGAGTTCAGCTTTAATCTAAACTCCTTGCAAAGACTCCCCTGGCCTGACCTGAGATTAACTAAGTTTAAAATGACCGATTTTCCTTCTTCAACTTTCATAAAGTTATTTTGATGTGAGCTTGCAGTGTGGAACAAGAATAGCTTTGTCCTTTCTACCTCATGAACACAGAAGCTACCTGTGTACTCCTTCCACTAAGTCAACTAGCTCAGAACTCGTGTCAGGGCCAATGAAATACAACATTCTTGCAACTATGCATGATTCAGCTCCATGTACATTTACTCATACCTATAAGACAATGATGGTAGAGGAATCACAGCTACCCATTTTATGAAGAGTGCAGGAAAAAAGAAGCTTGAAATGTTGTGCAAATTGAAACGTGAAGAATTAAAGTATACCACTTCAAGGTTTTGAAACATCATGCACTGGTATCAATGGTCAAGCAGACCAAATTAGAATTCTTCGTTACTATGAAGCTAAGTTATATTGCACTGTGAACGAGACTTAAAACAACCAGGAGACTGGCTTATATTACTGTTTTTGTCAGTACTACCTGCTAACCAAATCAATACAAATCATAGTTCCACTCAAAACAGGTTGTAGTTAAATATAGCACCATTCTACTGAGAAGACCAGATAGTGAAGTAACAAGCTAAAGCATATCTGTTGAAGAATTTGAACTTCTGCACAACTTTGTTCAGGCAATTCACTGAACAACCATTACCACATTGCTATAGATGTTAGAATAAGCTCTTCTTTGTACCTCTGCTTGCTCCATGACAACAGCATATCCCAAAAAAACACAACATCAGTCCTTTTCAAATATTTTCATGAAAAAACTTATCACGTTATAGTAATGGTCTATTCACCCAGCAGGTTACTAAGGCACATCGGGTTTGTTGGTAAAAATGATTGAACAGACAATTCTATTCCTCACGCAAGTTTACTGAAGTCACTATAATTGGAAACAATGCTTCTTTAAACATGCAATCAAATACATGTTTCTTGTACATGTAAGTCCTTGGCTGGGCATAAATGATCTCACGGCACTTTTTAGAAAAGAACTGAGAAGCTATCCCTAATATCATGACCAATAGTTATCTCTCTACCAACACCAGGCAGAGATTATCTGATTACTACCACCACCTGCATCCTGCCATCCCCCTGTCAGCCCCCATCCCAAAAATGCTGCTTATGGAAATTTGTACACACAGATTTCCTGCTATGTTTTCCGCAATACAACACAAGGGCTAACCTCCAAAAGTGTATCATTGATTGTAAAGTGCATTGAAATCATAAATACCAATTCTCTCTTTATTATAGCCAAAGTTAATCTTACTGAATGCTGATATATACCACTTGCACTTAGAGAATAATCTATTCCTGTTATGTGCGATTGATATTACCGAAAAAGACACTTGATTGAAGCTTTCCACTTTGTGCTCATCAGGAAATTTGCAATAATACCAAATTAAGCAACCAGAAGAGGGCTGAACTTGCAGCATGGGTTGGTACCTGGGACTTCAATGTTGTGGCCATTTTGGAGACATGGATAGAGCAGAGACAGGAATGGCTGTTGCAGGTTCCAGATTTTTGATGTTTTAGTAAGAACAGAGAAGGGGGGGGAGATGTGGCATTTTTAGTCAAGGACACTATTACGGTGGCAGAAAGGACATTCGATGATGACTCGGATACCGAGGTAGTAGGGGATGAGGTCAGAAACAGGAAATGAGAGGTCACCCTACTGGAAGTTTCTACAGGCCTTCAAGTAGTTCTAGAGCTGTAGAGGAAAGGATAGCAAAGATGATTCTGGACAGGAGCGAGAGTAACAGGGCAGTTGTTATGAAGGACTTTAACTTTCCAATTATTGACTGGAAATACTATAGTTCGAGTACTTTAGATGGATCAGTGTTTGTCCAATGTGCGCAGGAGGGTTTCTTGACACAGTATGTAGACAGGCCAACAAGGGGCAAGGCCACATTGGATTTGGTACTGGGTAATGAACCCAGCCAGGTGATAGATTTGGAGGTAGGTGAGCACTTTAGTGATAGCGATCACAATTCGCTTATGTTTATTTTGCAATGGAAAGGGATAATTATATACCACAGGACAAGAGTTATAGCTGGGGGAAAAGCAATTATGAAAGATTTAGGATGCATAGGATGGGGAAAGAAACTACAGGAGATAGGCACAATTGAAATGTGGAGCTTATTCAAGGAACAGCTACTGTGTGTCTTTGATAAGTATGTACTTGTCAGGCAGAGAGGAAGTGGCTGACCAAGGGAGCCACGGTTCACTAAAGAAGTTGAATTTCTTGCCAAGAGAAGGAATAAGGCTTACGTTAGAATGAGATGTGAAGGCTCAGTTAGGGCACTTGAGAGTTACAAGTTAGCCAGAAAAACCTAAAGAGAGAGCAAAGAAGAGCCAGGAGGGGACATGAGAAGTTGTTGGCAGATAGAATCAAGGAAAACCCTAAAACTTTCCATAGATATATCAGGAATAAAAAAATGACTAGAGTAAGATTAAGACTAATCAAGGACAGTAGTGGAGTCCGAGAAGTTAGGTGAAGCACTAAATGAATATTTTTTCGTCAGTATTCACACTGGAAAAAAACAATGTTGTCAATGAGAATGCTGAGATACAGGCTACTAGACTAGACGAGGTTCACAAGGAGGAGGTGTTAGCAATTCTGCAAAGTGTGAAAATAGATAAGTCCCCTGGGCCAGATGGGATTTATTCAAGGATTCTCTGGGAAGCCAGGGAGGAGACTTTGTCTTTGATCTTTATGTCATCATTGTCTACGGGAATTGTGCCAGAGACTGGGGGATAGCAAATGTCGCCACATTGTTCAAGAGGAAGAGTAGAGACAACCCTGGTAATTTATAGCCCTTTGAGATTTCGTTGTTGTGGGCCAAGTGTTGGAAAAGATAAGATATAGGATTTCTGATCATCTAGAAAGGAATAAGTTGATTAGACTGAGTCAACATGGTTTTGTGAAGGGTAGGTCGTGCCTCACACACCTTATTTAGTTCTTTGAGAAAGTGACCCAACAGGTGGATGAGGGTAAAGTGGCAGATGTCGTGTATATGGATTTCAGTAAGGCATTTAATAAGGTTCCATGGTAGGCTATTTACAAAATACAGAGGCATGGGACTGAAGGTGATTTGGCGGTTTGGATCCGAAATTGGCTGGCTGAAAGAAGCCAGAGGGTGGTGGTTGATGGGAAATGTTCATCCTGGGGTTCAGTTACAGTGGTAGGCCACTGTTGCTTGTCATTTTCATAAATAAACTAGATGAGGGCATAGAAGAATGGGTTAATAAATTTGCAGAGGACACTAAGGTCGGTGGAGTTGTGGATAGTGCCGAAGGATGTTGTAGATTACAGAGGGACACAGATAAGCTGCAGAACTGGGCTGAGATGTGGCAAATGGAGCTTAATATGGAAATGTGTGAGGTGATTCACTTTGGAAGGAGCAACAGGAATAAGAGTACTAGGCTAACAGTAAGATTCTTGGCAGTGTGGATGAGCAGAGAGATCTCGATGTCCACGTACATAGATCCCTGAAAGTTGCCACCCAGGTTGATAGGGTTGTTAAGAAGGCATATGGTGAGCTAGCTTTTATTGGTAGAGGGATTGAGTTTTGGAGCCACAAGGTCATGTTGCAGCTGTATGAAACTCTGATGCAGCTGCATTTGGAGTATTGCATACAGTTCTGGTCACCACACTATAGGAAGGATGTGGAAGCTTTGTAAATGGTTCAGAGGAGATTTATTAGGATGTGCCTGGTATGGAGAGAAGCTCTTACGAGGAAAGGCTGAGGGACTTGAGGCTGTTTTTGTTAGAGAGAAGGTTGAGAGGTGACTTAATTAAGACATAAGATAATCGCAGCATTAGATAAGGTGGACAGTGAGAGCCTTTTTCCTCAGATGGTGATGAGCAGCATCAGGTGACATAACTTTAAATTGAGGGATCAGAGATATAGGACAGATGTCAGAGGTAGTTTCTTTACTCAGAGAGCAGTATGGGTGTCACACACCCTGCCTGCAACAGTCGTAGACTTGCCAACTTAAATGGTCATTGGATAAACAGATGGATGAAAATGGAACGGATGGGCTTCAGGTTGGTTTCACAGTTCAACAAACATGGAGGGTTGAAGGGCCTGTACTGCACTGTAATGTTCTATGTTGTAAGCATGAACTTCGAATGACAGAACACAACCCAACTTAGACAAACCATGAAACCTACTTAACATGTGATATAATCTGAACTTCACCTTCAGATCATTTCATGAGTTTGCTTTACTTTGAAAATTAAGACTATTCATGATGACTCACATTCGTCTGGCAAGCTCAGCGCTTCCAATAAACAACTTCACTGCATTTATAAAACTACATATGACAGAGGATTAAATCTTTCCTTCCAATGGTCTTCTTAATTTCTCCTTCAGATCTTATGTTGTACTTACAGATTTAGAAAAAAAATGTACATTGCTCCAACTCATTTATAAATGACCAATGTGAAGTCTGATGAACTATCTGCCTCTGATAGTAATGTTCAAGATTATAAAACCAGCTACCGTGACTCAGATTTTCATTAACACAAAATATCCATTAGAGAATGAGACTTCAAAAGCTTCTGCCTACATTTCTCCACTGTGGCAAGCCGAGCACAATTGTTCCTTTGAAATGTCTTAAATTCTAAAAACTGAAATAATGTTGAGGAAGGAGAAAGAAAGAAGTAGAGGAGAAGGGGAGCCAAACACTTTCAAAAATCTCCACTGTTCCATCTTCAAAATACAGCTAACCATAATTTACAAACATGGCATGAATCAAATATACTATGTCAGTAATACGGAGTGAAAAGTTCGATTCAAAATGCAGACTGACTATACTTTCATACTTACTAATGAATAACTTGGAATCGTTATATTATGAAACATCGTTCACTGAAGAGAATGTAGACTCAAAAGTGTTATTAAAAGAGTTACAGAATCAAGGTGTTTTCAAAACATTTGCACATCATTTGCTTATTAAGATGTTGGTAGGTTTATGTATTCATAGCATTTTTTGCTAGTTATTGTAAATTAACAGTTGACTGGTTGCAGTGTGGAAAATAAACTGACATCTCCGTGATATTTTACTAGATTTCAGTTTAGGAACAATGATACAATTTGTTGTTCCCAGCCACACAACTGGAGTCTTCATGCTGCATCCAAAAATAGCAATGGTTAAAATAGGTACATTTTATGAAATGAATACTCATCCATCAATGGACCCTTAAATATTAGTGCAATAATAATTTAGGTGACATAAAGTTCATTATTTAGCAATGATGTCCTTTATGATTATGGATTAAATACAGTTACAAAACAAGTTACAGAAGGACCTCATTATCATTTGGCAGATGAGCACAGTACGTTTGAGCCAATGACATTTGTCCACATACTGCTTTCACATTACTCATGGATTGTAGCATTCATGCTAGAGTAGCACTTCCAGTTTAAATAATAAACAAAGACACACTGAAACCAAGGATTAATTATCTATGCATAAACTGATAACACATTGTGGAAAATATATATATTTAAAGCTCAAGTACATAACAGTTCTTCAAGGTAGGTTAAACAGTGAACCTTGTAAGTGTGGAACATGGTGTCCTTTCATGGACAATAATTAACTTTTCCAAAGCAGTCAAGAATATTCAGGTTTCAACAGGAAATTGAAGGTTATCAATGGATTAAGAAACTCTTCTACACCAACACTGCTGTACTCCAATTTTCAACATATGCACAGGGCATTAAGAGCTAGCACTGAGATGAAGATCTATTATTTTTAAAACAGGCTGCACAAAATAACTATGATGTACAAATGGAAATGAAAATCAAACTTTAAATAAGCATTAGTCAAAGACCTTATCCAAAAACAAGTTACAAGGTCAAAGGAAGTCATATACAATTTATTATATTTGTTACTTAACAACTGTAATATGCTAACAGTCCTGGACTGATGGAAGTGCAGGCACCATCTCTAAATGACTGACCTCCCACCCTGTGTATCCCAAAATCCCCTTCCCCAGATAATCTGTCCAATATTGTCCTGTATAGGGCAAAGGTAGAACCTGCAAAAACGTTGCAGTAAAAGGTTGTGTGCGTACATACGTGCGCTATTTGGAGACTCACCTCACAAAGGCAGCAGTAGTCTTGATGTTGGTGACCAGTCCGGCTGCCCCGGAGAGGGGCGATTGGAAGGGGTTGGTGGTAGAAGCAGATGGGGATTGGTTGGGCGGGGGGAGGGGGGTTGGACGGGATTGGCAGGCGGGGGGGTGTTGGATGGGGTTCAAGGGAGACGGGGTGGTTAGACAGGATTGGGGCGGGAAGGAGAGCAGGGTTGGATGGGATTGGAGGGTTGGGGTTGGAGCGGGGTTGGATTGGGGGCTGGGAGGGTGGCAGGTTTGGACAGGGTTTGGAGAGGGTAGGTGGGGGGCTGGTGTTGGACGGGATTGGGGGCGTGGGCGGTGTTTGACAGGTTTTTTGGGAGGCGGCAGGTTTGGACAGGGTTTGGAGAGGGTAGGTGGGGGGCTGGTGTTGGACGGGATTGGGGGCGTGGGCGGTGTTTGACAGGTTTTTTGGGAGGCGGGCGGGGGAGGGCTGGATTTGGACGGGATTGGGGGGGAGGTGTTTGATTTGGGGGGGCCTAACACGTGCTGTGCTGCTGCCTAGTCTCTTGAAACAGGAGCAGGCTTAGCAGAAACATCCGAGCCCCAGAGGAAAGGCATTGAATCGATTAACCGAATAATCAATTATCCGAACAAAATATGCTTGCCCCTCTCGCTCGGATAATCAAGGTTCCTCTGTAACAGCACAGAAAAAAAACAATTCCAAGATCATCGAAAGGAAAGGTTGGGCAATGATAATGATTTAGCAGGACTGACCTAATAAATTTTCCAATCTTAACTTTGTTGTCATCAGCTAACAGATATTCCAAAAAGGTCAACAATTTTCTCATCAGGAGGAAACAAAATAAAACTCATATCCGTCTCACACCTCATGTCATGGGCAGTTACAGAGAACACAGTGTTTCCTGCCTGAGGCCAATGGGCAGATAAAATGCCCTAATAGTCTGCCAGCATCCATTTCTTACTGAACACAGGGAGAAACAGCTGCTTTCCAAATGAAAATTTATGGCAAAATGAGTCAGGAACAAGAACCACAAGATCGCCAACAGTAATAGTGGTCCACCTATGAGCCCCCATCAAAATGGAGCCTCAAATAATAGAGTCATGGAGTCAGAAATGTACAGCATGGAAACAGACCCTTTGGTCCAACCTGTCCATGCTGACCAGATATCCCAACCCAATCTAGTCCCACCTGCCAGCACCCAGCCCACATCCCTACAAACCCTTCCTATTCATACACCCATCCAAATGCCTCTTAAATGTTGTAATTGTACCAGCCTCCACCACATCCTCTGGCAGCTCATTCCATACACGTAACACCACATGTAAGGCCACTTTTATATCTTTCCCCTCTCATCTAAAACCTACGTCCTCTAGTTCTGGACTCTCTGACCCCAGGGAAAAGACTTTGTCTATTTATCCTATCCATGCCCTTCATAATTTTGTAAACCTCTATATAGTCACCCCTCAGCCTCCGACGCTCCAGGGAAAATAGGCGCAGCCTATTCAGCCTCTCCCTGTAGCTCAAATCCTCCAACCCTGGCAACATGTTTGTAAATCTTTTCTGAACCCTTTCAAGTTTCACAACCTCTTTCCAATAGGAAGGAGATCAGAATTGCACGCAATATTCCAACTGTGGCCTACCAATGTCCTGTACAGCCGCAACATGACCTCCCAACTCCTGTACTCAATACTCTGACCAACAAAGGAACGCATAACAAACGCCTTCTTCACTATCCTATCCACCTGCGACTTCACATTCAAGGAACTATGAACCTGCACCCCAAGGTCTCTTTCTTCAGCAACACTCCCTAGGACCTTACCATTAAGTGTATATGTCCTGCTAAGATTTGCTTTCTCAAAATGCAGCACCTCGCATTTATCTGAATTAAACTCCACCTGCCACTTCTCAGCCCATTGGCCCATCTGGTCAAGATCCTGTTGTAATCTGAGATAACCCTCTTCGCTGTCAATTTTGGTGTCATCTGCAAACCTACTAACTGTACCTCTTATGCTCGCATCTAAATCATTTATGTAAATGACAAAAAGTAGAGGACCCAGCACCGATCCTTGTGGCACTCCACTGGTCACAGGCCTCCAGTCTGAAAAACAACTCTCCACCACCACCCTCTGCCTTCTATCTTGGAGCCAGTTCTGTATCCAAATGGCTAGTTCAGCCTGTATTCCGAGAGATCTAACCTTGCTAACCAGTCTCCCATGGGGAACCTTGTCGAACGCCTTACTGGTCCATATAGATCACATCTACCACTCTGCCCTCATCAATCCTCTTTGTTACTTCTTCAAAAAACTCAATCAAGTTTCTGAGACATGATTTCCCACACACAAAGCCATGCTGACTATCTCTAATCAGTCTTTGCCTTTCCAAATACATGTACCTCCTATCCCTCAGAATTCCCTCCAAAAACTTGCCCACCACTGACGTCAGGCTCACTGGTTCCCTGGCTTGTCCGTACCACCCTTCTTAAACAGTGGCAACACGTTAGCCAAACTCCAGTCTTTCGGCACCTCACCTGTGACTATTGATGATACAAATATCTCAGCAAGAGGCCCAGCAATCACTTCTCTATCTTCTCACAGAGTTCTAGGGTACACATGATCAGGTTCTGGGGATTTATCCACCTCTATGCGTTTCAAGACATCCAGCACTTCCTCCTCTGTAATATGGACATTTTGCAAGGTGTCATCATCTACTTCCCTACAGTCTACATCTTCCATATCCTTTTCCACAGAAAATACTGATGCAAAATACTCGTTTAGTATCTCCATTTTCTGCAGCTCAACACAAAGGCCGCCTTGCTGATCTTGAGGGACCCTATTCTCTCCCTAGTTACCCTTTTGTCATTAATGTATTTGTAAAAACCCTTTTGATTCTCCTTAATTCTATTTGCTAAAGCTATCTCATGCCCCCTTTTTGCCCTCCTGATTTCCCTCTTAAGTATACTCCTATTGCCTTTATACTCTTCTAAGGATTCACTCAATCTATCCTGTCTATATCTTACATATGCTTCCTTCTTTTTCTTAACCAAACCCTCAATTTCTTTAGTCATCCAGCATTCCCTATACCTACCAGCCTTTCCTTTCACCCTAACAGGAATATACTTTCTCTGGATTCTCGTTAGCTCATTTCTGAAGGCTTCCCATGTTCCAGCTGTCCCTTTACCTGTAAACATTTGCCCCCAATCAGCTTTTGAAAGTTCTTGCTTAATACCGTCAAAATTGGCCTTTCTCCAATTTAGAACTTCAACTTTTAGATCTGGTCTATCCTCTTCCATCACTATTTTAAATCTAATAGAATTATGGTTGCTGGCCCCAAATGCTCCCCCACTGACACCTCAGTCACCTACCCTGCCTTATTTCCCAAGAGAAGGTCAAGTTTTGCACCTTCTCTGGTAGGTACATCCACATACTGAATCCGAAACTTTTCTTGTGCACACTTAACAAATCCCTCTCCATCTAAACCCTCAATACTACGGTAGTCCCAGTCTATTCTGGAAAGTTAAAATCCCCTACCATAATCACCCTATTATTCTTACAGATGGCTGAGATCTCCTTACAAGTTTGTTTTTCAATTTTCCTCTGATTATGAGGAGGTCTATAATACAATCCGTTTCTTATTCTCAGTTCCACCCAAATAACTTTCCTGGATATATTTCTGGGAATATCCTCCCTCAGCTTACTCTTTTGTGGCTATACCCATTTTAAACATGTATACTGTTTGGGAAAATGTAGGGGGTGATGTATTCTCAGGGGAACTTGGCTGTTCACAGCTATCCCTTATCAAAAAGGCCACTCCCCCTCCTCTCTTGTCCCCCTTTCTATCCTTCCTGTAGCATTTGTATCTTGGAACATTAAGCTGCCAGTCCTGCCCATCTCTGAGCCATGTTTCTGTAATTGCTACGATATCCCAGTCCCATGTTCCTAACCATGCCCTGAGTTCATCTGCCTTCCCGATAGGCCCCATGCATTGAAATAAATGCAGTTTAATTTATTAGTCCTACCTTGTCCCTGCCTACCCTGACTGTTTGACTCACTTCTGTTCAATCAGTCTCAGATTGACCTCTTTCCTCACTATCTCCCTGGGTCCCACCCCCTGA
The DNA here is from genome assembly GCF_037043375.1 of Chiloscyllium plagiosum. Classification (NCBI taxonomy): domain Eukaryota; kingdom Metazoa; phylum Chordata; class Chondrichthyes; order Orectolobiformes; family Hemiscylliidae; genus Chiloscyllium; species Chiloscyllium plagiosum. Next base: position 46,289,282 of record NW_028270172.1, on the reverse strand, counting down.
CCTTACTAGTTTAATTCCTCCCAAGCAGTTCTAGCAAATTTCCCTGCCAGTATATTATTCCCCTTCCAATTTAGGTGCAATCTGTCCTTCCTGTACAGGTCACTTCTACCCCAAGAGAGATTCCAATGATCCAAAAATGTGAATCCTTCTCCCATACACCAGCACCTCAGCCATGCATCCATCCTCCTATTCCTGCCCTCACTAGCTCGTAGCACTGGGAGTATTCCAGATATTACTACTCTCGAGGACCTCCTTTTTAAATTCCTGCCTAACTCTCTGTGGTCTCCCTTCAGACTCTCAACCTTTTCCCTTCCTATGTTGTTGGTTCCAATGTGGACAATGACCTGTTGCTAGCCCCTCTCCCCCGTGAGAACATTCTGCACCCGCTCTGAGACATCCTTGATCCTGGCATAAGGGAAGCAATACACCAATCTGCCTTTTCGCTGCTGGCCACAGAAACGTCTGTCTGTACCTCGGACTGGAGAATCCCCTGACACAAGTGATCTTTGGAACCCAACGTGCCCCTTTGCATTAGAGCCAGTCTCAATACCAGAAACTTGGCTGTTCATGCTACGTTCCCCTGAGAATACATTACCCCCTACATTTTCCCAAACAGTATACATGTTTAAAATGGGTATAGCCACAAAAGACTCTTGCACTCGCTAACCTACCTCTCTTACCTTTCCTGGGGTTAACCCATCTATATGACTGTATCTGATACTTTCCACCCCTTCCAATAACTGCCATCCATCTCACACTGTTGCTGTTGCAAATTCCCCATTATTTCTAACTGTCTCTCCAACCGATCCATTCGATCTGATAAATGCTGTTGGTTGCGAATCTTATGGCAGATATAATCCGCTGTAACCCTTAAACTCTCTTTAAACTCCCACATCTGACAAGTAGTACATATCACTCCACTAAAGGCCATTTTTGCTTCTTCACAATCTATAGACCCAGAAAATAACACCATCTTATTCTTCTACAAACACTGCCCCATGTTAAATTACTAGTTATGGCTTATATTTTAAGTTCAATCAAGAGACATATCTCCAAAAACATATAATCAAGAAAGAACCCACTCTACTCACTACTGCAGATTTTCTGTAGACCACACTTAAAACAACAATACACTTATCTGCTTCTGTGCTGTGCACTTCACCCAACAGTTCTTCCAAGATCAGTTGTGAATTTCACAGATTGTTAATTTTCCCAGATGCACTCCGATGTCCAGCGATACATGAAGTTACACATATACATTCAAATGTTGCTGTTTAAGGCATCTCAAGAACATGGACAGGTTTAAGTACAATCCCCACCACTCTTAGTAGGTATGCTCCTTAAAATGATGGTTATACTCTGTAGCCAGTATAACGTCATGAACATCTCGTGTTTATACTGTTGATCCTTTAGGATTGATGTCAAATGCAACTGTCCATAGCAACTGAGCAAACATCCTGGAACTCTCAGGCTGTTTCTGCCCAAAACAAACAGGGTATTCATGTAACCAAAAACAATGGAATTAACATTAAGGCAAATAAAAGTTGCCACTTTTTTTTTAAATCAACAGAACTGCCTACCCATTTCAACCATTTCAAAATAAACAGCCTTCTGTAAAAGGATACTTAATACTTCAGTTAAATGTTAAGCAGCCATTTTGTACCTGTGGTGTTCGGTGCTCCTGAGATGGTTTCATAACAGCTGAGCCATTAGCAGCAGAGCCTTTTGTTGAGCTGCGCATTTGTGAAGAATTAGCAGCAGTCCCTGTTGAACACAGCTCCTTCTTGCACTCAACCTTTTGCTCACTGTTCTTCTCCTTCCCTGGCGTGACCTCTTTTTCTTTGTGTTTCTGGATAGATTCTTTCTCTCTCATAAGCTTGCTAGAACCATTCAAAACTGAGGAAAATACAAACGTGGAACTCAGGCTATAAGCAAATCATTCACATTTTAAAAAGTGACAGTCTTTAAACTTTAAATTAAGCATTGCTTCACCAGGCCCAGAAAGGAGATTCAATCTATCTGAACAAAATAATACATTTTTTAAGCTCAATTTTAAAATTAATTTCACCAGTTGAGTATTTGGAGTGGCACCGATTCCTCAGGCATTCCTGCCGCTTCGCAAACTCCTACCTTTTGGACATGCCATTTCCCTTTTGTGTCATGCTGTTAGCGCAGCCTTCAGCGTCCTCAGCTCCTTTCACCTCTCCCATTTCTTAGTGTGCCTTAAGTGCTCGCTCAATCTTTTACACGAAGGGTTAAATCCCCTCTTATTCTCCCAATATCACAGTATCAAAGAATTATTACAGGGCAAAATTTCGACCATCATGTCGACACTGCTTATTTAATGAGCATCATTACAAAATGCCAATCTCCTGCTTTTTCCCATGCACTTGCACATTCTGTAATCTAAATACTGGGCAATATCTCAATTGCATCTGCCGCCATCACACTTCTAGGCAGTACATTTCATAGCCTAACTACTCGCTACTCAGTGAAAAAGGTTTGCTTCTTTTGCAATCACTTTAAATCTACACCTTCTTGCTTTTGTTCCTTTTATAAGTTGGAACAGCTTCTCCCCATCCACTCTGTTCAGCCCACTCATGATTTTGAAAACCTCAAAAAGACCTTATCTTAACTTACTTCACTCCAAGGAGAACAATAACAACTTTTTCAATCTATCTTTAGAACCCAAGGTCACTGGAACCATTCTTGCAAACCAATTCTACACACTCAAAATAATTCATATTCTTGCTATGATGTGGCACCACAAGTGGCAATATTTGCTCCCAGGTCCTTCTTCTCCAGCAGCCCTCCTTAGAACTCTAGTCCTTTCTTGCTACCAAGATACATCACTTCACACATCTCTGCACTAAAACCCATCTACCAATTCCACCAACCTATCTATGTCCTTCTGGAGTTCTTTACAGTCCTCCATTCAGTTGACAATTCTTCCAAGTTCCCTGGCATCTGCTCAAAATGGTTTATCGTCTGTCCCTTTATTTAATTTCTTTCTCCTCCCTCTGAAGCACTTTCAAATATTTTCTAAAGGCAAATTAATGCTGGAGGATAACAAATATCTATCATGTGACGCTATAAAAAGGACAGAATACAATTTATGTGAATACAAAAACCAAGGATGTGATAATGTTAAAGTTACCTGTCTTGAACCAGCATCTAAACAAGGAAACAGAATTAATGTTTCAGGTCAATCACCTTTTCCCTCCACAGATACTAATCGGCCCTGATGAGATTTTCCCTTTTTTCGTTATTTCTGATTGCCAGCAACTTCAGTATTTTATTTTTGTCAACATACAAACAACTAGTGCATACTTCTGTTAACAGATACAAGAGTTGTGCACTTGTTAGAAGAGATTGTCAAAGGGAAAATTAAAAAGCTGGATTTTGCACACTTTCATTGGTTCAGATGGTGGTCTCAATGCTCTTTTTTGTGCAATTGCACTTTAGATGACCCCACACTGAATACTACACGGCCAATCAATGAGAAGATTGCAAAATGCTGAGATCTTACTCAAAAAAAGATAAAACCTCTGATTGCAAGTCAGCACAACAATGATCTGTATAACAATCCAGAAAAAAAAACTATGGAGAACTATGGGCTAAAAAATAAGTCAATGTGCTAAAAGCAAATCAAGGCTGACAAACTTGAATTGCGTTCTTTGATGCAGAATGGATGGATTGAATGGTGTGACAATTAGAGTCGTAGAGGTAAATAGCACACAAACAGACACTTTGGTCCAACTCACCCATGCTGACCAGATGTCCTAAATTAATCTAGTCGCATTTGCCAGCACATGGCCCTTATCCCTCTAAACCCTTCGTATTCATATATCCATCCAGATGCCTTTTAAATGTTGTAATTGTACGAGCCTGCACCACTCCCTCTGGCAGCTCAATCCATACACACATCACCCTTTGCATGAAAAAGGTACCCCTCAGGTCCCTTTCAAATCTTTCCCCTCTCACCCTAAACCTATGCCCTCCTGTTCTGGACGCGGGTATCCGTTTTTGGCGATACCTTGTATAGAACAAACAGTCTTACCACAAATTCAACCCAAACTCTGGGTCAGATATGTTGATGACACGTTTGTAATCATTAAAAACACGGAAATAGAAAAAACACACCGGATCATCAACGCCACACTCACAGGAATCCGATTCACGAGAGAAGAAGAAAAGGATAGCCAACTCCCATTCCTAGACGTGATGGTACAGAGAACACCGAATGGAGAATTCACTACAAGGGTATACAGGAAAGCCACACACACAGACCAAGTCCTAAACTATGAAAGTAACCACCCCAACACACACAAACGAAGCTGCATCAGGACACTATTCAAAAGGGCCACAACACACTGCAGTACACCAGAACTGCAAAAAGAAGAAGAGGAACATCTATACAAGGTATTCGCCAAAAACGGATACCCACGCAACTTCATCAACAGATGCCTAAGAGAAAGACCATGGAACGAGGACATACCACAACCAAAAGGACTAGCCACACTACCATACATCAGGAGCATCTCAGAACTGACAGCCAGACTACTGCGACCCCTAGGACTCATAACAGCACACAAACTAACAGCCAAGCTCAGACAACAACTCACCACAACGAAGGACCCGATACCCAACATGAGCAAGACGAATGTAGTGTACAAAATACCATGCAAGGACTGCACTAAACACTACATAGGACAAACAGGAAGACAGCTAACAATCCGCATACATGAACATCAACTAGCCACGAAACGACACGACCAGCTATCCTTAGTAGCCACACACGCAGACAACAAGCAACATGAATTCGACTGGGACAACACTACTATCATAGGGCAAGCCAGACAGAGAACAGCCAGGGAATTCCTAGAGACATGGCATTCATCCACAAACTCCATCAACAAACACATCGACCTGGACCCAATATACCAACCACTACAGCAGACAGCTGAAACTGACAACCGGAAGCGGCAGGGACAGACCACTATAAACACCGGAGGAAGCATCAAAGAAGTGCTTCGCAGGAGGCTCCCAAGCACTGATAATGTCTCCTAGCCAGGGGACGAAACTTTTGCAACAAAAACTTCCAGCTCGGCGAACAGAACCACAACATGCCCTTAATTTTATAAACCTTTCTCAATAATGTCACCCCTCAGCCTCCGATACTCCAGGGAAAACAGCCCCAGCCTGTTCAGCCTCTCCCTGTAGCTCAAATCCTCCAACCCTTGCAACATCCTTGTAAATCTTTTCTGAATCCTTACAAGTTTCACAACATCCTTCCTATAGGACAGAGACCAGAGTTGCACACAATATTCCAAAAGTGGCTTAACCAATGCCCTGTACAGCCGCAACATGACCTCCCAACTCCTATACTCAATATTCTGGCCAATAAAGGCGAGCATACCAAATGCCTGCTTCACTATACTATCTACTTGCGACTCCCCTTGTACAAATGGATTTCCAAAATGAGTTTGTTATAATACCACGCTAGGTTTAGTTAAAAATTAAATGGCAAAGAAACACAGAATTTACATACATGTTATATTAAAGGAAGCAGCAACGTATAGACCGAGCTGTGTCAAGAAACCAACAGAATAGATTCTACACATACAATTATTTTAAGGACATTTAAATAATTATCTGAAGCAGGATGTCCTGCAAACTTCCCTATCTTGAAAGAAGAGCCCAACGCACAATTCCAAAGACAGAATAGAAATATTTACAGCCCCCTTTAGCCATTACTGCCAATTAACTGATGCTTCTTGGCCTTCAGCTGTGGTTCTCAGCATTACAGACACAAATCCTGATTTAATTTTAAGTTGGTCATTTTTTCAGTGGCAGCCAGGGACTAGTCAAGTACCAAAAGGATCTGTGCTTGGACTCCAACTATTCACAATATGCATTAATGATTTAGATAAGGGAACTAAATGTCATATCTCAAAGTTTGCAGATGACATAAAGCTAGATGGCAAGGTGAACGGAGAAGAGGATGCAACTGATTTGGACAAGGTGAGTGACTGAGAAAGTATAATGTTGATAAAAGCGAGGTTATCCACGTTGGTAGCAAAAATGGGATAGATTGGGAAAGGGAGAGGTGCAATAAGACCTAGGTGTTCTTGTACACCAGTCACAAAGTAATGTAAGTCTTCATAGTGAGAGGATTTAATACTGAAGCACGGATGTCTTACTGCAATTGTACAGGGCCCTGGAGTACCACAGGCAGTCTTGGTCTCCTAATCTAAGGATGGATGTTCTGGTTTATGAAGGGAGGGCAATGAAGGTTTACCAGATTGACTCCTGGAAAGGTAGGTCTGACAAATGAAAAAAAAAGACTGGATCAGTCTGGAGTATATTCACTGAAGTTTAGAAGAACTGGGTGGGAGGGGGAAGCCATCTTATAGAAACCTCAAAAATTCTAACATGACAAGATAAGGCAAATGCAGGAAGTAGGTTTCTGATGATTAGGGAGTCCAGGCACAAGAGTCATAGTCAAAGAACAGCCTCCAATGCTTTCCACAGCCACACTCAGGAAACCATCCAAGACAAAACAGTTCACTAGATTTGTACTCCATCACTGCATTAAAACATTCATTTCCTCCATCATCAGCCTCTATTACTGATGAGATGCACTGCAACATTCAGCAAAGCTCCTTTAAGGAAATCATCCAAAGCCACAACCATGAATACCTCATAGAACCATTACAACAGATATCTAGGAACCTGCAAACCACACACTATTCTGATTTGGGACAAAATAGGCATTTGTTAAAATCCAATAACTTTCTTCCAAAAGTACTAAGCAGAACTACCCTAGATGAATTGCAGCGTTCAAAAGGCAACTCACCGTCCCTTCTCAAGAGGAATTTGGATAGGCAAGAAATGTTTGCTTTGCCACTGACACCCATATAATGGAGTACAGTGGCCAATTCTGGGAAATACATTTTAACCATACTGCCTCTTGTAGGAGTGTCTAGGAACAGGTGGCACAATCTCAGAATAAGGGGTCACATATTAAAGACAGGATGAGGAAGATTTTCTTCTGAAGGTTGTGAATTTGGGGGATTCTTTACAACAGAGGAATGTTGAGGCTGGATCATTAAGTATATTCATGGCTGAAAGGAAGACTTTTAATCAGTAATGGAATGATTAGATATGAGAAGGAAGGAAGGAAAATGGAATTGTGGATTATCAAATTATCATATTATCCATGATCTCCAAGTGACAGACTTGATGGGTTGAATGACCTACTTCTGTTGTTGTGATTATGGTTTTATTAGGAGAGTACAGTGGAGATTTGTTTGAATGTTACCAAGGATACACTGTTTTAGTCATGTTCAGAAGAGGAATTTAAAGAAATCAGAAGAATAAAGTGCTACGAATTAAAAGATTTAATAAAACTGTATTTTGGGAGGCTTCTGCAAGATTTCAAAGCAACAAGCAGAGAGGGGTACACTGGATTTGCTGAAGTTTAAAAGATGACGACTTCAGAATGACTTTTGCTATATTCGTTGCAAATGTTAAATAGCTATGTCTAATACCGAAGTGCTTCTCGAAAGATGGTATCTGCCTATGAGTGGTTCCAACAATTACAAAGGTTAATTTGAAGATCACAGCAGGCAAACTAGAAATGGCTTGAAGAATGCGGGCAGGAAATTGTTGAGGTTTTGGCTCAGCATTGGAATCTGAAGAAAGAAAACTTGAATACTGATAAAATAGATCACATTGGCAGGGATTCAGTTGCAAATTAAACAATTTGAATTAGAATTCCATACAGAAGACAAAGAAAAAGGAGCCGGGAGCAAGAGAGGAAAAGGACAGCATCTGATGCGGTTGTCAAACAAAAAACTGCAACTTTCCCTGCGAGCTACCAAAGAGTGCTGTAGGAGAGAGAGAAAGTCTCTGGTCAAAGAGGTGCAACACACTGCCATTTAAGGAATCTGGGAGATTCATGCCAGACAGGAAGAAGAATCAGAGATACAGGTTGCACTGCTGAATTTAGAAATGCTACAAAATCTAAAGACAACACGTGGAGACATTCCAGATTAATTCCAATAAAGTCATATTGAACTCTGCTTCTCTCAAATGCTGCTTAGTTTCTCCAGAAATTTATACTTTAATTTCACTCCAAGTTATTATTCAGTGAGATAAGAAAACCTGAACCCGCTGGAAGCTAGTTATAACTGGGCTGTTTGTTAGTAGGGCAATGCGGTGTAATGTATAATCATAGTACGAGTGTTTTGAAAGTTAGAAGTAAGAGGGGAAGTTCTTTCCTGTATTTTAAAGTTTATATTACCTGAGAAAAAATGTTTAGCCAATGTTTACTTTAATTGTTTGTTACAGTGTAAGTCTTAAAACTTGAAATTGTGTCAGTTGATCCCTTCAGCCAGTGAGTGGAAGGCCAATAACTTTTCAAATGTTTTCTGTGATTAAAATGTTTATAACAAAAGAAATAGCACTGGAGAACGTAATTAGACAAAGAGCTAACAAAACCCTGGACTAAGTGATATACATACTTGGGTTTTGAAAGGATTTTAGCTTTAGAGTTATAGGATGTATTCATTTTGATCTTCCAGAATCCCTTACAATCTACAACAGTTTGAAGATTTGAAAAGTAGGTAAATTATACTATTTTCTTCCTACCGATTAAATATACAAACTGTTCTTCTCAATTTTTGCTGCCTCCACCCCTCTTCTTAAATGGCATTGTTGTTAGCTACATTTCAAATCTTCACAGCCAACAATTAAATCTAAAACTTACCCAATGGATTGAAACCACACTGACATGACATTTACCCAGTGTCAGAGGCAATTATTACAACTTGCTGCCTCTCTAATGCCTGTTTGACCTGTACAGTAAAGAGCTTGTATTTGTAAGTTAGGCTCCATTGGATATAGTATATCCAGACAGTAAATGCAACAAACTCTACATGATCAGCTAATTTCTTCTTTTGAAGTCTTTGGTTTCAGTGAAAAAATGAATTATTATGAAGTTTGTTTTTTAATCTTCAGAATTAAACTAAGTCCAAAACATCACAACACAAAAATATGCATGATCAGAGACAAAAAGAATACAACTGTGTACCAATTGAAGACAATGACAGTACTTGTTACACCTACTGCGCAATGTCAGGATCCAGCAAGTTTGCCTTTGATAAGAGTGGAGGCTTTCATAACTGGAAACCAAATTAATCAAAGTCCTTACTTCTCTCCATCTGTAGGTTTGATGATGGCCATGCGAAACAACCACTTTTATTTTTACATCTGCTGTCAGAATGTGGCTCCAGTTATCAAGGATACTATTTATTCCTTGCTCTTAATTGGCCTTGAGAAAATGGAGACATAGCTCCTTGAACAATTATAAATTAATGCAGCGAAGACAAAGCACTGAATTTTAGCATTTGACTTAGCGATCATGATGCTTGCTTACTTTTCCTTCTAAGTGGTGAAGTTCGTGGATGTGGGAAGTATTACTGAAGTCATCTCAGTGAAATGCCGCACAAGTACATTGGGTAGATTGTACACATTGTAGTCACAGTATGTAAGTGTTTGTAGCAGACGGACATTTAGTCTAGTGGATGTAGTGTCAACGTTTTCTTTTATTTGGTATTGAACTTATGGAGTTCTTTCACACAGCTGAGGAAGCAGTATAGTTGAATTTTCACATTAACAATCAATTCAAAGGCTTCAGTTGAGGCAGTCCAACACTTCCAGAAATGGATTGCTCATTGTTCTGAGGAAAGGTCACCTGACCTAAAACGTTAACGGTTTTCTCTTCACAAACACTGTCAGGTTTGCTGAGCTTTTCCCGCAATTTTTGTTTTTATTGCTGATTGTAGAATTTTAGTATGTAAGTGATGGTCTGACTTGGGGGATAACCAGTCATAATTTCAGCAAGAAACAAGGGATGAGAAAACATTTTTCTCTCAGAGGTTTGAGTATCCTTGGAACTCCCTTCCTTAAAAGGCTGTGGATGAAGAATTTTTAGAACATAGAACATAGAACAATACAGCACAGAACAGGCTCTTCGGCCTATGATGTTGTGCCGAACATTTGTCCTAGCTTAAGCACCTATCCATGTACCTATCCAATTGCCGCTTAAAGGTCACCAATGATTCTGATTCTGCCACTCCCACAGGCAGCGCATTCCATGCCCCCACCACTCTCTGGGTAAAGAACCTACCCCTGACATCCCCCCTATACCTTCCACCCTTCACCTTAAATTTATGTCCCCTTGTAACACAATGTTGTACCCGGGGAAAAAGTCTCTGACTGTCTACTCTATCTATTCCCCTGATCATCTTATAAACCTCTATCAAGTCACCCCTCCTCCTATACAGCTGCAATATCACCTCAAGACTCTTGAATTCAATCCCTCTGCCAATGAACGGTAATACACCATAGGCCTTCTTACAAGCTCTATCCACCTGAGTGGCAACTTTCAAAGATCTATGAACATAGACTCTGCTCCTCCACCTTACTAAGAACCCTACTGTTAACCCTGTATTCCACATTCTTATTTGTCCTTCCAAAATGGACAACCTCACACTTGACAGGGTTGAACTCCATCTGCCACTCCTCAGCCCAGCTCTGCATCATATCTAAGTCCCTTTGCAGCCGACAACAGCCCTCCTCATTATCCACAACTCCACCAATCTTCGTATCGTCTACAAATTTACTGACCCACCCTTTGACTCCCTCATCCAAGTCATTAATAAAAATTACAAACAGCAGAGGACCCAGAACTGATCCCCGCGGAACTCCACTTGTAACTGGGCTCCAGGCTGAATATTTACCATCTATCACCACTCTCTGACTATGACTGGCCAAACCACCCACTATCCCATGTCTTCTGACTTTCCGCATAAGCCTACCAGGGGGACCTTATCAAATGCCTTACTAAAATCCATGTACACTACATCCACTGCTCTACCCTCATCCACATGCTTGGTCAACTCCTCAAAGAATTCAATAAGACTTGTAAGGCAAGACCTATCCCTCAAAAATCAGTGCTGGCTGTCCCTAATCAAGCAGTGTCTTTCCAGATACTCATAAATCCTATCCCTCAGTACCCTTTCCATTACTTTGCCTACCTTTTAATATCTTTAAGGCCAAGATGGAGAGATTCTTCATTATCAAGAGAATGAAAGATTACTTGGAATATGCAGCAATGCAGACCAGAGGTTAAATCAGATCAGCCACAATCGTACTGGTTAACAGAGCAGGCTTGAAGGGCTGAGCCGTCTACTCTTGCTCGTTGATCGTATGTTCGCAAACAATTTCAGACAAGTGCTCTTTTTTCATGTAGTGTCAGTGCGAGTGCTCCAAAAACTGTCAGCTGGTGAAGTTCGCAGCACGGTGGCACAGTGGTTAGCACTGTAGCCTCACAGCGCCAGAGACCCGGGTTCAATTCCCGCCTCAGGCAACTGTCTGTGTGGAGTTTGCACGTTCTCCCCGTGTCTGCATGGGTTTCCTCCGGGTGCTCTGGTTTCCTCCCACAGTCCAATAATGTGCAGGTCAGGTGAATTGGCCATGCTAAATTGCCCGTAGTGTTAGGTGAAGGTAAAATGTAGGGGAATAGGTCTGAGTGGGTTGCTCTTCAGAGGGTCGGTGTGGACTTGTTGGGCCGAAGGCCCACACTGTAAGTTATCTAATCTAATCTAATTCTTTGAGAACGATGTTTTCAGGAAGCTCAATAAGTAATAGTATATGAAATTGCTCAAGGACTCAACACCCGACTTAAATATCCTGCTGACATGAACATAGATATCTACTATGTGTGTGAGGCAATTCTTGAGCAGTAATACATTGCCCTTGAAGATTATTTTCTGAACTAGACTTCCAGGGAACAAGGAAGACTTTGAAGAAACACCAAGGGTGGAATATCAATCTTCCACTTGAACTACTTGAGATTCAGTGAATAACTTCATGTCTAACTTTATGGCTGATCATTCACCCCCATGGCCTATCATGGCATCATTCTTGGTAGTAGATTGATTACCAACATCTCTAGAACACTGAGCCTAAGGTCAAGTTAATAGTGAATCTGACATGGAAGCTGGGTACTCTGCAGTTCCCTGGCACGTTAGAAGTGGAGGAGGAATAAGGGAGAAGAATAACTAGTAGATATTCAAATAAAAGCAAGTCAAAAATCATGGCTACCTACTGAACAGGTTAGTTCTTATACAATAAAGAAACACGTTTTAACAAATGCTATTGCCTAGCTATAAACAATTATTGGAGAAAGTGACCATTGCAGATGTTAGAGACCAGAGTCAAAAAGTGTGGTGCTGGAAAAGCACAGGTCAGGCAGCATCCAAGGAGCAGGAAAGTCGACATTTTGAGCATAAGCTCTTCATCAGGAAGGTGGGGGAGGCCCAGTGGGACTGAGAGATCAATGGGAGGACGAAGGGGCTGGGGAAAGATAGTATGGGAATGCGATAGATAGATGAAGGTGGGGGTGATGGTGATAGGTCGGAGTGGAGGGTGGAACAGATAGGGGGAAAGGTAACGGACAGGTAGGAAGTCCAAGAGGGCGGTGCCAAGTTGGAGGGTTTGATCTGGGGTAAGTTGGGGGAGGGTAGATGAGGAAACTGGTGAAATCAACATTGATCCCATGTGATTAATAGACAATAGATTCAGGAGTAGGCCATTCAACCCATCGAGCCAGCACCACCATTCATTATGATCATGGCTAATCAAGTATCCTGTTCTTGCCTTATCCCCATAACCCTTGATTCCACTATCTTTAACAGCTTTATCCATCTCTTTCTTGAAAGTATCCAGAGACTTGACCTCCACTTCTGGAGCAGATCATTCCATATATCCACCACTCTCTGGGTGAAAACGTTTCTCCTCAACTCTGTTCTAAATGGCCTAACCCTTATTTTTAAACTATGCTCTCTGGTTCTGGACTCACCCATCAGCAGAAACATGCTTCCTGTCTCCAGAGTGCCCAATCCTTTAATAATCTTATACGTCGCATTCATACCTCTCATCCTTCTAAGCTCAAGTGTATACAAGCCCAGTCACTCCAATCTTTCTACAAGCCCAGTCACTCCAATCTTTCAAGATGATAGTCCCGCCACTCCGGGAATTGACCTCGCGATCCTACGCTGCATTCCTTCAATAGTCAGAATGTCCTTTCTCAAATTTGGAGACCAAAACTACACACACTGTTCCAGATGCGGTCTCACCAGGGCCCTGTGCAGCTGCAGAAGGACCTCTTTGCTCCTATACTCAATTCCTCCTGTTATGAAGGCCAGCGTGTCATTAGCTTTCTTCACTGCCTGCTGTACCTGCATGCTTGCTTTCATTGACCGATGTACAAGAACACCTAGATCTCATTGTACTTCCCCTTTACCTAACTTGATTCCATTTAGATAGCAATCTGCCTTCCTGTTCTTGCCACCAAAGTGGATAACCACACATTTATCCACATTAAACTGCATCTGCCATGCATCCGTCCACTCACCTAGCCTGTCCAAGTCACCCTGTATTCTCATAACATCCTCCTCACATTTCATCCTGCCACCCAGCTTTGGTTGGAGGATCTGCCCCCTTCCTGGACCTCTCCATCTCCATTTCTGGCAACTGACTCAACACGGACATTTACTTTAAACCCACAAACTCCCACAACTACACCTCCTCCCACCCTACCTCCTGTAAAAACACTATCCTTTACTCCCACCTCTTCCAGCTTCGCCGCCTGTGCTCCCCCAGGATGATCAATCCACCACAGAACATCCCAGATGTCCTCCTCCCTCAAGGACTGCAATTTCACCTCTCACGTGGTCAACGATGCCTTCCAGGACATCTCCTCCACTTCTTGCACCTCTGCCCTTGAACCCCACCCCAACTATCGCAACAGGGACAGAACCCCCGGTCCTCACCTTCCAAATACAACGCAACATCCTATGCCATTTCCGCTACCTACAAACAGACCCCACCACCAGAGATATACTTCCATCCCCATCTGCATTGCACAGAGACCATTCCCTCTGCGAGTCCCTTGTTAGGTGCATGACCCCACCAAACCTTCCCTTGCCACCATGACATGTAAAACCTACACCCACACCTCCCCCTACAACTCCATGCAAGGCCCCAAAGGACCTTTCGAGATATGGCAGAGACTTTGCTGCACCTCCACACATGTTGCTCAGACAGGATGCCAACTTGCAGAACATTTCAGAGAACATCTTGGGGATTCACACACTAAACAACCCCAACTTCCTGTGGCTGACCACTTCAATTCCCTCTTCCACTCTGCCAAGAACATGCAAGTCCTGGGCCTCCTCTACCGCCAGATTGTAGTCACCTGACATCTGCAGGAAGAATGCCTCATCTTCCGCCTTGAGATCCTCCAACCAGATGGGATCAATGTTGATTTCTCCAGTTTCCTCATCTCCCCTCCCCCACCTTATCCCAGATCCAACCCCCCAACTCAGCACCAACCTCTTGAACTGTCCTACCTGCCCATCTTCTTTCCCACATATCTGCTCCACTCTCCGCTCTGACCAATCACCGTCACCCCCACCTTCATCTACCTATTGCATCCCCAGCTACCTTTCCCCCAGCACCACCCAATGTTCATTAATCTCTCAGCTCCCTTGGACCTCCCTACATTCTTCATGAAGAGTTTTAGCTCGAAACGTCAACTCTCCTGCTCCTCAGATGCTGTTTGACTGGTTGTGCTTTTCCAGTACACCTTTTGACTATAAACAATTATACATACACTGTAGGATAATATAAAACATTGACATGGACAATACTATGGTTCAACAACATTCCTTAGGGGAGAGTATACCACAGCCTCTTCCCTCTTGCTCAAGTAAATAGTGCGACTTATACATATTTGAGGGCAATGAAAAAGAAGGCGGTTGATCAAGGACAGAAGAAAATTAATTGAAATTAATTTTATACAAGGATCAAATTAGCATGGTTGAATGATTGACTGCATAAAATTCTAAATCAATACTCTAAGTCGACTCTGACTAGGTATTTACATGCAAGCAGTCGAACAAGGAAGTTCTACATCACCTGTCACTATATTCCTCCATCCATTAAGGGATATTTATTCAGTACAAGTGTACACTATATTATGCAGCTCTGGAAAATGAATACTTGGTATTTCAGCTTTTCACACTAATGTATTTTATAATCTCTTGACAGCTGGGAGATTCTTTTGGCAATAAAACTAAATTTAAAAAGATAAACTTTGATGGTTTGCTTGGCTCCATTAAATGCTCATATCAATGCAGCAGACCTTCTATCAAGGTTGACATGCAGCCCTCAGTTACTAGTTTCAATAGTTATTAAATTAACCTACCATGACCATTGAGGACTTGTTTACCCTGTGGTTTTCCTTTCCTCGGTGTTGAATGGCATGAAGATGAAGCATTGTTTGGAAGTGTTTTGACATCTTCGCACTCATCATCCTCTTCTACTTCATCAATGTCATCCTGCGAACTTCCAAAATACATCATGTTGTTCGGCAGGGCAGGAGAGCCTGAGTACGTGTAAACAAAACAATGTTTTATTTTTCCCTTCTATGTTGCTCAGCTTAAATGGTGCACAAAGAACTACCATTTTTGACAGTACATTACCCATTTGTAACTGAACTCTCTGAAACACTGCATTTCTGCATAGAGTCTAAAGGGAAAATACCTAAAACAAATGAATCTGCCAAGCAAAACAAATCGTTTCATACATTAATGAAGTCAGGCACAGTGATGAATAAAAATGCCAATTTTGCTACAAAAGATCCAAGAAATGTTTGCCAGTGTTTAGGAGATAAATTTGTGATTTTTCTACAAAGCCATAATTCTGTGAACTTGCACATATTTCATTAAATAGTATAAATCATGAGACAAAAACATTTTGATGATGTTTGGCCTTCACAAATAATAAAATGTTACAGTCAGGTTTGTGGATTTTGGGCAGGAGGTAGAAACGGGCGGTGCGGGGTTCTGGGACTATGAGGTTGGAGGTGGTGGATGGGAGATCACATGAAGTGATGAGGTTATGGATGGTCCTCCACTTCCCGCTCCTCTGCCCTTGAACCCCGCCCCTCCAATCGCCACTAGGACAGAATCCCACTAGTCCTCACCTACCACCCCACCAACCTCCAGATACATCGGATCATCCTTCGTCATTTCCACCACCTCCAAACGGACCCCACCACCAAGGATATATTTCCCTCCCCACCCCTATCAGTGTTCCGGAAAGACCACTCCCTCCGCGACTCCCTCGTCAGATCCACACCCCCCACCAACCCAACCTCCAGTCCCGGTACCTACCCTTGCAACCGCAAGAAATGCAAAACTTGCCCCCACACCTCCCCCTTCACTTCCCTCCAAGGCCCCAAGGAATCCTTCCATATCCATCACAAATTCACCTGCACCTCCACACACATCATTTACTGCATCCGCTGCACCCAATGTGGCCTCCTATACATTGGGGAGACAGGCCATCTACTTGCGGAACGTTTCAGAGAACACCTCTTCTGGGACACCCGTACCAACCAACCCAACCACCCCGTGGCTGAACACTTTAACTCCCCTCCCACTCCGCCAAGGACATGCAGATCCTTGGCCTCCTCCATCACCAGACCATGGCAACACGAAGCCTGGAGGAA
Source organism: Chiloscyllium plagiosum (assembly GCF_037043375.1). Lineage (NCBI taxonomy): Eukaryota > Metazoa > Chordata > Chondrichthyes > Orectolobiformes > Hemiscylliidae > Chiloscyllium > Chiloscyllium plagiosum. The sequence goes on along the minus strand of NW_028270172.1, from coordinate 46,272,634 downwards.
GAGCGACTCAGCTTCCGCCTAGGAACCCTCCAACCACAAGGGATGAACGCAGATTTCTCCAGCTTCCTCATTCCCCCTACCCCACCTTTTCTCAGTCCCAACCCTCAGACTCAGCACTGCCTTCTTGACCTGCAATCTTCTTCCCGATCTCTCCGCCCCCACCCCCTCTCCGGCCTATCACCCTCACCTTAACCTCCTTCCACCTATCGGATTCCCAACGCCCCTCCCCCAAGTTCCTCCTCCCTACCTTTTATCGTAGCCTGCTTGGCACACCCTCCTCATTCCTGAAGAAGGATTTATGCCCGAAACGTCGATTCTCCTTCTCCTTTGATGCTGCCTGACCTGCTGCGCTTTTCCAGCAACACATTTTTAAACTGAGTACAGTCAGAGCCCAGCTACAATGAGAGTGTGCGTGCGTGTATCTCTATCTGTCTGGGATACTAATTTGACTCAGAAATGGGATATGCAGTGGAGATAAAATTGCTGGTGATGAACAGACAATTGCAGAAGAAATGCCAAGTCAGTCTGAGAGTCAGCGTACTTCCTGTCAAGTTATACATGAGGGAGCTCAAAGTTTGGGTGGCATTTATTTTAATGCAAGGAATATTGCAAGTAAGGCAAATGAGTTAAAGGTGGTGATTAACCCAAGGGAATAGAATCATATCGAGCACAAAAACACATAGCTAAGGAAGAGGCAGGTCTGGCAGCTCAATATTCCAGAGTCTAAAGTCTTCAGGTGAGACATAGTGATTCCCCAAACAGGCCATCACTAAGGCTTTTTGGAACCGAGTACTTATAATAATCATAAGTTTTGTACCAACTGGATGCTGTGGAGACTAGTCTATTAAGACTTTGAGAAGGTCCTACATTGGTGACTGACAGCAAATGTAAAAGCCCATTCAATCTTCAGAAATTTGGCAAATTGGATCCACAATTGGCTGAGTAGCAGGAAGCAGAGGGTGACTCTTGAGGCATGTTTTTCCGAATGGAAGTCTGGGTCTACTGGGGTCCCAGAGAGCTCAGTGTTTATGGCTTATGAATGATAATTCAGACCTGAATGTAGGAGGTTAGTAAAATTGGTAGAGCGTAAATAGTAAGGACGATAGGATGAGGTGGTCAGATGGGCTGATCAGTGGCCAATGGAATTCAATGAGGGGACGTACATGGACAAGACAAATAAGGCAAAAGAATACATAAATGAATAGAAATACAGAGGATCAAAGAGATCTTGATGTGCATGTTCCTCATGGTCTCAGGATAGATGGATAAAGTGGTTAAGGCATGGGATATTTGCCTTAATTAGCCTGGACATAGAGTTTAGGAGTAGGGAGGTAACACTGAAACTGTATAAAATGTTAGTTAGACGAAGCAAGTATATCATGTGCAGTTCTGGAATCCATATTATAAAAGGGATGTGATAGCACCGGATAGGGTGCAGAGAAAATTTACTAGGATGTTTCCTGAGCTGGTGAGTTTCAGTGATGAAGAGATGGGGTTGTTTTCCTTAAAACAGAACAGATTAACAGGGAACGTGATTTGAGATATATAAAATTATCAGAAGCATGGGATATGTAAATGGTAAGAAATTTTTCCCCTTGAGGGACAGATCAATGACCAGGGGGACATAGATTTAAGGTAAGGAGTAGAAGGTCTAGGGGAGATGTAAGGATTTTCTTTTCCTCCCAGAGGTGGTGGGAACCTAAGAGTGGGAGAGGGAGAAACCCTCATAACAGAGTTTAGATATATCTCTTGGCATTGCAAGTGCATAAGGATATGGCCAAGAGGTGGAAAATGAGATGAAAATGGGATTAGAACTTGCATTAGTCTTTACGATGGAACATACTTAGAATATCCCATTAATACTAAAGAATATGATTATGATTAGATTCCCTACAGTATGGAAACAGGCCCTTTGGCCCAACAAGTCCACACTGACCCTCTAAAGAGTAATTCACCCAGACCCATTTCCCTACCTTATATTTATCCCTGACTTAAATTAGCATGTCCAATGCACCTGCATGACCTGCACATCTTTGGATTGTGGGAGGAAATCGGAGCACCCAGAGGAAACCCATGCAGACAGTCGCCCGAGGCAGGAATCAAACCCAGGTCGCTGATACTGTCAGGCAGCAGTGTTAACCACTGAGCCACCATGCCGTTATTTTGGGGAAGGAATTAAGTACCATAATACCACCATCAACACTACAGAAGTAGTATTAGACAAACTAATAGGGCTAAAGACAGATATATCCCCTGGCCATAATGGATTGCATCCGAGAATCCTGAAAGAAGTAGTTACAGAGATAATGGAAGCACTGATTTTAATGCATTAAATCTGTAATTTTCCAAAAATCCTTGGATTCTGCAATAGTACTGGAAGACTGGAAAACTGCCCATATAACAGCCCTATTCAAAGAGGGAATGAGGCAATTTTAGGTAACTATTCACCAATTAGCCTAACATCAATTCTTGGAAAAACGTTTGAATCAGTTGCTAAGGAAGTAATAGCATCACATTTGCTTAGTACTGAAAGGCTAATGGACTTAAAAAAGAATGATGAGACAATAAAACACACACACACACACACACACACACACATATATATATATATACATACACATGGGTGCATACTTAGAAAAGAATTATTCCTGAGGGTTATTATATTAAAGAAAGAATGCTGAGATGAAAATGGAGAACACGGCAAGTTAGTGCAGAGGAGAAATGGGCAGAAGTGCACCAGATTGTGTTGCCGGTAGCATACAGACTGGAAGTGTTACGGGTAGCACATGAATTACCAGCAGGTGGTCACCTAGGTGCGAGGAAGACTCGAGCAGAAGCACAAAAGCATTTCTATTGGCCTGGACTACGCAAGGATGTGGTTAAATTTTGCCATACATGCCAATTGGTAGGTAAGCCACAGGCAATAACAAAACCAGCACCTTTATTGCCAATTCCCGCATTCGAAGAACGTTTCACGCAGGTTATGATTGACTATGTAGGTCCTCTTCACAAAACTAAAAGTGGGAACGAGTACTTGCTCACCATAATGGAGGTGTCTACCAGATTTCCAGAGGCAATTCCATTACAGAGTATTAAAGCAAAAAGGGTGGTAGAGGATTTAGTAGCTTTCTTCACACAGTATGGGCTTCCCAGAGAGATTCAGACAGATCAAGGGTCTAATTTTACTGCTAGGCTGTTTAAGGAAGCCATGGATAGCTGAGGCATACAGCACTTTAAACCAAATGCGTATCATCCTGAATCTTAGGGAGCTTTGGAAAGGTCGCATAAAGACCATGTTGAGAGCGTACAGTCAGGATTACCCAAATGATTGGGATAAAGGTATCCCATTCGTATTGTTTGCCATTAGAAATGCCCCAAATGAATCTACTCAGTTTACTCCCAGAGTTAATATTCAGACATGAAGTGAGAGGGCTTTTGAAATTAATTAAAGAAACATTGACAGGACCAAAGTTGGAGATCTTAAACTTGGACATTGTATCTGAGCTGAGGGAGACAGTAAATCCAGTAGGTGAGTTAGCTAAACAGCACCTGAAGAGGGCACAGTACAGAATGAAGCAGGTGGCAGATAAAGGCTTTGAAAGTTGGATGTTTTCCCGTGGAGATTGTTACCAGTGGTAGGAGATACCTTCAAAGCCTGGTTTAGTAATCCCCATCGAATTTGAGAGAAATAAAATCATGTAAATTATCGGGTAAAGATGTCAGATAGTTTTTTTTTCCCATCGGGTATGTTATGTGAATATGTTGAAACCTTACCATAACAGAGAGAGCAGAGTAAGGAATCAAATCCCAATGTCATGGAGTCTGATGTGCCTCAAAATATGTTAAACAATGAGGAAGTCCTTGAGGAGTGGGACAGGATAGTGAACCATCTGTCTTAGGAGCAAAAAAACCAAGCTGAAAGGTTTGTTGTAGCACATGCAGGAATAGGGTCGGGAGGACTAATATAATTGAGCATGAGGTGGAAGTAGGGAATGATGTTCCGATAAAACAACACCCCTACAGACTTAATACTTTCAAAGCCACACAGGAACAAAAGGAAGTGAATGTGATGCTCAACAAAGATATCATTGAACAGAGTCAGAGCAAGTGGAGTTCGCTGATCGTGTTAGTTCCCAAACTGGGATTCAACGATTTTGTGTGGACTATCGGAAGGTAAACGCCAGCACAAAATCGGACTCATACCCCAATACCAAGATTGGGGGATTGTATACAGCAAGTTGGACAATCCAGTTACATCACAAAGTTGGACTTACTGCGTGATTATCAGAAAAAGTGAAAGACGTTTCTGCGTTTGTAACCCCAAATGGACTCTATCAATTCAAAGTGATGCTTTTTGGAATAAAGAACGCACCAGCCACATTCCAAAGACTCATGAACAGAGTGGCTGGCTTAACAAACTGTGCAGTTTATCTAGATGATGTAGTGACCTTTAGTGAGTCATGGAAAGATCACATGGTACAGTTGGCAGAGCTCTATGAACAATTACAAGAAGCAAAACTGATAATAAACTTAAACAAAACAGAATTCACGAAGGTAGAGGTGACGTTCTTGAGACATAACTTCAGTCATGGAAGGAACATGAAGGACCCCAAGGAACACGAAGACGAAGGCCATTGAGGAATTTCCATGACCACCTTCAAAGAAAGAGGTGCTTCGATATTTGGGACTAAGCGATTCTACCGGAAGTTTGTTCCAAACTTCAGCAGCGTGGTGGCACTGCTAGCAGATTTACGAAAGAACAACACAAAATTTCACTGGACAGAACAACGCCAGGAGGCATTTGAGAATTTAAAAGCAGTATTAGCTACACCAAAATGTTTTGAAACCCTTCAAAGTTGCAATCAGTGCTAGCAATATAGGAGTTGGAGGTGTACTGCTATAGGAGATGATGATAGAATTCAACAGACAACTGGCTACTTTTCAAAGAAACTCAACACCCACCAGAGAAATTATTGAGTTTGGTACTGGCCTGAAAACATTTTAATGTTTGTGTGTCAAACTGTGTGTCAGAGACAGTTGTGTACACGGATCACAATCCTCTTACATTCTTGGAACGATTTAAAGACAAAAATGAGAGACTACTTCTTTGGAGTCTTATGTTACAGACTTCAATTTACAAATTGTACATATTACGTGTCATAAAAATGTGACAGCACATGTGCTATCAAGGGTCTAAAGGAAAAAGTATAAATAAGATTGGACATATTCCAATGTTTTATATTCACACACTCTCACACACAGTGATGATGATTCCTTTTTTCTTAAGGGGGGGGGGAGGGAGGTGTTATGACATTGAAGGCGTATACTGTAACTTTAAAAGAGAGTGAATGCTTGTTCTACACTGAGCTTACAAGAACAGTGTCAGAGTGTACTGGAAAATTGAAAATATGTAACGTTTGGCTGTGAAATTGATTGCTGTTTGACAATTTGAATTTAACCAGATTAAATTATGACCCCAGGATACTAAAACTCAATTAAATTTGAATTTATTGTTTACCAACATCAAACCAATGGGACAATCCGACGTCAAAAAAAGGCAGGCATTTTGAAAATCAGAGTAACTGCCATCGAGAGAGACCAGAGAGATTACGAAACACTCTCTATCAAATGTACCTTTTCATATGAAACATCTTCACAGTATAAAGAAAGATGATGACCCAGGGAGATCTTCAGCCGGAAGAAAGAAAGACACTGAAGACACTAGCAGCTGTATGGTTTTGAAATTAAGTTGATGCAATTTTAATTAGTGTTTTATTGGAACAGTACATTATTATAGAGTTAGAGGCAGGTAACAAGCAGTTAAGAGAGGGGTTTAGAGTTGTGAACAATTGTTGTTTAATGTTCACTTTTAGAGTTAAAAAAACAGATTGATATTTTCTCTAAATAGTGGAATTTCAGAGATCTCTGGTCACTCATATATTAACAGATTACGAGGCAAAGTGAGCTTTTCAGGGTGTTTAGTTTAATTAACAAAGGAGTTCACCGCCATGTTGTAAAACTTGTAACCAGTGGGGATCCACAGGGATCAGTGCAAGGATCATATTTGTTTACAACATATATTAATGACTTGGATGAAGCAATTGAATGTCCTACAACCAAGTTTGCAGGTGACTCACAAATAGGTGGAAAGGCATGCTGCAATTGGGATACAATGAGTTTACAGAGGGATTATTGATAGGTTAAGTAAGTATCTGGATTAGTGGTGCTGGAAGAGCACAGCAGTTCAGGCAGCATCCAAGGAGCTCAACAAGTTGGTAAATAGAGTATAATGTGGTAAAATGTGGATTTATTCATCTGAAGTGAGAAAAACTGCAGAAAGCTATAACACAAAAGGAACTTGGGAATACTTCTGCACAAAGCACAAAAATCTCGCACGTAGGTGCAGCAGATAATAAGGAAGGCTAATAGAATGTTGGTCTATGTGTCAAGGAAGTTGGAGTCCAAGAAAAATCTTACTATGCAATAGTACAAGGTGCTGATGAGACAACACCAAGGCTGTTGACAGTTGGCAGTTTTGGTCCCCTTACTTAAGGAAAGACGTAATGTCATTGTAGGCAGTTCCTAGAAGGTTCACGAGGATATTCCCTGGTATGGAGGGATTGTTTTATGAACTAAAGTTGAATAGTTTGGGACTACTCATTGGAATTTAGAACAATTCTAAAGAAGAGGTGATTTCACTGATATACATAGGACTCTTAAGGGGCTTGACAGGGTAAATGCTGAGAGGATGTTTCCCATCATGAGTACGTCTAGGACCAGAGGGCATAGTGTCAAAATAAGAGGGCACCAATTTAAAACTGAGAAGAGAACAAATTTCTTCTCTGACAGTTGAGTGTCTTTGGAACTCCTTGCCATGGAAAGCTATAGGGGTAGAGTCCTCGTGCATACTTAAGGCCGAAATAGATTTTTGATCAGTAGGTGAGTCAAGGGCGACGGGGCAAAATGCAGGAAAGGGGACATGACGAATGTCGTATCAGCTGTGATCCGAGTCTTAAGAGTCCTTTGGCCCGAACTGCTGCATGCTAACCAAAACATCTGTCCACGCTAACCTCATTTCCCTGCATTTGGCCCATATCGCTCCAATCCTTTCCTATCCATGTATTTGTCCAAATGCCTTGTGAATGTTGTTAATGTTCTCACCTCAACCACTTCCATTGGCAGCTCATTCCATATGCGTACCACCCTCTTTTTAGAAGTGTTGCCCCTCAGGCTCCCTTTTATTCTTTCCCCTCTCACCTTAAACTGATGCCTTCTAGTCCTCGATTCCCCAAGCCTGCGAAAATACTTAAGTGCATTCAGCCTATCCACGCCTTTCATGATCTTATAAGGTCCCCCTCAGTCTCATAGGCTCTTATGTAGTAGGCCTACCTTGTCCAACCTCTCCCGATGACTCAGATCATTGAGTCCAGGCAACATCCTTCTAAACTTTTTTTGTACTCTTTCCAGTTTCCAGTAACATCCTTCCTATAGCAAGGTGAGCAAAACTGAACACAATACTCCCAAGTGCAGCCTCACCAATGTCCTGTGTAACTGCACTATAACTTCCTAACTTCTATACTCAATTTCCTGACTGATGAAGGCCAGTGTGCCAAAAACTTTCATCACTGCCCTGTCTATCTGTGACTCCACTTTCAGAGAACTTTGAACCTGAACTCCAAGATCCCTCTGCCCCACTACACCCTTAAGGCCCTACCATTCACCACGAAACACCACTTTGATTTGACTTTCCAAAATGCAAGACCTCACACTTATCTATATTAAACTCCATTTGCCATTTCTTAGCTCACTTACCCAGCTGATCAAATTCCTACTAGAATTTCTGATAACCTTCCATGATACTATCTATTTTAGGGTCATCAGCAAACGCACTAATCATGCCTTTTCATTCTCAATCCAAATCTTCAATATTGAGTACAAACAGGAATGTACCCAGTACTAGTGGAGGTACTCCATTAGTCACAGACCTCCAGTCCAACAAGCATCCTTCCACTATTACCCTCCACTTCCTACCATCAAGCCAATTGCATATCCAATTTGCCAGCTTGCCCTGGATTCCATGTGATCTAACCTTCCAGAGCAGCCTACCCTGTGGAACTTATCAAAGGCCTTAGGAGTAATCTATATAGACTACATCTACCGCCCTGCCCTCATCAACCTTGCTGGCCACTTCATCAAAGAACTATAATAAATTTGAGGCATGATCTTCCACGCACAAAGCCATGTTGATTACTCCTAATCAAACCCTGTCTTTCCAAATGCATGTATATCTTATCCCTCTGAATCTTCTCAAATAACCTACCCACCATGCATGTTAAGCTTACTGGTCTATAGTTTCCAGGCTTTTCTTTGCAGCCCTTCTTTAATAATGGCACAATATTTGTTATCCTCCAGTCTTCACCCGTGGTTAACGATGATGCAAAAATATCAGCCAGGGCCCCTGGAATTTCTTCTCTAGCCTTTTGCAGTGTTCTTGGATATATCTGGTCAGAACCAGGAGATTTATCCACCTTCATACATTCTAATGCATCCAACACCTCCTCTACTGTGATATGGATTGTCCCCAAGATATCATCACTAACTTCAAGTTCCCAATTAGATTAGATTCCCTAGAGTGTGGAAACAGGCCCTTCGGCCCAACAGGTCCACACCGACCCTCTGAAGAGTAATCCACCCAAACCCATTTCCCCCTGACTAATGCACCTAACACTTTGGGCAATTTAACATGGCCAATTCACCTGACCTGCACATGTTTGGACTTTGGGAGGAAACCGGAGTACCCGGAGGAAACCCGCACAGACACGGGGAGAATGTGCAAACTCCACACAGGCAGACACCAGAGGCTGGAATCAAACCTGGGACCATGCTGCTGTGAGGGAGCAGTGCGAGCCACTGAGCCACCCTTCTTCATGTCTTTCTTTACAGTAAACACAGAGGAGAAATATTCATTGAGAACCTCGCTCATCCCCTGCAATTCTACACATACATGTCCACTTTGGTCCTTGAGAGGCCCTATTTTCTCTCCAGTTATCCTTTTCCCTTTGATATACTTAAAGAACATCTTTGAATTCACCCGAATCTTCTCAGCCAAGGTTTTCTCGTGCCCCTTTTTTGCTCTCCTGATTTCCTTTTTCAGTAAATTCCTGTATTCCCTATATACCTCCAGAGATTCCTTTGATCCCAGCTACCTGTACCTAAGCCATGCCTCCTTTTTTCTTGTCAAAGCCTCAATATGCCTTGTTATCCAGGGTTCCCTATTTCTGCCAACCTGCCCTTCACCCTCATAGGAACAGCTGGACCTTGAACTCTAGCTATCTCCCTTTTAAAGGCCTCCCACGTGCCAGACGTCCTTTTGTCTGCAAACAAACTACTCCAATTAACCCCTGCAAGCTCCTGTCTAATTCCATCAAAATTCACCTTGCCCCAATTTAGAACTTCAACCTGTGGACCAGTTTTGTTGCTCTTCACAACTACTTTAAAATTAATAGAATTATGCTCACTGCTCCCAAAGTGCTTGCACGCTGTCACTTCCGACACCTGTTCCCATTTCTTATGGTCTTATACTCAGGTAGTTGTTTTGACTAGTCCATAGACAAGACGATGGACCTTTTCCTATGCTAAAATAAAGCATAACCAAAACACCAAGCTGGAAAAGCACAGCAGGACAGGCAGCATCCGAGGGGCAGGAGAATCAACGTTTCGGGCATAAGCCCTTCTTCAGGAATGAGGTGAATAATGGATCTTGTAAGTTTATAACTTATACAAAAAAGTAACAATTAATTCTAAATAATGCAACTTTAGGAAAATAGAGATAAACAACAAAGCTATTTTATGAACATGTACAATTTAAGCTCAACCATCTTTGAATATAAAATCCACTCTCATACTGACAGACACATAGACACAGTTAAGGAATAAATTTAAAAAAAATTATTTGTAATTTGCCAGTTTGATAAACAGGTTCAACAATGAATACCCAGCCTTCATGAATACCTTGGGCAATGGGTTGTATCCCAGACACATAGGACTATATATCTTGCTCGAATTCCAAAATCATCAGTCAATACAAACAGCCTCAACAGACTTCCAGAACTATTCACCCACTTCTTACAGAGCATGATTCTCTTCTCTCAGCATGCAAAAAGTTGCCCACTGAAGCAAAACCAGAGAGAGAGAAAGAAACAAGAGCAGCACTGTCGAGAACCTTTCAAAACAAAAAACAACCTGCTGTCAAAACCCATTCGAGCGTGCACAGTAGTCCTTCCTTGATTGACCAATTCAATATCCACCCAGCAGTGGATATTGAAGGACTACTTGGAGCACCTTGGTGCCAAATTGTCGTGCGTCCTGAGACAAGTAATAAACTTGTATTATCTTTCAAATTCAGTTTGCCACAGTAATGAGGTCTTTGTTCTGTTTTTTCTCCCAGAAAGCAAGCTGCTGTTCAAAGAGCAAAGTTCAATTTTCAACTTCAACTTAATTCCAAACCAAAAATGACAAAAAAATAAAAGAAAAAATAGTGATTGTCCAAACAAGATGATTGGCTTTTCTTCATTCCTCACCATTCAGCTTTTCCTGCCTTGAATCATACCACTCATACTTCAATGGGAACAAAAGTATAGGGTCAGAATGATGCAAACTTTTACTGTGACAAACTTTGGCATTTTGGTATGAATCATTGTGTAGTCTAAAAGATACTCAATTGGATGGCTAATTCTCTTCACTATTTGCATCAATAACTTAAATGCAAACCCAGAAAGACTGCCTCAATACTGCACAAGAGCAAAATACGATGAAGGATCATAATGTCTTATCATTACTTGCAAATTTGGATTCTGAAGTAAAGGAAAATGGATTTGTTTTGATTTTTTGAAAGGAACTTGCACTTTAAAAAAACACACCATTTTTGGGAATATGTTCATTAACGGACCACCATAATAAACCAATAACCAAAAAACAAGAGTCTGGAATCTGACTCATCCAGCACTTACGATCTGGGATAAATGTAAAAGGAATGTGGAGGTACAGGTTCATTGACCACTAAATTAGGTTTGTAAGACTGTGGAGAAAAAGGGGCACAATGAATTCCACGTTTCATAACAAGGTTCAGAACATAAATGCTAAAAGATAATGATGAATCCATATAAAAGTAAAAAGCTCAATTACAGTATCTTGTGCAGTACTGGACTCTACACATTGTACTTGGTATGAGAAAACGAATGAGAAAATATTAGAAAAATTTAATATTTTCCATTACAAAAATATATGCCAAGAAATGATTTTAAATAAAAACACTTGCAGGTGTCAAAAGAGCAGGATAAAAGCAAATCGTTACCACTGGAATGCGAGATCAATAATGCAAGAAATGTTTGAGAAGATGTAACGATATACATCTTCAGAGATATAGGACTGTAAATTTATCTCAACAAAGTAATGCAAAAAAAATCACCAAACAAAGTACATTTGATAAGTAGATGATGGCAAAAAAAAACAATGAAAGGAATAACAGAGGCGAATAGGATTACAATCATTTTCTCACATGAAAGATAGAGACCCACATAAATTGTTTGGACCAGATTCCAAGATGTACCTTATATGCTCTTCATAATATTTCCATATATAACAATATGACCACCAATGCAGCTACGTCTAGAAAATGTTTCTAAATGTTAGTAAAATCAATGCTTTGCAGCCAAGTAATAAGACAACATATTTGATGGCCACACAGTGAAGAATCACTCAATTAGCTCTTTCATGTCATAAAAAAACTCTCTCAAAACCATGTTCATAAGGGGAAAGAAGTTATTTTTCATTGACAAAACATTTGCCACATGTTCTGTTCAAATACTTATGTCTATGTAAACTATTTTGTATAACAGTACACCCAAATTAATGCACATTTCCTGTGTTTATGGCAGTTTTGTGACACAAAACATGGATCACCGAATAAATGTTTAGATCTTGTGAGAGTCTGGGGACTGGAAATATTTCTTTACACACCATTTCTGCAGAACCTATTCCAAGATCCCAAATCAAAAGACCTTATTTTGAAAAGAATCTTACAGGTTAAGTTGCAGGAATGAGTCAAACATGACTGCAAATTAACTTAAATTTTATATTTCAGTGATATTTGAAGCTTACAATGAACAATTTAGTTTTGGAAACAATTATTTTTTGTCAAAACTAAAATGCTCCATAAGGTTTGAATCTGGATGCACAACACAATCTTTATATCCTACTATTTAGTCTCCTCTCCTTACCACTTATATTTTATTTTCTGATGAGCACATTCCACTAGCAGACACTTGCATTAACTGATCTCTGGTTCTTTATTAAAACAAACAATAGTGTAACCTGTCCTAGTTCAATAATTAACTCTACAATCATGCCATATCAATAAAAATCAAATGGGGTGCTCACCATATTTTCCAGCCCCTTCTTGAGGAGGAAGAGCATCAATCCACAATTAGTGTTTACCACTAGAACTATTTGGTTATATCTAATTACTAATTAAATGAGGTCATAGATTCGTTCGTCGAGCTGGTGTTTTTCTGCGGATGTTTCAACATCTCACTAGGTGACATTGTCAATGCGCCTTCGATAAAGCTTTGGTGGTCTGTCCTGCATGGTAATTGTGTACCTCTGTTATCTGGTGCTTCCGGTTCATTATCGAAGTGGTTTGTATATGGGGTCCAGTTCAATGTGTTTATTGATAATAATATAATATTCAATAAACACAATGAACTGGACCCCATATGTCACCTGGCAAGGCGTCAAAACATCTGCAGAAAAACAGCAGCTTGGAGAATGAATCTACGACCTCACACACAAGCAGAGTTACAAATCTTTTCAAGAATACTAATTAAATATATAGAAGTAAAACGACAGTTAAATATTGGAAGAGCAGGATGCTTAAAATGCTTCCTACATAATCTGTTCAGAATTTTTTGTATAAACTAACCATCAACTAACTTTAACAATCATCCCTACGCACTTGAGATGTTATAAAACATATGACACTGTCTCAGATGAGATAAGAGGTCAGATGGCCAAAGGTTCATGAAATAGAAGTTGTCTTAAAACAAGGTGGCGGAGTTTCAGGAGAGAATTCCAAAAGTGAGAGTTTAGACCACTGAAAACATGACCACTGATGGTCAAGCAATTAAGAATTGGTGATGTCCATGAAGTTAGAATCTGATAGGCAACAATATCTCAGGTGTGTTTAAAGCTGGCGAAGATTACAAACAAAGGGTTAAGACATTGGGAAATACGAAAACAAGGACAAGAGTTTTAAAACTGAACACAATCTTTATATCCTACTATTTAGTCTCCTCTCCTTACCACTTGTATTTTATTTTCTGAATAAATATATATCTGCAAGTACAAAAAAAAGACATGATGGTGAACTGGATTTGCTGAGAGTAAGGAACAGGTCCAGAAGAGTTTTGGATGCAGAGTAGAATGTGGGAGCTGAGTTAGGAGTGCATGAGATAGTCAATTCTGGAGGCTACAAAGGCGTAAATAGCAGTTTCAACAGCGGATGAAATGAAGTCGGGTACAAATATACAATGTTAAACTGGGTGTTAGTGACAGAGCAAATGTAGTTAAAAGCTAACCTCAGGGTGAATACAACACAAAAGTTGGAAATAATCTGGTTCAGTCTCGAACAGTTGCCAGGGAGAGGAAACTAACTTAGCAAGTGCATAGTTTGTGTTTGGTTTAAAAACAGCAGCTTCAATTTTCCCAATATTTACCTGGGGGAAACTTCAGCTCATCCAGAGCTGAATGGCAGTTAAGTTGGCTGGCAATTTTAGGGACTGTGCAGCATAAATTCTATTACGCTTCTTTACTCAGCATTTGGATCTCATGTCCGAACTAAACTTCTGCACTCAGAGCGGTGATTTATGCCATGGAACAATTTACATCTCACTGTAATTTCTTGAAGTGAACAGAAAATAAAGATCTTGCATTTATGAGACTAGTGTTAATATATAGACATCATTTCACCCTAATTATTTTCCTTTGATGCAGTGAGAGAAACATTTCCAAAAGGGGTCAATATTTTTAATCGATACTTTGTGTGGTTCAATGCATATTGTAACAAAGAAATTCCATTAAGATGAACATGTCCCATTGAATATTACAAGATAATTTGGATGCCAACAGTTATCAAACCTGACACAGAGTAATAAGACTTTTACAGAGCTTTCTGGCTGAAACAAAGAAAAAAGCTTTATTCTCTGAAATTAAATAAAATCACATAAATTCTATTTCCCAAATGCCAACAACAGCAAGCTCATAATGAGCTGCCTCTGATGGCATAGATACTTCTGAAATAACCCTAAACTTAAAAAGATCATTTTATTTTTTTCGTTCAATGCTCAAAATTCATTGGCTGCCATCATCAGCACCAACGAACAGGACTCTGACCAAAGAATGACTAAATTCTGTACTGCATTTTGCCATTGATGGTCTATGAGAATCTTCTCTATTCTGGAGCAAACAAGGTCATGGGTATGTCGAAGTCTAGAATCAGAGAGTCACAGAAAAATCTCAGATGATTGTGAACTAGAGGAGGTTTAGAGAAAGTTAAGAAATGCAGAGGCTAGGAATGAATTTGAAAACTTTTCTTTTATAAAAAAAAATTTCAGACCAGGAGACAATATTCATTTGTCAGCATAGGGCAAGTTCAGCACAGAATTAATATAAAAAGAGCGCCAAAATATTAGTAAATCCACTCATGTATGCTCACATTTTCAATTAGTTTTTAGCAAATTTGAAATCAGTTTAGTTGCGAGGAATGAGATAAACCCAACAGTTTTGGCAGAAGATAATGAATTCCATTAATGAAACAGATTAACACATGTACCTTCTACACAGAAATCTACACTAATTTCTTGTCATTCTATACAATGAAAATTAGCTTAGCACACAAGCGAAACAAATCTGTATCAAATGCCCATATATTCAAATCTGAAGAACGACAGCCAGATTATTACAGTATAATCAAATACGCAACAAAATTTCACGCACAAAACATTTAATTGCAAGGCATAAACCCAGATTCTGCAGCTGAGAGGTTAATGTCTCTAATAAGGCAATTTAGGAGACAGAAGAATATCTATGGATCATTGTTTAGGATATCCTCAAACTTCACAGCTAATAAATTCCTTTTGAAATGTCAGCAGTAGTTCAATGTAGAATACCTTCACACAGGCCATTAGATAAATGCTCATTGAATTTATTTTGGCAGTGTCACTCAAGAAACTTTCAATGGTTAGGCTGCCAAACGCTCACTGATTTTTGCATTCATAAAACTGACCTGAACAAGAGGAGACTGAATTATATGCCTAACTCTCATAAAAGGAGCTTAACTCATTCTGAAACAACGTCGTTGCATTAAAAACCAGGTTGACTATTTTCGTCCTGCTCTGCGCCTCCACCCAAATACTTCCCAACATTAAGCTGATGAAGTAGCCCAAAGAAATGGTAAATTCAAGCATCATTTACTACAATTCCACTGAACCAGTAAATTTTAAAGCACAATTAGGAGTGCATCAGATAGTGCATCAGATGGGCGGCACGGTGGCACAGTGGTTAGCACTGCTGCCTCACAGCGCCAGAGACCCGGGTTCAATTCCCGACTCAGGCGACTGACTGTGTGGAGTTTGCACATTCTCCCCGTGTCTGCGTGGGTTTCCTCCGGGTGCTCCGGTTTCCTCCCACAGTCACAAAAGATGTGCGGGTCAGGTGAATTGGCCATGCTAAATTGCCCATAGTGTTAGGTTAAAGGGGTAAATGTAGGGGTATGGGTGGGTTGCGCTTCGGCGGGTCGGTGTGGACTTGTTGGGCCGAAGGGCCTGTTTCCACACTGTAAGTAATCTAATCTAATCTAATCTAATCTAAAAGTAATCTAATCTAAAAAAAAAATCTAATCTAATCTAATCTAATTCTATATTCAATACACACAATGTGGGAGCAAATTACTGCAGATGCTGGAATCTATATTGAAAACAAATGCTGGAGATTATAACATATAACAAAGCATCCATGGAGAGAGAGCATGTAAACATTTTGAGTCCAGGTGACTGTTCATCAAGCTAAACTGAAGTGTGCAGGACAGCAGCATTTAGGGTATAGTTGGGGTGAAAGAGAGGTCTGCAGATGCTGGAGATCAGAGCTGAAAATGTGTTGCTGGAAAAGCGCAGCAGGTCAGGCAGCATCCAGGGAACAGGAGAATCGACGTTTCGGGCATAAGCCCTTCTTCAGGAATGAGGAAAGTTTGTCCAGCAGGCTAAGATAAAAGGTAGGGAGGAGGGACTTGGGGGACGGGTGTCGGAAATGTGATAGGTGGAAAGAGGTCAAGGTGAGGGTGATAGGTCAGACAGTTGGGGTGACAATGGTAGGATGCAGAATGTGATGGAGAAAAGATGTTGGTAGTTTATATAACTGATTTGGATGTGAACACAGAAGGAATGGTTAGGAAGTTTGCAGATGACATCAAAATTGGAGGTGTAGTGGACAGCGAAGAAGGTTACCTCTGAGTACAACAGAATCTTGATCAGCTGGGTCAACGGGCTGAGGAGTGGGCAGATGGAATTTAATTTAGATAAATGTGGGATGCTGTATTTTGGAAAAGTAAATCAGGGCAGAACTTATACACATACTGATAAGGTCCTGAGGAATGTTGCTGAAGAAAGAGATGTTACAGTACTGGTTCATAGTTCCTTGAAAATGAAGTCACAGGTAGATAGGATAGTGAAGCCAGTGTTTGGTATGTTTGCCTTTATTGGTCGGTGCATTGAGTATAGGTGTTGAGAGGTCATTTTGTGGCTGTACAGGCCATTGTTTAGGCCACTATTGGAATACTCAGTGTAATGCTGGTCTCCCTGCTATAGGAAGGATGTTGTGAAACTTGAAAGGGCACAGAAAAGATTTACAAATATGTTGCCAGGGTTGGAGGGTTTGAGCTTCAGGGAGACGCTGAATAGGCTGGGGCTATTTCCACTGGCTGAGGGGTGAAATTCTAGAGTTTTATAAAATCATGAGGGGCATGGACAGGGTAAATAGACAGGGTCTTTTCCCTGGGGTGGGGGAGTCCAAAACTAGAGGACATAAGTTTAAGGTGAGAAGGGAAAGATTTAAAGGATGTAAAAAGCACTTTTTTTCACGCATGGGCTGGTGTGTATATGGAATGAGCTGCCAGAAGTAATAGTGGAGGCTGGTACAATTACAAGGCATCTGGACGGATATATGAATAGGAGAGATTGGAGGGATATGGACAAATGTGACTGGTCAGAATGGATGAGTTGGACCGAAGGGTCTGTTTCTGTGCTGTATACCTCTATGACAGTATGACTCTAAGTGATTGAAATGTGAAGTCTATGAAGAGTCAAATCTGGTCGATGTTAGGACATTTTCTTGAATTTCAATGGTTAAGTAGTGATCTAATTGATCAAACAAAAAAAAAATAGATTTAAGGGGATTGACACTGAAGAATTATTTCCTCTGGTGGACAAATCCAAAACAAGGGATGCAAAAATTAAGATTTGCATTAATTCTAAAATTAAAACTAGGCATGCTAGATGTGAAATCACAGAACATCCAGACATCCAGAGGAAGTGGGAGGAGGCCTCACCTTCACCCCCTAAACTCTCGGATTAACGAGTTCAACACGCGGCGAGACATCGAACAATTCTTCCGCTGCCTTCGCCTCTGCGCCTACTTCTTCAACCAGGATTCTCGCCCACCCTCTGACGACCCCTTCTCCTGCCTCCAACACACTCCATCCACCTGGACACCCCGTGCTGGCCTCTTACCTGCCCTTGATCTCTTCATAGCCAACTGCCACCGCGACATTAACCGCCTCAACCTCTCCACCCCTCTCACCCACTCCAACCTCTCACCCTCGGAACGTGCAGCCCTCCACTCCCTCCGTTCCAACCCCAACCTCACTATCAAACCGGCAGACAAGGGAGGCGCGGTAGTAGTTTGGCGCACCGACCTTTACACCGCTGAGGCTAAACGCCAGCTTGCGGACACCTCCTCCTACTGCCCCCTTGAAAATGACCCTACCTCCCACCACCAAACCATCATCTCCCAGACCAGCCATAATCTCATCACCTCAAGGGGTCTCCCATCCACCGCCTCCAACCTCATAGTTCCACAACCCCGCACAGCCCGTTTCTACCTCCTGCCCAAAATCCACAAACCTTACTGCCCCGGCCGACCCATTGTCTCAGCCTGCTCCTGCCCCACCGAACTCATCTCTGCTTACCTCGACACGGTCCTGTTCCCCTTAGTCCAAGAACTCCCCACCTATGTTTGGGACACCGCCCACGCCCTCCACCTCCTCCGTGATTTTCGCTTCCCCGGTCCCCAAAACCTTATCTTCACCATGGACATCCAGTCCCTGTACACCTCCATTCCCCATCACGAAGAACTCAAAGCACTCCGCTTCTTCCTTTCCCGCCGTACCAACCAGTACCCTTCCACTGACACCCTCCTTCGACTGACTGAACTGGTCCTCACCCTGAACAACTTCTCTTTCCAATCCTCCCACTTCCTCCAAACCAAAGGAGTAGCCATGAGCACCCGCATGGGCCCCAGCTATGCCTGCCTCTTCGTAGGCTATGTGGAACAGTCCATCTTCCGCAGCTACACTGGCACCACCCCCCACCTTTTCCTCCGCTACATCGATGACGGTATCGGCGCTGCCTCATGCTCCCACGAGGAGGTTGAACAGTTCATCCACCTTACCAACACCTTCCATCCCGACCTCAAATATACCTGGACCGTCTCAGACTCCTCCCTCCCCTTCCTAGACCTTTCCATTTCTATCTCGGGCGACCGAATCAACACGGACATTTACTATAAACCGACTGACTCCCACAGCTACCTAGACTACACCTCCTCCCACCCTGCCCCCCTGTAAAAACGCCATCCCATATTCCCAATTCCTTCGTCTCCGCCGCATCTGCTCCCAGGAAGACCAGTTCCAATACCGTACAACCCAGATGGCCTCCTTCTTCAAAGACCGCAATATCCCCCCAGACGTGATCGACGATGCCCTCCACTGCATCTCCTCCACTTCCCGCTCCTCCGCCCTTGAGCCCTGCCCCTCCATTTGCCACCAGGACAGAAGCCCACTGGTCCTCACCTACCACCCCACCAACCTCCATATACATCGTATCATCCGTCGTCATTTCGGCCACCTCCAAACGGACCCCATCACCAGGGATATATTTCCCTCCCATCCCCTCCCCTACCAGCGTTCCGAAAAGACCACTCCCTCCGTGACTCCGTCGTCAGGTCCACACCCCCCACCAACCCAACCTCCACTCCCAGCACCTTCCCCTGCAACCGCAAAAAATGCAAAACTTGCGCCCAAACCTCACCCTTTACTTCCCTCCAAGGCCCCAGGGGATCCTTCCATATCCGCCACAAATTCACCTGCACCTCCACACACATCATTTACTGCATCCGCTGCACCCGATGCGGCCTCCTCTATATTGGGGAGACAGGCCGCCTACTTGCAGAATGTTTCAGAGAACACCTCTGGGACACCTGGACCAAATTTACTGCATCCGCTGCACCCGATGCGGCCTCCTCTATATTGGGGAGACAGGCCGCCTACTTGCAGAATGTTTCAGAGAACACCTCTGGGACACCTGGACCAACCAACCCAACCACCCAGTGGCTCAACACTTCAACTCCCCCTCCCACTCCACCAAGGACATGCAAGTCCTTGGACTCCTCCATCGCCAGACTATAGCAATACGACAGCTGCAGGAAGAGCGCCTCATCTTCCGCCTAGGAACCCTCCAACCACAAGGGATGAACTCAGATTTCTCCAGTTTCATTTCCCCTCCCCCCAACTTGTCTCAGTCCCAACCCTCGAACTCAGCACCGCCTTCCTAACCTGCAATCTTCTTCCTGACCTCTCCGCCTCCACCCCCACTCTGGCCTATCACCCTCACCTTGACCTCATTCCACCTATCGCATTTCCAACGCCCCTCCCCCAAGTCTCCCCTCCCTACCTTTTATCTTAGCCTGCTGGACACACTTTCCTCATTCCTGAAGAAGGGCTCATGCCCGATACGTCGATTCTCCTGCTCCTTGGATGCTGCCTGATCTGCTGCGCTTTTCCAGCAACACATTTTCAGCCAAAATAGTATTACGTCTACTAAAAGTGTGATTTTTAAAAACCTTTCTTCTTCTGGTTCTTACAGTGCAGTATGACTAAAGACCACTTCCACAACTGCCAGCATTTTTGCCCAAACTAACCTGCACTCCAGGCCAGGAAGGAGTCAGGCACATTGCATCTTTCTGACTGCTCTCATTTTGTTTTAACTTGCCACCTTATATTTTCAGCGAATTTGTATCTGTTACATTTAGTCTCGTCATTAATATACATTTAAAAACAGCTAATTCTGTGCCTCACTAGTTACAGCCTGCCAACTCTACACTATCCAGTTTAGTCCTTGTTTTCAGTCCAGTAACCTATCCTTAACCCATGATGACATATTACCTGCAATCCCATTCCATACATTTAATCCGTGCTAATAAATTACAATTCTCATGAGCCCCAATTTGAAACAATAATCTTTTACATGATGTTATTGAATACTTTTTGAAAATCTAAATAAACAAAATCCATTTGCACCCACTTAGCCACCTTACTAGTTCCATCCTCAAAAACAATCTACTATCTGTCCAATACTGTTTTTATTTATGAAGGGAAAAGAGAGTACTAGAAACATTCAGCAGGTCAAGTGGCATCAGTGGAGAGTGAGAGAGACAATGTTAAATGTTTCAGGCCAAGATCTCTCATCAGCATATTTCAAAGCCACTTACAAAATGGTTAAATAGTTTTCAAAATTTTTGCTGGCTCTATTCGCAAGAAGAAATATGTTAAATATTCTGATGCCTAATATATCGTCAGACTGTCAATCTTAAAATATGGATACTTTTCTGTATCCCTATTTTCTTCCTGAAAAAAAAGGCCTTTTACGTTACAGGATACCACGAGGCTTAATCCGCTTGGTTCTGCTGCAAGGAATTAATATAAACTACAGTTCAGAGCAGTAATGTAAAATCAGAAAAAACAGTAGCAGCACATAGGGCAGCACGGTGGCACAGTGGTTAGCACTGCTGCCTCACAGCACCAGAGACCCGGGTTCAATTCCCGCCTCAGGCGACTGACTGTGTGGAGTTTGCACGTTCTCCCAGTGTCTGCGTGGGTTTCCTCCGGGTGCTCCGGTTTCCTCCCACAGTCCAAAGATGTGCAGGTTAGGTGGATTGGCCATGCTAAATTGCCCGTAGTGTTAGGTAAGGGGTAAATGTAGGGATATGGGTGGGTTGCGCTTCGGCGGGGCAGTGTGGACTTGTTGGGCCGAAGGGCCTGTTTCCACACTGTAATGTAATGTAATGTAATGTAATTATTCATTTTCTTAAATTGAGATATTATTCAAAGGCAACCACAAAGTTGACAGATTGCAAAATATAACATTTGATAAAATTTCCCAGCTTTCTTATTTTTCGTCCAAGATCTGTTTGGGAACCTAAAGGGAGGAAATACTTGGTAAAATGATGACACACAAAACTAATTATTACAACTACAGTGAATTAGTGTCAACTGTAAAGTACAACTGGAGAAAGTTTGAAAACTCAGCCATTGATATGAAATCTATTTCTCTCCCAGCATTATTGCAACAGTATGATAGTAAACTAAAACAGAAAGCAAATGCTAGTCAGCATTTAGTTGCAAAAGTTAGCAATACTGCCACTCAATTCCGTAAAACATAATTTCCCTACAATTACATAATACAAATATAACTACATGTAACAAAATAAAGTCCATCAAACAAATTACCTTCTTTTCCCACAGAGAAACTGTAGTCAACGGTCGAATGTATTTAAAGAAGATTTTTAAGCATAATCAATGCCTTTGGTTGTATTTCCTGACTCACCAGGAATAATCAAAGCCATTACGTACAAAATTTAAAGTATGGACTATTATAACTGGGTAATTCTGGCAACTGCAATTACCTCCCAAATTAGAAGTTAATGACTGTTGTTTCTCTACAGCAATCGTCTGTACAATAAAATCTTCTTGCAACACAATCATGCCATAAGACTCGTGTACTTTTGAGGAAGCTCTTGCATTGCTCGACTATTTCAAAATCAAGGTTATAATTGCCTACTTCTCAAATTTACTGATGTGAGGATGCTTAGTACACAAGATCTGGACTCCATTCGTTTGCTTCATGATTTTGGTATGCTTATTAAACAGAGATACCATGCTAGAGAATTGAATCATGTTCATTACAGGAACCCGGTAACTGTACAAATTACTTTCCATCAGACAAGGCTTAGCAGTGTACACACAGTGTAGAGCTATCCCTACAACAGTATAATTTCATTTATTAGTTCCGAGACAGGTACTCATGTGACTGGGCCAATGTTGTCTATTTCATATGCTGCAAGCAAAGATGCCTTGAGGTAAGATACATTGGCAAGATCAAACAAACGCTAGGACAATGGATGAATGGACACCACACAACAATCGCCAGACAAGAACGTTCCCTCACAGTCGGGGAACACTTCAGCAGTTAAGGACATTCAGCCTTGATGACCATCAGGTGACCATCCTCCAAGGTGGACTTCGGGATACGCAACAACGCAGAGTAACCCAGCAAAAGCTGATAGCCAAGTTTGGTACCCATAAGGATGGCCCCAACGGAGATCTTGGGTTTTTGCCACACTATAGGTGACCCCACTACACTATACACACACACACACACTCTTACACACTATTACACTCACACACACCCTCTCTCATACACACACACATTCTCTCACAGGCATACAATCAATCAGTCACACTCGCACACATACTCTCATTCTCACTCTTATATGCACGCACACACACACACAAATCTATGGGGTGAATTTGCATTTGCAGATTTGTATTTGCAGATACATTCTATTTTGTTCGAAAAGCACATAAGCTGTAGACAGTCAGTCCACGTGACATTTTATAAATTCCTACTTTGGAAATAGAACCAGTCTGGCTCAAGGTTGGAATTCAGACAGACTCTAAGCTCAGACTTTTAATGCATTGTCTGAGCCGAGATGTCACTTTTTAAAAATCTCGGGAATGTGACTTGAAAGAAACTCTGGGATCAATACATATTAATCAATCAAAACCTGCATCCCCATTCTAAGTGATTAAAGACTTTTCAGCAATCTAGGTTTGTTCAATAAGTCACATCAGTTGTATGATACTTTGGTCTTTTACTATAAATTGCGTCCTATGATTCTGCCCCACTAGCTAACGGAAGGAGGAGCAATGCTCCAAAAGCTTGTACTTCCAAATAAACCTGTTGGATTATAACCTGGCGTTGTGTGATTTTTTAACTTTGTGCACTCCAGCATCTCCACTTCATTTAATATATAATTCATATGACAAACACTGAGGAATGCTGGAGAACAGCTTCAAAACAAACTGGCACCTTAAAATGCAACATATAAAAACAACTGAGTACAATTCTAGAACATCGGCCATAACTCCAAAATTACGAGTAAGTTGAAGGCCATCTTATTACACTGGATTTCAGGATTCAATAGTGTTTGTGGAGCGCATTGTGTCTTTAAATTTCTGCTTTCGGTAGTTCCTGAACAGAAGTAATCTGGGCAATTATAATAATCAAGAATCAAGTTTTTGCCAGGTGGATGGGGTTACATTCATCTTTTTGATCTCTGGGCTTGATGGAAGGCAATTAACAAATCACTTTGTATTTCAGTAACATAGGAAACTATTGAATTAATACAAGGTGAATAGGTAGAGATCCGAAACACTAACTTATTTTCTCTCTCCAAAGATGTTGCCAGCTCCACTCAGTATTTCCAGCAATTTTTGTTTTATGGTATTTATTTTATTCCAGACTGTACCTGCTCAGAGATATTAAAGTAGTCCTAGTCCAAGTGCTAGTCCCTTCCTCCTTTTTGCACCACAAATAATCTAAGATGATAACTCTATGCATATGATCACAGAATTCCAGCATAAGTGGATGGCAACATAATACATGTAAGAGTTAGAAGTACAGAGGAGGTGGTAGACCCGCCTAGTACATTTTAAGCAATGAGAGCTGGGGTTCACAAAACTGACCGCTTGCACCGAAAGTGGGAATTAGCCATGTCTATGATTGAGTAATTTCTTGTCATCCATCGAAATACTGATTTTATAAATCATGTTGAATTACCATCTGTGACAAACAGTTGTTCTCCTCTTTAGTACCAATGAGGTTATTCCATTGTAACATGTTAAGTCAATTACCTAATTTCTAGTCTGTTAAAGTAATTAATTGTTGAAGCAAATTCTGATTTGACATTTCAAAATGCTTTTGGAATATAAATAATTATATTCTGATATTAGTTGCCTATGATACAAACTACTCATGGCAAATAACTTTGTTGGTAGAAAGAAAATATGCTGAGCTATTACCAAATTCCTGAAAAAATAACAATGTTTTAATAAAGTTTAAAATATTGCAAACTTTAAACACTTGTGTTTTGGACTCACTTTCTAATTTAGGGCGAATGGATTATTTCTGAATTCTTTCAAACAAACCTGGGTGCTTTAGCTGTTAAAAGGTCTGTGGGAGGCAGGATGGGGTACAGGTTATTTTAGAGTCATACAGCATGGGAACAGACCCTTCAGCCCAACCAGTCCATGCTGACCATAATCCCAAACTAAACTAGTCCTTCTTGCCTGCACTTGGCTTATATTCCTCCAAACATTTACTTCACATACGTTACCAAATATCTTTTAAACATTGTAATTATACACGCATCCATCACATCCTCTGGACGTTCATTCCACACACAAACCACTGAGTAAAAAAATGCTCCTTATGTCTTTAAATCTTTCTCTTCTCACCTTAACAATATGTCCGCTAGGCTTGAAATCCCCCATTCTAGAGAAAAGATACCTGCTATTCACCATATCTATACCCTCATGATTTTAGGCGTTGGTAAAAGATATTCATACCTAGAAACAATTACTTTAGCACCTATGCTAACAGAGATGGAAATGTGTTGCTGGAAAAGCACAGCAGGTCAGGCAGCATCTAGGGAACAGGAGAATCGACGTTTCGGGCATTAGCCCTTCTTCAGTGGACTAACTATTAATTCTCCAAGTGACGAGAAGGAGTTTGCAAATGGTGATAATGTCTATTTAAATTCCAAGGTAGAATGGATTTGGGGATGCAGAGAATAGTTATTTAACATTTCTGTCTGGAAAGAAGACCCATGTGGTTCATATTGCTATGGAGATGGGTTTTGAGGGGAAGAATCCAAAGGCAGCCATTGAAAGACTGGATTACAGGTTTTCCTGAAGTTATCACTGAGTCTCAAACACAGGTAGTGTGAAGGAATCTGGAGTGTATGTTGGCAGAGAAATAAAGGCAGCCAGTCTCTTTTATTCATCATGCAGAATACAGATTAGAGCGTGTGTATAGTATGAACAGTCCACGTTCATGAGCGTTTAAATGAAACTGGAAGATTTGCTTAGTTTTGCTGGAGGCTAAGAATCATCTCAGATTGTTTATAGAGAATTGAGTGTTCACTTTAAAAGGATGGAACAAGAATAACCATGCATTGCTGCTTTAGAAGTTAATAGGAAAACTTTTCTGTAACTTACAGTACAATCTACCTGCTAAACAGTGTCATGACAATGTTGCTTTTAGGAGAAAGTGAGGACTGCAGACACTGGAGATCAGAGTCAAGAGTGTGGTGCTGGAAAAGCACAGCAGGTCAGGCAGCATCCGAGAAGCAGGAGAGTCGACGTTTCGGGCATAAGCCGTTCATCAGGGCTTATGCCCGAAATGTCGACTCTCCTGCTCCTCGGATGCTGCCTAACCTGCTGTGCTTTTCCAGCACCACACTCTTGACAATGTTGCTTTTAGCTTGCCTATCACAGTAAAACTTTTAAAACTTAATCTTGTTATGTGAGCCTTTCAGACTAGAAATTCAAACATCTAAAAGTAATTTCTTTCTAGGGAAGTGTAACAAAAATTGAGAAGTATATAATCTCTAATCACATTGTTGATCGATAGAAAATGACTATTAAGCATACCTCTAAGGCAAAGAAAAGTTAAGAAATCTTCTGTTTTGGGCTTTCGTTTTGAAAGATCAATAATCTGCGTTGCAGGTGGTGGCAAGACTGGATCCACCATCTTGACTGGGGTTGTGCTGGGGGAGTTGGGCTGTGACTGGGCAAATTTCCTTTGTGCTTGCAGTCTCGGCCTGGAACAAAAGACAAAAGATCTACTTAAAAACGTTTGCCAGATGTGTTTTAAATAGTATTTAAAAAATAGGAATAATAAAATTATACAATAACATTTTTGTTTCTGCAGTCAGAAACTGTACCTCAACTTAAGAGTATTTACACTTAGTCACTATTCTGAACAATCAGCACCTTGTTTCTTATGTAAAATAAGCTGTTGCTCCCTTTGAAATTTGGCTTCAACAGCATGCCTCTTTTCAGCAATACTCAAGTGACAGAAGTCAGTCCATGCAGTTATCATATTAGTTAGAACAAAGAACTGTACAACACAGGAACGGGCCCTTCAGCTGACAATGTTGTGCCTAAACATGACACCAAATTAAACTAATCCCTCCTGCCTGCCCTTGATCCATATCCCTCTATTCCTTGCATATTCATGCACTTATCCAAAAGTTTCTTAAATGCCCTTATTGTATCTGCCTCTATCATTACCCCTGGCAGCATGTTCCATACTCTTACCACTCTGTTTAAAAAAAACCTTGCTCCTCAGATACAGAGATATACAGCACAGAATCCTTCAATCAGATTCGTCCATGCCAACTAGATATCCTAAATTAATCCAGTTCCATTTGCCAGCACTTGACCCATAACCCTCTAAACACTTCCTGCTCATATTCCCATCCAGATGTCTTTTAAATATTGCAACTGTACCAGTCACTTCCTCTGACAGCTCATTCTATACATGCACTAGTCACTGCATGAAAAAGTTGCCCCTAATTTTCTTTTTAAATCTTTTACCTTTCACCTTAAACCTATGTCCTCTAGTTCTGGACTCCCCCACCCAGGGAAAAGACCTTATCTATTTACTCTATCCATGTCCCTCATGATTTTATAAACCTCTGCAGGTCTCCTTTGAACTTTCCATCTCTCACCTTAACTGCATGCCCCATAGGTTTAGACATTTCAATTCCAGAAAAAAGATACCAACTTTCAACACTATCTATGCATCTCAGTTTTATAGACCTCAGCCTCCACTGCTCCAGAGAAAACAAGTTTTTCTAGCCTCTCCTTATAGCTCACACCCTCTAATCCAGGCAGCATCCTGCTAAACCTTTTCTGCACCCTCTCCAAAGCCTCCAAGTCCTTCCTATAATGTGGCGACCAGAATGGAACAAGTCTAAGTGTGGCCAAACCAAAGTCTTATAAAGCTGCAACATGAAACCCTGACTCTTGTACTCCATTTTCTGACCGTTAAATGCAAGCATGTCATACACCACCTTCATCATCCTATTTACTTGCCACTTTCCTGAAGCTACGGACTTGGACTGCAAGATCCCTACATGAGGAGTCAAAATGAGAATTTTTATGGTGTCAGCATTAAACACCTAGCCTAGATACAGCAGCGCTGTCCAGTAAAAACTGCCGACCAGTCATAAATTGGTCACACTATTTTAGCTACACACACTAACTTCAGTATCATGCACTTTCACTTTATTTATATTCATAAAATATAGTTAGATTGGCAACATACCTACCAAAATTCACTTACCACAAGATCAAAAACAACCTGTCCACTGGATCAAAGAACAGGAACATGCCCTTTGGCCCACCAGGCCTGAAATGACAAAAGTCACCTTGCTAAACTGAAAACCATTTGCCTCAATGCAATCCATGTCTCTGTTCCTTGCCTATTCACATGTCTGTCAAAATGCCTCTTAAACACTGCTTTTGTATCTGCTATACCACCTTCCCAGGCAGCACATTCCAGGCACTTACCACCCTCTGTACAAAAACATTATTTTGCATTTTGCCACTTTACCAAAAAACTTAAAAGTCAAACTGTACCTGCCAAGTGAGCACAAGGTCGAGAATCACATTGCATCATTGCACTTTTCTTTAATTTACCAGAAAGAAATGTATTTAGCCTAAAATGAGTAAATATATTGAAAGAGACTGGTACAATTCAGCTAGATAGGAATTGCTTTCCACGTTGCTTTAATTGCCAAGGGCATAGTTTTAACCATTACCGAGAACTCATCGAGAACTGAGATGAAATAAACCAAATCCTTTCAACATCAGAACTATCCAGTGAGGAGTCTTATTCCATTAGTTTGAGTTCGATTTGAACTCAGGTCTTTAAGGTGAATAAATAAATAAATAAATACCGTCCATTCAATGCTCAACCTCAACACAAAAATAAGGTTAAAACTTAAAAAGGGGTCAGAAATGTAAATTTAAGAAAAGCTGCTTCATGAATCCAACAGTCTACATGTTAGAAGGACCAAACATGGTTGTGATAAAAATTGCATCTTTGAGGAGACAGTTCATTTTTTAAATTAAAAGTTAACCTCGACACAAGTTTTTTTTTTAAATATGAAAGGGCTATGATGAGGGGAACTAAATTAGCACAACACTGCCGTTTTAAAGATTAGATACCTTTACAGTGCTCATTAGTTAAACTATTTTTTTCCTTACTCAGCTATTCAGCAAAGGATCTTATCTAAATTTTGCCTGTTGTACTTCAGTAGTAAAGCAAGTGCATGCTGAAACAATAGAAAAATGAGAATCAAGACTAGTTTCAAATACCAGAGATGACATCAATAGAGAACAGCCTTGTATATTGGATAAACTTCTCTCAAGAAAATTTAAATGAAAAATTCAAGCTACCGTCCATTCAATGCTCAACCTCAACACAAAAATCACAATGATGGCAAATAGTTCAAAAAAGCACTGAATGGGTGTGTAAAGAAATAAAGTTTAGATTTATTTGCAGCCTTACCAGACAAATCTTGGGCAAACACAATGCATTGAAACCAATCCAAATTACCTATTACAGTAAGCACTCGGAAAACAGTATCCACATACAGACCCATGGAGAATTACAATGTACAAACAAGAGCTTCCTTTTGGGTGACCACCTAAACAAAATGGTCATGAGAAAGGTACAATCTATTTTAGTGTTGCCTTTAGGATGGCAAGTTATAATTGTGTGTATTTTTGAGTACATGTTTTAGAAGTCTTGTTTTTACATAATTAGTCTTCCACCTGAATATAGTTTCATTTCAGTCAAGTACTTAGTTCTGTTATGTAATCAAGGAATGCTGAACTATCATATTACAGCAAAGCATAGCAAAAAGCTTAATAGCTGTAATCATCTAAGGTGGGCTACAAAGTGAACTAACAGTAGTAACTTTAAATTATTTTTCTTCAAAAGGAAACAGATACGGTTCATAAACATATTTGCCTTTGTCTACTCCTTGGATTGCATGCAAGGAACAACTGGCCACATAGATGTTCTCTAGTACTCTGCTGTGTAAATGACTTCCTGTGCTAAGTTGAAGAAAAAAAAATTATGACACTGAAAAGTCAGATAATGATCAGCTGTAATAACATACATTGTTAAATAGTTTGCCAATAAGCCCAGACATAGAGATCTTTTTGGGCAAGATACTGGATGATTTCCAGAACTAGCAGCACTACCATACCAGCAGCAAGGACCAAGAGGGATGGAAGAACAAAGCAGAGAACAGTGAGAGAAAAAGGGGAATGCAACCATTATGTGGTGGGGTTGGAGAGCAGACTGTTGAAGAGAAACTTAATGCCAATATCTTCTGACCAGGTGGTTTTCTATTCCGAACCTTAAGATCATTAGTACCCTAATCAAAATCCCCAATGCAATATTATGTGCTCATTATAAATCTTACACGGACCAATATACTATTGATTAGTCACAGCATCAAAAGATTATATTTTTTTGAACGCTAAAACTGCTGCATGCCTTTTCCTCAGGAGTATTGCAAATATCTACAGTCAAGAACGTGGTGTTGAAAAAGCACAGCAGGTCAGGCAGCATCCAAGGAGCAGGAGAATCGACATTTTGGGCAGAAGCCCTTCATCAGGAATGAGGCCTCATTCGACGTTTCGGGCATAAGCCCTTTATCAGGATTCTCTTGCTCCTCGGATGCTGCCTGACCTGCTGTGCTTTTCCAGCACCACTCTCGACTCTGATCTCCAGCATCTGCGGTCCTAAACTTTCTCCCTACAAATATCTACATCATGGTTTTTAGAATATAATTTCTAAATATTAAGAATTAAAATGTAACTGTAGAAAATGAGATAAATGTAACTAAAACAAGTTTGGAACCTATTGCACAAATAAAAAGAGTTGGGGCCACGTTGCCTTAAGAATCAGAAACTTTAAGATAATTAAAACGGTGGGATGTAGAGATTGCCAGAATACCTCAAAAAAAAAAGGCATATCAAAAGGTGACCTATATTTGATTAGTGAAATCAGAATACAGGTGGACTTGTTGGGTTGAAGGGCTTGTTTCCACGCTGTAAGTACTCTAATAAAACAAATACAGGCAGGTCCCCCAATTGCAAACACGTTCCATTCTCTTAAGTCCGTTCACAAGTCTAACTGTTTGCAAATTGATTTGCACGTAAGTTGGACACAATTAATGACAATATAAAATAGCTGCTCTTTAAGTATAGGAAACATTTGTATGTCAGGGGTCAGGTGTTCATAAATGGAGGACCACCTACAAAAGACAAAGAGTTTGAAGGCAGCAGGCTGGTTTATTCACAGCTAGAAATCCGAGACAACTACAAAGCTTGTAATCCAGAGGAGAAAGTGAGGTCTGCAGATGCTGGAGATCAAAGTTGAAACTTTATTGCTGGAACAGCACAGCAGGTCAGGCAGCATCCAGGGAACAGGAGATTCGACGTTTCGGGCACAGGCCCTTCTTCAGGAATGAGCAGAGAGTGTTCAGCAGGAGAAGATAAAAGGTAGGGAGGAGGGACTTGGAGGAGGGGCGTTGGAAATGTGATAGGTGGAAAGAGGTCAAGGTGAGGGTGATAGGTCGGAGTAGGATGGAGGCGGAGAGGTCAAGAAGAAGACTGCAGGTCAGGAAGGCGGTGCCGGGCTGGAGGGATCCGGCTGAGACAAGGTGGGGGGAGGGGGGATGAAGAAACTGGTGAAGTCCAAGTTCATCCCCTGGGGTTGGAGGGTTCCCAGTCGGAAGATAAGACGCTCCTCCTCCGACCGTCGGGTTGTTGTGGTTTGGCGGTGGATGAGTCCAATGACCTGCATATCCTCGGTGGAGTGGGAGGGGGAGTTGAAATGCTGTGCTACAGGTTGGTTGGGTTGGTTCGTCCGGGTGGCCCAGAGGTGCTCTCTGAATCGCTCCGCAAGTAGGCCTACTTGCGGAGCGATTCAGAGAGCACCTCTGGGCCACCCGGACGAACCAACCGAACCAACCTGTAGCACAGCATTTCAACTCCCCCTCCCACTCCACCGAGGATATGCAGGTCATTGGACTCATCCACCGCCAAACCACAACAACCCGACGGTCGGAGGAGGAGCGTCTTATCTTCCGACTGGGAACCCTCCAACCCCAGGGGATGAACTTGAACTTCACCAGTTTCTTCATCCCCCCTCCCCCCACCTTGTCTCAGCCGGATCCCTCCAGCCCGGCACCGCCTTCCTGACCTGCAGTCTTCTTCTTGACCTCTCCGCCTCCATCCTACTCCGACCTATCACCCTCACCTTGACCTCTTTCCACCTATCACATTTCCAACGCCCCTCCTCCAAGTCCCTCCTCCCTACCTTTTATCTTCTCCTGCTGAACACTCTCTGCTCATTCCTGAAGAAGGGCCTGTGCCCGAAACGTCGAATCTCCTGTTCCCTGGATGCTGCCTGACCTGCTGTGCTGTTCCAGCAATAAAGTTTCAACTTGTAATCCAGACGAATGCTTTGGAAGCTGGAGATGGATATTCTTAACAACCATTCAGTAAACCCTGACAGCTAACAAAGGAGTCAAATGATATCTGGCATACGGTGGAAAATGGAGTTAAGGCAAGGCCACAATCTGATCATCAATGATTTTAATAACATACAAAACAGATGAACATAGAAACAAGGAACATGAATGGGCCAGTCAGTCCTTTGAGCCTGTTCCATCATTCAGTAAGAGCATGGCTAATCTGTATTTAACCTAAACTCCACATTTGTGCATATCCTTGATAATCTTTCATCCCTTTCGCAATCAAGAACCTGTCTATATCTGTGTTAAAAACAAAGATTCTGCATCCAGCACCTTTTAGGAAGGGGACTCCAAAGACTCTCCAAAATATTTCCTCCTCTCTCTCAAAGAAATGAACCCCCATCTTCAAACGGTGACCCTTATTTCTAGATTCTCCCACAAAATGAAACATTCTCACCCAGTTAAGTGCCCTCAGGATCTTGCAGGTTTCAATTAAGTCACCTATGACATTTTTTTAATATTCTAGAGGACACAGGTCTAGCTTGCCCAGCTTTTTCTCTGAAAGCAATCTATTCATTCCAATATTAGTCTAGTAAACCTTCTCTGCATCACTTAAATGGCGAAGCAGGTGTAAGGGACTAGATGATCTACTCCTGCTCCTATTCCTTACATTCAAATGAATGGTTGCAAAATACATTTACATCATCACATCAAAAAATAAAATATAATAATGGGGCAATTGACTAACAGTCAATTTGAGGATGACCTCAAGCAGGCTAGGTTGTCATGGAGCTGAGCGAATCGTAAAAAGCTTCCCCAGTTTTAAATTATCTGGGTGCTTGCTGAGATTTTGGACCCAATATGATTCAGAAAAAGGACAGGCCTAAAGTAAATAACTGTTGGATCGATTTACACTAAACACAGTAATACAGTATCATCACTGACTGCATGGATGATAGGCATGGCTGAATTTCAATTTGAATCATCTGAGTGAACAGAAGTTGGAAGACTGTCTAATGCAAAGTTAATGGGGAGTCTCGGTGTATTATTGCAAAAGTAACGAACCAATTGAATTAGTTTGAAAGTAAATGGAAAAGGATGCAGAAGATAAGGCTGAGATTTCAACAGTCACAATACAAAAATCAAAGTTTTACTTCTGAAAATTGCTGGAGCCAAGGAGAATTCTCCAGAGGATGGCAACATAATAATGGAAATACAAATTAAACCTGTGTGCAGCACATAATCGACAAGTGTTTGATATACTAGAACATTTTTGTTATCAAAGTGGAAACATGTGGTATAGTTTTATTGGTTAAACAAGATATTTGGATTTCTTTAACATGTTAAAGTTTCCTAACGAGATGGAGATTGCCAAATCAGGAATGCTAAAGCGTGCTTTTCTACATTTAGAGAAGCTAACGAAGTTGAGAATACCAACTAAAGTGAGTCAATTCATAATTCTGATGACTGAATGTGTTCAACCACTTCGCAGTCCCATCACAACTGCTAATCAGCACAGAAAATATAACAGCCCCATTGAATTGCCTGAATTTTCGTAAATTAATAGAAATTATTAAATGTAGAAACTACGCATCCACTTAATGTGATGTACATTCACAAACTAATAATCAAATAAACGGAAGAATAAAATGTACAAACCAGCTGCATTTAATGAAAGGTTATATGATGCTCTGCAGAGCTTGGCACCAACTCAATTAATGACTTACTATAAATTAGTAAACTATAGCAACCACATCTAGAGATTTCATCAAGTTGAAAATGCAATAGATTCAGTATCAGTTCATAACTTTATCAGTATTGTAGCAACATCATTGTAATTAGAAAGATTTTATTTACACAATAGTGCCTTCTACTTTCTCACCCTCCCTCTCAGGAGTCAAAAATACACAGGTTAAAGAGCCTTCCCAAGTGACATTAAAGTATCAATTTTAATTGTCCGAAAGTATGAAAATGATATGTCTATAATAGACCCAGGTGTTGATAGCACTCCTTGCTTGCTTTGCAAGGTGGTGGATCAAGGTCTCATCCAGGATGAGCACATAGTTTACGCTGACAAACCAATGTGTGATGATGATGCTCCTTTAAAAAGTTTATGTTGTCCTTGGTTTTTTTCAAAAGGGATTGTAAAAGGCAGGGGTTCTGATTTGTCTGGGAAAAGCACATTTTGATTATGGCTAATAAATACTGCCTAAGGCAACAATCAGGGAAACCGGCAGTTAGGCTTTTCAAGAAGACTTGTACAATGAAAGGGGAGCAGCCAGTTCACCCAGTTCAGGGATTTTTCTATTTTGGTTTAGTTTTAGCTGGGGACATAGAGAACAGAGAAAATGGAAAGAGGTTCCATGCTTCAGCAAATGATCCCTGGCTGTTCTTTTCTCTCTGACCTAAGTCTGAATTTATATTTTTGTTAAGGGCATGTTTATAGGATATTGTAGGAAATCTGAACAACTCTTTGATAAGTTGCGGGGGATATCGGTTGGGTTTTCAAATCGTTGTTATTCTAAATTCTATTTTCTTTCGTTTGTGTTTCCTTTGGTGTTATGTAAATAAATTCTGTTTTACTTGAAGCAAAGTGGTTTGACCAGCTGCATCACTCCTGGGGTATCCACCTTACATTTGCTTAAAACATCTAAAAATATTAGGGTCTGAGTTACCAGGGGTAATTAGTTTTGAGGGGTCTGGCCTGGTTCATAACCACTGTGGCATTAAGAGAGGACTGCAAGGTTGGCAGTAGGTGTTACAATGAACAGACCTTGAGAGGTACCAATAATATGGGAAACACTGAAGATCAGAGGCATCTTGGTGTGTGTGCATCAGAATAGATATATAAAGTGGTTAAGGAGGCTTATGGGATACTTGTCTTTATTAGCTATGGGTTAACAGGTGACCATGATTTCAAATAATCACAGTAGTGGCAGCATTTTAGGACTAGTGACCTCTGTAAGTTTTAAGCTAAACATGAATAAGGACAATAGTGCTACGGTCAAAAGTAGGAAATTAGGGGAAGGCGAACTACCACAATATTAGGCAGGAACTGAGGAAAATAGATTGGGTGCAGCTATTTGAGGGTAAATTCACATCTGCCTTGTGGGAATCTTTAAAAAGGCAGTTGATTAGAGTTCAGGACCAGCATGCTCCTGTGAAAAAGAAGAATAAGAATGGTAAGATTCAGAAAGCCTGAATGACAAGAGAAATTGAAAATTTGTCAAATCAAATCCAAAAAAAGAAAAAGGAGGCATACATAAGGTTCAGGAAATTGAAGATATACATAGCCCTCAAAGATAGCTTGAAAGGACTCAAACAAAGAATTAGGAGGGCTGAAAAGGGGCCATGAAATGGTTTTGGCAACAGGATTAAAGAAAATCCCAAGGCGTTTTATACATACTTAAGGAGCAAGAGGACAGCTCAGCAAAGGGTAGGTCCACTCAAGGACCAAGGAGAGAATGTGTGTGTGGGGTCAGAAGTAGGCGAAGTCCTTAACGAATACTTTGCATTGGCGTTCAACAAGGAGAAGGACATGGTGGATGGTGAGTCTCAGGATGGGTATTCTAGGGCATGTCAAGTAAAAAATAGACATGTTAGGTGTTTTAAGCCTCAAGGTAGACAAGTCTCGAGGACCTCGTGGCATCTATCCCAGAATGCTGAAGGAGAAAGGTGAAGCAATTGCTGAGTCTTGTACAAAATCTTTGTCCTATTTAGTCACAGGAGAGGTCCCAGAGAACTGGAGAATAGCCAACATTGTTCTTTTAAGAAGGGCAACAGGGATAATTCAGGAAATTACAGAGCAGTAAGCCTTATGTCAGTGGTAGGGACATTACTGGAGAAGATTCTTAAGGATAGAATTCACTCACAGTTGAAAAAATATGGACTTACTAGTGATAGACAGCATGCTTCTGTGTGGGAAAGGCAATGCATCACAAACTTTGTCACTTCCTGAAAAAACTAAGATGATTGATGAGGGCAGGTTGGTAGATGGTGTCTACATCTACTTTAGTAAGGCCTTTGACAAGGTAAACACAGAAAAAAAAACTGTAGCTGCTGTAAATCAGAAACAAAAACAGAAGGAGCGAATAACAAAAAAGAAAATGCTGGAAAATCTCAGCAGGTCTGGCAACATCTGTAAGGAGAGAAAAGAGCTGACGTTTCGAGTCTAACTGACCATTTGTCAAAGCTAAAAAAAGGGAGAAATAGGGAGATATTTATACTAGGCTGAGAGGAGGTGAGTCATAGAGTCATAGAGATGTACAGCATGGAAACAGACCCTTCGGTCCAACCCGTTCATGCCGACCAGATATCCCAACCCAATCTAGTCCCACCTGCCAGCTCCTGGCTCATATCCCTCCAAATCCTTCCTATTCATATACCCTCCAAATGCCTCTTAAATGTTGCAATTGTACCAGCCTCCACCACATCCTCTGGCAGCTCATTCCACATACCACCCTCTGTGTGAAAAAGTTGCCCCGTAGGTCTCTTTTATATCTTTCCCCTCACACCCTAAACCGATGCCCTCTAGTACTGGACTCCCCGACCCCAGGGAAAAGACTTTTGTCTATTTATCCTATCCATGCCCCTCATAATTTTGTAAACCTCTATAAGGTCACCCCTCAGCCTCCGACGCTCCAGGGAAAACAGCCCCAGCCTAACATAGAACATAGAACAATACAGCACAGAACAGGCCCTTCGGCCCACGATGTTGTGCCGAACATTTGTCCTAGCTTAAGCACCTATCCATGTACTTATCCAATTGCCGGTTAAAGGTCACCAATGATTCTGACAAATGAGCCTGTTCAGCCTCTCCCTGTAGCTCAAATCCTCCAATCCTGGCAACATTCTTGTAAATCTTTTCCGAACCCTTTCAAGTTTCACAACATCTTTCCAATAGGAAGGAGACCAGAATTGCACACAATATTCTAACAGCGGCATAACCAATGTCCTGTACAGCCGCAACATGACCTCCCAACTCCTGTACTCAATACTCTGACCAATAAAGGAAAGCATACCAAATGCCTTCTTCACTATCCTATCTACCTGCGACTCCACTTTCAAGGAGCTATGAACCTGCACTCCAAGGTCTCTTTGTTCAGCAACACTCCCTAGGACCTTACCATTAAGTGTATAAGTCCTGCTAAGTTTTGCTTTCCCAAGAGTCATGGCTCCAGAAGCAAAGTTAGCAATAAAGAGGTGATAATGACAGTGCATAGAGAGATTATAGGGAGATTAGGATCTGTGAATGACCAAGGTTGAAGCCAGTGCTTTGTGACAAAATATGTGGGGGGTGGGGGAGGTTGGGTGAAGCGGAGGCAAAATGGAAAACAGGGGAGAAGGGTAGCAAAGGGGGAAGAGGAGAGGAAAAAGGCGATGAGAGAGTGGGGAGAGAGAAAAAGAGAGACAATCAAGAAATAAGGAGGTACAGAACAGTGAAAACAAATTAAAATAAAATAAAATTATGGAGCAGAATGAAAACAGAGGGATCAAGATGGGATAATCATCAGATGATCATCCCATCTCGACCCTTCTGTTTTCATTCTGCTCTGTAATTTTATTTTATTTATCTTTTTTATATATTTTTTCACTGTGCTGTACCTCTTATTTCTTGATATTGTCTCTTTCTCTCGCTTCCCACTCTCTCACCACCTTTTTCCTCTCCCCTGCCCCCTTTGCTACCCTTCTCCCCTGTTTTCCCTAACTTTGTTATTAAGTTTGCTGATAAGGGTGGTGCATTTGTAGTCTGACAAAATGAATCATGACTCCACCATAGATAATCAGGCCATTGTACCAACTATGGTTGCTGACCTAATTTCATCTGGTGATCTTCTGCAAATCCTCCTGCCTCCCCTAACTACCTCCAAATTGACAGCCTGGAGAGCTCATTTCCACCTCATTCCAAAAATCCATAAAACAGGACTGTCTGGGCAAACCCATTGTTTCTGGCTGCTCCTGCCCCACAGAACTCATCTCTTCCTATCTTGAAACGCTCTTGTCTCCCCCAGTCCAGTCCCTGCCCACTTACATCTGCCATTCCTGACGCTTTACACCAGATTAGTTTCAGAATATCCAGTTTACAGGCTCCAGCCGTCTCCTCTTTATCGAGAACATACAATCCCTTTACACGTCCATCCCCCACCAGAATGGTCTCAGAGCTTTCCACTTCCTCCTGGAGCAAAGGCCTGAACCATCCCCACCCACCCACCATCCTCTTCCTCCACTTGGCTGAGCTCATCCTCACCCTGAAGAAGTTCTCTTAACTCCTCTCATTTTCTTCAGGTCAGAACAGCCATGGGTATGCGCATGGGTCCCGGTTATACCTGTATCTTTGTGGGGCACATGAACATTCATTGTTCCAGTCCTAATCCGGCCACTACCCACAACTCTTTCTCCAATATATTGATGATATCATTGGTGCCACTGCCTTCTCTCATCCAGAATTGGAAAACTTAACTGATTTTGCTACCAATTTCCACCCCGCCCTCACTTTCACCTGGTCCATCTCTGACTTTTCCACTCCCCTCCTCGACATCGGTTTCCATTTCTGGGGATGGACTGGCCACTAATATCCACTATAAATCCCACCGACTCCCACACCTACCTGGACTGTACATCCTTGCAACCTGCTTCCTGTAAAGACTCCATTCTATTCTCAGTTCCTCCGTCTCCATTACATATGTTCCGATGAGGTCAATTTTGATAAGGGAGCCTCCGAAATGTTCACGTTCTTCCTCAACCAAGTAATCCCCAGCACCAGTCGACAGTACTCTCAACTGGGTCTGACCAATCTCTTGAATTCTGCCTCCACCCCTCTCTTCGCTCCCACAACTGCAACAGGGTTCCCCTCGTTCTTATCTACCATCCCACCAACATCCTCATCCAGCAGATTATCAGCTGCCATTTCCACCATCTCCAGCGAGATGCCATCATCAAACATATGTGCCCCTCCCCTCTCTTGACCACCCTCTGCAGGGACTGTTACCTCTGGGACACCCTAGTTCATTCTCCCTTCACTCCCAATAGCCCTCGTCCACCTTCTGGAACCTTCCCTTGCAATCACTGAAGGTTTAACACCTGTCCATTTGCCTCCTCGGTACCCAAGGCCCCAAACATAACTTCCAGATGAAACAGCATTTTACCTGTACTTCACACAATTTAGTCTACTGCATTTGCTGCTCACAATGTGGTCTTCTCTACAGATTTACAAGGATGCTGTCTGGACTGGAGGGCATGTCTTAAGAAAGTTTGAGGGAGCTAGGGCTTTTCTCATTGGAATGGAGAAGAATGAGAGGTGAATTGATAGCGGTATACAAGATGAAGGGAGGCATAGATAGAGTGGATGAACAAGAGATTTTTTTCCCAAGGCGGAAATGACTATCACGAGGGGCATAATTTTAAGGTAATTGGAGGAAGATTTAGAGGCGATGGCAGAGGTAGGTTCTTTACACAGAGTGATGAATGCACGGCTAGCGGTGATGGTAGAGTCAGATATGTTCGGGACATTTAAGGAGCTCTTGGGTAGGCATATGGAAGGTAGTACAATGAAGGGCACCTATGTTCTGCCTGCAAAAATGACCTCAATCTTCCAGTTGCCTGCCACTTTAACACATCACCCTATTCCCTGGCCAACATCTATGGCTCAAGCTTGCTGCAATGCTCCAGAGAAGCTTGAAGAACAACACCTCACTTTCCGCTTGGGGACCCTGCAGCCCCCTGGACTCAACATCAAGTTTGATAAGTTTAGGGTTTGAACTCTCCCATGTCCTAGCCTACGACAAGGTCCCTCATAATAGGCTGATACAAAAGGTCAAGTCACATAGGATCTGCGGTGAGCTGCTAAGATGGACACAGAACTTGCGTACTTATAGAAGACATAGTCGTGGTGAACAAAGAAAATTACAGCACAGGAGCAGGCCCTTCGGCGCTCCAAGCCTGTGCCGATCCAGATCCTCTATCTAAACCTGCCGCCTATTTTCTAAGGGTCTATATCCCTCTGCTCCCTGACCATTCACATATCTGTCTAAATACACCTTTAATGATGCTATAGTGACCGCCTCGATCACCTCCCCTGGCAACACATTCCATGCATCCACCACACTCTGCGTAAGGAATTTGCCATGTATATATACCCTAAAGTTTTCCCCTCTCACTTTGAACTTGTGACCCCCAGTAATTGAGTCCCCCACTCTGGGGAAAAAGCCTTTTGCTATCCACCCTGTCTATACCTCTCATGATTCTGTAGACCTCAATCAAGTCCTCCCTCAACCGGTCTTTCAAATGACAAATCTTAATCTACTCAACCTCTTTTCATAGCTAGCGCCCTCCATACCAGGCATCATCCTGGTGACCATCGACTGCACCCTCGCCAAAGCATCCACATTCTTTTGGTAATGTGGCAACCAGAACTATATGCAGTATTTCAAATGTGGCCAAACCAAAGTCTTATACAACTGTAACATGACCTGCCAACTCTTGTACTCAATACACCGTCTGATAAGGAAAGCATGCTGCATTTGCCTTCTTGACCACGCTATTGACTTGCACAGCCACCTTCAGGGAATAATGGACCTGAACACCCAAATATCTCTGTACATCAATTTTCCCCAGGACTTTTCCATTTACTGTATAGTTCATTCTTGAATTGGATCTTCCAAAATGCATCACTTCGCATTTGCCCAGATTGAACTCCATCTCCAACTCTCCAACCTGTCTATACGCTGCTGTATTCTCTGACAGTTCCCTTCACTAGCTGCTACTCCACCAATCTTAGTGTCATCTGCAAACTTTCTAATCAGACCACCGATACCTTCCTCGAAATCATTTATGTATATCACAAACTACAAAAGTGGAAGAGTTTTTTCTGACTGGATATCTAGATATCTATTTTCCAGAGGGATCAGTGTGGGATGCCTGCTGTTTTCATATATAAATGATTTGGAAGACAATGAAGATTGCCAGATTAGCAAGTTTGTGGACAACACAACAATTGAGGAAGCTGCAGATAGTGAGGAGGATTGCCAGAGGATATAAAAGGATACAACTGAAGACCTGAAAAGCAACATGGCAGATGGAGTTTAATCTGGTCCAGTGCGAAGTAATGCATTTTGGGAGATCTAATGCAGGAGGCAAGTATACCATTAATGGCAGAACCTTTAGTAGCATCAACGTAGAGGTATCTAGGCAGACAGGTCCACAGTTTCCTCAAAGAGGCAACATAAGTGAATAATGTGGTCAAGGAGGCATATGGCATGCTCACCTTCATCAAATGGGCCTTACACTATGAAAATTGGCAAGTCACGTTACAGCTGTACAGAATTTTAAGTTAGGCCACATTTGGAAAATTCCATAGAGTTCTGGTCACCACACTAACAGAAGGATGAGAAGGCTTTGGAGAGGGTACAGAGACTGTTAACTAGGATGGTTTGGAGGGCATTAGCTATGAGGAGAGATTGAACAAACTTGGTTTATTTGCACTTGAATGTCAAAGGATGAGGGGGCAACCTGACAGAAGTTTGCAAAATTATGAAAGGGCTGGACAGAATAGGCAGTCAGAGTCTTTTTCCCCAGGGAAGAATGTCAATTCCTACAAGTTTAAGGTGAAAGTGGGCAAGTTTAAAGGAGATGTGAGAAGCAAGTTTTTTTTACACAGAGGGTACTAAGTGCCTAGAATGCCAAAGAGTTGGAGGCATTTAAAAGGCATTTTGACAGATATATGTCTAGGCAAGAAAGAGGGATATGACCATATAGAGACAAAAAGGTTTTACTTTAGAAAGGCACCATGTGTTGGCAGAGTCTTCGTGGCTAAAGTCCTGTTCTAATGCTGTATTCTTTGTTAAAAGTACTTTGATAAACTCCAGAATTACAGTAGGCTACGTAAGCAATTGGGAACATAACAGGAACAAACAAATCAAAGACTTAGCAGTTGATCCAAAAAAACTAAAATCTTTTTATTGCCCACTCTCTAACTGTTATTAACTTGAATGCCTCAGCTAATCACCTTCAGCATCTGTCCACATTTCTACAGTTGGAAGACTAATATTCATGTTATAACCTGAATAAATTCTTCTGTTTACAAAAACAAAACAGGTAATCTTTGTAAGAATAATTTTGTTTTACATGTTTACGTAGTTTCCCGATCACAAAATTATAGATTTGATTCAGAATAAGGAAGCCAATGAGTTCATCTAATCTATGCCATCTGAATGAAAGAGTTACTCAATTTTCCCTTCCCTTAAAGTTCTGTAAACCTTCCCCCCTTCAAGTACTTTTCCAATGCCCTTTTGAAAGTGATTATTCCACCAATACATTCAGGCAGTGAATTTCAGGGCACAACAATTCTTTTTAAAATAAAACTACAAGTTGATTCAGACACATAAATCTTGGGTACAAGCCATTTAAGAGGAGCTGTTTGGGTTTAATGATTTCCCTTCCCGTGGTCTTGTAGTCCTTGCAATTACTTCCTACAGCCTTACAAAAGTAAGGGGGGGGGGGGGAATAACATTAACAGTTCATTTGTATTTACAAAATACCTCTGGCCACAGCAATTTGACAAAGCATTACGATCGGATATGATTAATCAATACCAACATCAGTCCATCTTGAACGAGTGTGGACAAAATGACTAGCAGTGAAACACCATTTAATTCTAAGATAAACACTAGATCCAAAAGAGAGCACAGCTATGTGTAAAATAAAATAATGTCTGTACTGATAAAAGATCCAAGAATAACAAAACCGTAATTAAATAAGCTGGAGTCATGATCATTCAGAGCCATAAATACAGACAGACAATCATAATTACTTATCCAAGGTAAATGTACTCACACCAGTGTATAATTGTTTCAACCAAGAGCTGAGTCAACAAGAATGAAAACTAGGTGAAGGAAATATATAATTGTTTTTGTATTAGCTAAAATGTGCATACAAGAATGAAATGTGCTTGCAAACAATGGTAGATGTTACAGAAAAATAGAAAAAGGTGCTGTGAGGATGTAGGTTAAGCCAGATATGCTTGTACAAGCAGTAGTTATAAGCATCTGTTTCCCACTTCTGCAAAAACAAAAAACAAACCCCAATTAAAAGGTCATAAGGATCAATATGGTTGGGGAAAGGGAGGAAATGTCACAAATGGGGGAAATAGGTAGCAGTGAAGGAGGATATGCCTAACAATGGACCTCAGCAGGATGTGATGAAATGGCCAAGTAAACCTTGTACTTTGTTATGCACAAGGCCGGATAAGGCAAGAGATAAACAATAGTAATGGGCACCAGGTTTGGAGTAGTGAATCCTATATAAGATATGTACTTGTTAAACCCTGCATGTCTATTTTAGGCACCATGCTTGCAAGCGTATAATAAACGCACTGATTGCTTCAGATCTTGTCTCGGACTGAAATTATTGTAGTGAGTGAGCTTCGTTTCTCACAGCAATAAATGCTGCCGAGCCAGCAATGCCCTCATCCCATGAACGAATAAAGTAAAACATATCAGCTGTGGCTCATTGATAGCAATCTCATCTTTGAATCAACAGGTTGAAGATGTTCAACACCCAGTCTTGAGAGTTGGACAAATTCAAGATTGACATTCAATGCTGTCAAAAATTGCCAACTTTTGAGTGAAATGTTAAGCAGCGTTCCTGACTCCTCCTTAGGTAAACGCAAACAAAAAGAGGATCAGGGATGGTTCCCCCACACCATTCTGATCAATATTTACCCCTTAACCAATGTAACTAAAAACAGATTATCTGATCATGACCACATTTCTGGTTGTGGAAATATAATATGCACAAATTGACTGCCACATTTTCTGCATCAAAGCAGTAACTAACTATTTTGAAATATGAAGGATTTGGGACAACCTGGGACCATGAATGGTGTTTTATAAATGCATGTTTTCTTCACAATGTCTTAGATTTCTTTGCACCTAAGTCTCAACGAAGCTGGAGTTGCTGATTTGGTCAAAGCAACACCTTACAGTTCAGGGTGATGAGAACATAAAAATTGAGACCTACACGCAGAAAGGCCCTTGAACAGGAAAATCCAGAGTGAAGGGATTTAGTACCATTATCGTAAATCCCATTCAGTCTTTTTTCTCCATTCGGTGCCGGGTAATGTCTGAATGAATTCATGCTAATGGAACTGGGGATACAAAATAGACTTGAGCAAAAGCTATGAAACAGCATTAGTATCTGTGTTACAAAGTGTGTCAATTAGTTAAAGCAGATAAAATACTGCTGCCCTTATGAAAAGGGCTGCACAAAAACCCACACATACAATCACTCCTACAACACAAAGAAACTGGTCAGCAGCCAGTAGGAGTTTCAGAGCCTCCCATATTTCCTACCAGTCATCCTGAGAAGTATCAAATGCCATCTTCCATCCAAACAATTCATTGATATGACAAGTAAAGAGTGCCTAGAAATTTAATTTATAACAACACTAAAATTGGATTTTCTTCATGTCATCCATACCTTCAAAGTAGTACAAAAAGCATTGGAGAGACCTAATTTGAATGAATTTGTTATTCTAAAATTATATACTTTTGGGAGAAGATGAATAACTGCATTTGTTTTCTATAATCTAAAGGTTGCACCTATCTCTTCTTTTCATGCGACCATCCCTTCCACTTTGCCGATTGGAATTTTGAGCAGTATTTACAAGTCTCACATTCATTGCAATTCTACAATAGTACACTAGGTGGTGGGCAAACCAAACATGACTCTCAAGCTCAATCTGTTCTCCCAATCTTTCTGCAAAGAACAACCCAACTCAGGAAACACCTCTAAAT
This sequence comes from Chiloscyllium plagiosum, assembly GCF_037043375.1. Classification (NCBI taxonomy): domain Eukaryota; kingdom Metazoa; phylum Chordata; class Chondrichthyes; order Orectolobiformes; family Hemiscylliidae; genus Chiloscyllium; species Chiloscyllium plagiosum. The sequence goes on along the minus strand of NW_028270172.1, from coordinate 46,227,770 downwards.
GTGGACTGAAAATAATGCACTCATCTGCAGGACAGCAACTATCACAAACTTGATCGTTCATTCTAGTACACTGCTACATTAATCCCCAAGTCAACAACTTAAAATAATTCAGGAGGGGCTTCTCCTCAAATAATACAATATGTAAAAGTAGAACAAAATAATTTCTAAAATTCAATTTGGGGTGTCCAACCACCCATTAAATACATAACTTCTGTTGCATTTCTGAAATTTGTGGAAGCATGCTGCATTTTTAATTTGACCAGCATCCAAAGTCCATTCGCTTGCACAGCAATAAACTTACTGGGAGGAAGAATAATTGAAATTTCACAACTACCCCGAACACGTGACAAGTATTCTGTCCTCCCTTCCACCTCCCTATATTCGACTGAACAAATAACTGGCACTTTTATTAAAATTCTGTACTGCCTTTTGCATACTTGGGATAATGCCAGATAAAACCATACAGAGAAAAAAGTTAACTTGTGTTTATGCAGCACCTTTCATAACCCCAGGATGTTCTTATACAATTTAAATATGGAAACATAAAAGAGAGGAGCCGGAGTAGGCCATTTGGCCCTTATAGCCTGCTCCACCATTCATCACGGTCATGGCTGATCATCCCAACTAAACAGCCTAACCCAGCTGTCTCCTCGTACCTTTGGTCCGATTTGCCCAAGTGCTATTTTTAGCCACTCCTTGAATTCATTCAATGTTGTGGCATCAACTACTTTCTGTGGCAATGAATTCCACAGGACCACCACTCTTTGGATGAAGAAATTTCTCCTCATCTCTGTCCTTAATGGTCCACCCCGAATCCTCAGACTGTGACCCCAGGTTCTGGACGCATCCATATCAGGAACATCTACCCTGTCTAATCCTGTTAGAATTTTATAAGTCAAGATCTCCTCACTCATCTGAACTCCAGTGCAACAATCCCAACTTAGTCACTCTCTCCCCATACCTCAGCCCCGCCATCCCCAGATGCCGCCTGGTGAACCTTTGCTACACTCCCTCGACAGCAAGAGCATCCTTCCTCAGAAAAGGACACCAAAACTGCACACAATATTTCAGGTGTGGCTTCACCAAGGCCCTGTAAAAGTGCAAATAACACACCCCTGCTCCTTTACTTGAAACTTCTCGCAACGAAGGCCAACATACCATTTGCCTTCTTTACCACCTGCTTTACCTGCACACCTGCCTTCATCGACTGGTGCACAAGGATACCCAGGTCACGCTGCATACTCCTCTTGCCCATAGAATGTGAAAGTCCAGACTGATGCCGCCAATGGGTGCTCTTTTGAAGGATACGATAAATTATGTTATTTAGATAGAATGGAACAATCTAATCTGTGCTAGAACAGAGCTAGGAATGCTTAATGCTGACAAAGAGTAGAAAGCTACCTAATACTAATTCCAAAAGTGATCAGCAGCTACCAAATGAAAACACTGGCTATGGAACTACTTTTGAACTGCCTAATTTAAGAGTCAAACTGACATTACTGGAAGGATATTTTGTAATCTTACGCATGATCTCCTTATTCATGCTCAAACCAACTCTTCTAACATTAAAGCATTGCAGCACCTCATGATAAAAAAATGCTGTTGCACAATCTTCAACCAATGAGAGACTTTACTATCACGAAGGATAAAAGATGGTCATACTGGTGAAGGGGGCAATGAAGACAGCAAATGGTATGTTGGCTTGCATCACGAGAGGATTTGAGTACAGGAGAAGGGATGCCTTGCTGTAATCGTACAGGATCTTGATGAAACCACACCTGGAGCAGTGTGCATAGTTTTATGATGTTCTGGCTGTTGAAGGAGTGCAGTAAATGTTTACCAGACTGTGATTTCTGGGGTGGTAAGAACATAGACTGGATTGGTTAGGATTATATTCAATAGCAATCAGAAGAATTGGTGAGGTGGAGAGACTCAAAGAAACCTACAAAATTCTAACAGAACTAGAAAGGAAAAATGCAAGAAAGATGGTCCTAATCACCGAACCAAGGGTCACAGTTTATGGATAGGGAGGAGACCATTTAAGACTGAGATGAGGCGTAATTTCACCATAGAATCATGTAGATATGGGGCACAGAAACAGACCCATGCCAATCAGATATCCTAAATTAATCCAGTCTCATTTGCCAGCACTTGGCCCATATCCCTCCAAACCCTTCCTATACTCATCCAGATGCCTTTTAAATGCTGTACTTTAACCAGCCAACACCACTTCTTCCAGCAGCTCATTCCATACATGCACTACGCTCTTGAGTGAAAATGTTGCCCCTTAGGCCCCTTTTAAATCTTTGCCCTCTCACCCTAAACCTATGCCCTCTAGGTTTGAACTTCCCCACCCCTGGGAAAATACCTTGTCTACCTACCCTATCCATGCCCCTCAGGATTTTATAAAACCTCTACAAGGTCACCCCTCAGCCTCTGAAGCTCCAGGGAGAACATCCCAGCCTATTCAGCTTCTCCCTATAGCTCAAACCCTCCGACCCTGGCAACATCTTTGTAAATCTTTTCTGAACTCGTCCAAGTTTCACAATATCCTTCCTATAGCAGGGAGACCAGAACTGCACACAATATTCGAAATACTAGCCTGGCCATTGTCCTATACAGCTGCAACATGATCTCCCAACTCCTATACTCAATGCTTTAACCAATAAAGGCAAGCATACCAAACACCTCATCACTATCCTGTCTACCTGGGCAAGAGAGGAGAGGGAGTGGCATTTTTTTTATTAGGGATAACATTGTGGCTGTACTTAGGGAGGATATTCCTGGAAATACATCCAAGGAAGTTATTTGGGTGTAACAAATAAATAGAAAAGGGGTTATCACCTTATTGGGACTGTACTATGGAACCCCCACCACCACCCCCCGTGCCTGCCCTGAAAAAAGGTCAGCAGAAAACTGAAAAAACAAAATTGTAAGGAGATCTCTGTTAACTGTAAGAATAGTAGGGTGGTTATGGTAGGGAATTTTAAGTTGCCAAATATAGGCTGTGACTGCCATAAGGACTTGGATGGAGAGGAATTTGTTAAGTGTGTGCAAGAAAATGTTCTGATTCAATATATGGATATACCTACTAGAAAAGGCACAATACTTGACCAACTCTTGGGAAATAAGGCAGGGCAATGACCATACTTCTAGAAGTTTTAAAATAAGTGATGGAAAAGGATAGACAGGAAATAAAAGTTTGACAGTATTAGGCAAGAACTTCCAGTGATGATGACAGTAATTGAGATTTTCATTAAGAAATCAAGTCAATCCCTTGCAGAGTATAAAGGCAGTAGGAATATAATTAAGAGGGAAATCAGGAGGGCAGAAAAGGGGACATGAGATAGCTTTGGCAAACAGTGTTAAGGAGAATCCAAAGGGATTCTACAAATATATTAAGGATGAAAGGGTAACTAGAGAGAGAATAGGGCCCCTTAAAGATCAGCAAGGCCACCTGTGTAGAATTGCAGTAGATGGGGGAAGACACTAAATGAGTATTTTGTATCTCCATTTATGGTGGAGAAGGATATGGAAGAGAGAATATGGGAAAAATGTCCATATTACAGAGGTGGCGGTGCTGAATGCCTTAAAAGGCATAAACATGTTTGTATCCCCAAGGATCTGATCAGACGTACCCCAGAACTCTGTGGGAAGCTAGGGAAGTGATTGCTGGGCCCCTTATGAGATATTTGCATAATTGCATAATCACAGGTGAAAGGCCAGAAGACTGGACGTTGGCTAATTTGGTGCCACTATTTCAGAAAAGTGGTAAGGAAAAACCAGAAAACTACAGACCAATAAGCCTGACATGGATGGTGGGTAAACTGCTGCAGGGAATCCTGATGGACAGAATGTACATTTATTTAGAAAGACAAAGACTGATTACGGATAGTCAACATGGCTTTGTGCATGGGAAATCATGTCTCACAAACTTGATTGAGTTATTGGAAGAAGTAATGATTCTTCACTCCTGAGAGAGTGTTGTGCCTGTGGAATTCTTTGCTACAGAAAATGGTTGAGGCCAAATGATTGAATCTTTTCAAGAAGGAATTAGATGTTGTTCTTAAGGCTAAAGGAATCCAAGCATATGCAGTTGGGTGATCAGACATGATCACATTGAATGGCTCAACAAGCTTAAAGGGCTCATATTTTCCACGTTTCCACATAGGTAATCGAAATGCATCAAGACTACCTTTCCTGCATGCACACTGGTACTACATTCGAGAGTTATATCTCAGTCTTGGTGACTGGTATGCAGATTCCATTGCAGCGGTACTGGAGTTGCTGTATCTGCACCAATTCATGATGACTTGGAGATCAAACATCGGTCCGCAATTAACCACGGTTAACAATCCCAGAATTATAGGATTCCTACAGTACAGAAAAGAGACATTCAGCCCACAAAGTCTACAATGGCCCGCCAAACACCATCTCACCCAGCTGTGCTAACTACTGAGCCATAGTGCCACCATGGACAGCAGCAATAGCAGCTAATATGGCATATTAATGGCTTGATTCTTGTTCTTCAAGGATGGGTTCAGTTTGCTGGGTAACTAGTTTGTAGAAGCTATCGTTTAACTCCATTTTGTCACTATTGCAGTGAAGACAGCACTAAAAGTTCATATTTAATCAGTCTGCCATCTCTTTGTTTCCCATTGCAACTTCCCCTATTTCTGACTGTTAGGGCCCTGTATTTGTCTTCACTAATCTTTTTATCTTCACATACCTATAGAAGCTATTACAATTAGTTTGTATGTTCCCCGTAAGCTTCCACTTATATTCTGTTTCCACCCCCTTAATCAATCCCTCTGTCCAAATCTAAACTGTTCCCTTTCCTCAGATCCGCTACTTTTTTTGGCCAATTTGTATGCCTCATCCTTGGAGAGGCCTATACAATCCATACTTCTCTCATTAGCCATGGTCAGGGCACTTTCTTAAATGAAGAATTAAATCGTATTATAGTCAATCTTCCCCAGCAGGCCTTGCATGGCCTTACACAGCCATGAGGGTTGGTAGTTGTATAATGGAACCTAGACGGTCAAACCTTTCCTTGGCATTACAAAAGAAGGCTGCACTACCCCAACTGTGGAACACAAGGGTGACAATGGAGAAGCTTCTGGCAGGACAAACCTGGAGTTACTGAAACAATGCCATTAAACAGTGAAGAGTATATAGTGGGCCTAAATGCCCTTCCAGTCTTAGGATGTACTTCTTTTAGCAACATAGTTCCAAGTCAGCATGGTAAACGACTTGGAGGTGGGGTCACCAATCCTCCAAAATTGGCCTGTAGTATCCAGAAATTAAAGATTATTCCAGAACACTGATTTATGTATCTCTGGGCAAAAGAAAATCATAGGGTCATTAAAAAGATGAGGTATTCTGGTGCTTTCTTTGAAGATTTCTCTTTACCAGATATAAACATATTAAAAGTGGGTAAAATGGATGTTCAGCTGTTAGTCAAGCATCATCCAATTGGGTAATCTGCTTTCTAATTGAGATTAGAGAGCAGTGGGTCACAAGCATGAATTCATTGGGTGACTAATGGCTGATGTGTGACAGCAAGTCACGTGATGAAATCTGGCAACACTATTTGAAAGTGAAGTTGTAGCTGGCACTCAGATATTTGATCTTGTCCTTCCAGGTAGTACAGGTTGAGAGTTTGAAAGATGCAGTCGAAGGTGCCCTGGTAATCATTTACCGAATGTTACTATGTTGCTTTATTGCCATTTCATTTTTGCTGGCATCGAGGATCATATTAATTTTTAAGTGTTAAAACAGGGTCACACTGGAAAATAGTTTAAGCAGCACTGAAGTAGGGGATCCTCATTTTCTCCTGTACCTCAAAGTTGCCACTTCGGAACAAGGATGCCAACAAATAATGGGAATAGACTAAGAGGTGGATTTAGCTAATCCAAGATCTGCTGGCATATTTAATTACCAAAGGCAAATTTGGTTATATTATCTGTGTTTTTTCCCCACACACTTCCAGTGAAAGCCAACTGTATCCAATATTGTATCACTGCAATAGTATTGACCTAACTCAACACTGGCCGGAGACGGTCTATATTATGTATATATATGGCTTACTTTAAACTATGCAGCAACTGATTCTCAGTAAAGCTCTGAAGATCATTTCTAAGGCATGCCGCTTGTAAAGCGGTGCTTCCTGGGAAGCTTGAGCAGGTAGTCTAAGTCTGGAAACAGTGGGGACGCAGGCACCTGAAAAACTCTCAAGGAGATTTACCAGAATGAGATATTTTAAATTCACCAAACCAACTAGCAATCAATAAGGGATGTGGGATTCAGCAGCAGGAAACGTTCACAACCAAACATGAAAACCATCAATGACATAAGCAGACAAAAAAAAATCACTAAAACAAAAGCAAAGTACTGCAAATGCTGGAATTCTGAAAATAAAACAGAATGTGCTGGAAATAGTTAGGATGTCAGGCAGTATCTGAAAAAGGAGGAATATGGAGTTCATGTTTTAGGGCTATAAAAGCCTTTTTGACATCAACTTTGTTGCTTTCTCTAAATGCTACCTGGCATCCTCAGGGTTTCCAGAGTTTTCTGATTTAAAGTGAATTCACCAGGACACAACAGAAATGACTATTATACTAACGATCACCAACCTACTGAAAAAATTAGCTTAGTTCTTTTAAAAAAACATTGCAAGGATGAAAGGACACAATTTTTAATGCAAATGACGACATGAGCAATCAGCAATTGGTTTAAGCAAAATTACAATACACTTCCAAACTGAGGCCTAAACTTTGGACTTCAATAAGGATTTTGATAAGATCCCTCATGGGAGACTGACCAGAAACATAACAGCCCATAGGATCCAAGGAAGTTTGGTAACTAGAATACAGAATTGACTGTGGCAGAAAGCAGAGATTGATAGATGAGGGGCATATATGTGCGTCAAAGTCAGTGAAGGGAAAGACTGAATAGGCTGGAGCTAATTTCCTTAGAACATCAGAGGATGAGGGGTAACCTTATAGAAGTTTACAAAATCATGACAAGCATGGATAAGGTGAATAGTCACCATCTTTTCCCCAAGGTAGGGAGTACAAAATTAGAGGGCATAAGTTTAAGGTGAGGAGCAAGATTTAAAAGGGACCCTAACAGACAACCTTTTGACGCAGAGGATGGTGCATGTATGGAATGGACTGCCAGAGGAAGTGGAGAAGGCTGGAACAATTACAGTATTTAAAAAGCATCTGCATGGGTATATTCCTGATGAAGGGCTTTTGCCCGAAACGTCGATTTTCCTGCTCCTCGGATGCTGCCTGAACTGCTGTGCTTTTCCAGCACCACTCTAATCCAGAATCTGGTTTCCAGCATCTGCAGTCATTGTTTTTACCTATATGAATAGGAAGGGTTTAGAGGGATATGGGCCAATATGCTGGCAAATGGGAGTAGTTTAATTTAGGATATCTGGACAGCATGGACAAGATGGCCTTAAGGGTATACGTCCATGATCGAAATCTCTACGGCCTAAGTGTGAGGTTCTGCAGGCATCATTGTTGGAACTCTTGCTGATTGTGGTACATATAAATGATTTTAGACTCAAATGTAGGAGGATTGATCAGTGTGTTTCCACATGATACAAATTAGCCAGGTGGTAAGAGGAGTGGATAGCCTTACATTACAGAAGGAAATAAATGGACCAATAAATGGCAAATGGAATTCAATCCAGATAAATAAGAGATGACACACTTGGGCAAGAAAAAGAAGGCATGGGAATATTAGTGGTAGGACACTGGGAAGCATCAAGAATCTGAAGCAGCTTTGTGTGCATGTACACCAGTCCCACAGAATATCAGAATCCCTACAGTATGGAAAGAGGTCATTCGGTCCATCAAGTCCACACCAACCTTCAGAGGACCTTCTCACCCAGGCTCAAGCCCCTACACTATCCCTATAACCCTGCATTTCTTATGTCTAATTCACCTAGCCTGCACATCCTTGGACATTATAGGTAATTCACCTAACCTGAACATCTTTGAACAGTGAAAGGAAACCAGAGCACACGGAGGAAACCTATGCAGAGGGAGAATGCGCAAACTGTCACCCAAGTTGAGCCCAATAACCAGGTGCTGAGGCAGCAACTTAATGCCCAAAGGGAGCAGGACAAAGCAGTTAGAATACATATAGTACACTTATCTTTATTAATGGAGGCATAGAGTTTAAGAGCAAGAAAGTTATGTTGGAACTATATAAATTGTTGATGAGGCCTCAGCTAGAGTATTGTGTGCAGTTCTCAAGTCCACATTATAGGAAATGTATGGTTGCAATGGAGAAGGTGCAGAGGAGATTTACCAAGGTGTTGCTTGGGCTTGAAAGTTTCCATTATCAAGAGTAATTGGAGAGATTGGAGTTACTTTTCTTGGAGCAGTGGAGAACAGAAGTGGGGTACAGGCAAGGCAGACAGGAAGAAACCTTTCCCCTTAGTGGAGGGATCAACAATTGGGACATAGATTTAAATTAAAGGCAGGAGTTCAGGGGAGAAGTGAAGAACCAGAAAGTGGTGTGAATCTAGAACTCACTGCCCATTAGTGTGGTAAAGGCAGAAACCCTCATAACATTTAAAAAATACTTAGATGTACTTTCAATGCCAAGGCCATGTGCTAGAAAATGTGATTAGAATACTGATGCAGTTATTTTTGACTGGTCTAGGTTTGATGGGCTCAAGGGTTTTTTTTCTGTGCTGTGGACCTCTATGACTATGATCTTGCCACTAAGGTGAAAACAGGCCCTTGTAGGAGTAACAATTTCTCCATCTTCCTTAATCCCCCCACTCTGTTTGGGTAACAGCTGATTTGTGTATATGTAGCTGTATCAAAGAGAAAGGAAACTTTTTCCACTTTACATGGCATGCCTCCACAAAGTTCAATACTCGTCCTCATTTACAGTACACAAGTCTCCTCTGGCAAGCACTTGACAAATTATACCACAAGTAATGAAAGGATGCAATGCCAGACTGCAAGCGCCATTGAACTCAAAGTTATGATCAAAAACTTGGGGCCAGCTCTCATTTCAGTTTGCTCCATAATTCAGCAAATTCACTGAGTAACCCTATATTTTGGAGATCTGATGACATTTTAAAGTAACTCAGTTACAGCTTTACAATTAGGACTGCCAGCCTACTACAAATTAAAGATTAATCTCCAGAAAGGACACTTATGAGAAAAATTATTGGGAGCAAACAAACCATTGTGATTCTTGCATAATTAAATCTTTACCCCACCCCTTCCCAGTTATTTTTGGATATCTGTGTATCTTAGCCATAAAAATATTATTTATGGGAAAGAGGGCCATTTGATAAACAGTCATGATTAATTATGAGTGTCAAAGACACTGTTTTCCATCCAATTATCTTCGCCATCCGAGACAGATACTGGATCTCAGTTTAATATCTAATAAAAAAGAAAACACACTCCAACAGTGCAGTGCTCCCTCAGTGATGCATTGGTGTGTCAGCCTTAACTTTTCTGCTACAGTCCTGGAGTGAGACTTGAACCAGAATTGGCTCAGAGGTTCAACCAACTGAGTCATGGCTGACACGAGACAATCCACGTGGAACGTGGCTAGATGGGAGCACAAGGTGACAAAAATCAGTCCTGCAATGCTACGGTAACTATCTGTAACCCAAACTCAAACACACCAAGAACGAACTTCAAAATTACCACTTTATAAAAACAGATTCAATGACCTGTTCTAAATTATCTGTAGCATGAACCTGAAGGGCAGTTAATCATTTTGGTGCTCAGACCAAATTGCTCCCACCCTCGAATAATTAGTTTATTAGCAATAAAAACAAAGTGCTAGAGAAACAAAGCAGTCTGGCAGCATCAGTAAAGACAGAAATAGAAATTTATTGGACAGAGTTTAACATGACTCTTCTTCAGCTCGGAAGGGATTTGAAAAATGACAAGTATTTAGACTACTGAGCCCTGATGGTTGTAAAGCACATAAGTGGAAAAATAAGATGCTGTTCCTCCAACTTGCAGAGAACTCCGCTGGAGCATTACAAGAAATCAAGAGCAGAAATGATAACACAAGAACAATATGGTACATTGAAATGGCAAGCACCTGGAAGGTCAGGGTCGGAAACAAATCAGAGGTGTACAACAAAGTGGATACTCACCCTGTCTTTTCTCTTGCCAATACAGAGGATGGTGCACTGCCAGCAGCCAATAAAGTAGACAAGACTGAAAGTAGTACAAATAAATCACTACTTCAGCTGAAACATGCTATACCTTCTGTGATTGCACACATAGGTGCCATGACAGGGATAGCATGGGGGTGATGATGATGATGAAAGAAAGCATTAAGAATGATGAAGGACTGGACCAAGGAATCCTAGAGGGAACACTGCAGAATACTCGCAAGGAAGGGAAGGTTGGATACGTTTTGTAGTGGCATCACAAAGGACATGGTCAACGGTCAGTGGCAGGTGGGTAGAAGGTGAGGGCAGGTGAAACCCTATCATTGTTATGAGAGAGTGTGAGCCAAGAGGCGAGGGTTGAAATATGGGTCAAATACGGATGAGGACCTCATCAACTGCATGGGAATATCAGAAGCACCACAGTGGAAGATGACATCATCAGAACAGATGCAATGTAGGAAAGCACGGTGCAAGTGTAATAGCATTCTGGTAATTCCCTTTTCTCATTTTTTATCACATATATAAAAATACCTATAGACATTGCATGATAAATGTATTTGATATTGCTACATGCAAGATTTTTAAAGCAAGCTAAAGCTAAATCAATTCCTCGTTATATTCCTGTACAGTTCATCATGCGTACCAATTTACATAGCGCAATGTAAATGCGAAGGAAAGCCTGTCCAGAGATCTAGCATTAGTCACATGGCATGTTAACCATTATAACGCAGATTCAGCAACCACATCCAGTTTACAGATACCAGAGAAAAGTACAGGACTTTCGCTGGGTCACTATTCGCAGCACATCAAAAAGCACTGCCTAAGGATATCATGGCCACCAGTGATTTCGACTGAAGTTTAGAAAACAAATGTTTATTCACATAAACGCATAAATTCAGACAAAAGAACAAATAGTTTCTCTCCATCTTTTCTAGTCTCTTTCCAGTTCCACCACCACCAACTTTCCCACTCACTTTAAAAAAGGTTAATTTAAAAACAAAAAACTTGAATTTGGGGAACGAGACAAGACTGAATAAACTTTGATGGCAGACTCAAACCTCTTCAAATCCTCAATGAACCAGCACTCAAAATCATGTTTAAAAAAACTCAACAAGCACAATCCACAGTAAGTACCTCTACCAGACTGAACTCCTGGAATTTTGTCACAGTATTTTTGGGAACAAAGTATTAACACAGACAGCAAAGTGGTTCAGTGGTGAGCACTGTGCCTCACAGCAATAGGGACCAGAGTCTGATTCCAGCCTTAGGTGAATGTCTGTGTAGTATGCACATTCTCCCCACATTTATGTGGGTTTCCACTGGGTGCTCCAGTCTCTTCCTACAGTCCAAAGATGTTCAGGTTAGGTGGATTGGCCATGTTAAACTGCCCTGTAGTTTCCAGAGGTGTGTAAATTAGGTGGATTAGTCGTGGGAAGTGCAGGGCTACAGAGTTAGGGTAGGGGAGTGGATCTGGGCATACCTGTTAGACCATATGGTGTCTTTCCACACTGTAGGAATTCTATGATTCTTCTATAAAGGCAGGTAACTCAGATATGTGCTTATAAACTTGAATAATAGAGTAATCAGCAAGTACAAAAGAATGCTGTTTCAAAATGCTTCAAATTACAAGGAATGCACAGTTCCAGGTAATTGCTTGAACATAAATAAATCTATATTAGCTCCAAAAGCTTTGACTCTAATTTTAATCTTAATGGATTCTGTAAGTGATGGGAAAGAGACCAGCCAGGTGGACCTCATAGTTAAGATTAGAGTGGTTCTGGAAAAGCACAGCAGGTCAGGCAGCATCCAAGGAGCAGGAAAGTCAACGTTTCGGGCAAAAGCCCTTCATCAGGAATGTCACTAACTCTGATCTCCAGCATCTGCAGTACTCACTTTTGTCTCATACAACGTGTTCCCTAATTAGAAGCTGTTAACCTGGTCCAATCAGAGTCTCCTGGCTGATAGAAGGAAACAGGACGTCAGAGTTCTGCTCACTTTAGGAGCCGGCTGGAAGCTACCTGGATCAGTATCATATTATTCACACGTAAATTAACATGGTGACAGGATACCAGCCTTCATGGAGTTAGTTCAGATTTAGGCCAAAAGAGCACATGTATAGGAATCAATCCATCCCAGAATCTGCAATCTGTTTATAACTTAAAAACTAAGAATTGGAAATAACAACCATCCAGCATTAAAAGGAAAGAAGAAAAATAATCTAGCTAGTTCTTCACTGTTATAACAATAGAAGAATCTACAAAAATGGGTTTTGGATTGGGATAAGACAAATTTTATTGAAATATTGCAGGCCAAAATAGATTGAAAACACAGCTACTATTGGAACAACTCTGAACAAAAGTAGAACCTAAGAACTTGAATGCATACAGCACATGTAGCATTAAAGCCTAACAAACAGGAGTTTAAGACTATTGAAACAGCAAAGGGGAGAAACAACCAAAAGCTTGGCAAAAAGATGGGTCTTGAGAGTCATTAAATAAATCTTAGTCTGGGATCTGTTCAGATTATGCCAATTTTAAATGATACAAGAGTCAATTCAAGAGTAAACCAACAGCAGAACAATGGGAGACATTCAAAAAGTTACTCGAGGGAGTACAGGCCCAAAATGTTCACTTTACAGTCAAATGTAGGAGCAACAAGCCCAGAGAACCATGAATGTCTAGGAATATTCAGGACGAGATAAAAGGGGGCAAATAAAAGATATAATTGGTACAAAGCTTACAAAACAATGGACGCTCTCGAGGGGTATAGGAAGAGTAAAGGGGATCTCAAGAAAGCAATTAGGACAGCAATTGGGGGGGGTATGAGAAAACACAACCTGGCAAGATTAGGGAGAATCACAAGATAGTCTATACATACATCACGGTGAACAGGGAAAGAGTAAAGCCTACGAGGGATCAAGGATGTAGTCTGCTCACAAAGCCAGAAGATATTGAGTGAGTGTTAAATGAGTACTTCACATTTGTCTTTACTCAGGAGGAAGAAGCGGCAGCAAATACAGAATTTGAGAAGATTGGACTGTGAAAGTTTGAAAACACTGACAGGTGGGCAGCACGGTGGCACAGTGATTAGCGCTGCTGCCTCACAGCGCCAGAGACCCAGGTTCAATTCCTGCCTCTGGTGACTCTCTGTGTGGAGTTTGCACGTTCTCCCCGTGTCTGCGTGGGTTTCCTCCGGGTGCTCCAGTTTCCTCCCACAATCCAAAAATGTGCAGGTTTGGTAAATTGGCCATGCTAAATTGCCCATAGTGTTAGGTGTAGGGGAATGGGTCTGGGTGGGTTACGCTTCGGCGGGTCGGTGTGGACTTGTTGGGCCGAAGGGCCTGTTTCCACACTGTAAGTAATCTAATCTAAATTAGTGAGGTGGTATTGCAATTTTTGCAAGATTCAAAAAAGTGGACAAATCCCAAGTTTAGATCAGTTTTGTGGGAGATGAGGTAGAAAATTACAGGTGCCCTGACTCACATTTTAAAATAGTCTCTGGCTTCATGGAAGGGGCCAAAAGAGTGGAGGACAACTAATATGATTCCACTTTACAAGAATGGCAGAGATAGACCGGGGAATTACAAACAACTGAGTCTAGCATCAGTAGTCAAGAAGCTATTGCAGAAATAGTGAAAGAAGGAGAGAGCAAGCATGGGAGGGACAAAGTCAGAAGGGCAGACAGAAAGAAAGAGGGAGAGAAAAGAAAGATGTGTAATAACATTGTAGGAAGTGATTGAGAGGGAAAAATATCTACAGACTGAACAAAGCTGGTCTGCAAAAGTAGTCATCCAATTTGGATGTGCAGTAGATCGATGTAACAATATTAGTACTATAAATTACTGTTTCATCTGCAAATATTTGAAGCCCTGGACAGTGGGAAGGGAGGGCACGAAGGCAAGGCACTACAAGAGGGGCTTGTTGGAGCAACTGAGTTGATCAGGGTAAGGCAGTGAGAAAAAGTCTCCAACATGCTGAGGAAGAAGGAATCCTGTTCAGTGGAGGCATGATGCAGGAGGAGGGGTAAATAGCAGAGGGTGATCCACTATATGTGAAGGCTAGTGAAGTGAAAGATGAGAATAAACTGAACCCTATCATGTCTCTACAGAGTATGAGAAGGAGAAGTGTGGAAATACAGGCATCAGAATGGACAGGGTCAAGGGACTGTTTCACTACTCTGATGTTGAGGAAAAGGAAGGCCTATCAGCAGTATTGATATGGAAGATAGGTTCATTGTAGATTTTCAGTATTTGCAGTCGATTTGCTTTTTAAAATCTGACAAAATTGTCAGTTTGGCTCAATTGGTTGTACTCTCTGACAAGTGAAAAGACCAAGAGCATAATTTGAACTATACTATCAATCAGTCTAAAACACAAACACAAAATCAAGTTTTATCACCTCATCCACTCATTATTTCCTGTTTTGGAGCCCTGTAGTTCATATACTTATTGAAACTGGTTCAGACAACATGACTCAAACAATCTATGCTTGAGGTATTTTTGCACATCCTGACAGGGTGACAAACTATAAATGAGAATTTTGATCTATTTTTTTCTCATGGAGGTTGAAAGCATTGTACTTTAACACATTGGCAAGAGAACAACTGCTAAACACAACTCTGAATAAAAGTAAAACCTAAGAACTTGAATGCATACAGCACATGTAGCATTAAAGCCTAACAAACAGGAGTTTAAGTTATTGGAACAGCAAAGGTGAAAAACAACTAAAAGCTTGACTGAAAAGATGGGTCTTGACGTTCACTGAATAGCCTGGGATCTACTCAGATTATACCAATTTTAAATAATGCAAGAGTCAATTTCCAGTCACAATCAATCTGAATTTGTAATGCTGCATCCAAAAACTGATGTTGACACAGCAACTTAAAAACAGAGTTCAAGGTCCTCAAACCTGAAGGGACAAACCAATTAACTTGTACAACTTGTTAAACCATTATACTTTCAAAACATTTTTTAACGTCAACAAAGGTGGTAAGTTACCATCTTGCTGATAATTTTTCAATCCTTAAATCATATGCAATCTTAATATGGCATAGAAGTCTTAGCTATCTTGCTCAGGTGGATTTCATGCTTCAAAAACAATTTGTGAATATTGAAAATGGAGTTGGAGTACAGCCATTCTTTAAGTGAATGGCACAACAAAATTCAAAATACAATAACATACTCCTTTTCCTATACACATCACAATAATGAAGGGCTAATGCTTGAAACATCTCCTGCTCCTCAGATGCTACCTGACTGGCTATGCTTTTCCAGCACCACATTCCGACTCTGATCCCCAGCATCTGCATCACATTCTCCAACAACTAAGGTCAGTCGGGCTTTACTTGCCCATAGCCCTTGGGGAAAGCAATGGTCTAGCAGGTACTATCACAAGATTATTAATCCAAAAACTTCACTAATGTTCTGGGGACCTGGGTTCAAATCGCACCGTGGCAGATGATGGAATCTGAATTCATTTTTAAAAACTGGAACTAAGCATCTAATGATGACCATGAAACCATTATTGATTAGCAGAAAAAACCCATCCTGTTCACTAATGTCCTTCAGGAAAGGAAATCTGCCATCCTTACCTGGTCTGGCCGACATATCATAGGGCCTGTTTCTGTGCCTTCGATCCAATTCATCCATGCTGACCAGATATCCTAAACTGATCAGTCACAGTTTAAAATGTGTTGCTGGAAAACACAGGTCAGGCAGCATCCAAGGAGCAGGAGAATCGACATTTTGGGCATGAGCCCTTCTTCAGGAATGAGGAAAGTGTGTCCAGCAGGCTAAGATAAAAGGTAGGGAGGAGGGACTTGGGAAACGCGATAGGTGGAAGGAGGTTAAAGTGAGGGTGATAGGCCGGAGTGGGGGTGGAGGCGGAGAGGTCAGGAAGAAGATTGCAGGTTAGGAAGGTGGTGTTGAGTTCGAGGGTTGGGACTGAGACAAGGTGGGGGGAGGGGAAATGAGGAAACTGGAGAAATCTGAGTTCATCCCTTGTGGTTGGAGGGTTCCTAGGCGGAAGATGAGGCACTCTTCCTCCAGCCGTCATGTTGCTATGGCCTGGCGATGGAGGAGTCCAAGGACCTGCATGTCCTTGGTGGAGTGGGAGGGGGAGTTGAAGTGTTGATCACTGGGTGGTTGGGTTGGTCGGTCCGGGTATCCCAGAGGTGTTCTCTGAAACGTTCCGCAAGTAGGCGGTCCGTCTCCCCAATTATAGAGGAGGCCACATCGGGTGCAGCGGATGCAGTAAATGTGTGTGGAGGTGCAGGTGAATTTGTAGCGGATATGGAAGGATCCCTTGGGGGCCTTGGAGGGAAGTAAGGGTGGAGTCGTGGGTGCAAGTTTTGCATTTCTTGCGGTTGCAGGGAAAGCTGCTGGGAGTGGAGGTTGGGTTGGTGGGGGGTGTGGACTTGACGAGGGAGTCACGGAGGGACTGGTCTTTTTGGAACGCTGATAGGGTAAGGGGAGGGAAATATATCCCTGGTGATGGGGTGCGTTTGGAGGTGGCGGAAATAACGACGGATGATACGATGTATATGGAGGTTGGTGGGGTGGTAGGTGAGGACCAGTGGGGTTCTGTCCTGGTGGCGATTGGAGGGGGCAGGGCTCGAGGGTGGAGGAGTGAGAAGTGGAGGAGATGCGGTGGAGAGCATCGTCGATCACGTCTGGGGGGAAATTGCGGTCTTTGAAGAAGGAAGCCATCTGGGTTGTACTGTATTGGAACTGGTCCTCCTGGGAGCAGATGCGGCAGAGACGAAGGAATTGGGAATATGGGATGGCGTTTTTACAGGGGCAGGGTGGGAGGAGGTGTATTCTAGGTAGCTGTACGAGTCGGTCGGTTTATAGTAAATGTCCGTGTTGATTCAGTGTCAAACACCTCTGGGACATCCGGACCAACCAATCCAACCACCCCGTGGCTCAACACTTCAACTCCCCCTCCCACTCCACCAAGGACATGCAGGTCCTTGGACTCCTCCATCGCCAGACCATAGCAACATGACAGCTGGAGGAAGAGCACCTCATCTTCCGCCTAGGAACCCTCCAACCACAAGGGATGAACTCAGATTTCTCCAGTTTCATTTCCCCTCCCCCAACCTTGTCTCAGTCCCAACCCTCGAACTCAGCACCACCTTCCTAACCTGCAATCTTCTTCCTGACCTCTCCGCGCCCACCCCCACTCCGGCCTATCACCCTCACCTTGACCTCCTTCCACCTATCGCATTTCCAAAGCCCCTCCCCCAAGTCCCTCCTCCCTACCTTTTATCTTAGCCTGCTGGACACACTTTCCTCATTCCTGAAGAAGGGCTCATGCCTAAAATGTCGATTCTCCTGCTCCTTGGATGCTGCCTGACCTGCTGCGCTTTTCCAGCAACACATTTTCAGCTCTGATCTCCAGCATCTGCAGTCCACACTTTCTCCCTGATCAGTCACAGTTCCCAGCACTTGGCCCATAGCCCCCTAAACACTTCTTAATCATATACCCATCCAGATGCCTTTTAAATGCTGTAATTGTACCAGCCTCCACCATTTCCTCTGGCAGCTCAATCCATACACGTACCACGCTCTGCGTGAAAAGGTTGCCCCTTAGGTCCATTTTAAATCTTTCCCTTCTCACCATAAATCTCGTTATCTCATTGTTGAAGGTTTCCCATTCTCCAGCCATCCCTTTACCTGTGATCACCTGCCCCCAATCAATTTTTGAAAGTTACTGCCTCATTGTCAAAACTGACCTTCCTCCAATTTAGAACTTCAACTTTTAGATCCGGTCTGTCCTTTTCCATCACTATTTTAAAACTAATACAATTATGGTCGCTGGCCCCAAAGTGCCCAAGTAATCCACTCTGAAGAGGCCAGTATTTCCAGCTCCATGGCATCGGGTTTACAAGGCAGCAGCCAGACCCAGACATCTGCAAGTGCTTCAGTGATCTTCCTTCCATCACAAAGGTCAGAAGTGGAGATGTTTGCTGCTTATTGCATTGTTTTCAGTACTGTTTAAGAATCCGATTGTTCTGAAGCAGCCTATGAATATTTGCTGTAAAACCTGGACCACATTCAAGTTTGGATGGCAGTGACAATTCATATCCATGCCACTCGAATGACAGGTAATGACCATCTCCAACAAGACCTAATGTATTCATCTCCCCTTTACATTCAATAGCAATACAATTGCTGAATTCTCCACAATCATCAAGGCACTTAGCAATGAAAACAAATGTAGAAGAACGCTTGCCTTTATTGTTAAAATCATTCAGTATAGGATTTGGGATGTCATGTTGAGGTCACTTTTGGAGTTCTGTGTACAGTTCTGGTCTCCCTGCTATAAGAAGGATGTTACTAAATTGGAGGAGGTTCAGAAAAGATTTACCAGGACGGTGCCGGGACTGGAGTGTTTGAGTTAGAAGGATAGCTGCAAACGTTTTCAGTGGTGTGTATCAGGGTGAGGGGTGACCTCAGAGGTTTATAAAATAATGAGGGACCTAGAAAAGGTGAACAGCAAAGGTCTTTTCTCTTTGCTGTAGGGGAGTTCAAAATTAGAGAGCATATTTTTAAGGTGAGAGGGGAAAGATTTGAACAGGCCGCAAGGGGCAACATTTTCACAAAGAGGGTAGTCCGTATATGGAATGAACTGCCAGAGGAAGCAGTAGTTGCAGGTACAGTTACAACATTTAAAAGACGTTTCAATTAATAAGCATTGTTTAGAGGGATATGACCCAAATGCAGGCACGTGGGACCAGTTTAGTTTGGGAAACTTTATGGACTAGTTGGAGCCAAGGGTCTGTTTCTGTGCTGTATGACTATAATGGTTACAATTGACCTGGACCAGCCATATACATGCTGTGGACACAAGGTCAAGAGATTCAGAATTCCATGACGAGCAACTCAAATCCACATTCCCAATTCACGTCTACTGCCTACAAGGCACAAAACAGGAGTGTGATGTAATGCAGTCCATTTTGTTTTGACAAAGTGCAGTTGTAACAGAATCCTACATTGACACTTTCCAAGATGAAGGAGCTAATTTGATTGGCAACCCACTGAAAACAAACACTCCACACTGATTCTGTTGAGCAATGTATACAAAATAATACGTATCACAGGAAATCACCTAAAGCCTTGGGTCGCCACCACAGAATGCAATAAAACAAGGCGGCAGCCCACCATCTCTCAACATCAATTAGGGTTGGTGAATAAATGCTGGGCTCAATAACATTGCTTAAATCCCATAAAATAATTTTTTAAAAGTGCCATGTTTGAAATACTGATTAAAACTTAGATGCTCAGATCTTGGGCTCTTACTTTAATAGACATTGACCAGTTTCCCACTGCTCAGAAAATGTGATATCTGAAATAAGGCTGAAATTGTCAAGTCAAGGACAAAAGTACTTTGCAGAGCATGAAATGGTTCAGGAGGTACAAGAGTGCTTTCTCCAGTACTTTGTGCATCTTCTGCTATAGTCCCTCCATACCATATCTCTGCATTCTGAACATCCAAGCATATCTAAATCTGCAAGAAAATGTTCATAAGATGCCAGTCAGCAATCAAATTTTCAGTTTTAGCCTGGCACTCAGGCAGCCTGCTATCTGATTAGCTAACCAGGCAGGAAAGTGAGTTAAAAAGTTAAGAAAGCCTTACAGCTAATTTCACAATTTCTAGCTTTCCTGGCTGGCAATAGCAGCTCCTTCCTAACCTGGCTATAAACCTCTTTTCATCACAAATTGTGGCCAATATATAAAACTTTTGCTAGGTTTAATCCTACAGCAATCAGCCAGTTTTCATTATAGATGCTATTGCCCTTACTCTAAGTTAACTACATCTTGGAAATAAGGGCAACCTTGCTTTAATATGTTACATATCAATGTACATTTTAAGGCAATTAACAAGTACATTATACTTTAGGATTTGGATTTCAAACTAGATGCAGATTCATGTGGGTCAGTTCCATGTGAAGATTTTGGTCATAAAGTAATTTGAACAATTGTCTACATACATCAGTTCCAAGAAGGTTGAGATGTGCAGATTAATGCCTGGGAGAACTCTTACATTTTTAAAGGACAAAACATTTATATCGTTGGATTTATGACTGGCAGAGTAAACATATTACAATTAGTTTAATTTTGACTTCAGAGGAACCTAAAACTCAGTTTGAATAGTACAGCTGTTTCTCCTAAGAGGAGAATCAAGTCAGTTCAGGAGAACCAAGCACCTTTAGTAGAAACAGTTTCTAGCCTATGGAACTTCCAAGCCAAGAGAATTTGACAGACGTTGTTAGAACTGAACAAATTTAGACAATTAGAATTTACAGCTACACACCAGCAGACTCAAAAGGAATGTTAAGAAAAATGGTCTCAACAGTCTAAGAAAAGTAAACTGAAGTCAGTTAAGTAAAGATTCAAGAAGCTCAGATAGCAGTGAGTGTCTGTAATGAGTGGTGTTGGGAAACAGGTCAACATTTTTGTTTTGATGGTTATGTTGGGATCTTTCCAACTGTCTTCTGCATAAAGTTTATTCCAGCAAATAAAGCTAATTATGCTTTATTGTTAAAGCACATCTACAACATTGTACAAATGCAGTTCCATGACAAACCACATCAACCTGCCTCAAAATCTGGAATCTAACTTGTGCAGTATTACTATCAGCTGCAGTCAAGATGTCTGTAAAAGCCAAATTCTGAAGCTGTCTGAAATGATGGCAAGAAATTCCTCAAAATGCTTTTACACAATATAAATATGTCCCACAGTAAAACATTTATATCTTGTAGCTTGGTTCAGTTTGAATGTATCATTTGCATTGGAATTGTAACAATGTATGGTAGTGTATATGAAGATTACAAAGTTTTTCCAATGTTGCAAACCAAAATACTTGGCAAGACACACTTTACAAAAAGGGTATCATAAACATACTATTATAAAATGGGTACCTTAGACCCTCAGAGACAATTCCATCTTTATTTATTTGACATATGCAGTACATCACTTGTGGAAAAATTAAATCTAGTTTGACTACAAGTTGATCCCACTTTTGGAAAGAATTTGAAGCTAAAGGGTCAATTTATACAGCGATACTGATGCAGTGACCTGGCAACACTGAACTACAGTCATTGATATTGCATCATAAGAACTTAATATTCAAATCTTAGTCAATTATTTTAAACTCTGCTAATGAGAGTTGAAACAACCTGATTTTTAAAACAAAACCAATTATTTAATGACTTAAGTTTGCACATGATCCATTTACACAGCAAATTTGTGTTTTTCAAATATTCTATATTTAAATAATTGTAAAAGGCTACACAGATTGCTGTGAAATTCTGCAGTTTAGTTTCCCCTTCAAGGATTATAATTATTCAAAATTAAGGCTTAATGGAAAGCCCACTCAGGTATGCTGTGTATTTCTTTATAAACAGAACTAAAGTTTAATTATTTTAATAAAAGCGAAAATTTGTCCACAATAAGACCAAAGTCAATTAATTCACCCCCAACCTCCTTACTCACAGAGTTGGAGAGAAAGGAGACAAGTAAAAAACAAGTGTAAAGACAACATACAAAATAAAGAAAAAAAAATACAGATAAAGTGCAGGCAGCCAGAAGAGCACAAAATATAGGAAGTAGAGAGGACAGTATGCATGCATGAGAAGCAAGCGCGTTCTCCAATGCCTCCTCACTTTAGGCCATCCCAAAAAACTGCTTAAAACAATATGGAATTTTGTTTAATATTACATTCCATGACACTGCAATCTTGTTGCTATAAATTCTGTGTCATATGATTCTGCTACACAACTACCTGATGAAGCAGCAGCACTTTGAAAGCTAGTGCCTCCAAATAAACCTGCTGGTCTATAACCTGGTGTTGTGATTTTTAATTAAAACAATATACAAATTGATGTTGTTGTTTTGGCTCAAATGCAATTAGACAGTAGCATGATATTGAACATAACATAACAAAGACAGCTATTCTGAATGTAGGTGAAGCACTGTTGATAATTCCTGCTTTCTATTTATATAGTTGGGTTATAAATATTTATAAACATATAAATAGAAAGCAGGAATTATCAGTAGTGCTTCACCTGAGGCCCACTGAATATGTTACCTAGTAGGGTGATGAAATGTCTGGAAATGATCCTTCCAGCTCAGCGAGCAAACCTACATCCAAAACCTCAACCTGAGCTACAAATCTTATCAAAACTCACTAAAAGCTATTCTGACTTTCAGGATATTTTGGCTGCTTACACCCATCAAACTGAGGCAAATCACTTGTGCATCCTTCCCAGTACCATAGCACCAATAATGTCACCTACAGCAATGGGTAAATGGGGGGCCATGATATAAACAGCCACAAACATTATAAGGGGTAGGGAGAAAACTGATCGGAAATAATTTTCCAGGAATACAAGCCTCTTAAACACTTTGCATTCCTTCAATTCTGGTCACTTGTGCATCGACAATTCTCTACATCTTTCGCAATCATGTTTTGAGCTTTATAGGTTGGAATACCCTTCTTGCATCTCTGAATATCTATCATGTTTACCGTCAATAAAAATATCTGATTACTTTTAAAAGCATTTATGAATTTACCATTGATGAATTCAAAGAATTGCACAAGATTTCATGTTTTACGAGTTTTAACATAACAAGTTAAAATCAGCATGGACCAAAACGTTTCACCAAATGCTCTTCTTCCAGTCATGAATTTGAGAGTCTTCTACCATCCTTGGAAAGGCCCTTCACGCCATCATCCAAGTATATGAAATTAACTTCTTAGAGCAAGGCAACCTTTGGCAAATCTTTGATCCTTAAAATTTCTTCACTCAGGGAATCCTCCTTCACCAGCATGCTGCTTGGTAGTTACCACAAAACTAGACTCTCTCTCTCTTCTTGGCATAGTAGCAGCTGTTTTTGGTTTTCCTTTCTAGGTGTTCAAGCTTCTGTGCTCAGAAAGCCCTGCTGCTGCTCTTTAGATGTTTTAAGGTATAAAATCGGAGACTTGAGTTTCTATGGGTTTCATCCTTGCACTCTCTCACCATGACAAACTAGTCACAAGAGCTTGTCTGTTTGTGCAGAGTTCAGAATTATTTCACCATGTCTCCATTCCAGGGCATTCTACTTTATCTTAAATTAAATGATATAGCTAAATCATAATTGCCTTATAAAGGTCTTCTATTTATAACTTTGACTAAGATTTTGGTCCACCAACCTAGACATTTCTTGTGTGATTTATAAAATCTGTCATATAAAATTCCTATAAGGCACCTCACAAAATTGAAGTTGTCATACAAATGCAAGTCGTTATTAATAGCAACGTGAATGAAGGCAAACATCGGAATCATAACATATTCAACAACAATTCTCCTTTATATATGAGTCTTTAAGATGTCCCAAGGTGCTTCACATGAGCATTACCAAACAAAATTTGGTACTGATGTGAAGAAACATCCAATAACTAAAAGCTTGGTGAATGTGTAGGTTTACTGCAGCATCTTAAAGGAGGATAGCAATATACAAATGCAGAGAGATTAAGGAAAGATAGTTGGCACTTAAGCAAGACAACCAATAGTGAAGTAGTTAAATTGGACGATGTTCAGGGCCAAACCGAAGGAGCAGAAAGATCTCAGAGCGCTCCAGGGCTGAAAGAGATTATAGAGAGAGTAAAAAGGGCCAAGAACACAATTGATTTAAAAGCAAAGTTGAAAAACGTAAAATCAAGGCACTGCTTTTCAAGGAGTCAAAAGCAAGTCGGTAAGCGCAGGAGTGGTAAGGAGACTTAGTGAGGATTAGAACACAGGTAACAGACTTTTAGATTAGTTCAATGTTTATGGAGGTCGGAAGATGGGAACAAACCAGCAGTGATCAAACAGTCAAGAGGTAATTAAGGCATGGATAAGGGTTTCAGCAACAGATGAGATGAAGCAGCAGTAGCATTGGAGTGAGTGGTTTTGCTACTCGAGCAGATGTGTTCGACACAGGATCAAACATGGAACTAAGATTGTGAACAGTTTAGTTCAGCTTCAAGACAAATATCAGGATGGAGAAATCGCAAGAGTTCTCAACAGAGAGCTGTGCTTCTTTTTTAAAAAAGTAACAGTCAGATTCAGTTTAGTACACATGAACTGTGCTCATTTAAAGAAACCAATATTTAATATCTATATCACTCCATAAATAATTAAAACTACTTGTTTCTCGAACTGCTTTTTGATGCAGCAGTGAAAATGAAATTACAACATTCATGTTCTACTTCTGGTTATTCTGAAAAGTAATTAGAGTCAAAGTCATAGAGATGTACAGCATGGAACAGATCTTTCAGGCCAACTCATCCATGCCAACCAGATATCCTAACCTAATCCTAGTCCCATTTGCCAGCATTTGGCCCATAGCGCTCTAAACTCTTCCTATTCATATAACCATCCAGATGCTTTTTAAATGCTGTAATTGTACCAGCCTCCACCATTTCCTTTGGCAGCTCATTCCATACACGCACCACCCTCTATGTGAAAATGTTGCCCCTTAGGTGACTTTTAAACTTTTCCCCTCTAGTTTCAGACTCACCACCCCAGGGAAAGGACTAATTATTTACGCTATCATCCCTCCTCATGTGTTGACAAACCTCTACAAGGTCACCCCTCAACCTCCGACGCTTCAGGGAAAACAGTCCCAGTCCCTTCAGCC